>NC_134279.1:14163540-14763540 GCF_949628215.1 Phalacrocorax aristotelis
AGTAGTTGCTATATCCCTGGTTCCAGTTTTGACTGGGGCCTGCAACACAACATGCCAAAACTCAGAGCTGCAGAAGACTTGTTTTCATTCAGCTGAGCCCTTTGCCTTCCAATACCATAGCAGTGCAAGCTTACCTCCACCTCTTCCTCGAGCTCTTCCAACAAATCCTCCTCGACTCCCCCACTGCTGCTGCTGCTGGTACTGTTCCTTTGACATAGCTACTTTTATTTCACACTGGAAACAGAAAGTTAAAATCAGACCCAATTGGCAAAGAAAACCCCTACAAACCATTCTTAAACTTACAGAACACTAAGCAGAAAATACGATTTGGTCACTCTGGTGCTCCCCCTGAAAAAAAATGGATAGCTTACACTCTCCAACTTGAGAATAGTTGTAAGACACTGGCATTATAAAAACATTTCAAGTTTCTGAATTTTCTGCCAGAACCAATTCTGAAAAGAATGCTTGTTTCTTTGTATGTCTTCCTGTCATCCCTTTGAAATAGATCTCTGGGGTCTATTTATCTGAGAAAAGTGATATCAGATCTGAGTTACAAAAGTATGGCCAACATTTTTACTCAACTCTGTTGAGTCCACTACATATTCATCCAATGAAGAACAGGCCAGCTACAATTTGAGTTTTTGTTACTAGGTTGAATTTCAACCAGGCTTCTGAAAGGAACATAACTTCCAACAGGAAAGCCTAACTTCCCATTTAATTTCAATTTTGGAAACACTCTAAGATAAATCAACATTTTGCTTAAAACAAAGTATTTCTGTATTAAACACACAAAGATCCAGCTACAAGGAAATCATGGTGCAGCCTGATACAGCGGATCAGTGACACAGCACTCTGACCACACAGCTAGAGAATGTGGGAGCTTCACAATGAACAAAGACACTGTGGCCCAGCCCCTTTCCCACAAGGGGTGCAGTACAAAACCTCACCAGAAACCCCTTCAGCTGAGAAGTTAAGGTTACAGTAACATATTCCTAGCACCTATATAAATACTTCATAGGCATAATGCCTACATGTGAGAAATAATGCTTACAGGTATTTTCAAACTATTATCCCCAGACAGATGTAACTGATAATGTAATTTCCTCTATTGTCACTGTTCAGTTTCCCCTGGAAAAACACCTACTTTACTAAGCCCAACATTGTGGTATTTCTTTTCCATTATTTTCTTCACTGGTTCCTCCTCCTTGAAAGTAATGAAGCAAAATCCACGCCTCTTGTTAGTTTTGTTGTCCATGGGGAGCTCTATTGATTCAACCTGGTAGAAGACAGTGATTTTATCTTTTATCCTGCCATTCATGCCACTTAACAATGTTTCTAAAAGGTTCTATTTGTTAACTGAAATTATTTAGACTTGAATACACTGATGTGCCTCCTTCATAGGGCTTTACATCACTAGAAATCATCACTATTAACATTACAAACATCACCTTCACTAGAAATAGTGCCCATAATTGCGTAAAACATTTTTTCCTCAAACTCACAGCATCATTTGCCCATTCAGGAACTCATACAAAATACGGCACACGAAGAGTATTCTAGTTGTGCTGGATAAATAGTCTCAGGTTGGACTTTCAGTTTTAACTCAGTTAAGACTGAAGTAACCAGGTGTTTCAAACCTTGAGCAGACCTAAACCTTCAAGTTTCGTATGAAAAAAGATGTAGCTTTGTACAAGCGCATAGTTCTGTTCATCCACAACACTGCTAAAATTGTATGGTAAACCAGACAAATTTTACACCTGACCACAAACACAGAGTAAAGTTCTCCTTACATATGGCACACGAGACTTCAGCCTAGGCAAACAGTAGTTAAAGTCTATTGTTCAGAGTGAACTGTCTGTAAAGTATTAAGATGGCAGGTGTTTGACAACCAAATTCCCCCACAGCAGCGTTGTCATGGCCTGATGCTGGCAACACCTGAGACAAATAGGGAAGCAGCAGCTGTACTAAGCTCATACAAGGCCAGCTTTTAAGGACTGCAATATTTTGTTCATATGCACCACCAAAAACATGACAGAGAGACAGAGACTACACATTTGCACAGAATTTAGGCAAACTGCCTGAAACCGTGCCATAGCAGATCAGCTGGGGTGGCTGAAGAGCATCTCACCCAACTGATCAAATCAGCATGCTCCAAAACATTGCCTTCCATGTCTGTCCCAGTCAAGGCTGTCAGACATTCCATGAATCAGTTCCTGACTCTCTGACTTATCCCAGCTCCTCCTTCCAGGTCATGCAACTGAAAGCCTGGAATTAATACCCATATCATTAAAATTCTGACTAGTAAGACACACGGAGTTACACTGGCCATTAAGCCTACAGTAGCATCCACACAGGTTGCATTTGGGGGCTGCTTTTTATTACTAAATTTGTGAAGACAGAACAAGTTTTACAAGTATAAGCAGTTTATTTCACCACGTACCTCACCAAAACCTCCAAAATACTCCCTTATTTTCTCCTCAGGTGTATCTGGAGATAAACCCCCAACAAAAATCTTTTTAACAGGTTCTTTTGTTTTCATGGCTTTAGCTCTTTTTGGATCAATGACCTTTCCATTCAGCTTGTGTTCTTTCTGGTCCATGACCTGTGGAAAATTAAAACATGATCTTACTCACAGTTCAAGTTAAATGTTTCACTGATGTTTAGAGTGAGGCCCAGTTATTTTATACTTAGGTTTTCTTAATGCTAAAAAACCAAACAGTTCCATGATTTTGATCACTACCCACTGACATAGAGAGTTCTGACACAGCTGTTCAAGAGTCACCTGGAGT
This sequence comes from Phalacrocorax aristotelis, assembly GCF_949628215.1. Lineage (NCBI taxonomy): Eukaryota > Metazoa > Chordata > Aves > Suliformes > Phalacrocoracidae > Phalacrocorax > Phalacrocorax aristotelis. The sequence continues at coordinate 14,166,330 of NC_134279.1, forward strand.
GATATATCACCCAAGGGAAGTAAGAATACAACATTTCTTAGAAAGTAGTCTACAATCCCATCCTCAGACTTGAAGTAAAGAATCTTTACATTAGATATCACCAAAGGTCAATGAAGGTGAAAACTTTTTAGCGTGCTATGTCAACATTTTAGAAAGGTTGACAGCTAATTTTTGCTTGGATAAAGCCCAAATCTATCAAAGCCACTGGCTCTACTCTAGGGGTTTAAACTGCAGCTCTGGGATACAAAGACTGGAAGTTCTTTGTAAATTACTGCTTTCACAGTAGTAGGCAGCAGACATTTATATGCAGTATTTTTAAAGTGCTCAAGTCCAGTGGCTTGCAGTAGACTCCCCTTGTAAGGGCCCAAAGCCATACTTTGGGAATCACTGCTGGTCCTGGCTACTGCATCACAAGCAAGACTGTTTAGGAAAATACATTTCAGTAAGCATCTTAAATATACTGTATGTCAGAAACATCTTTAACAGATCACATACAAATAACTATGCATAAAATAATCTGAGTGCTGTATCTTTGCTACCTAAAACTGAATATGTTGTTTCACTGCATTAATACTACCTTATCTACGCTCTCCGATTCTTTGAAGAGTACAAAGCCGAAGCCTCTTGATCGCCCAGTGATGGGATCTAACTTCAGAGTACAGTCTACTACTTCACCGAATTTAGAGAAATAGTCCTTCAGATCTTTCTTTGTAGTGTCCCAGCTAAGGCCGCCAATAAACATTTTCCTGTTAAGACAAGATGGTTAATCTGTTAATGTGTCTTATTCAAAGTCCTGTACTGCCAAGCTTTATGAGCTCAGTTACCTAACGTAAGGCACAGCAGAATTTTATCAGTGACATTACACACACAGGCTGGCACTTTTTGAGAACTTGTTTAAATGACCATGGCCAGATTAGACAGATAAAGACTTATATGTACACAAAAGTTTTTCACCATCTTCTGCTGCAGTTGCTTACTCTGCTATCCCAAGAAACTACAAAGAGTGACAAAAAGATATTTTACTACCTCCTTGCATCCCCACTACAGGCTTAATTCCATTTAGTTATCTGCAGAGCCTCCACACAACTGCTTATGAAACAAACACAGGCAGAATAGATTTATCTGAACTGCCTTATAAACAGAACCATTTATATACTACTCTGGACTGGACATATGCCAACATTAGTAAACTAAAACAAAGAAAATAAGTTTAGTCAAGTCCCTTTCCCCGGAAAGCAGTAAAAAAGCACAGTATTGGACAGTCAAAACTTATCTCTCTTCCCAAAAACATACTATAAACACCTGGTATAATCCAATACAATCACAGGAACATCTTCCCAATATACTCCCTATGGGACCAGTGTTGCTGGGCAAACATGTACAACAAATAACTCTGATTATGACTTGTACTTTGAAAAGCACACTGGAAGCTTGGAATCAAAACACAACCATCGCATCACATTAGTAAGCCACAAAAAAAAAAAAGAAAAAAAAAAATCAAGAACCGCTGTGTCTCAAGAGGAAACACTTCATGATTTGCATCAACTAAAAATCAAGCCAATATGCACACAAATGAAACATTCCTAGTTATTAGGCATATGGCTTATGCACCCATTGAAATGAGGATTTGAGATGATTTCTTCTATTACTGCAAAAGATTTTACAGTGGGCTTAGAACAAAACTATGATCCATTCTGACCTATAAAAACACTTTCTACAAAGCTTTGTCCATTTTCACTGTACCAGCTTATTCCACAATCACATGCAGTTACCAGAAAACCTGAAAAACCACTGTAGCACGTTTCAAACTCCTCCACTTTACACACACAAATATTTCTGCCAATCGTGTACAATTATATTGTCTATCCACAAGTCAAACTCTCTCAAATCAAAAGCTGCTCATGTAAACTAACTCTGTTGAATTAGCTGTGCTCTTACAGTATTAACAAGAGCATTCAGCTTCTGACAAACATATCCAACCTCCATACAGATGAGGGGGTTCAGGAGGTTCAGATCTTTCTATAAAAAGTCTTGATGTTTATAAAGAGGAGCGCTGATTCCCCATCCCTTTATCCATTTTCCCATTAGTTGCAGACCTCTCTTCAACAAAGCACCAAAAGCCCTTTCCAGTGTGACATCTTATTGTCTTCAGGACCAATATAGCAAAAATGGTCCACCACCCACCAGCCTCATACCAGTACAGAGAATAATTCAGAGGATACTTTGTGTCCTTATTTTCATCCATCATTAAGGTTCTTTTCTGTTCGTTTTGTATTTGGGTTTTTTTTTTTAAAGCAGCAAAACAGAACACATACAGAGAATACAGCATCCTATTTCTGACATATGGGAGATAGTGATATTCTAGCAGTTACTACCGAACCTACACTTGCTACATGACATACAAAACACCTGTTTTACAGTTATCAACAAACCATTAAAATAATCATACAAAGCCTGTTTTATAGTTATTATCAAACAAACAACATTAACATACAAAACCCTGCTTTATGTCACTAGGCACATGACAGACCAAAACCAGAACTTTGAAAGTGACAGTCCTCTGAAGGATTTTCTTCTTACCATGCAACTGCATCTGTGAGTCCAGTTAGAGCGGCAAAATATGACTGCTTCAGCTTGCCACTACAGAGGTTGACAAATATCTGCCCTACTGAAAAACTGAGGCTACAACACAAACATGAGGACAACAAACACTTAAGGTACAATGTCACAGTGCTGTCAAAAGCCTGTAAAATATGTAAATTTCCCAAACCACAGTTTGGCTAATGTAAGTCACAACAACACATACAGTTTTCCAACGTAAGTTACCAGAAGCATACTGGGAAAGCTTTCAAACTTCAGACTTAACTAAACAGAGCATAGGCATCATTATGACTAGTGGCTGTGGCCTTCCTCCAACAGGCTAGTCAGGAAGTCACCTGGCAGTTGCCAACACATGGATTTCTCAAGTCCACAGTTCCTCACCAAGAAGATCTGAAGGTATGAGAACCCGTGCACTGTTCCTTCCTGAAGACACTGTCTCTAATTCATAATGCAAAGGAAACACCGATATACCTGCATCCAGCTGCTACCAGCTGCTGTTTTCCATCTATTCCCAAGAGAGCTGTCAAAACACTTTGTTTCCTGTACAGCATCACCCATAAGAATTGACAGGTCAAAAAAAACCCCAACTGAACTAACCTGCAAGTCAATGTATGCTACATGTAATCACTGCACCACTCAGTGACAACTTTTGATGGGCTTCCTCATGAAAACCCTTTAATGGGTGTGTATTCAAAGACAAAAAGTAAAAGAAACATGTAAACTGCAAAGATACTTAAAGCCTTTAAGAGAAGGTGAGTACTATACTCACTGTACTATAATTATATATATATAAATAGTAACAGTATATAGTATATATACTTATATACAGTAAAAACGCTAAGTATTCACTAACCCTAGCAGAACACTCAGAAAAGGTTTACAATCTCTCTTCCCTGCTCTCAGCAACATCCCAGATTTTTACAGAAGGAGGAAGACACTCAGGAAGGTTTCACAGCAAGTCTCTCCAGGACACAGTAGCTAGTGTTTCTTTATCCAGTTTATCTTCTGCCTTGAACAAAAACAGGCCTGCAGCTTGAGTTTCTTGTTGGCCTACCACGAGACAGCATAGAGCAGCAGTCTGTCCTGTAACTGGATTCATTATACATTAAGTTCACCTGCTATATGAAACCAACACTACCCCATGCCAAGCGTCAGGCAGAGACCCTGAGAAGATTAAAAGCTGCCTTTGTTCTTAAGCTGTCACCTAAAGCAATCTTCCTCACAGCAATTTCATGAGAAGAGGAGGAATGGTTTTGGGTAGGAAGACAGAGTGCCTCATGCCTCTCACTGAGACACAACTGATATACTGTTTACATTTGCAACATAGGGCAACACTTAAGTGATTGTAACCTTAGTGTTTAGCTACATCGAGTTACCGTCCTTAACACATGCACCGCACATTAACTTGTAAAAAAAAACATCCTCAAAACCAAACAAAAGTCTGTAGTTTGGCACACATCACAGTGGATGTGTACCTCAGGGCTAGTCACTATCAGCTGCCGTGGGATTTGGTTTGACAGAGGCATGAAACTTTCCCCACTTGACAGGAGCATTTGGAACTCCGTGACAGCGCTGCTCCCACTAATTTCGAACCCGACTCAGAGCACAGTATTACCCCCCACTCCCTACAATGCCTGAGAGCAAACAAGCTACCGACCCGGGCGCACCTCCCAAGAGCACGCCGGGCCCCCAGATCGCCCTTACGTTTGCAACCTCCAGGTGAGCCGCTCTGCTCCGGGGCGAGCGGCGGCCCGCCCCCCGCCGCCGATATCGGAGCACAGACCGGCTCGCAGCAGTCACTGTAGGGCAGTCCGCACACTCCGGTGCTCCCGGCAAACAAAAAGGCGGAGGCGCCCGAGCAGCACCGCCCGCCCGAGCGCCGCGGGCAGCCCGCCCGCGCCGGCCCGGCCCGGTACGTGACGTCGCCGCGGCGCCAAGTAAACAAACAGGACAACAAGCAAGGCCGCATCAGGCCAGGCCAAGCCAAAGGGCGCCGGACCCTGCCGCCCATCTCAGCAGAACGCCGCCAAGGAGACAAAAGCCGCGGGGCGCCCGCGTCGTCCCCCGCCGCTCACCCCTCGTCCTCCTCGTTCTTGCTGGCGTCGATCTTGGCTCCCTCCGACTCGATCCCACCGCCGCCGCCGCCTCCCCCGTCGGCGCCCCCCGCCCCGGCCCCGGCCCCCGCCAGCCCCTCAGGCTGCTCCGCCGGCTCCACCGAGCTGCCTCCGGCGCCCGCCGCCGCCGAGTCCATGGCGAACTGCTGCTCCGACATAGCGCCGCCGGCGCTGACCCTCACCGGCCAGCCGGCGACCGCCCGTCGCCCCCGACCCCGCTGCGCTATCCCGCCGAGGCCCCGGCCCCGGCACGAGCCTACCGAGCCCTCCTCCTTTCGCTTGGTTTTTTTAATGGCGCCGCCACCGACCGAACCTAAAATGGCGGACGGAAGGAGCGCGACGGGCGCGGTCACATGACACCTCCTCCCAGAGAGACAGCGCAGGGGTGCGCTGTTCACAGAGCCGTTGGGGCGTCGGTTGGTGACGGTTGCCTGCGAGCGCTGGGCCGCTTCTGGGGCGGCCTGCCGCCAACCGCAGCAGTTTAGGGTTTTTAGGTGGCCGCTGCGGAGCAGGGGATGGGGTGAGCGGCAGCTGGTCATGAGGCCGGGCGGGCCACGCCTTCAAACCGACAGCAGCCAGGCACCTGCCAGACTGCCCGCCGCTGCTCTCTCCGCACCTTGCAGGGACCCGAGCCTGCAGGGCCGGCCTGCACTGAGCTCCTGGGCAACCTTTGGACAGCCTCCCAGACAACCCTGCAACTTTTGGATAGCTCCTGGAGCAGCCAGAGCTGGAAGGTACTGAAACGATGCTTTTACGGGAAAAAAAAAAAAAAAACAAAAAAAAAACAAAAACCAAACCACCAACTTTGAAACTTAAAACAAATGGTTACGGGTTGAAGTAAAACTTGACCCTTAGACAAGTGGGTTTTTGTTAACAAACAAGTGTAGTAGCAAAGCCATGTTCTAGCGGTAAAAGTAAAGCCACCCAGAGGCAGTGCAACTTCTGTATACAGCTGCCCTCTAGAAAAGTTGGGAGTAGAAAGTCACATACCACTCTGGCTTCTCCCAGCAGTAATGCTGTTTCTTTAGTTTGTAGCCAGTGATGTCAGCAAGTCTTCCCTCATCCAACCTAACTGCTGAGATGACAGTAATGTCCCCAGATCTAGCACCTGTTTAACCCATGCAATTATGATAAGCAGCTCTTCTGTAGGAGAGAATAAAATACCCAGCTGCCTGAGAAAAATAAACACTGAACTTATGGTATGGAAACTTTAAGAAACCTCTACCCAGACTAGTTCCTTTAAAAGTTTGCAAGACCAGTCTCCCCTGTCAATTAGCTACTCACATTTCACTTTTCTAACAAGCAAGGTTTATTTCTGATGCATGACTAGATACTTGTGCTAAGGAAAAAAAAAAAAAAAATCAGGCAGACTCCTGCAAGCCTTTGGCCTCAGGCAGAATGTGTAGGCTTACTTACGCCTCCTAGCTGTTCTATTCAGAAAACAACCTGCTGGTTAAAGCAGTTTCCCTTCTCTGGGAATCATTTGTTCAGGCTTTTGTTACATTGCCTACTAGCATACACAAGAAGGGAAATCTGTTTTCTGGTCCAGTTGAGAAGAGTCCAGTGCAGGATTTAACTTGAAGGAACAGATCCCAACTTGAACAGAAATTAGTTGCTGACCCTGAGGTTCAGGAACTTGTAATCTCCTGCCTGGCATTGGAAGAGACAGGGAGCAATTGCTCTAGGGAAGTAATTAAATTATAGCCTTGAGTATTCTAGAACCTAAGTACCTGAAAAATCTTGAAAGGTAATACAGATCTCACCCTTCGACCCCTCAAGCAGTGCTGACCTATCAGTATTAAAAAGGTGCTGCTGTAGTTCCAGATCCCTCCCTTGAGATGTATGAAATTGGCAGTATTGTGCCACAGATCACTCTTTTCTGCAGCTCACAGGAGACAATTCTGCTGTTTCAGTGATGCTAACTCAACGCACTATGGTGCTCTCTTAAGACAGGTGGTCAGGAAAAGGAGTGGGTTATACTGGTCTGTATACACAATAATCTAGTCTTGAGCCATTTATGATTTCCAGAAAGGTACCTGCCCTTCTATACACATAAAAGGGTAAGTTATACCACCCTAAGCAGATAGCCAACAGCAAGACTACACATTCACTTAAGTAAGCATTTATTAGAGAATCCTTTAACATGAAATTATACAAATAAAGTTTGTATAAACGCAAGTCCACATTGTGTCGTAACATGAATGGCAAAAAAAAAGTAAAAACCATAAAAGAAAACTAGTTGGCCGCTATGTACAGTTGGACACAGTTGTGTCTACACTAAAAGTCTTTTACAAAATAAGTCATTTCCTTTCATGAAGGCCACCCTCCATTCACTCACGATGCGCTGCAAGATGACTTTGTTGCAGTATCTCTACCTAAAAATCAAGATAAAATGTATGTCAGATCTGTGCAAGTTACTACAAGAACTGTTAAAAGGTCCATTTTCATGAACTGCTTTAAGTCTTCTATATATTCCTTTCTTCACTGTTAAAGATCATATGCGTATTTATAAAAGGTAACACAAGAGGGTTTGTTACCCATCAGTAATTTATCTTCCCAAATATAGCCATTCAGCTCATTTAGGAAGCTGTTCCAGAACAGCACACATTTGATTTAGTCTATTAATCAGGCTCTGGATCAGATTTTTTTTCCCCACTGCCAGAAGGGTTTCCCATTATTTATTTATCCATCTAAATGACTGCTGTGCAAACACAAGTCAGGTCAATTTAGTTCAAACAGTCCACGTGCATATGATCTTTAATGATTTTCCAGATTTAAAAGTTCGTTTTGGTTTGCGGATTTCACTATTAGCTATAAAAAGAAAAAAAGCAAGCATTAAATCTTAAAGAATGCGCACTTAAAATGAGGTTCCACAATTGAAATACAACACTAAACAGAAGACCAAATGATTAAGCTGTAAAGGCATTTATGCACTTTAACTCCTGTAAAAAACCATTTAAGTTAAGACACTTAATCTCCAAAGATTAAAAAAAAAAAGAAGCCAAAGTCTGAAGTTTTCCACTTTAATCTTTACGCTGGTACATGAAGTTGGAAGAGACCATACCACAGGACAGCGTTTTCTGGTGTATGCCTTGCGCTCTGCCTGCAACGTGCGACCCCAGAGATAGACGTGGTCAGGGTGACACACGGCCTGCAATGAAGTTCCCGCTGGCGGGTACAAACAAGGTATAATGTCAGAGTTAGAAGACAACATTCCTGTTTTCCTTAAGTTGTACCCATTTCAGTACTTTACCTGTTAATACTTCTAATAAGTTTAATTATTCCTCTAGACCACCTGGTACACAACGCAAAACAGAAAAACTCTTATGTTTTTCTGAAGTACTAAAGAAGATAAAGTCACATTTTTACAAAGTTAAAGATCTATAGACACCGTAGGCAAAGCTGGTTTTTTTTAAAAAAAAGTGTTTTTTTAAGTTAACAAAAGCTTAATTAAAGGAAAAGTCATGCTACGCAAGTTTTTACTTGTCATTTGTCTATTGATCTTTAAATTAGATTAGACATACTCAGAGTGGACCTTGCACTCATGTACACACCTGTTTCCTTAAGTACTAGGTACTGCTTTAGTAGGGCTGGTAGTTGTTTTGGTGATTGCCGCCACCACGGGATGCCTTTCCATATGTGCTTTGTTGACCTGTAGATAACATGGGGGGGTGCGGGTGGTAAAAACAATACAGAAGCATTAACATCTGACACTCTGAAGGAGACTGTTCCCATACAGTTCAACAGGTCTACTCTTCAGAGCCATGTGTTATAAATAAGAGGTGTTACAGAAAGTTACTGTAACTGTTACAGGAACTTACTAAGAGGCTCCTGTTTAAAGGTGCATGCTATTAGTATCTGGAATGAGATCAGAACCACTTACCACTGTAATCTGTGTATCCCGGCCCATATCCATAATTGGGATAGTTATACCCAGAGTAGTCATATCCTCCATAGCCACTGTAGCTTTGATCACTGTAAGCGCTATTGTAGTTTCCATATCCTTGATCATAGTAGTTATTAAATCCTTGATTCCAGTTTTGTCCCTGACCTGAAACCAAGTATATAAGTCACAGAACTTACTGTTTCACTCCTCTCCTATGCCACTTCATCTAGCTTCTAGGCCAGAAATATTACCTGGAAGAATTCTCTTACCTTCCCAAGAAAAAAAATTTTCTAAAAAGAATTGAGGCATCTCATTTGGACATGAGAGATGACTCATAAGATCTTATCACCCATAGCAACATTAGAGAAAGACAGCAGGAAACACAAAACACCACCCCACTGAAGACATGCACTACAGCAGCTCCTGCTGTTTTCTTTTAACTTCCTTTTTGGATCATTAGTTGCCTGAACACCAAGTTTTACCAGTGGATTAGTTTTACTGCATTGTGTTGGTTGCAACTGCTTGAACTTTTTAAGCCTGAGATGCATTAACCTGTAACATACCAGCTGATGGTTTCTCATCTATTTGCAAGGTATAGCAAAGTGACTGTCTTCCTTTCCAGCAAGCAGCTCATGGTTTCTCACCCATGTGTCAACTGTATATCCCTTCACATGAAAGGATAACTGTACTATCCATTTAGCCGTGCTGCCAACTGTGGGTATACAAAAGCACCCTACTGAAGCTTGCTACTTCACCACTTGAACACAAGCAGAGCAAGAGATTCTTAAGCTTCCACAAGCAATTGCAACCACCAAAATACCATTTACTAACAGGCTACCTTCCACATTCAATTTAAACATGTGAGCTGCATGCAGCCTCAAACCTGGAATATCCACAAACACCATAGCGTTTGGTACAGACACTTAAGCGTTTACATTCATTTTAACATCCAAAACACTCACCCCGTCCACGACCCCGTCCACCTCCTCGTCCACCAGCTGCATTGCTTTTTCCTCCTTTCTGCTGCTGCTGCTGTTGCCTGTATACCTCTTTGGGCTGTGCTACTTTAATCTCACACTGTAAAGACAGAAATTCTTTAACTCATCAAGAATTTCAAGATGCATTTGTGAGCTGCTTTCAGGGAAGCCTACAGAGATGGTCTGTTCCACATGCTACAAACAAGAACTTCCATACCTTGCCTGAACCAATTTGATGGTATCTGCTTTCTAGTAACTTCTTTACTGGCTCTTCCTCTGTGTATGTGATAAAACAGAAGCCCCTCCTTTCATTCGTCTTTGTGTCTATGGGAAGCTCAATGTTTTCAATCTGAAATCAAAAGTACCTATCAATAACGCAAGAGATCTGTAAGTAACTTTTTACGCTACCAGAACCATTCGGCAGTCCAATGTTATGCCAACTACTTTTGACAGTTACAAATCAGCCCATCACAACACTATGGAATCATTAACATGCAGTTTCAACAACCCCTAGTTTCACATAAGCCTGAAACAGGTCTCTCCTCACAAATTCTTCTTTCTTAAGACAGAGGCAACACTGCACTCGAAAACCAGAGTTGTTCTTATATGCCATTATACAATACCTCGCCAAAAGCACCAAAGTACTCCTTAATCTGTTCTTCAGATGTATCTGGACTCAGCCCACCAACAAACACTTTCTTTGGTGGCTCCTTCCCTTTTAGGGCTTTTGCCCTTTTAGGATCTATTAACTTCCCATCCAGTTTGTGTTCCTTCAGTTCCAACACCTAAGAAGCACACAAGCAAACAAAGTCTCATCACTACAGTGACAGAGGTGGACTTTGTGCCATCGATTCACAAGAAATCCACCCACCTTCTCCACACTGGCAGCATCCTTGAAGAGCACGAACCCAAACCCCCTCGACCTTCCAGTGACCGGGTCTGTTTTAATCGTACAATCCACAACCTCACCAAACCGAGAGAGATACTCGGTCAAGTCTTTCTTGCTGGTGTCCCAGCTGAGGCCCCCAATAAACATCTTCCTGAAATGCAAGAAGTACATACGAATACGCATAAATACACGTGTGTGCACACACAGAGCTAGGTGATGCGCGGAGCAAAAGCACCTGTGGCCGCTGCAAAACGAAGGCGACCAGGAAGCCTCTACCACCCGGCTCGGCTAGCAAGGCCTGACAGCCGCGCCCGCTGCTCCGGGCCCGGCCTCACCGTTACACGCGGGCCGGACCTACGCGCCCCCCACCCGGCCCCGAGCCGTCAGTAGCGCACGCCCCATAGGCTGCCGATGACGTCACGCCCCCCGATTGGCAGCTCCCCTCCCCGCCTCACGAAAACTGGGTCACTGGCCCGGGACACAAAGGCGGGCGCGGCCGCTGGCGTGGGAAGGGGAGACCTCGCCCCCCAACGCTCTTGTTCCCCCCCTCCTCGCGGCCCAGGAAGATGGGTGAGAGCGAGGGAGATAGAGGCGCGACACCCCCCCCCCCCCCCCCCGGCCCTACCCGTCGTCCTGCTGGTTCTTGCTCGCATTGATCTTGGAGCCCTCGGCGAACTCCTCTGGGCCGCCGCTCATCTCGGTCGCGTCTTCCATGGCGCAGCAACGGGGCTGCTCAGGCGAGCAGTGGCCACAGCAGAGACCTGCGCAGGGGAGAAAATGGCGGCGGAAGAGATCCGGGCACCGCCCGCGCCGCCCTTATATACCCGCGCCGGCAGCCAATCAGTGCCGACCTCTTGGCCGGCGCTGCAGCGCCCTTGGCGGCTTCCGGAGGGGCTGTAGTACCCTAGCGCCGCCGGACGGTCGGCCTCCACCGAGGCCCCGGGCCCCCGCCCGGCCGCTTCGGGTACGGTGCCGGTACAGCCGCGCCCTGCCGCGGGGCCCGGAGTGCGGCGTGCAGCCGCCATCCCCGCCCGCCTCGCCCCTGTGCGTGCTCGGTGCTCCGCGCATCCTTCCCGCCGCGGGCCCTGGGGCGAGGCAGGAATCGCTGCCTTCGGCGGGGACGGGGACCGCGGGACGGAGACAGCCGAACTTCGGCGCCTGGATTGGGGGAGGGTGGGTAACGGGCAACCCAGAAACCCCATTCAAGAGGCGGCGGGGCGGGGCGGGCGCTCCGGGGGTGGGCACACCCGGCGCGGCACTTGCCGCCGCCGGGGTCCCGCCGCCGCACTCACCGCCCGCGAGTACGGCCCGACCCGGCTCCCCGCGCAGCCGCGGGGCGGAACGCCCGCCGCCGCCGCGCTCTCCGGCGTACCACGCGCCCCACGTGCCGCCGCCGCCGCCATGGGCGTGCTGCCGGTGCCGGCGGAGGTACACGCCATCCTGCTGGACATCGAGGGCACCACCACCCCCATCGCCTTCGTCCAGGTGAGACCCGGCGGGGCGGGCGGCAGCGGCCTCCCCACGCGGCCGGGAGCTCCGCTGGCACCGCCGACGGGCTCCGTTAGCATAGCCGTTATTATCGAGATATCCCCAGGCCTGGCAGCCGCTGTGCCGGCCAGATTTCTGTGCCTGCAAGTTGCCTTCGCTGGCATGGCCCCTCTGCGGGGGGGGAAGCGCCTCTGCCGAGGCTGCAGCCCTGCGGAGGGCAGGCCTGAGTTTCCTCCAGAAGCGTACCGTGACACATTTTGTTTTTCTGAATAATGCTCACGAGAAAATACATCTCATTTTACCGATCGCCTGCCCCTTTTGTGGGCAGAAGAACGGGGAACTATTCGGATCTATGGCAGTGCAGTAAATGGACATGGAGCAGTTGGAGTGCTTTCAGCCTCATTTAGGGAAAGCCCTTGAGCATCGCTGTTGCTCAGGTGGCTGAGCTGCAGCACCTCACCCGAGTTTGCAGCGAGCCTGAAGTACTGTCTGCTGCCTTTTCCCTTCAAAAAGGTGGATGCCTCCATTATCACTGGAGATGTATGTCCTTCTCCAGCATGCACAGGATCAGTAGCCCTGTAGTAGGGTAGCACAGGGAGTGCACCAAGTGTATATGAAGCGGATTGTACTAACAGCAAATATGTATGAGTGCCTTCACTGGCGTAGGATAAGGCTTAAGACTATTGAAAACGTTGGTTTAGGTGTAGAAGCCAGCGGACCAGGAAGTCTGTGAGGCCAGCAGGAGGCATCTGGATAAACACTGTAAATATGCTATTAAAATTTGCAGTTCTCCAACTGCTGTGGGTCCTTCTTCTCTGAAAGGTTTTGATCCCTAACCAGGCTTGTGTGCTTCACAGGAGGGAGCAGTTTTCTTGTATTTAAGACACCGAATGGAATTATCCCTGCCTCTTCTATTAACCTGTATTTCTCTGTGAGATGTTATAGCTTTTGGTGGATCTTTTTTGCTGGTAATTTATGAAGGTGCTTTGTGACCCACATGATGCTTGGAGGGGTGAAGGCTCTTGCCAGGCTTTCTAGGTGTTTCTGCTAACAGTTCAACAGATGAATGGCATGAACTACATCTTTCCTGTCCATGTTCTTCCAGTGCTCTTGAAGAAACTTCAGGTCTAGATGGCATTACAGCTGCCTCCCTCCCCTCAACATCTTTCAGTTTAAACAGCTCAGGTTTCTTACTAAACATCTGACAGCAATGACGTTGGCTCTTTCCACCTTGGGTCTGTTTTGCTGTCATGCAGATAACATGCAATACACCTGAGATAGTTTCCTACTCAAGGTCTTTCTGTTGCAGGGAGGCCAAATGAGTTATGGTTCTCAATAAAACTCAGTTTGCTGGAAATCCTGAAAATGCTTGAAACAAGTTATTTCACTTGGACTTTCAGTTAACCTCCATAATTTCTGTTTCCCTTTAAAAGGTCCACTGCTAGTTCTGCAGGCATTTTATTCTTTAATATTAAAGGATTTTTTAAAATAATTTCTTTAGTATTAGAATTATTTAATATGCAAAGTAAGCAAATAGAATGAGCCAGTTTATGGCTGGATTAAGGAAAGATACCAGAAAAGAGAAAATTTGGTGGCCCCTAGTTAGATGTCACCAAGTTTTCTCTTTTGCTGGGTCAGCCCTGGCAGAGAAAAGTAGATGGCGGGGGAAAATGTAATTTGATAAAGTACATTCCCTGGTATTTGTCAGGTCTCATGTGAATTGTCACTGAAATTTGTGAGAGTTTGCATAGACTTTGAGAGGAAAATTGATGGTGGTCGCTTGAAATTCTACAAACACTAATTACAGTATGTTACATGGGTGTCTACTGATGGTAAAAATACCATCCTTTCTATACTGGGTTCAACATTGCTGTGAGCAGTTGCAAAAGCTTAGGGGGGCTGTTGAGCTGTGTTTGCTGATGGCTGTTTCTCCATCCTGCTCAGCTGTGTTGGGGCAGCCACATATGGGGCTGGACAATGCTGAGGAGCCCAGCTCTCTGGTGGTGTGGTGAGATGATAGTGCCCATCTCACTGTGTGCATGGGAGATGGACAGTGATGGGAGCTGTGCACAGGCAGTCTCGGGTCTCCTGCTAGCCCAGATAAAAAGAGAAGCAGGTGAACTTAGAAAGGTCACTAACAGCCCCAGTTAAACCTATTCAGGAGTCTGCAGCCACCAGCTTTTGCTGAAAGATGAAGTCTCAGAGATGTGTTCTTGGAGCCTGTTCTTCTTTGCCAGCACAGAGCATGAAACACTGCTTTGGAGAGCAACTGGGGCCTTTTGACATACAAGTTGTAAAGGAAGTTAAACCAAGTCAGCAGGTCAGTTGCATTTCCCAGTGGATACTCTTTAATTTCATCGATGATTTAAAAGATAGTTTGAAGGCAACTAAGCTCAAATAAAGGAAATGAGAGAGTAACTGTGGATATTACAAGGCTGTTGATTTCCCTAGACAAGTTTGCCATAATTTTCTAGGCAGTTAAGAGATTTTCCTTTCCCCTGAATTTACATTGTTTTTAATATATACAATGTGTAAAATGCAGTATTGGAGTAATAGAAAATCCTGCAGTTCTGCCACCATATCGTGCCTTCAGGACCACCATTTTCTTAATTCAGTAACAAGTTAAAGGTGTCATACAGCAAGGAGAAAAATATCACTGTCCATTTTTTGAGGAGAGATGAGTTCAGGTTAGTTTCCTTCCATCTCCTACCCAACCCAAATTTCCCCCAGTTAAGAAAAGCTTAGTTCTGTACCTAAAGGAAGGCGCTCCCTGCCCTTCCACTTGTCTTGAGGCTCTTCCCACACCTAGAGATGCCATTGCAGCAGCTGCTTGCAGCTTCTCAGTTGTGAAACACCACTGATGAGAGCAATTTGTAATTATTTCTGGTTGCCCTTAGGATCTCCGGGAAGGTTTGTAATTCTGATGTGGCACTCTTCTCTAACCCTGTTTCATTTCATTTGCAAGACTGGCCTATGGAGCTCAGTGTCACTGGCCTAGACTTCTCTTTTTAAACAGGTCCTCTAGCTCTGGTCAGAAGTTGAAAAGTATTTTCAGAACGACTTTCATTAGGACAAGTGCCCCATTAGAAATAGAGTAGTATAACTTGTCAGTTCAGACACAATCAACCTCCCTCTTCTGCTGATGGGAACTTGGGGTCACATCTGCCATCTGAGACACTTTTTGGCAAGCCCAGGAAAAGTTATCACCCACCTTTCCATCCTGAGATTTAAAAGTTAACTTCTGTCAGATTAAAGAAGCTGCCTGTTTTTCTTGTGTGCTGCCAGGAGACCTTGTTCCCTTACATAAAAGACAATGTGAAGGAGTATCTGCGCACTCACTGGGAGGAGGAGGAGTGCCAGCAGGATGTTGGACTTCTGAGGAAACAGGTTAAGTAGCGAAGCTACACCGTGTCTCTCTGGGTTTTCATGGCATACCTGAGACTTCAGGTCACTCAGATTCCCCCAGTCACTCAGCATGAGCCCATACCTTTCTTTGCCTCACGTGGAGGCTGGTTGCCTCGATGGGCTGATTCTTCCACACCCAAAGCCTGGGGTTGTGCTTGAGGAAGGGCTGGTGTTTGGTAGGCAGCAGCTCAGCTGCTTCCCTCAGCTCGCCTTGGTCTTCATGGCCCCCGAGCAGGTGTCAAACCATGGCTTTTCAGCTTCATGCCTGCAAGGTGCCCTTTTCTTGCTGAATCTGCTGCCTGTGGCTTCCAGGTACCTGTTTGGGAAGCAGTGTGGAGGGATGGCAAAGTACTTGCCCCGCACAGGGCAGCATATCCTGCCTCTGTGCAGGAATGCAGCATCAATTTGAGGCCTGTGGCTGCCTGAAGCCAGCAAATACATTTGCTTCTTTGCCTTAGTTTCAGTAATTAAATACTTAAGCAAGTATAATTCTCATTAGAGTATTTACAATACAGCTACAGTAGTGCTAATTGTTGGGTTTGGAAAGTACAATCCAAGCAAATGTTTCTAGATACTACTGAAGTCTGAATTTCCCATTGAGAAAGCATTCAAACAATGTTGTAACCCTTCATGTGAAGGGCAGTTCAAGCTGTCTGCACAGAGGTGCACTGATGCAGGTGTTAGATCCCTTTCCTAAACTGAGATATTGAGACTGCTCCACCTCTTCCCTCACCTCTTTTTATCATGGATGATTTCCAGGCTCAGGAGGACTCCAGCTTGGATGGGGCTGTGCCAATTCCTTTGGAGAGCGGAAGCGGGGAAGAGGAGTTGGAGCGGATCATCCAGGCGGTTGTAGACAATGTGCACTGGCAGATGTCTCTGGACAGGAAGACTACAGCACTGAAGCAGCTGCAGGGTCACATGTGGAGGGCAGCCTATGCAACCGGGCATGTGAAAGGAGAGTGAGTAATTGTGTGTGTGAGTAATTGCATGCCCCTTTCCCTTGGGACAGGTATGGGGTGCCTCTTTCCTAGACATGTTGGCAGAATAGCTACGTAAGCTGTTGCTGGAAACAGCCCCATGTACAAAGGCAGATAGGATTACTACCTTGGTGGAGAAGCCAAGACGTTTATGTTCAGTCATGGCTTAAGCCAGGGCACTGCTGTCATGGGACACTTCATTTCAAACTTGATCGTGCAGTGAAACAAATCCATTGGGCTTGATCTTTGAATCTAGGGAACTAAAAGCTTACAGTAACCTCAGAACTGAGCAAGTTGTCTCAATCCCCACAGCAAAGATGACAAGTGGGTAGGAGTGTTTCTCCTTAAGGAATAATTGTCAGGTACAAGCTAAGAAACAGCCCGTTCTCCAGCCACCTGGGCAGGGTCTGTAAAGGAGACAGGGTGTGAGAAACAGAATGAGGTAATGGAGGCATGACACAGGACGATTGTGCTCCCACAACTGGTATAACGTTCATCTGGGACAACTACCTTCATTAAAAATACAGAAAATGTCTCAATGTTTCTCTACAGAGATTTCTTGATAAACCAAGAGGCTGAGGCACAAGTATGAACTTACAGTTCTTCATCTTGGATTTTTTTTATCCCTGAATTGCAGTCACATTTTGGAACAAGCCTAAACAATCTGGGGATGCAGGGTCAGGTCCTTTCACTTGTTTCCTCCTACTTTCTCTCTTACCTGAGTGTTTCCTGCCTTTCCACTTCTTTTTGTCTTCAGGCTCCTCTTTATGTTTCAGCCACAACACAAAAATGCATAAGCAGGATCAACTGGAGTTAAGCTTGATCTTATTTAGGTTGAGAGATACTTGGTCAAACTATGCATTTCAGGTTGCTAAGAAAGTAAAACAAACCCTTAAGTTCACAAAGTGTTTTGCCAAAGGAAGAAGAAAAAGAGCTCACAGGAAAACATAAACATCCACCAGAGAAAGCAACAAAACCCAAAAGCAAGTCAAGAGGGACAGACATCCTGTTCATTTTCTTTTTAAAAACAGGGCTAGTTGTGTTACAGTGGCCCAAAAACTGTGGAGCTAGCCTTGCTGCTTGAAAGCATCTGAGGAGTAAGTTCTCTAAACTACTTCCCTTGCCCAACTGTATCTGGCACATCAGTGTCTGAAATCCAGACACTGAACTCAGCACATGAAAACATGAGGGTGCCTGGGAACTTCTGCAGGTGCTGTTCAACCTCAAAATATTTTCAGCTGACACCAGAAACAGTTAATAAATAACTATGAAAAAGAGCGAGTTGGTTTTTTTAATACATAACATAACAAGGCTCTGAGCAGATGGTCAAGAAACTGGAGATGAAGAAAGGGCCTGCTGATTGCTACAAGTCTGCAAAACTTAGTCCAACTCTTCCTTTTGCTCCAGTCTATTTGGAGTCCTCTTTCTTCAGGTGTTGAGGTGCTCAGATCCCCTTTTCAAGGCAGTACCTTTGGGCCTTGGCCCAAGTGGCCACACAGAGCTGTGCAGTACAGGTGGGAAGGCTGCAAATTAGACCGGGATGAAAACTTGGTTCCCTGGGGATCACATATCCTCCAGCTCCTCTTTCCATCCTTCTGCCATATGAAACACAAAACCCTCTCCCTGCCCTTCTGAGGCTGTGGCCTTTGCTCATCAACCATCACATGTATTATTGAGGGACTTGTCAGCTTCACTTTGTCCCTCATGAGCATCCTGTAGCCTTCAGTTTCCCTAGTACATAGGTCATACTGTAAATGTCCTCTGCATACAAAAAGCTTTTACATACATGTAAGGGCAGCACTGGAGAGATCTTGTGGTATAAATGAGAAGGGTATGAGGAAATAGACAGATGTCCATTAGCAGTTGTGTAACAGTTGCCTTGGCTTTGGTCCTCCTTCCCTCTCTCACAGGTTTGCTCTGCTGCCGGGCGTGTCTTTGGGCAGCTACTACCTGGGAGTTAGGCAGAGCTCACATTTTGAGACTCATCAGCTCATTGCTAGACTGGTATTTTGCCTTCCCAGCACTCTGCAAGCCCAAAAGAATAAGGGGAGGGCTGCATCTGCCTAGTGAATGGCAGCTGGTTCACCCTCTGCGGAGCAGGTAAGCCAGGGACACATCTGGCTCATGGGTAGTACTGTACAACCCAACTGAGACACTGAATAGAGTAACTCTCACCTCAGTCCCTTGGGGGACACTCCTTTCCTGAGTTGTCTGGCTTCAAAGAGTTCATACAGCGCTGCTAATTCAGCTTCTGCAGCTGCAACCTCCTCTCAGCTCCTCCCTGCACGTGGTCAGAGCCTGAACCTGTGGGATGGGTTTGCCCCATACCAATGCAGCTTACAGCCATAGCTCTTACCAACAGGGAAACCTTTGTAGCTTGCAAGGGAGGTGAGACTCAGGATGCAAGAGCCTGCTTCTCTGTCTTCCCATTATTCCTGCCTCACAGAAAAAAGCAGCGGGATGCCATTTTCCCCAACCTTTCCTCCCCTCTCTAAATTGAAGGGTCTGGAGAAACTCCTGCCAAATGTCTGAAACAGCTCATCAGACTGTCTATCTGCATAGCAGTCAGAGAGCTGCTCAGTTGGCTGGAGCTAAGAATATATCACCTGCTGCTGAAATAGACTCCCTGTCTGCAGAAGCCCTGAGCAAATTGAGAATGAAATCCCCCTGCAAACTAATGGGATAGTTGTCACGGTGCCTGGCTAAAGGTGTCACGCCCAGTGCCTCTGGGTTTGCCATTACCTGCTGCCCTGTTTTGCTTCAGAATCTTCGAGGACGTGGTTCCAGCCATCCGGAAGTGGCGGGAAGCAGGGATGAAGGTCTATATCTACTCCTCGGGCAGCATCGAGGCTCAGAAGCTTCTGTTCGGATACTCTACAGAAGGTGATATCCTAGAGGTAGATAACCTTATCACCTTCCTCTGCAGACCACTTCCCTGCCACAACTGCCCTTGCTGTAACGGTTCCCAAATAGTGTCTGGGACAAGAAGGTGGGGCAGTGTGTTTGACCTGCGGGAGTTAAGCTCAGCCAGTTGAGTATGCTAGCATGGCTGCATTGGCCTGCTGTTGCTGTAGTAGAAAGGGAAGGGGACATCTCACTCAGGAGCGAGGTTTAGCCCTGCTCTTCAGGTGGCACTCAGCAACTGCCTTTGCTTTTCTCTCTCTTTCAGCTCTTTGATGGCCACTTTGATAACAAAATAGGCCCCAAGGTAGAAAGTGAGAGCTACAGAAGGATTGCTGCCAGTATTGGGTGCGCCACCAACAACATCCTCTTCCTGACAGATGTCCCTCGAGGTAGGTGACCTGCCAGTCCTGCTGGCTCTCGCCTGTGCAAGGGAGGCAGGTGCTCTTTAAACGTGTGCTGCTGACTTGTCACAAGCAGCCCAGAAATGCTGCAGCCCACCTTGCTTCAGTGGCATCCCCTAGCTGCTGTCATGCTCCTTCCCTACACATCCAGGCTCTCACACAGCAGTGGGATATGTGTGAGTAGTGCTGCAATGAGGGAAAATAGGTCAAGCAGAAAACCTGCCCTTGCACCAGCAAGCAAGGAGTGTAGCGTTTGCTGAAGCAGTTGGTTTGCCCCGTTTACAAACAGACTCAGTGGTTTTCAGGACCTGTGCTTCTACATGGTACACACGGTGGCTGGTTCTTTGTGCCATCTACTGTTAGCAGGAAAACATTGTTCCTGGTCACCAAGACTTGACCCCTGGAAAGCCAGGCTTGGGAAGGTAATTTAATTTCCTGCCTTTGCTAGAAATTTCTTTCTGGCGGAAATGGTACTGGGTTGTGATCTCAGTCTAAGCTCAGTCCCCAGGAGTTAGCCCTTACCTCCTCCCCATACCTGGCAGCAGAGCTGGTGAGAGCTTGCAGTTACCTCTTTTTCCTTTTATTGTCTTTCTGTGGCCTCTTGCTGTGCTCAGGGAGTGAAGGAACCTTGCAAGAAGTGATTCCCAGCAGGGAGTGTTGGACTTGCTAATGCCACAGCCTAGCTTCTTCATGACAGGAATTGAGCTGCTGGCACATGCTTCCTGCATGGTGGCTTGGACAGCCATCAGCTGGGAGAGGGGAGGAGATGGCAAGGCAAGCAGCTCCCATCCACTCACATTACACAGCAGCTAGTCATCCACAGCAGGTCTGCCAGGAGATGTTCCCTCTCTAGAGCTCTGCAGCACCATGTGCAAACCAGTGTTGGGGCATCTTCAAGCCTTAATGACCGTCATGTGGAGTGGTCAGTAAGCACAGCTTAGCTCCACCTTCCCCCTCTCTGTTTCAGAGGCCAACGCAGCCGAGGAAGCAGATACTCATGTGGCTGTGGTGATCAGACCAGGCAACGCAGGACTGACGGACGATGAGAAATCATATTACAGCCTCATTTCATCTTTTACTGAACTTTTCCTGCCTTCCTCCACTTAGGGAAAGGTGGTACACACACAAAAGGCAGTGCTTCACCTGAATTGTCTTTGTGTAACATTAGGTAATTTTGTCCCTAATCAAAATTTAAAACAAAACCCACATCATATCTTGGACCTGCAACTAGTGCAGGCAAGTATGGATGGAGCATATGGTGTGTGGTCCCTTGTGTAGTAGGATGGAGGCCTGCAGCAGCCAGCTGGATCTGGGAACAGGGTGAGAAGCAGCACCCATGAAGCCTGCTGTTCCTCTCCTTTCCCAACTAGTAATCAGGGGGTGCTTTCTTCAGATTCACACATTGAAATCTGTTGCTGAGATGCCCCACCATGAGCCCCCATCATTTTTAGAAAGTCTGCAAACAAGCTGTATGTCCCCCTGTCCCAGAGGGACCTCCAGGGACCATGAGGGTGTATAAGCATCTCCCTGCAGACAGGGTTGCTGGCTAAGTCAGAACTTTCAAAGTTAGCAGGGTTAGGATGCGCAATAGAAAATACTAAACATGGGCTATAATACAGTAGGTTTGAGCTGCCACAGAAAAAGCCAGCCCTTGCTGCAGGCAAGCTCTTTAGACCAGGAACAACTTAAATCTTGACTATATCCACAGTAGGTCTAGGTACAAAACAGTACAATTTGCATATGGAAGCTTCTTAGAGCTACACAGCCAGCCTACTAGACAGAAGTAGCGTATATATAAATATAGCTTTAAAAATTAAATTCTACACCCACCTCACTGCGGCATCACGGTGCTGGGCTATGGGATCCAACTGGCTGAACACCAAAGTCAGCTCAACGACATTTCTGAAGTATCTTAGCACTAACCTGTAGAGCTCCTCAGTAGCCAACATCCTCCTGTCATATGTCATAGCATTGGTCAGCTGTGAGCAATCTTTGTCAAACAACTGCTCCTGAGGGACACATCCTGCTGCATATAATGAGAATTAAAACCCTGATCTTTTCACCCACCCTACCTAAATTGTGTCAGTTTATATCAGATGGTCATAGAGCTTTTCCTAATCTAGTAAATAAAAACACAACTTTGCTTTCATTGTGTTCACCTCATCTCAGTATTTAGCCTTCCTATCACCAGTGATCCCAGCACCTAAAGGCAAATCTCTTTTTTTAAACCTATGAACACTTTTCTTTTTCTGCTTTTGCCCTCCCCCATCCTTTTCTCAAGGAAGACAACACTGTCCTGCCAAGGAAGCTGTATTACCTCCCTGACTATCTTATGATTTCAGTAGGGGTGCAAGAGCTAGAGCCACGAGGTTATACCTAGTAATAGGGAGGCAGAGGTAGTCTGAAACCCCAGTTCCCTACTGCTGGCACTTTGTGCATGGGTGTCACTTGCTACTTGCTCATTTCTGCACAGCTGCACTTGAGCTTGCCCTCACAAACAGCTAAAATACAATACTAATGTATGTGTTGCCTTCCTGAGCTCCGATCCACACCTACAGTTGTCCCTGTTGGGGGCCGCTGCTGTGTAAAGAACAAGCAAGAGAGAGGCATTTTGGGAGGAAACCACATCATGCCAGCATTGCCCTTCTGAACCTTTGATGGTAGCAGGCAAGGCTGTAAGGCAGCTAGTCTGGATGGCTTTCTGGGCTGTGTAATGATTGTGATCCTCCTAGAAAGAGCCTGCTAATTAGCACTGTTACAATAAGTGTATCTGCATGGCTGAATAGTCCCTGGCTTCCTTAAGTGTTAATTTTCATCATGACACTGTAAATAACTTGCCCTTTGTTTTGCCTTTGCCATCAGAAAGCTATGCATGAGATAGGGGACAAAAATAAAACTCACTTTCTCCATAAAAGCACTTTATTTAGTGGTCATGTTTCAGTGTATATCAGTTGTCATTTAGTTGTACTGAACTGTGCTGTTAGAAATACTCTGAGAAATGTACAGAGTTGTCACCAAAAACCTGAAGTTCAGTTTGGATTGCATATAGGAAGAGGAGAGAAAGGAAAAAGATCACAAACAATCGTTTTGTTAACTTTGATAAAACTACAAAATATAAAATTATAAACTGAAAGTATTATTTGATTTTGAAAAAAAAAGTCACAGTGGACTACTTAGAGTAAAACATCCTTAAAACAAATCACTATTTTGTGCTCCATATGCATTGAGTGTGCGTATCCATGTAATAGGAGGCTCACCTGCATCATCTCCTGCCCTTGCCCAGGAAGAGCTCCCCAGATGGGCTATTGGGGAGCCCTGCACCTTACGCTGCTGTGTCCTTGGGCCACCCTCAGCATGTCCCTCCAGGAAAACTTCCCACTAATTACACAGCTACAAGGAGGAGGCCTTCAGCAGTCCAGCAACAACCCTCCATTGGTTGGACATTCTCTGGATTTGTAACACAGCTGCCTGAGAACAAATTTTGGCCTACAGAAGATAAAGTGAAGGGCTCGCTCAAAGCTTGCTACTTATACTAGTTTTGACAGAAGTTTTTTTTCAACCGGTTTTCCTTTCATGAGAGGCCTCTGGCCTTTGCAGAAGACTGAACGCCCTCATACCTTTTCCCTCTGTCAGAAATGCCACGATGCAGTACGAGTTCCCCTTCAAATGCCTCTTGCCACTGTTTTAATATCTGCTTATTTTCCTGCAGCTCAGACAAGATGCAGACCTAAGCTAAGGTGGAGGATAGCAGGAGCCCTGTTCATGAGAAACGGCTCCCCTTGCTCCCCTGCCCAGCCAACACATCAGCCTTCCCATAATCAGATTCTCAAACAGGGGCTTTGAGCTCCTGCTTTTTCTTTGAAAAATGAGCTGCTTGAAAACTTCCCTTCAGAAAGGAAGAAGCCCTTCTCATTTTACTGTTCCCTTCCTGCACCTCCAACTCTCAGGCCACATCACCCAACCTCTGGGGCAGAACTGCCTCCCTGCACCTTGGAAGCCAACTTAAACCTGTGGCAGACTCCACTCAGGACAATGGGCCACACTGAGGTGGTTCAGAGCCCAGACCTAGTAGTGTCAGTGTGTCTGAACTTCAACTTCTAAGTATGCAAGGAGCAAAACCAAACCCTATGCCCAGAACCACCTACACTGTTCCGTTCTCATTGCAGGCAAGCCCAGTGTCTCTAACACTACGTTTTTCCGCCCCAGTGAGCAAAAAAAAAAGCTTTTGAAATATTACACACAATATGCAGTAGAAGCACTACAGACTTAAAAGAGCAGCCTTTTTCTGAGTCATGTTCAGAGTACACAGGCATTTCCATCTTAATTCAGCACCTCACTTCCACCAATCCCCACTCGAGTCTGAAACACGAAGCCAAGCACAGCACCTCACTGTGCCATCTCCCCTGGCCTGGGGACAGTCTGCCCAGCTATAAGGCAGCATCAGCCAAGTCTCACTTCCTGATCACAGTGCAGTTTCTCCCAAACCCAGCTTTACTGTCAGCTGCTTTCCAGGCTGGAAATGTCTGCTGCTCACCATAAAAGCCAGTCAGTTGGGATCTTCCTCTGCCTGATTCGAAGTCCAGAAGAAACAGCTGCTCTTTCTCACCCTACTAAGTTACACCAGTTGGCAGCAAAGAAAACAATGCAAGAAACACACAAAAGACGTAGTCTGGTGATTCAGGAACTGGCAACTCCAGAAGACTCCTGATGCCCAGAGAAGTCCATTTCCTTCATCTCCTCCTCTGCAGAACAGCCCGAGGAGTGCCTGTCTTGGAGGGGCATCACAAGGACTGGCTGTTGAATGTTTTGAGCAACAGGAGTGAGATAGAGCCACTCAGAGTCACAAACTAAACCAGCTTGTGCTCTGTCAGGCTGCAGCTGGGAAGGATCCACTCCTCTTCCAGCAGACAGCTATTTCTGTTTGGCTCTTAATGAGACAGTGACCCTCAGAGCCTTTTGGCAATGGGATCATGATTGCGCATGAAAACAAACTCATCAAGAAAGTGTAAATGAGGTCATGTTTAACTCATGAGACCACACCTGCCCCCCTCCCCCACCCCAGCCAGAGGACAGGCTACACCTGATCTGTCTGGTACTCCGAGGCTTCTGATAAGCTTTCAGAAAAACTCAGAAAGTTTTCCTGGTACTCAGAGCAAACGATCTCAAATCTGTAGTGCCTGAACTCCACTGCAAAGGTGCCAAAGTAGCACAGGAAGCACATCACCAGGCCCCACTGTAACCTGGAAGCATGCATGTGGACGCCCTGTGCCATGAGAATGAAATCTGGAAGAGGAAAGTCAAGGAGAACTAGTGCAAGCAGAGACACCGACCAGGATGAGAGAAAGCCAACAGGGAAGGCAATAAAATCTTAACAATCAAGGTCACCTGGATGACAGTCAACCCAGCCAGCCATCATCAGGAGAGCCAGAGATGGAAGGGATATCAGGTGTCCAACAATGCCCATCAAGCACAGCAGCTGTCCTATATGGACCAGGGCTTCCTGATTCCAGTTCAGGCTGATAAATCTTTACAGAGGGAAAGACTTAGGTGCAGAGAAGTCAATGACTTGCTTGAACATCCAATTAGCCAGTGACAAAGCCAGAAAGCTGGGGATCTGGCTGTCGGCCCCTACCTGCCAGGAGCCTCCCAGTGGGAACTGGATTAGATCTCTGCACCACAGGCAATGGGAATACCTTTCAGCCTACACTGCGCAATTTTTCATTCTCTTTAGATCACCTGCAAAATCATAATCCAGAAGCATCAGTCTACACAGTATGGCATGTTATTCTGAAAGGAAAAAGAACGTCAGAGCCAGAAACTGTCCAGGCTCATATATCACATCATGCTTGGACCACATATTGATATGCCTTGGGTTGTGTTGGAGTACTCCATAAAAGCAATTCTCAGCTCCCCTAAAGCTGAGCTGGGGACCTGCCCTAGCCCCATGCACATCTCTAAACATACTGGCTCTCAGGATTTCCTCTGCACTTCAAGAATGCAGGATCACACATCTTCACAGGTCAAACAAATGAACGAACAAGCAGCCCCTCCCATGCTTTAACTGCACAAAGCAGGTAATCAGAGGCTTTTCATCTTGGGCTTAGTCTAAGCAAACAAAGCCTCATTTCAGCAAACAGCATTCTGTGTCTGGCTTTAAGGATCTTCCATTTTCTCTTTAGTGCAAGGGTTATGCACAAGCTGCATGGGATGGGGAGCCAGCCGCAAGCCTTTGCAAAGCCAGTGTGGGGTGGGGGCAGAATGGGACTCCTGCCTCAGCCTGTCCCCCTCCACAGAGGGGCCAAGGCTTTCAGTGCCAAGCAGCTGGCTGGGGAGGGCTGGGCTGGGAGCACCCAGCATGTCAGTACAGGAGCAGCTATGCCCTGGCTTACTCAGCTGCTCCTGCTCCCAGCCTGGCCGAAACCTCCAAAGATGGCAGCGCAGCAGGAGCCTGGCCCAGTTCCTCACATGCAGCCCTACACCAGACACACCCTGGGGGAGCTATGGGCCTGGGGCAGGGGAGGAGGGGAACACCACAAGAACCAGGCAAAATCCCATGTTACATACACCAAAGCATGATGCTCAGGTACAAATTCTTCCACAGAAGCTTAAGAGGCAACTGACAGTACATCTTCACACCAATATGCTGCTACCCTGGGCACTGGCTGAAATGTTCAAAACCAGCCAAGTGACTAAGGAATTGTTTTAAGAACAGGCTGTCCCCCAAAAAGGGGGATTAGTTTATTCCCTGCCATTTATTCCTGCCTTCTTGCTTATCCCAGCACTAACATTGATCAACTATGCAGTGAATGGATCCATCCTAAACAAACACCCAGGGCACATCAGTGCTGATGCAAACAGAAGGGCTGGAGTGGGGCTGACAGGCACAAAGCAGAGAGGAAGCCGCATGTACATCCTAGTCTTAGTGACCGCAGACCCCACAGCCCAAATGCCATTTTTAAAGCACCTGGTCTTACATAAAGTCCACTCGACCCAGCAGCTCTTGACTGTGATAACCATCTTAAAAGGCAGAGCTGGATGTAGCACTGTGGAGCATTTCAACACACACATGAAAATCTTCTCATTTTCAGAGATCTGATTTCTTCCCTTGTTCATTTGTTCTTCTGAGAGTTTTTATCTCAATATTTTGCATAATCTTAAACACTGCTGTGTAGGTAAGCAGTGGTGCGATTAAATTGCACAGATACTATTCAATATTGTAACCATTTTGGATATCACTAAGAAGTTTTAGAAACATTTATGAAGGATGCGAAGCAGCGCATCCTGGTAAAACACAAGTAGCAAAATGAGCCAATCATACGATCATGCCATGATGACAAGCTGAGTAGCATTCCTAAAGGCTTTGAGATTCTAGGATGGGTGTGAGAAGAGCCAATATTCCCTGCTGCAGAGAGTGTCAGACATGTATGATACCTGGCTTCCCAGGGAGTGGGATAAAAGGATACAGAGCACCACACAGAGGGTGATGCTGGCTGACAGGGCGACTCGTGGAATCCCAGCTTTCCGTCCCTCATTCTTCAGATTGATCTTGAGGGTGAGGGCAGACTGGATCCAGCATGCCAAGGTCCCAAAGCCAAAGGTCAGTGATGTGCCCACATTGTGGATCTCCTCATCGTTGGAAAGCTAGGAACAAACAAAATGGTGATTGTTTGAATGCAATGGGAATTATCTGCTAGCTACCTTGGATTGCTGCTGGGGTGAGATAGAGGACAGTGGGAATCACTGGGGTGAGAGAGAAAAATGCTGTATGATTTCTTCTGGCAGAAGTGTAAGGTGTAACTTAACCAAGGTAAGCTGACAGTTGTCACAGTCGAGCAGATCTTCTGCCCAACGCCCAAGCACAGTGGAAAATGCAGTTGCTTGGGCACTACCTGACACACAGCTCCCTGACAGTACTCACCAACACAGAGCTCAGAAATAAATCCTTCCCTGGCTCGATGTGATGGCCAGGGCTGGCAAGTACCACTCCCTGGGATCTTGTACAAGCTCCCTGCAATGGAAGCAAACTGTGCGGCCTTCAGTGCCAGCTGCATGGAGCAGTGCTGCCTGGGGCAGAGGGTAGCTAGAGCCCTGACACCTCGATTCAGCTAGCACAAGCCAAAACACAGACACACGCTCCTGGTTTGGGAAGTTTCTCCCACCAAAAAGCTTGACTGTCTGTTCTCTGAGGCAATACGAACCCAACCTCTCCAGAGTGCAAGTGCTTCTCTGTTCCTTGTGCTCCCATGTCTTACAGGGCTCAAAGACTGTGCAATCCTGCAAGGCAAAAGGGCAGCCAGGTTCAATAAGCAAAGAGAACCCTTGAGGCTGCAAATCCATTCAGAAAGCCCAGCACAGACAAGACTTAAGTTAAGCCAAACAATTTCCCTTTCTCCTCTGCCTCTGAGGCTTTTCTAGAAAAGAAACCAGCAGTCTCTAATTCCTCCCTGCAGTCTTGATTCCTGTTCAGTCATTTAACAAATTCCCATCAAACAAGACAGAATCTACAAGATAACAGTCTAGTTACTGTGCCTCCACTGATCTCTCCCCTCTCCTCCCTACCTTGAGTTTTTTTTCAAGGGTAGGTGCAAATCATAGCACAGGCAAAAATGGGACTGGGATGCCTTTCCCAGGGTAGCCTACACTGCAAGGGACTCACAGCCATAATGTCACTCTAACAAACCCAATCTGTAATTTTCCCAAAATATTATTTAATACCACAGTCAGGTATGGAAAAGCATGGACTAAGGTCTCATTACCACATGGTTTCATGGTTTGGCAAAAGATCTAAGCAAGGATACAGGTAACTAACAAGGAGTGGATAATCAGGTCAGAATTTATAACAAGGCACGATTCACAGTATCTGTTTTTAAATCATTGCTCTGAAGAGCAAAAAAATCAAAGGGAGAGGTTGAAACTGCTTCCTAGTGTCTGCCCTGTACTAGAAATACTCTTCTCACACCTAGACAAAGCTGCTACAAAAGCCTCATAGTTTCTAGCTGGGAAATTCTTGTGAAAAAACAAGACTCCAAGTTTTTGGCTTGTGCTCTGGAGTTCAAAACAGTCAATTTTGGGACTCAGAATCCCAAAAATTTTTTGGGAGTCAAAAAATTATCTCACACCGCATTCAAAATAGAAAAAGAAAAAAAAAAAAGTGTAAAGAACACAAAATTCCTGCAACTGCTCCACAACCCAAAGAGGTAGTCACCCTTCACAAAACAGGTACCACCTTTTCTGTATTGGTTGGAAAAACAGCTCCCTGCTTACAAAGCCAGGAAAGAAGCCAGCCTACACTGACCTTTCTTGGTTCCTGCCATTATTGGAGGTCATTACTTGCACCCCAATGAGAGGCAGAGCATCAGAGACAGCAAAGGGATGAGGAAACCCAAGTGCTACTAAATCTAATGCCTCGATTTTCACTGCAGTCCTAACAGACACATTAGTGATCACAGTGGACACCCAGCCCAGCAGAGCAACATTGTAGCACTGACAGCTTGCTTGTTTGTTTGTATAATGTTTCAGATAATCAGAGGGACCTCATCCAGGCACTCATCACATTAGGAGAACTCGTAGCACTCCTCTGCTGTGCCCCTCTCGGCCAGTCTGAGGACAAGCAGGAGGTAGATTTAAACATGTTTTAAATGAAGGACACTCAGCTGTCTGCTAAATCTGTATGGGCAGCTGTGCATCTTTTTGCACAGATGCATATGTAAACTTCCAGTTCAATCCTTTTACTCAGCACCATCTGTGCCAACCCCCACGGCCCAAGAGATTCAAGGGTTTCCCTGCTCTGGCTCTCTGCTCTGGTGCAGGTGCAAATGCTGCTGGGAATACATGAAAAATGATTGTGGCCCTTCATCTCAGCATGTTACTGGAACCACATAAGCATCAGACAGAGGTGGCAGCGCAGGTACAAGGAGGGCTGGGGCACAGCCAGACACACTATCTCCTGAGTTCACATCACAGGTTGTTCAAAGACCTAAGCAGATCTGCTAGAAAAGCAGAAATCTCACAGCACAGACACAGCAGTCCAAGCCTGGAGTGCAGTACCTGAAAGTTGCCAAGTAGGGTCATCCCAAAAGATGCCAAGCATAATGCCACCAGGCCGCTGACATTCAGCCAAGGGTTTAACACCTTCGGCTTCAGCTGAATGAAGCGCAGGACAGCCATGACAAGTGCTGAGAAGGAAACAGAACGCAAGGTGCATCATTAGGTAGAGCACACTGCAGCAACCACTCACTTTCCACCCAGAGGGGAGAGCTCACTGCAGGCCAGTTAGCTTAGTGGTTCTGCATGGCCCCCTTCCCACTTAGTCATGGACGAGACTGAACACAGGAAGCATTTCCCTTGTAATCCAGTTACGCTGAGCTCCTATGCTTCCTTTTCTCATGACGTCTAGGACTTGGGTTCCAAATTTTCTGGGGGAAAGAAGAGCACCTTCCTACTTGCCTGTGAGGATCCCAGCACATAGTATATCACATACACACCATGCATTCACATTGCGGCATCTGGGCTTGCATCGAGTTTCACTCCGCTGACAAGCATTGAGCTTTCTTGGAGGAGGCATGTCAAACCCCACCTGTATTAGAAAATTTATGAACAGCGCATACATATTTCTCCAGGTTCTACCATAATACCTACTGCCTCTTCTCCTCTGGAACAAGTTGCTGGTGCCATAAACGTAAGCCAAAATACTGCGCTAATTTTTTGCAAAGACTGGAAGAGCAGCCCTTCCAAGCTTACAATTAGCCCAAGCGCTATGATATGATACATATATTCATATGATTCATGATATATCATATATGACATGACATAACCCCAGGAAATATTCACATTGTATATTCCTGCCCTCCCTAGTGAATGCTGCATGGAACTACACAGAAAGCCAGGAAATCAGCTGATCTTCAGATAGGTTTCAAACCAGACCACTAAAAAGCAATTTAGTTGAACAGGGAAATTCACTGGTTGCCGTCAGACACCTTCTTATGCTTATGCTCAAACTGATAGCATGTAGGTCATATTGTTGTAAATTGTCTGTGTTAGCAAACTATATCTATATTTTCCAAAAAGAACTGGTATAATACCAAAAACATGGTTGAGAAAAATAAGGGCACTGTAAGTAAAAAACATCCACTTTTATCCAAACTGCAAGAGATGTTTGAATTTACTCTCTCACAATTTGCTCTAGAGAATCAATCAACTCCAAATCCTTGAAACAAGAGAACTTAGTTCCCCCCCAAAAAGGAGAATTTCTGTTTTTCATCCCCAGGTAATAGTTTGGGACAGCCACCCTGTGACTACTTGAACTCATGGAACTTTTTCATTTCTATTGCTATAGGACAGGATCCTGAAATTATGTGATCCTTTCCTAAAATGTCAATGGGAATAACAAAAGGGAATTAAAATGTCACCTTCCAGCATTACATGCAAAACAATGGCATTTTCAGTACTCAGTAATGCCTATGTTTCTAGCAGGTTTCTGTAGTTTTCCTCTCCTATAGCAAGGGCGCTGACACAACTAAGATGGCCAGAGGTACAAGCTAAAAGCAGCTGTCAGAAGCACTCAAGACAGCAGAGAAAAGCTTGCCTTTATCCATAAACCAGAGGAACGGAACGGAACAGAACATTTGGAAGGGACCTACAATGATCCTACAACTGCCTGACCAATTCAGGGCTGACCAAAAGTTAAAGCATATTACTAAGGGCATTGTCAAAATGCCTCTTAAACACTGACAGGGATGGGGCACCGACCACCTCTCTAGGAAGCCTGTTCCAGTGTTTGACCACCCTCTCAGTAAAGAAATGCTCCCCGTTGTCCAGTCTAAACCTCCCCTGGCATAGCATTGAACCATTGCCATGTGCCCTATCACTGGATACCAGGGAGAAGAGATCTGCACCTCCCTCTCCACTTTTCCTCCTCAGGAAGCTGTAGAGGGCAATGAGGTGACCACCAGCCTCTCTTACTCCAAACTAGACAAACCCAAAGTCGTTAGCCACTCCTCAAAGGACATTCCTTCCAGCCCTTTCACCAGCTTTGTTGCCCTCCTCTGGACGCATTCAAGGACCTTAGCATCCTTCTTAAATTGCGAGGCCCAAAACTGTGCACAGTATTTAAGGTGAAGCTGCACCAATGCTAAATACAGTGGGATAATCACCTCTTTTGACTGACTGTTTATACTGCGTTTGCCCTCTTGGTTGCCAGGGCACACCGCTGACTCATATTGAGCCTGCTGTCACCCAGCACCCCCAGATCCCTTTCTGCATGGCTGCTCTCCAGCCACTCCTCTCCCACTTTATACTTGCGCCCGGTGTTACTCCATCCTAGGTGCAGAACCTGGCATTCTGATTTGTTAAATTTCATCCCATTAATCACTGCCCAATGCTCCAGTCTATCTAGATCCCTCTGCAAGGCACCTTGTCCCTCAAGAGAGTCAACAGCACCTCCCAGTTTGGTATCATCAGCAAACTTGCTAATGGTGCATTCAACTCCTACATCCAGATTGTTGATATATATATTGAACAGAACTGGCCCTAGAGTCAAGCCCTGAGAAACATCACTGGTGACTGGTCGCCAGCCAGATGTAGCCCCATTCACTACAACCCTCTGAGCCCTGACCTTCAGTCAGTTTTTCATCCAGCACACTGTGAACCTGCTCATCCCACAACTGGACAACTTCTCCAGAAGGATGCTGTGAAGGACAGCATCAAAAGCCTTACTAAAATCTAGAAAAACTGCATCCACCACCTCCCCTTCATTCACTAGGAGAGTGACCTTACCATAGAAGGATCTCAAATGAGTTAAACAGGACTTTTATTTTGTGAATCCATGTTGACTGTGCCTGATGACTGCATTATTCTTTAAATGCCTTTCAATAGTACCCAGCATAACCCAGCATAAACTTCTCCATAATTTTTCCAGGAACTGAGGTCAGACTAACAGGTCTGTTGTTCCCTGGGTCTTCCCTCATGCCCTTTTTATATATTGGAATAACATTTGCTAGCTTCCAGTCAGCATGGAACCTCCCCAGACTCCCAAGACCTTTGGCAGATGATTGAGGGCGATCCTGACATAACATCTACTAGCTCCTTCAGTACTCTGGGATGAATCCCATCAGGCCCCAGGGACTTATTCAGCTGATACAGCTGGTCCCTTACAATTTCAGTGTCCACAGATGGAAAGACACTATTCCCACACTCGTGGTCCTCTGACTCAGGACCCAGGCAGCCCAAGGTCAATCGGTACTACTAAAGAATGAGGAAAAAAAAAGCACTGAATGCCTCTGCTGTATCTTAATCTGTATTAGTCAGGTGACAGTCTTCAACAAGTAGAAGTCCAATGTTTTCCTTTTGCTGTTGACATACTTAAAGCCTTTCTTGGTGTCTGACATAACACTGGCCAGTTTCAACTCTAACTGAGCTTTGGCCTTTTGTATCTTCTCCCTGCAGATATGAACCACAGTTCTGTAATCTTCTTGCAAAGCCTGACCTTGGTTCCAGAGATGATACAATTTCTTTTTCCTCTTGAGCTCCATGAGGAGTTCCCTGTTCAGCCAAGCTGGTCTTCTGCCCTGCTTGCTTGACTTATGACACAGTGGGATTGCCTGCTCCTGTGCTTCTAAAAGGTGGTTCTTAAAAACTGACTAGCACTTATGGACTCCTAATCCCTCAAAAGCAGATTCACAGGATACTCTGCTAAATAGCTCCCTGAATAGCTTGAAGTTTGCTTTCTTGAAATCCAGGGTAGTAACTCTGCTGTCCTTTCTTCCCATTACACCAAAAATTTAAAATTCAACCATTTCATGATCACTGTGGCCAAGACAGCCACCTACCATCACATCTCCCACACCACATTTGCAGTCTGGAGGTTCCCTGGTTATATTTATTCTTGCAATGGGAAGAAGCAGCAACAAAAGTGTACAGTACAGCCTAGCTTCAAAATCTGCACGTCTTTTGTTTGTCTGCCCTTCTTCACACCAGCTGCTCCCTCAAGCTCATGCAACTGCTATCCTCACATCCACCCAGATCACATGGTGATTGATCATCAAGCCAATTCGTACGCTTTCATAAAGCCCTTGAACTCACTGGGCCTTGGTTCAGGTAAACAGAGGCTGCTTGAACGGAGTGGTCTGCAGAAATGGGGCCATACCTGGAAGCAGCTGAAAAGGCAGCTGTCAATTCACTGCTGTCAATCAGCCATGTTAACATAAGAAGTATCATGCTATGCACATGTTTTTGTAAGTGGTTTGGGAGTCTGAAGTTTAAATCATATAATCATAATCACATATCAGACATACAAATAAAATGTGAGAGCAAGACCCTGCCTCAGCACAAACTGGAGCCAAAATTATTTCTGCTAATTGAGACCCTGGCTCAATATGTAGATCAAGATCTAAACTTGAAACAAAGCCATACATGGAAACAAAGTGGGAGGATGCCTAAACTCTACCCTGAAGTGATACTTGAAAACAAGGAAGTTCATATCAAGGTTCATGATTAAGCATATTTTACCAGGTTCTACATCCCAAGTCTCATTTTCATTATGTCAGATTAAGATTGCTAAGGCATCTTACTCATACATGTACAGGTCTGGACTAATTTCAAAACTCAACTCAACTGAATTTCCCAGATTTCTGAAAAGAAATATTGTGCCTTTCACAGGCAACAGGGTTGGAACCCACACTTCAAGAGAATAGTTCAGAGCAAAACTGAAAGCACAATCAATCACACAGTATAGGAAAAGATAAATGTAAGTACCACTGAAGAAGAGCAAATCAAGGTTAAACTAATTGATTATTTGCTATTTAAGTTTGGGATAATTTGCTCAAAATACATACAGATGAAGGTAACAAACAGTTTTAAGAACCAAACAGAGACATCTTTTTTCAAGTACTTTTCAGATATTTCTTCTCTTTGTGGTGTTTCCATCTTATTCCACTGCTGGAAAATGCCAATAAACTTCCACAGATTTAGTAATGGAATTTAGGAAAGGGTGTGGTAGGGGAGACTTCAGCATGGATGATACTTTGCATAATCAGTTGCTGCATTTGCCAATATTCCCATGCAATTATCTCACATTCACAGCATATAACAAAAACCCACCATACAATGAAAAACAGTCACACAGATTCAAGGCTAAGATAAGGCAACTAAAAACATCAGAATAAAACAGAAAGCAACAAAGTTCAAATGCATCCAGCTTTATTCTGTCTTTCTACAAATGAAGACAAAATAATTCTGTCTTCATCAGTAGTGATCACAGTTTAAATTTCACATCATCAGAATCAAGAGCAATATGTATGGGATATTGCTTATGTTTCAGTGACTTCTAAAAACAAATTATGAGAGAGAAAGAAACATTGCTCTTGTGGTTCCTACCTAGAAATGCCGCCATATTCATGACTTGGCTAAATACGCAGCTTGCAGGAGGTGCATCACCTGCAATACTTAGAAAATAAAAAGCGTATCATTGTAACTCTAGGATGGCAGACACACATAAATAACAACCATTAATCAGAACAGTAACTGGAAGAAAATAATTCGCTTACCTTATATAAGGTGGTCTTTCAGAACCGGGTTTTCTAAGAGACATAAATGCATAGAACAAACATTCAAGATTTTCTTTCTCATTTAGCTTGCATTGTATTATTATGTTAATGCAACAAGTGATTGAACATAAAGCCCACAACCAGCTCTTACCTATCTGGTACATTTAGTGGGAGAATTTTGTTATCTTCCACTGCTATAAAGTACCTGTCAAAAAAAAAGAGAAAGAAAAATATGAAGACAGTGTAAAACCCCATCCTAGCTTCAATTCCAATAACTCAAACGTCACATTAGGTATCTCAAAGCCCACCAGCAGGATCTGCTGGAGACAGCCTGTGTTTCTCTCTGCTCAAGCAGGCAGTTTTGCTCACTTCCTGGCATAACTATGTGCCTGCCTTTGTGTTGCATCTGTTTTGCATGGAAAGGTACACAAATAGGCTCACTGAACTCAACTGCCTTAAAAATGACCAACCAGGGGAGTGTTTTCATTTAACCTGAATCATTTGACTCATCTGGTTTACCATGGTCCCCCACCCCCGAAAGCTGTTTTAATACAGAGGGAATGGAACTAGAAGAACAACAAGCAATAGGGATCAGACAAATGGCTTAAGCTGCCTCTGCTGCTAAAAAACAACATCCACGTACGATGGCCAAAGTCATATCCTATAATATAACTGCTTCTCAGGCTGAGCATGGCTGCCGATCGCAGATTTATTGCTCCCAAATTCATGCTGCACTCATCTGCCTGCACGCTTGGAGAGAGCCCAGCTCAGGGAAATGCATGTCTCGCCTGCATTTTGATAAGAAGTGTTAGTAAGAAAGGTGTCACCATTAAGCAGGTTGTCAGCGCAGTGATAGATGCTGCAGATTTTGACTTTGTACCCCAAAGCAGGACCTAAGTGCTTCTCCAACAGCTCTGCTGAGTCATTCAAAGAAAATGTGATGAAAGGGAATTTTTGCATTTTTTTCTCTCTTTTCAGGCAGCTCCCAGTAACGTGTGCCAGGAAGAAGGCCAGGTCAGAAACTTTGCCTGGGGAGCACAGAAACTCAGGGATAAAAATGTGATCCTCCAAGCCAATGAACTGGCAGGGACTGGCCCCTACCCCTATCATGTGCCTTCCCAGCCCCACAGAAACTCAAGGACAGAGGATCCCCAAAAGACGCTCCATACTGAGATGCAGCCCACACCACAGCAGTACTTCTGACCGCCCCAGCCTAACTTGCTCTCCCAAATAACCAGCAGTAGTTAACTTACACTATCCATAATCCAGCTGATGTAAACAGAGTAAACACAAGAGGTAAAAACATCCACACGCTGCATTTCTTCCCATCCATACCTGCTAGAAACAAAGAACAAAGTAAAAACAAAAGAAAGAGGGCAGAGGTACCCATCCACCACAGCCTCCCTCTTTTGAAAGAGGGAAGAGCATCCACCCAGCAGGTGCTGAAGCATCCCAAGATCAAGCTCCTAATGGCCAGGCAGCAGGCAATGCAAGCCTTTCACACTGTCATTACCGGCATAAAGGATTAAGCTGCTGCACATAGGCAGCATCATCTACACTGCATAAAAACCAAGGCACAAAGAGCCTGGAGCTGTGGAGGGGGGAACTTTTCAGGCACACCTACAGAATCTGAGTGGTTTTCAAAGTATTTTTCTTAAGCATTTTGCACAAGGTGACACCGCAAGACCCGCAGCCCTAATTCCTTCCTACTTCCCACAGGCACAAGGCAAGACAGCCTCCTTCCCAGGATCATTAGAAATTCCACACACACTGCCTTAGCAAAGCCTGCAGCATGAACGGAGAAGGAGGCACGTGCTGTGTCCTCATCTCCACAAAGTACACGACCAGCTCCCACCCTGGCTGCAGCAATCAGCTAAAAATAGTGTTCGGCCACACCCAGAGCAAAGCCAAGCTCGAGTGCCAGCAACCAGAGCACTGTCAGGATGAGGCATTACAAACAGGATCAGCTCTCGAAATGTAGGCACTGTGAAATCCTGTACAGGATGAAAGAATGCTGTGTAGACCACCTCTTGAGGAAGCATTTGTCCTCCAGGCAAGCTCATGCTGGATGAGCATCTGAGATACTCGGGCTGTATCTCATGCAATTCAGAAACGCTGCTACGCTGCTGTGCTGCAGACACAGAGTGTCCTATGTCTCTCTGTGAGTCCTTTGACAACAGATCAAATATTTCCTCATGCTCTGTCCTCCATAAATACTCCTCCAGGCAGCAGCACAGACAAGAGACACAAACAGAGAGTGAACAATGCAAGACTCACAGCTCCAGTACCTGCTTTACTTTCATCAGGGCAGTAGCACCTGCACCCCTGTGTTCTGCCTCCTCCTCTCTCCCATAGCTTGCTGCAGGGCAAGCATTTCCTGGGGTCACCAAGGTCCCCATGGACAGTGAGGTACCCTGAGGTGCCAGGGCAGCTCAGAAGAAAGCGCCCTCTCACAGCCAGCCTCCAGCTCACCACTCCCACAAGACAGCCCCAGGCTGCAAAGGATGCATTTGCTAGACATGGCTTGTTGCCCCAGCCACAGATTCACACCCTGCCCCAGAGCAACAGAGGCTGAAGGAGTTGAGATGAGGCTCCCTAGGCCCTGCAGAAGGCATCACAGCCTCACGCTTGCCCCTAGAGTTCAGCTGTCCTGTCTTCCCTGCACATCACGTGGCACAGGTACAAAACAACTTTACAGTACCCTCAGCCACACCACACTTGCACAAAACCATGAGGGCATGATTTGGTGCTGTCTGTACAGGTAGCCTCGAGTAAGGCTGAACTGCAAATGTTAAAAGACAGAAAAGCAATCAGATAAGGTCTCCTCCCTCACCCAGGAGCAGAGAGAACTGAGGACAGGGAGCATGAAACGATACAAGTATTAAGTATGTCAATTTAAAAGGCAGTCAACTCCAGTGTGTATAAAGATCTTTAGCATGGTGTAACATCTAAGAAATTATCAGTGAGAGTGGAATAGATTTCCCTACCCTTCTCATCTCTGTTCCTCTCCTCCCACACAGGAGACACAAAGTATTTCACAGATCTGTTCACCGCACAGCCCCTACTGTAGTGGTTGCAACTATTCTGTGAAGCGCTGCCCTTGCCTTTTCCTCCCGCAGCCCATCAACATGCAGCAGTATCCCTTAGCTGGTGTTGGCTGGTGCTCTGGTACTGGAGACCCATACCTGCAATGTCAAGGATCACTTCCAGGTGGTAGCTGCCTCACCTGCAGCAAGACCAAGTCCCTGCCGGACCCAGGCAGCACAGTGCCCAAGTGCCAGTGCCCTGTGCAAAAGAGCCATAGCTGTAGCCATGTTCCCCATCCCGTCTTGGCTGAAGGGGAGCAGGCAGGTAATGTTACCTCCTGTTACAGACTGTTTTTCCTCTGCAAGGTAATTACTGCTAATCCAGTGCTCAAGTCTCCTCTTTTCTCTGGTGGTGGCTGGACTAAGCCAAGGTAACATAACTCAGGTCAGCAGATGGCAGATCTTATTATTTACCCTTCCCCTTTGGAAAGGTACAAAGGATTCATTCACACAATAAAAGCAAATACTAGTCATAATACTTGTCTTCATTAACAGGTTGCCACAGCTCCTCTGCCTTCTAGCATGCCTCCCATCCAGTCAGAGTTAATTTTCTTCACAGTAGCTAGTATGGGGCTATGTTTTGGATTTTTGCTGAAAACAGCATTGATAATGTGGAGATGTTTTAGTTGTTGCTAAGCAGTGCTTACACTAGTCAAGGACATTTTCAGTTTCCTGTGCTCTGCTGGGTGCACAAGAAGCTGGGAGGTGACACAGCCAGAACAGCTGACCCCAACTGACCAAAGGGATATCCCATACTATATGACATCATGCTCAGTATATAATGCTGTGCGAAGAAGAAGGGGGGGGGGAGGGCAGGATGGTCAGAGCGCTGGCGTTTGTCTTCCCAAGTAACCGTTACGCATGATGGATCCCTGCTTTCCTGGAGATGGCTGAACACCTGCCTGCCCATGGGAAGCAGCGAATGGATTCCTTGTTTTGCTTTGCTTGCATGCACGGCTTTTGCTTTACCTGTTAAACTGTCTTTATCTCAACCCATGAGTTTTCCCACTTTTGTTCTTCTGATTCTCTCCCCTGCCCACCAGGGGGGAGTAAGTGAGCGGCTGTGTGGTGCATGGTGGTTGGCTGGGGCTAAACCATGACACCCCCAGACACCTCTCATCAGGGCTGGTTTGGTTTGCACCGAAGAGGAAGGATAGCACTCCCAGGGAGTACAACAATGACCTGCGTGGGGCCAGACCTTCACCAGAGATCAGTGCAGCCAGGGCTGGACCTTTGGAAAATAAGCACCCCACATCAGGCTGGATGGCCTCATAGGGTGCTGAGCTCTGTGTAAGCCTCCCTCTCGTGACAGGCAGCAAGAGAAGGATGTTGCTGCTATGCTCCCTCCTCTGACAGGCCCCACGCCGAGGCATGGGTGCAGGACAGCATGAGCAAGTACTCTGTGGCACACCCTTGGAAGGAGACATGGTGGGGGGCAATGGTTGGACCAGTGGCATTGCTGGCCCCTGCCAGCCCACAGAGGAGCAAGCTGCCTGGATCTGACAGATAAAATACCAAAAGCAAGAAAGAAGGGTCCTTTTGCCCTGTGTCCTCAAATGGAAACACCTTTTAATGCTGTCCATTGGCACATCCCACATATGCTTAAAGATGTTTCAACATCCCCATGTGGGCTGAGGATAGCTTAAAACCAGGACTCAGCTCCTGCACATTTCTCATTTACTCCCTGCTGTGTTATTTGGGCGCCAGGAACAAAGTTATACTTAACCTCATTTCCTTCCAAAGGAGGAACCCCAAGCATATGCCAAACCTGCCTAGCTTTGCGCTAGTGTTTAGAGGATATCATTCTCAGCAGTTGCCTTTGGGTTAACCTGTCCTCTTCAGGAATGGCCTCAATGTTTGTGTCTTCAAGCTGGGATACCTCTGTGCAGGCTAAGACCAGCACCTCTAACAGCAGCCAGAAACAAGAGAACAAGGAACCCAAATGACAGCCTCACCTGCAGCACCACAGCAGTTTAGCCAAAATAAAATGCCAAAAGTGACAGGAAAAATAACCTGAATTCTCTGTGGGAAATGTAGAAACAATTTCTTTGACAGCTAATTGCTCCACAGGGATGACATAAAGCCAGCCTTCCTCTCCACAGCTCTGTTCTGCGTTGCTGCCATGACCAGTGATGCCAAATCTAAGCAGTCATCTCCAGCTGGCAACAACAGCCATCTCAGCTGGCAACAACAGCCATCTCAGCTGGCAACAACAGCCATCTCAGCTGGCAACAACAGCCATCTCAGCTGGCAACAACAGCCATCTCAGCTGGCAACAACAGCCATCTCAGCTGGCAACAACAGCCATCTCAGCTGGCAACAACAGCCATCTCAGCTGGCAACAACAGCCATCTCAGCTGGCCTGTGTTTTCCCAAATAAACACACCGTGTGCAGGAGGTAGTTGGTAATTGAACACACCCCTTTGTCTTCCATTTTTAAGGCTTGCACAGGAAGGCCTTCAGTGACAGAAAGCCCTCATGGTGCAATGGATTCACAAGGCTAATAAAAACATGTTTTCAGTATCACAGCTGACCCCAACCGGAGTCAGCCCACCTTCCCAAAAACACATGCTGTGGTTTTAAAGTCCCACTTGATTCGCAGTCTCACACCGGCATTGCAAAAACCTTGTCGAGGTACGCTCCTGCTGCCAGCTATCATGGGCCGTGGTGCAGAACTGTGAAGGGTTTCACATTAGCGCTGTCACAGGGTATGTCTTGAGGATTTCTCTCAATGCAGGCATAGTCCTTTATCTCCATTCCATTTTTATGTCTAAATCTGCTCAGAATGCCAGCTGTTTGCTCTGCTTATTACCATTGCCCCACTACACCCCCTCAACCAATTAAGCTCCCATTCCTCTAAAGTACACACTTCAGTTACAGCAGGCAGCTCACCAAACATATACTGCTTCTTGCTCAAGGTTCATTTAATGTAGGCATCTTAATTTCATCTGCCAAGCAAAGTTACAGGCTCTTCCTGAAGTTGCTTTCACCAGACAACATGAATGTAAGGAAGGACAAAATCACCACATTAACAGTCATGTATCTTTTTTCAGGCTAGAGCATGCAGATGCATTTCAAGGGCCCATACACAGGCTGCCTAATAAGCCAGAGCAATACTCCTGCATTTCTCAGCACTAGGCAATTGAGTCATTTCAAAGAATAGGTACAGAGCACTGGGAGAAGGAGGATGCTGTTCAAAACATATGGCAAGTCATAAAGAATTGTTGCCATTCAGCAACAATCACAGAGGAACACACACAATTTGGCTTTTGGGGGAGCCCACTATTATATTTTTTTGCTTTTAAAAGCAAAAATTATCACATTCACTTGATACCTAATCACCGTAACTAAGTGTATACAAACCAGCACATTACATAACCTTCCACCCACAAGCCACAAATGCCAACATAACAAAGCAGAGTATTTTCAGGTTTATCTCAAGGTTCCCGAGCACACAATGAGAGAGATAAGGCATGCCAGAGACTTGTAAATACATAAAAAATAGTGGGGTAACAGGAAAGGAAGCGATCCCCTCCATCAGCAGGGCATGATGCTCTACTTGCTCCGGGTACCCACCTACCATCTCAAAGGTGTGCAGAAATGCCATTTTCATTTATTTATAGGAGAGGAATAGGAAAAGGTAAAGGCATCTCCAGCATGCACCTGGGGGAAGCAGGAGATGCTTCAGTAATCCTGCAACAATGTTGAGAGGCAATGCTTTCACCCACAGAAACATCCGTACATATTTCTTGTCTCATTTCACACATTGTAGATGCATTCAGCATGCTAATGAAATGCTCTGGCCAAACAAACCTAACGGAGCTAGGTGAAGCACACCAAAGGAACCAAACCTTCTAGTCACCAAAAAATGGGGACAGAAGAGGCTGTATTAGTATTCTCTTGCCCACACCATACCTCCAGGTTTCCCCAGAAAGCTGTCTCCTGGGGTTGTGTAAAGTTAATTTGTTATCAATTCTGAAAATATTTTTTTTTCAGCCTTTCTTGAGTGCCTTGGCAAGAAGACCATGTGACTGACAGCGTGTCCTACCCAGAGATAAACCTGCAGCACCACTGGATCCCAAGGCCAGTGTCACTCCCCTGTACCCTACTGTCCTTCAAAGAGTGCCCTTGTTATGCTGCTTCCTGCTGCTGCACAGCCTTTGTCCTCAATCGCACATGAGTACTTACAGGCCATTTAGTTGCTGGTGTTGAGCTGCTGTCTTACAGCCAGAGATATGGACTGAAAACTCTTCTGGGCTGAGTCTGCCTTTCTCGCATTTGGCGTTGTACAAATCAGGCACGTGCTGCTTCAAGACCAGGCTCCTAGGTGTTATAAAAGAAAATGGAATATAATTTGCCACTTTAAGACCAAAGCGGTATTTTGCAGGTTTTGACAGAGCTGCGCTCTGACCCGTGCACCTACATCAGCCTGCACTGACTTCCACGAGATCCCACTTGTACAATAAGCAGGGCTTGGACAGTCATGGCCCTCAGCCTGCAATAGACAAAGGAGGCAGAGGCAGCAGTTGGGTAAGGCAGAAGATACATACCCGGTTCAGATGGAAGAAGCTGGGTCAGCAGGTGGTGAAACCAGCTGGGAGCAGCCAGGGCTTAAAGCAAGACACAGTGAGCTGAGTAGCACTGCATTTTGCAGGTGCCGTGTGTTTGTTTGCCCCAAGGACCCCATTATGCTAGAGACCACCCACTGCAAGATTCAGCCCTCCTGGCTCCTCCTCCTGACCTCAGGAGCTGTGCAAGCCAGGTGGCAACCAGGCCCCAGAGTGCTTGCAGTGCAAGTATGTTGGACTGCCCACATCCCAGGGCAGATGCCTTACCGCCTCTCCAAGAGGTGGTAATAATAACTCGAACACTCAAGACTGGGGCCACTTTAGCCAGACCTCTCCTGAGATGCAAGGGAAGTCTCTAGCAGAAAGTCTTAACACAGACCCAACCTCACAGTCCCACACCATTGCCACAAGGGCATATTTATACCTTGCACGATTAGCCAACCCTTTGGTCTGGGATGCTTGTGAAAATGGCACTTATCCCAAAGTCTCAGCCGAACCCCAAAGTGAAGAGTTGCTGG
The DNA here is from genome assembly GCF_949628215.1 of Phalacrocorax aristotelis. Classification (NCBI taxonomy): domain Eukaryota; kingdom Metazoa; phylum Chordata; class Aves; order Suliformes; family Phalacrocoracidae; genus Phalacrocorax; species Phalacrocorax aristotelis. The sequence goes on from NC_134279.1 coordinate 14,209,689, forward strand.
AAAATGCGAAGGGCTATTTATCTCCTCATAAAATAAAAGAGTTTCAGCTCTTTTGCTGTGAGGAGAGAGTCTCTGAAACCATCTCCTTGCTCTGTACGTAATATACAAATACAGGCTGATGGTGTGGTAAAGCCCAGAAAGTCTGAGGCACCATGCAGACAGGCTGTCCAGTGACCATCCTCCACCTTAACCACCCCAATGTAATGGCCACTGCCTAAACCAGCAACAAGCAGAACAGGTGTTTTTTCTCCCACAAGGTACTCCCACTCCCAAGTAATCTTGACAGCATATTAATAGATTGATAGAGGTCTGTGGAAGTGTTTTATTTGCTCCTCAGTTCCAAAGACAAATGCCCTCAAGCATTTCCAATGTGCATGAGCAAGCAAAGCCAAGATACACAATACAACGGAAGGGGGTAGGAAGCCTACCTGGAATGTTTGTTTCATTATCAGGAAAACAATGCAAGTGTTGGGAGTGGCAAAGAACATGCAACAGGGAGGTGAAACCTGGCAAAGAGACAGATACATCATGTTGACTTAGAGATAGCTTCAAAGGTAAGGAAAGACAGACTAAGCCCGGAAGAGCAGACTTCACAAGCAGTTTACTCCTGGTTATATTGTTTCCTTCTGCTATAGTTTATAGATGACAGAGTGCATGCCCTGGAAGACCAGAACAGTTCCAGGTTTCCCTCCCTTTGCTACCCTGCCACTGTTTTCTCTTCCCCAACAAATATAAGCTACAGGGCTTCCCACACAGTGTAAGCAGGGCTTTTCCCACCTGTTCACCTCGTCTTTCACCTCTCTTGTCCCTTCTACCCCTTTTATCCATTGTTTGGAAGCACAAGCTCCTTTCTTCACTACACTTTGCAGCTCTGTGCTTTTGAAGACATGTGCACTGTCCCCAGAGCAGCATTTCCCTTACTTACACCAGCAGGCACCAACAGCAGAAGGGTAAATACCAAGTAGTCTGCACTTGTCAGCCACGGGGAAAACACCCAAAGTCCATAAGCTTTTAGGGAGTGTGGCACAGCATATCAAGCTCTCTCAGGACAGTTTTCCCTCACCAACCTCTTCAGTATGAGGACTCATGCCTCTTCCACTACTCACATGGCAAACTGAGGTTCTCTTCCCCTCATATTAACCACCAAAACCCTAGAGAAGCAGCAATGAGATGATGGGCTGGAGGGTGAGCTAGAAGGAATGGATGTGCAGTACCCATGACTTGGCTTTTGACATTACTCTAAGTTAGCCCTCTCTGGCACAGAGATTGTCAAGGCTACAAACTACCACATCAGTCTTTTGGCTCCGTTTAGACCTGTGGAAATCATTTGCCCTGAGAAAATTACAACGTAAGTAATCGTACATAGGTATTTCTGTAGTGTTCATCACTGCCTTGCCAGCACCACTTATTTTAAGAATTAGATACATTTATTTACCAGTCTCCCAAGCTGCTGCAACCATAAATTGCTGCTTGCAGGGTGTTTGGGTGAGCTACAGGAGGAAGATGCCATACAGTGTTTCACTTCACACAAACCTGTTGCAAACACAATGGACAGAGGTGATCAGGGAACAGCCTCCACCTGTTAAACAGGATCTGAGCCTGCTGTAACCAGCCTCTCTATCACATCCAGAAGGCTTAAAACTTCTGCTGTCTTTTGAAATATTTTCAGAGACAGACTTTACTGCAGCAGAGACCACATTAAGCCACCTCTAAGAGCATTCAGCTGGGCCAAGGCCACTGGGGAGGCTCTCCCTGACAAAGCTGTGGCCATCTCCAGTGGCTTGGCCAGGCAAAGTCCACACCTGCAGTCCTGTGGTGCCAAAACTGATGGGCCACTGGCTCTTCTGGCTCCAGCATCCACCACTACTAATCCCAGCAGTTCATCACAGAGAGCAGGAAATAAGACAGGGAGGGCAGAAGTTCTCAACTACCTGCATCTGCCCCAGCTCAGGAAATCGAGAGGAGGATGCTGGGCACTCCCCTCACTGTTGCAGCAGACTGGCCCAAGTTCCCCAGGCTTTTCCTTCCTCCCTGCTGCTCCCTGTGGGAGAGGCAGCCCGGACCTCTCCTCATAACACCAGGAAGCATCATGGCCTCCACCGCAACCAGACTTGCCGAACATGCCACCTGTTCCACAGGGGAGTGCAGCTCAGCAGCTCCCGGGTGCTGGGGAGGAGGCTCTGCTTTTCTGTGTGGCGGGCAGGGTGGATAGCAGGCTTCCCTCCTGTCTTGCACACTGCACCAGCCCTCCCAGAGAGAGCTAGGTCTGCAAGCCTGCCAAAGGCAAACACTTCTCGACTGAGCAAACAGCACTCTTACAGAGACTGCTGCTGTAGCAGGCACCTCTCCCTTGCAGGCATGACCATCTAGAGCCAACCTCAGCATTAAAAATTTGCATTAAACCCCATGCAAGGTAACCTACAGCTATTTTAACGGTACCTTTTGAAGCTTCATCCGCCGCCTTCTCCTCTTCTCCCTCCTCCCATTCAGTCCACCCTTCTCTCTCTACCTGTTCCAGATGTGCTGTGCTTCCCTTTCACCCCTCTCACCATGCCTTGATCCCTGCACCTCCCATGACCACTTCTGCAACCTGTGGGGAGCCAAAGCAAGGGGAGCAGGCACCTAGAGACTTTGCAAGTCTTCTTGAGACGGCAAAAAGACATCATTATTCCCATTTTAGACAATAGGGCCAATGAATTGCTCACAAAGAGGTCACATGGGAAATCAGTGGCACAGAGGAGCGTGCATTCAGTCCTGGTCCAAGCTGTCTACTGCAGCAGCAGCCTTCTCACCTGCCAGCCGTCCCCCCTCAAGGTTTATTCCTCCCAATCCATTGCTTAGGATCATCTCTCACATTTCCCACAGACCTTTCTCTGCTTCTTTGCGCCCACTTATCCTGCAATCAGAGCTCATTGTTGCAACTTGGACCACAGGATCACAACCTTAAAATGTCTTTTTTGGGCCAAACCACAATCTTGCAATCTCAGGCTGCCCAGAAATGGCTGGGGGAGGAGAGGAAACCATGGACGTGACATTTCTTCCAGGAAAAAAACAACTGAAAAAGTTGGTCTTCATACAAGCACACATCCATGCTCTGCATCTGAAAAGCAAACACTGCAGCACAAAGAATCTTAACAGGGGAAATGAAACAACTGCACTGACTTTCACCACCCAGACTCAGGAAATGCTGACAGCTAGGCACAAAGAAGAGCACAAGAAAATAATTTGACTTTTAACAGTACAACAGTGAGAGCAGGAGCCAGATGTTTGTCAATCAAATATGAGTCCCCATTCCTTACCCTGTTACCCAAACACAGAAAGTCAGCAAGAATCAAGTCCCCTTATTTTAGGCAGTTTTATGCATTTGAGCAAGACACAACAGGCAGTCAGTGTATTGGGATATACCTTTCACACAGTTCCCTCCTCCATATTGAGTTGCTATTCATAATTAATCACACATGTGTACATTGCTATGTCATAAGGACTGCACGAATGTTGATCAGTCAACCCTTAAGGTCACTTTTCTGAAAAGCTTTGTTTAAAAAGGGGGAAAAAAAAAAGGCAGAAGGAAAGACTAGCTCAGGATTTCTCCAACCTTTATAGACCAAGGGCTTTGAACCAAAGATCTGGCACAAGCATGCTGCTGTAAGAAAAAGCTAAGACTGAGATCCCAAGCGACCCCATCATCACCCTGCGACATTATTAGCACCCAGCATCAGCTCCTCTCTTTCTACCACTCAGAGGCAGGAACTCGCCCTTCCTTCTGTGAGGGACAACAGCAGAGCCAAACGGCCTTTCTCAAAACCTCTTCCCCTCTTGGGAATTTAATGGGACACAGCCTGCATGTCAGGCATCCTGATAGGATCTGAGTAAGGCAGGACCTGTCCCACCCCACAGCCTCAACCCAGGTGTTTCTCCACAGACCCCTGTGTGAAGAGGTCCTGGCAGCAGGCTGGCAGATGGCCCCGCCGAGCTCTATCATTATCACATCCCTCAACCCCGAAAGGATGCCACAGAACGGCTCATGGGTAAGAGAGATGCCAAAATCATGACCTAAGAGATCTCATCCATAGCCGGATCCTCCAGGCCCTGGGTCAGGTGGCTCTAGTCGTCTTACCTACCCTGTGATCACCTGCGGTAAAAATAGCAAGTTCCAGGACAGACAGCACTAGGATTTCAGCTCATCCCGAGCGCTGCAGCGCCTGCGGTGCCACACGCCGAGCCCCCCCCTGCTGCCAGCACCCAGCGGGGCGAGCGCTCGCCACCCACCGCCCCTCGGCAGGCCGCGGCAGGCAGCTCGCCTGCTCCCCACGGCGGGGGTCGCCCTCCCGCGGGGCTCCCCAGCCGCCACCTCCGGCCGGGGCACCCACACCACGACCGGGGAGGGGGGCGACTGGGCAGAGGGAGTGACGAGTCGCGGGGCGGTGCGACAGGGCGGCGACAGCGCGACAGGAGAGCGCGGAGGGCGCGCGGGGTTTCGCGCTCCCGACGGTCGTTCCCAGCCGTTGCGGGGGCAGCTCCTACCTGCGGGCGGCTCCGGTGATAGCTCTGGCCGCGGCGAGGGTGGTGTGGTGTGGTGTGATCTGGTCGGGTCGGGCCGGGCCGGGCCGAGGCGGCCGCGGAGGCGGCCCGGGCCGGCCCCGGCACCGCCCCCGCTCCGCCCCGCCCGGGCGGGGACTGCTGCCGCCGCCGCGGCGGGGCGGGGTGGCCGTGGGCGGCACCGGGGCTCCGTGGGGCGGGTTGGCCGCGACCGCCGGTTTTAGGGTGGTGGGGCGCGACCACAGCCCCTTCTGAAACCTCAGAGCGCTCCTCGGGCATGGCTGGTCCTTGGCGGCCCAATCTCCGCCATAAACAAGCCCGTGCTCAACCCCAGCTGAAGAGATTTTGTCTCTTTGATCCCTGAGGATTATGAACTCCTCAAAGCACAGGTCCTCAGCGCAAGCGCAGCACCCAGCAGGTTCCCTGAGCCCTTACCGAAGTGGCCGCATCTCTGCAGTGGCACTGACAACGGAGAGGACAGCCACTGTCCCAGAAAGGCAACTGCTGTGTATGCTTCTTGGTGGTTTAAAGGCTGAGGGAGCTATTTTTAGAGCTAAAATAATATTCTTTCTGCTCTGGTATTTCAAATCCTGTGTTATCCTGGACTAATAAATGGCTTCTAACAGCATTTGCTTTCTGCAACGCCACAAAATCCACAGACCTTAGCCAGGTTTTCCCTCTGCATGCACCTGATGGTGCCCCATACCCCTGCCACACTAAGGAGCCGCAGACCATGAAAAGTGACTGCCAGGCATTGCTCTCCCTGGGCAAGGAGGTGCTACTGCCCCACGTCACCAAGACAGGCCCCAAAATCAGATACCTGGAAGAAAGTGCGCTTGAAGTATCAGGGTTAACCACATCCCTGACTGCAAGGCTTCCTGCGATAGTAAAAGTCAAGCAAGCTCACTTTAAAAGTAACAGAAGGGAGGTCTTTGGGTTCAGTAACCTCTGGCTTTCAGCAGCCAATGCTGAAGAAAACCTTCTGTCAAACAGGTGAGAAGTGACAGTGCTCAGCCCCAGCAATTTTGGCCAGAAAGGAAAGAACAGCAACTAATCAGAAACCGCCTTAGTCACTTCACCTCTGCCATCAGCCAAAGCTGGAAGGAAATCAATGCAGCATATGGGATGTTAAAGCAATTTATTTTTTGGTAAACTCTGAGCATCTGAGACATTTTGTTCACAGCTCTTTTTTGAGCAGATGGTGTCCCTTCAAGTGTTGAAAAATGCACGATGCTGACAGGCCCACCAAGGACCTATCACAAATTTAAAAATCACGGCTTAAAAAAAGGGCACAGTCTGGGGACAGCAAGCATGTGCTGGTGGTTGTGTCCACCCAGTGCAGGACACAACAGAGATGCAAGGAGGCACCAGCTGTCAAGGGGTGGTGTTATGTGGGCCCAGGGGGATATTTCCTACAATCCCTTCTTCATGGGGCATTACTCCCACAGGAGTAGCAGCCCGTCTCCTGTGAACCTCAGCCTGCAGGATCCCCCTGCCAAGGGATGTGCAGGTTCGAAGGTAGGTAGGAAGGTAGGGCACGTGGGCATGTTGATTTTGAACTGCATCGCAAAATAAAACATCCCTTGCAGTAATGCTGTGCATCCAAAAGCCTGCTGCAAGCTCATCTTGACCTGTGGGAAGAGTCTTTGCTCCCACATCTCCACCAACAGTACCTTAGCAAAGACAAGCAGCCCCATCTTGTTCAGGGTTACGCCTGGCTTTACCAGGGGTGGATGTGCTGGAGGCTGACCCCGATGTCTCCCCCGCTCAGCCCATGTCTCTGAAAACACAATTACAATCATGCTGGTGTACAAATGTGACAATTCTCCTGGGACACTGTGAGCAGCGCATGACTTTTCCTGCCCAGTCCTCGCTGGGTTTTCCTGCTGGGCCACTGAAACCCACTGGGCATCTGCCTGGCAATTCATCTGGCCCGGAAAGGGGACCTGCTCCAATGCAAGCAAATGTTCAAAATTATGGCTTTGCTGTCTGTTAATATTTCCTCCCCATCCCCAGTGCCTTACAGCACATGCATTTTCCCTGTCCAAATTTTACCATGTCAGTGCTCTTCACGGGGGCTGAACTGTGCGTCATCTCCGCATCCGCTTCATTCCAGCAACAGAGAATTGGAAAGGCTGAGACCCCGTGTCCTGAAATCAAGTAGCAGGATCAGGCCTTGGAGGTATTTTATTTTTCATGTAAAAGAAAGGACTACTACAGAGCTAACCCCTGCCCTTGCAGACCTCACTTGCAGCTCAGGAAGAAACAAAACAGCCTTCTTCCCCTCTAATTGCCATCCTCCTCAGGGTGATATTACCACTGAAGACTAGCTACAGTTTTACTGGGCTGGTTTTCTGGGGGGGTGGAAAAGGTACACAGAGGTGAGGAAAATGAAAAAGGGAATTGCTTTGAGTCTGCTTTCATTCCTGGGAAATATATGTCTCCTGAAAATAGATTTACAACCCGGTTTTCCTGTCGTGATCCTTTCTGCTCCAAAACTGGAGCGATGGCTGGAAGAAACGTCACCCACCCAGAAATGGGAGCAGCAGGGGAAAGGGGCCATGGATCGCTCAGCAGCAGCCATCAGAGCTGCTCGGTACCCTGACACATGGGCTAAATACAGTGTCTAAACAACTGTTTCTCAATTTAAGTGTTAACCTTCATTTCATTAGCCAGATCATCTCTCATCAAAGCCATCTGTTCCTTTATCCAGCTTTTAAAATATTGTAATAGACCTCATTTCTCCAAATGGCCCACTGCGAAGGATGCCATCTGAGCATGCGCACCCTTGGCTTGGCATTAACGTGTGTGCTCAGGATTTGCTGGAGAGGCAGTCACCTCCAAAGTGCTCTCTCTAGCCCTAAGAAATATTCCCAGATCCCAGCCCTCCAAGATGAAGTACTCCCTCCTCCCAGCTCACCCACATGATCCCAGCTTAGAAAAATTCACCTGAATTTGGGACTTAGGCAGCAAAATGAAGTGACTGACTCCATCTTGCTGCAAGAAAGTGGCACCATTTAAATGATAGGAAGGGAAATTGAGAAAATATGGATACAAAAATTCAAAATTTTTCCTGTAAAAAGAGACGTCAAAAAAATTACCACTGTGATGGCAAATACATGGGATAAACAGGACTTGCCCACAAGACAGTCAGGGTCTGAACTCTGGGGAGGAAACCTTGAAGTGCTGATGTGTGCAGATGAGAGCTGCAGGCTGGCATGCCCTGGGCCCAACAGGCATGTGTTCTGGCCTGGCAGGACAGTCCTATATGAAACAGAGAAAATGCTGTAAAAAAGACAAATTTTTTTAAGAATAATGAGATTTAGTAAAATAATTTCCTATTATTCCTATTATAATTTCCTATTATTATGCCATAAACACTAATAGAATTGTGTCAGCCAGGAAAATTTAGTACCCCCAGTACTGAGGTTTGGCATTACTGTGCAGAGATGGTATGCACCCTGTTTTTGTGTGTGCCGCTCACTGGAGCTTTTCTCCTGGGCATTTTCCAAGGCCTGCAAAAGGGTTTTTAGGTTTAGTTTTGGTTTTGCTTTTTGATTGTTTGTTTGGTTTTAGTCTTGCTTGCAAACTTTGCTGCTCATCTACTCTTGGATGGTGGATTTATCTTTACAGATGCAGCTGGTGTGGGGCAGGGCCCCACCTTTACCTACTCTGGGACCCTACCTTTGTTCCCTGCCTTTTTGGCTTTAACCCTGGCATGGCCATGGCTATTGCAGGAAGAGTGGGGCAGCAGCACAGCTCCTGGTGCAAGGCTGCAAACCGTTCATCTCCCTGGTGCTTGCTATGGCTTTACCAAAGCCAGCAGGACAGGATCGATATGGTGGCAGCTGGAGCACAGAGCAGCTGGAGAGGCCTGCCAGCGTCAACTGGCTGCAGATTTGCAAAACCAGGGTGGGAATTTTGCTGTCATTTTCTCAGAAAAAGCCTAAATGAAGGTTTAACTCTCCAGGAAGCAGAACAGCAGGAGATGCACTCAGTAAATGCAATGCACTCCATGTGCGAGAGATGATTTAAACAGCAAAAGCCTCCAAACCGCCTGATGAGCAGCTCTGCCCATGCAGGGGCACCCCTAGTCCCTCTACAAACTCAGCATTTTGCTAGGTTTCAGAGGTTTTTATTTTTTCCCCCTATTCCCCTCTGTCTAGTAGGGCTGGTGTTGCTGGGTGTGCACCCCTCGATACCAGAGGTTTCAGCTCCTGGGCTGGGTTTCGCTGCGGCAGAGCATTGCGGGGCACATGGGCACATGTTAGCAAAGGTCTCCTTTTCCATTAGGCTCTGCTTTCAGTTTTTCTTTTAATTCTTCTTTTAAGAGAAGACTTAAGAGAAATTGTACCTTGATTCCCAGAAGCGCTCCAGAAGGTGGTGAAAAGGAGCCCCATAACTCCATATGAGACCCTTTCTATTTAAAGGTACAGCTACAAAACAGTTCAGGAGCAAAAATATTGAGTTAATACAAGTCCAGTCCAGCCTGGCCATGCCTTTGGGGTCACAGTCTGGGAGCTGATGCATCATCAACCATTAAAAATCCCTCCAAACTTAGAGTCCTCCCAGCTGCAAATGCCCAAACATCAGCTGACCAGAGTCTGTAGGTCTGTCACCATGTTTCCAGCCTGGCATGGACTCCCAGGCTCATGTGGACACAGAAGAACTTTTAGACCTTTTTTCCCTGGGAGTCTCCCACAGCAGACCACTGGAGGGAGCAGGCAGCAATCCACTGCTGGCACACTAAGCAGCCTCCTCTGCATCCCTGCACACCCCCTCAGCAATTCCCCACTTCCACCAGGTATTTCTAAACTGGCTCAGGAATATGGTGACCAGCCCATGGCTGACCATGCATCCTTTTCCCATCCCAGGCCCCCATGCTAAAGCTCTGCATTCAAATGTCAAAGGGCTAAGCAACATTTTGGTGCTGCCATGCAATGACCCTGGTGCAGCATCTGGCCCAACAACACAGAGCAGGGTTGCCACCAGCCTTCCCAAGCATCGCTGTGGGGCTGCTGGGCAAGAGATGGCACAGGAGATGTCTGCTCTTCAGGGACTGGGAACCCAGATGCACTTCTTCAACGCCCGCACTCACAGTCTCACTGCAGCTCCTTTCTCAAGGCATAACTTTGCACCAGCAGGTTTTGCTCATGCTTTCCTCTGCTCCAGGTGATTACCTGAATGCAGCCCAGCCTGTGTGCCTGACCACAACAGAGACGGGGTTAGAGGGAGCCTGGAAGCTCCTCTGCAGTCAGCCATCACAACCTTGGCCTCATGCCACACCCTGACAGTCGTGTTTGTAAATAGCCCTGACAGGGTTTCATCAATATTTGCATAGCCAAGTACACACTGTAAGTTACAGCTGAAATCCTTTTTTAGCAATTTTGCCAAGTCCCAAGGCAGGTGTAAAGTTTCCTGGGGCCACTCCGCAACAGAAAGCACCTGCTCAGGGATTTCTGCTGTAGAAGGAGCACATGACTCCTGAGCCAACACTGCATTTCCTAAAGGCCCCACCATTTGGGGAAAAAAGGTAAAAAATGTCCAGTCCCTGCTGTGTGCCAGAGCTGAGCCTGGAAACACTCAATGCAACACTGCAAGGAACAGCGTACAAATACCTCTTGTTCTCACTCCTATGTGGTGTGGTTTCAGATAGTTAAACACACTGAGAAGAGAGTTAGACACAACAGAAGATCAGGCACTGTCAGACCATCAGGTCTTAGAAAAGTTGGACAGTCACTGTATCCTTGATTTAGCCCAGCCTACAGCCAGTCACCCATTGACCAGCAGTGCCCCAACACTTTCACACTGCTCAGAAAGTACTAGCGGGGTTCTTTCACTTTCTAGCTCAAACAGAATCCGGTACATACATTAACAGCAAGGCTTGCTAAAGCCTTAGGCCACAGGCTGTGAACCTTCACCTAGATACGCTGACTGTATACTGACCTTTTACTTAGCTACATGAAGGAAGGCCCTGAAACCACTCCTGGCCCCTTTGGGCCAGGTTATAGGCTTTAACATTGCAATGAACTCCTCCCCTTGCTCCCAGCCTAGCTAGCAACAAGGGGTTTCTGCTATAGTAATTTCCATAATACGTAACTCAAATCCCAGGTTAGAACAATTTAAAGGTATTTCCATTACAATCTCTGCCCCTGGTCCATTTGGATCAGACCATCAGGTTTAACATTGCAATTAACTCCTCCCCTTGCCCCTGCTCTGGTTTGGACTTATCCACAGACTGTAGTCCTTCAGGGTTGTACCTTCTCCAAGTGGAGCCTTACCTGGGAGCCACAGTCTCTCCAGGGGCACACCTGCTGCAGCGTAGACTTATCCAGAGCCACAGTCGCTTCGAGGTGCGCCTGTTCCGGTGTGGCCATCTGCATGGGCCTCAATGCTTTCAGAGATATACCTGCTCCAGCATGGCCTTACCCACAGCTGCAGTCCCCCCAGAAGTAAACTTGCTCCAACACGGCCTTGCCCATGGCTGCAGTCCATCCAGAAGTAAACCTGCTCCAACACAGCCTTGCTCATGGCTGTAGTCCCTGCAAAGCCTGCTCCAACATGGCTTTTCCCATGGCTGCAGTCCCTTCAGAAGTAAGCCTGCTCTGTTGTGGGCTTATCCATGGCCATGCACTTTGAGGTGCTCTGGCATGACCTCATGCACAACCACTGATGCTTCAAGGTGTACTTGCTGCAGCACCAACTTATCTACAGCCACAGACACTTCGAGGTGTACCTTCCCCAAGATGGATATATCCTTGGGCCACAGTTGCCTCTGAGGTATACCTACTGTGGCACTGACATCACCAAGGCCACATATGCTTCGAGATATACGTGCTCTGGCGCGGGCTTATACATAGACACAGATGCTTTGGGGTGTCCTGCTCCCACATGGACTCATCCACAGGTCACAGTTCCTTTGACTTGCGTTCATGCTGGAGTTCCAGCCTGTCCAGTGCAGCAGCATAGAAACAGCAGCTGGGCCCTGGCCACATGCCAGCCCAGGTGCATCACCATGGCTGTTATCCGAATGTTCCCAGGCATGGCAGGGTAAGGTGATAAGCAGTGAAAGCAAAAAGTACCACTAATGAGCACATTCCATCTAGCACATTCCAATCAAATCTGTCATTATCTCAAACCTTTCGTGCCCCACATTGGGTGCCAAAATGGACTGTTGTGGTTTAGCCTCAGCCAGTGACCAAGCACCACACAGCCGCTCGCTCACTCCCCCTGGTAGGACAGGGGAAAGAATCGGAAGAGTAAAAGTGAGGCAACTCATGGTTTGAGATAAAGACAGTTTAATAGGTAAAGCAAAAGCTGTGCACAGAAGCAAAGCAAAACAAGGAATTCATTCACTACTTCCCATGGGCAGGCAGGGGTTCAGCCATCTCCAGGAAAGCAGGGCTCCATCACGCATAACGGTTACTTGGGAAGACAAACGCCATTACTCCAAGTGACCCCCCTTCCTTCTTCTTCCCCAGCTTTATATACTGAGCATGACGTCATATGGTCTGGAATATCCCTTTGGTCAGTTTGGGTCAGCTGTCCTGGCTGTGCCCCCTCCCAGCTTCTTGTGCACCCAGCAGAGCATGGGGAGCTGAAAAAGTCCTTGACCAGTGAAACTGCTACTTAGCAACAACTAAAACATCTCCACATTATCAATGCTGTTTCCAGCAAAACTCCAAAACATAGTCCCATACTAGCTACTACAAAGAAATTTAACTCTATCCCAGCTGAAACCAGGACATGCTGTTAACCAGACAGATAAGGGGATGGGACATCTATACTTAACCCAGAAAAGGAACATGTATAAATTTATATATGTTTGATAAATAGCCACCACCATCAGCAGAAGCTGTATCCATTGAGGTAAGAAAAAGAACATCCCACCTGTAGACAGAGAAAGGATCCAATAACGAACAAGACAACCCCAGACCCACATATTGCTGTTGGACTAAATCAGCATGTGAGGGGAGGGGAACTTAACTTGTAAGGGTATAATTGCCCCAAAATTTCTTTTTTCGGTGTCCCTCTCCAGAGGTACCCAGCTCAAGCTGTCATTACCACTGTAGCACTCAATAAATTCATCTGGTGTATGTCATGTGGAAGACTGCTTCAGGGAAACCTAGGGGTCAAGCCTGCGGGGAGAGAAAGTGCCCAAGATTGAGTATGTGTGAGCAAGGAGCAAGGGGCACCTGTTGGCTCAATGGAGCTGCCCTGTGCAGGGACTCCTTGAATACCAGATCAGCAGAAATGAGTGCAGTTCATGCCTCGGTACCCACCTTGCCGAGGCTCCCCAACTTCCCTGTGTCACTACATGCAGCTGCAGGCCCTTCCTGCCTCCCAGAGGCCGTACATCTTCTTGAGGAAGGGGAGACCACACTAGAGAATGTGGCCAAAATTATTTCCAAAACAAAACAAAATCAAAACAGAGCGGCAGCTCTGCTGGATTTGGATTGACAGGGCAACCAGCTGTTTTTTGGACACCAGATATCATGCGACATAGTCCAACCATACATGTAACCCTGTGGAATCCTACCGAGCAGCCACAGACGAGCCAATGCACGATGCTAGTAGGTACAGGCGCAGATGTTACAGTTATCGCGGCCAAAGGTTGGCCTTCCACATGGCCTACTACATCCCCAGTGAGAGAATTAGTGGGAGTTGGAGGCCTGTCCAGCACATTTCAAAGTCCTACAATCCTCATGATAAAGACTCAAGAGGGAACGACATGTACTGTTCGTCCTTACATCACACCAATTCCCATCAGCCTGCTGGAACGTGATGTAATGAGACAGTGCAGATTTACCATCTCCACCCTTAAACATTTTCAGTAGAGGCCATTGAGGTGCGACCGCTACTCCGCCTCAGATCGACAAGAGAGACCCCCATATGGGTGGATCAATGGCCGCTTACCCAGGAAAAGGTCGCAGCCCTGCAGGAGCTGGTCCAGGACCAGCTTGCGCAAGGACATACAGTACCAACAAACAGTCCATGGAATTCCCCAGTATTTGTAATCAAAAAGAAAAGTGGAAAATGGAGATTGTTGCATGATTTACGGCAAATAAACGCAGTCATAGAGGATATGGGCTCGTTACGACCTGGCCTACCATCACCTACAATGATTCCATCCAATTGGAACAGAATCATTGTTGATCTGAAAGACTGCTTTTTTACCATCCTGTTGCACCCAGACAATGCTCCAAAATTTGCTTTTTCAGTGCCAAAACTTAATAAGGGGGAGCCAATGGATTGATATCACTGGGCTGTACTCCCTCAGGGAATGAAAAACTCCCAGACAGTGTGTCAGTCATATGTTGCAAAGGCAATTCAGTCAATTAGACAATGTTATCCAAATATTTACATTTACCATTACATAGACAATCTATTGTTAGCAGGGCCAACTTGTACTGTGCTCAAAGAGGCCCTTCAGGCCTTAAAGCAAGGACTGCAGGATGCAGGACTTCAGATAGCCCCTGAAAAGATACAGACAGAACCTCCATGGAGGTATTTAGGATGGAAAGTTTTGGAACAAACCATCCAGCCTCAAAACGTGGGAATAACCACCAATAGTCGAACCTTAAACGATGTACAGAAACTACTAGGTAATATTAATTGGATTCAAACCCAATGCAGCATTGACAACGCCACTCTTACTCCCCTGTTTGACCTGTTAAAAGGAGACACTGATATAAACGCACCACGACGTTGGATACCAGAGGCAAAACAAGCACTACAGATAATCAACAACAAACTGTCTAATCAACAATGTCATTGTCGCAGTGAAAACATCCCACTCACACTGTTTGTCTGTAACCAAGAGGAGCAGCCTCTTGCTGTAATTGGACAGTGGGATCCACGACAAAATGACCCTCTCGTTATTCTAGAATGGGTCTTTTTACCCCACCAACCTATCAAGACCATTGCCACGCGAACAGAAGTGTTTGCCAACCTTATTAAAAAGGGACGGGAGAGAACAGTAGAGCTTGCAGGGGAAGAACCAACAGTTATTGTGTTACCTATTGTAAAAGCTTATCTCACCTGGAGTATTCAAAATAGCCTAGAGTTACAATTAGCCTTAGCAGGCTTTAGTGGAAAGCTAGATACCCATCTTCCCCCACACAAGATGTTTACCTTTCATTATAATGTTAAAATAGAAAATCGACCATTGTGCCAAAGACAGCCAGTCGCTGGCCGCATGGTATTTACCAATGGATCAGGGAAGTCAGGCAAAGCAGTGGTAACGTGGGAAGAGAACGGAGTCTGGAAGCATGAAGTCGAGATTCTCCATGGCTCACCACAAATAGCGGCGCTGCACGCAGTCATAATGGTCTTTCGATTCTGGCCTACCGCCCCTCTTAATATCATTTCTGACTCCCAATACGTGGTGGGCATGGTTCAACAAATAGAAAGAGCTCATCTTAAACATATAACAAAGCAAATCCTATTTTTAAAATTTAAACAACTTCTTTTTTTAATCAAACAGTGGAAACACCCCTATTGTATAATTCATATTCGAAGTCACACTCAATTACCGGATTTTCTTACACATGGTAATGCCTGTGCTGACATTTTAACTAATGTAACCCTTGCTGCTCCCATACCAAATATGTTGGAGCAAGCATGACGCTCACAATTTTTTCCACCAATCAGCGAAGGCTTTAGCAAAACAATTCTGTATCATCATTGCTGACGCCAAGTTAATCGTGCAAACTGGCCCAGACTGTCAGGCCTGTGTATCTACCCCCGCCTTAGCAGTGAACCCTCGAGGTTTAAATTCCCTCCACCTGTGGCTAACAGATGTCACTCACATTCCTGAGTTTGGATGACTTAAATATGTTCACATATCTGTTGATACATTCTTTCATGCAATATGGGCAACAGCTGCCACTGGCGAAACTAGCAGACATGTACAGGCCCATTTCCGAGCCACTTCTGCTGCACTCGGAATTCCAAGTGAAGTTAAAACCGACAATGGCCCAGCCTACAGCAGTAGCTGACTTAATACCTTTTTTCACAAATGGGGTATTCGCCATGTTACTGGCATTCCCCACTCCCCTACCGGGCAAGCTATAGTAGAACAAACCCATCGCACAGTCAAACAACTGCTCCAAAAACAAAAAGGGGGAGATAGCCAAGAAACCCCACAGAACCAATTAGCAAAAATATTGTATGTGACGAACCATTTGTCACTACCATTCCAAAGCGATGATACCCCACCTATAGTAAAACACTATAAATCCATGAGCAAAGCCCTAACGTCTATTGGACATTCAGAACAGCCCTTAGTAATGATAGAAGATCTAAACACAGGCCTGTGGGAAGGCCCTCATCCACTAATAACTTGGTGGAGAGGGTATGCTTGTGTCTCCACAGGTTGTGATCCCTGATGGATTCTGGCAAAAGGAGTGAAACCATGGCTTGCAGCCTCATCACCTTCCTCACCATCATCAGCCTCTGCCATTCACGGGTCTCTGTCCAACCACAAAAAAATGCCTGGGTTACCCTCGCAAGCTTAATGAGAGTGGAGTCGATACACCTGTCCTCAGCCAGCGCAGATAACCCCCTTACAACGTCTTGTGGGGACTCATGGTTGACTGGATGGGGAATCACAGGATGGTTCAAGGAAATAGTAAAAACAGCTATAGAAATTCTAATAATATTCCTAATTTTGCGTTTAATTTTGCCATTCTTTTGTCAGTACTTGCAGCGATTAATAGAACAGTAAAAAATGTGTGGCTAATTCAAAATAAAAATGGGGGAGGTGTGGGGGATGTATTTGCAAGTAACTAAGCACTGTTTGACACATCCTTGAACTGAAGCAACGTGGCAGTAAAAAACAGAGACAGGAGTGTGGGAATGCCAAGAAGGATTTAAGTAAGCAAAAACAAATGAGGTAGCGCAAATAGAACAGCCTATTAGAATGTAGCATAAGGCGCGTGCTTAGAGTTAGCTAACAAATAATGAACTGTTTGTGTGCACGATCGTGTTGAGAACGTGTCGAAAAGATATAAGCAGTGAAAAGCTGGCAATAAAGGTCTTCTGTGGAACATATGTCAGGAGTCCGTGACATTCATCCCTGCAGGTTCCCAATGATTTTTCCTGCACTCCAACTGTTCAACTGTGCAAAGAATGAAGCAACAGCACTATCCTTCTAACCAGATGATCGGAAACCTCACAGCTCTGGGAGCCTGTTTCAACCCCCTCCTGCAGGCACTGTAGGGGGTGGTGGGGAGATGTCTCCTATTCATGTGCATGTAATTCCCATGTCTGTCAAACGGCCCTGACTCCAGATGAATGCACATCAAGACATGACTTCTGGCACACCCAGGTCTTCAGGCACATCACAGCAGAAACAAGTACTTACAGCAAATCTAAGCAAAATACTTAATCTTTTTGGCCAAAATGTTGTCCTGCAGTCACATTGGGCTAATATTTTGCTATTAAAGTGGGATTTTCACATGCAAGAAGTTGCCATGGCCTCCTTTCAAGCTTATGTCAGCTTGAATTTCTTTTTCCCCTCTATCAGCTTGGCCATTAAGCCCAAAGTAATCAATCTCCTGTTGCCCTTCTGTTTGACAACACTCCTCTTCCACTGACGAGGAAACCAGAAACGCTGAGGGGGTAGGTATTTTGGGAACATTGCACCCAGTGAATAGCTGGAAACACCAAGCGAAACACTGCAGTAATTCTGATGTGTGATGCATAAAGCCCTTCATTTTGAGAGAGGTTTCAAAATAAAACACAGCAACTAGTCTAACTCATAACTGTTTATTGTAAATCACTCGAGTTTACACATCATTAATGGCAAAATAACACTGTTGAAACACCTGCTGGATGAAATACAGAATAAAGACAACTCTTTCATATTATATGGCATAATTTAAAAAACAAGGAACAGATCAAAAAAGAAACTATTTAAAAAATTTTTTTCCAGTCCTACATCTTTCCTGAAAATATCTGGGCCTGAGTCTCAGTTATCTCAAGATCCCTGCCTTGCCCAGGTCATGGAGCTGCACACAGCTGGGAAACAGGCATTCCCTCTCCAATGGGTAAGGCAGTGACCTTCTTTATAAATGAAAACCATGCCCTCTATCTTCAAAAGTGCTCCAGTGCTGACAGTACAAAGCCTCTCTCCTGCACTGGCTAACATCTAACACAAAGGGCTATATGTCCCATTAATTCCACATGCTTTTTTTTTTTTTAGTATTTTTTCTTCCCCCCCCCCCCTTTTTTTTTTAAAAAAGTTTTAAAATTCAGAAGTTGCACAACTGTCTTTATATTTTGCTCAGAAACCAATGGATGTTGCATGCAGCTGAAATGTTAATAGAGACTCTGACTTAGATAAAGGTCAGTTTTCCAATACCTGCTAGTCAAAGGCAGAAAAAGAAATTAAGAGGCCTCTTGTGCAAAAGGAGCTAAACTATGCATGCATCAATGGCCATGACCGATTAGAATATAACTTAGGTCTCTAAACATTGAAACCAAAGCTTTATTTGGCTTAAGACATGGTTAAGCTCTATACCTTCACAAATTACAATGTATATACAACAACAAAGGAATCATCTCAACATTGTATCAGTTGGTAATTTTGGCCTGTATAGACTAATCTTCAACACAAAAGCCTGCTCAGCAATAAATGGTTTTAATATTTAGCAAAGACTGAAGCACACTGGGCTGGCTAACAGGGCTAACAAAAAGAAGAATGCAGGTTTTCAAACTAGCATCTAACTAAATTTAGGCTGATTTTTCCCCTTGGACATCCTGTTTTTCTTTGGTGCTGTTAATGTCCATTCCATTAGTCTGTAGTTGAAACAGCACACCAGGCCCTGCCCCATGCCCCAAGAGGTGCATTTCAAAAGTATATTTGATTAATAGTAGAAACAAAAATCTCCCCTAACTGCACTTAGAAAGGGTAGTTAGTTCTTCCAACCTGCCAACGTTTACCATGAACAAGCAAATTACAATGCATTTCAGACATGAACTACAGTGACTAAAATCAAATCTCTCTCCTGTTTAACTTTAATATTAATGATATATAACATTTTTACATTAATAGTCTGAAGTTTGGACATAAGACAGCTAATAAGGAAAAAAGCTAGGGCCAAATCTATTCCTGTGGAATTAATGAAGCCCAACTGATCAAAAAAAACAAACCTAATTTTACCCAGAGGAAAACAAATCCATGACAGGCATGGAGGTGTGTACACACCCACCCACCCACGTATAAGACAGTGCTGGCACAGCAAAGTGTTACTTTTCAAGCACTGCCATCTCCAGTCCTTTCCTTGCGAGCCTGGATCATCTCCTTCGGAGCCTGCTTGCGGTCGGTGACCAACCCCAACCAAAACATGAAGTCGATGAACCAGGTGGTGGGGTTGAACTTCAGGCCCAGCTCGCTGGCTGAGTAGTCAAATGGGAAGGTGTGGTGGTAGTTGTGGAAACCCTCACCTGAAAAACAGAGATGGAGTTCAAAGACCACATGCCCAGCACATTTATGAACTTAGGAGCATGCTCTGGTGGGAACATGCTCTGTTTCTCAAGTCCTGAATCCAGCACAAGTTATGCTCTATCCCTGTCTATGGGAGACCTCTGGGGCAGACCCACAACGAACTCCATTTCAGTACTTGGGCTTTCTTCCCCAGTAAGAAGGGGCATGTCCTACCCCTTATGCTCAGGGAAGAAAACCATAAGTGCTTCAAGAGAGGAGACACACAACCAAGTAAGAAGCAGAGTCACTTACTTCTGCTGTGCTGACCCCAGCTGACAGCTGAGAAAAGAGGATTGCTACGGTGAAGACATCTCTGCCCAGAGACTACATGGCATTATTTCAACATGGGCACCACTAGTAGAACAAGAGAGCCTTCCTCTAGGATGTGCAAGCTCCAGCTTTCTCCAAGCCCTGGCTCCAAGTGGTGTCCAGTTGCAGGTACCCAAAGCCCCAGCCACAGTGAAACAGGATAGGATGTCACTCTGAGTTTGCAAAGCTCTACCCAGGGCTACAGCACTTACCAATGGCTCCCAGAGTGACAAAGGTGTTCTGCCTGGGATTGATATACTTGTCATAAGGGCGGTTGCCATACATGTGAGCAGCACTGTTGACCAGCCAGGTGACATTGAGGGAGACAGTGTACCGGAGGATGGAGGCAAGGAAGTAGGCATTCCACAGACTCTCACCCCAGAGGTACCATGGCACAAAGGTAGGGATCACAAAACACATCAGCACAACCGAACTCTTGTAATACCTGCGGGGAAAGAAAAGTATGCCATTACTGTGATGGGAATGACAGCTGGGGTAAAGTGGACTCAGATCTCTGGAGACACAGAGCTCTGCCAGAAACCCCTGGCATAATCTGGGCCAGACCCATAACCAGGGCCCCAGGGAACATTTCAGATATCCACAGTCATGTCATAATTTTTCCAAGTGCGAGTCAAAATGCCAAGACAACACAAAACGCTGAAGCAGCAGGTAACACTGGAGCTGAACAGCTGAGACCCAGTCCCAAAGCAAATCTCCCAAGTTGAACACCTTTAAACCTGGGAAAGCACAGAGTTGGCTGCATACCCTGCACCTAGGGTCCAGCTCCAGGACTGGAAAAGCCTGGGACTTGGTGTGGCATTGGCGGAGCTGTGATGCAAACATGTTCACTGCTAAGAGCCAGCAAAGACTTGCCCCATGCTCAGAAAGGAACCTGCAGCACAGAGCAGGAGGTCTTTTCTACATCACTGCTGCTGCATGAGCTCCAACAGTGGCAGCAGACCCAAAGCAGCTGCTGAGAGACCACAGGTACCCCACCAAGGGTGAGGAGAAAGATCCATCTTGGCCTGGGGGACAGGTACTGCTGCTCTCCCAGCCCACTGACTGGCACAAGCCTTGTCACTCCTCCGCATATTGGACAAAATCAGTGTGCAGCACAAAACAGGGAGGGAGGAAGCTGAACTGCCTGAGAACAAACAGGAAAGCTTTATAGTACAGCTAAAGCCACGTGCCCAAGCAAGGCAGGGAGCAAAGAGCTGAGAAGCAGAGACCACAGCAAGAGAAACAAAAAGAAAAATCATGCTGGGGGAATTAATCCAAGGCAAGTAGAGAAAGGGAGCCGCTCAACAAGTGGGAGGGCAACACCAGAAGTGAGGTAGGAAATAAATGACTAAATGGAGAACGGGCTAACAGTGCTCAGAATTGGAGAGAAGCAAGACAGTGCAGCTCAGGAGCCACCTACAGTGTGTCCCCAGCTCAAGAGGAAACAGGCCCCATCTTCCCCATTGAGCCCTTCCACCTCCCTGGTGCCCAGATTTACTACAGCCCACAGCAATCCGAGGATATCATCAAACTGCCACATGGGACTGGAGCAGTAGGCTGAGATAACAGGATTTTGAAGGGTGCAGAAGGAAAAGAAATGCAAAGACCCATCTTATTTGTGCCCATACGACAGGTTTAAAAGAGACCCTGCATTTGTTGCATTTTCTGGAAGGAATAATGAAGAACAGAGTTTGGATTTACTAAACAGTTATTAAAAATTTCCATTTGCTGAAAGTTTTGTAGATAGGAAGAACTGTCAGTTTGGTATGACAAAAACAATTTTCAATTAAAACCCACAGAGGACTGGAAAAATGTTAATATTAGTAGTATTTTCAGAAGGAAAAGTTTCCATAGTTCTCATCTATAACACACCAGATAGCTTTGATCATCTTGTGCATGAAATAAATTAACCTCTTGCCCTGAAAATTCTTTATTCTTTTTTGGTTTTGTTGTTGTTTGGAGGTTGTCCCTCACATGCTAGGCTCCAGAAGGAGATCTGCAGCTCTCCAGCAACACCAAACATGGTGAAACGAGACCACCTCCTCGGATCTCTCACAGAACGCTTATCTTCACTTAACTGAGCCAAGGCTTTCCAAAGGAAAGAGACCCTATTCTTCACTCTGCCAAAGATAACATAATTTCCCACTTGTCTGACTGACCTCTGAACCAGGCTGTGGAAAAGATTTGCAAACCTCATCAATTTGATATCCCACAGAAAATGGAATTTTCCACTAAGTAATAACAATGGACCATGTGAGCCTTGCAAAACCAAATCGGGCAGACAAAGCAGGGAACTGAGAGATAAGAAAGCATTGTTGTAAGGAAGAAGAACTGAGAGACTGATAAAAGGGAACATCCTGCCTAGGAAGACCCTGAAAGCTGGGTGATAAAATATGAAGTCAAGGAGGGCAACTAATTAGGATGTTTATGCATGTTGATAAGAACTAAAACTGAGTGTCCTTTAGGTGAACTATCCTCATTATAATACTAGCAATCATGCCATAGGTCAGAAAGCCCCCTACTCAAATAAGCCCCTTACTCTCTGACCACACGTGGCAAATTTAAAAGGGAACTGCACCTTTAGGATGAAGTGAGAAACTAACCAATGATCAGCTGGGAGGTGACAATATTAGCTGTTACTGACACACTTAACAGTCTAAATACCTTTTAGTTTCTTGGTGTGGGGTGATAGCTTTGTGGAGTTACCACCTAGCACCCATCTTGGAGCAAATATGAAATTAATAAGATACCACTGCTCTGCGTGTATTTTGGCATTTTGCACACTGGGTGAACAAACCCGCTTTCAGAAAACAAATTCAAGGCCAGGATTTAAGTAGAGCTGGAGAAGAAAAATATTTTCCAGTCCAGAAAACTCCTTCAAAGTTCAAATCCTCTCCCACTCCAGGAAAATAAAATATGAAAACAGCTTATAAGGCACCAATTAAAACCATTCTGTGAGATACAAGAAATGCAGACTGAAGTCTTTGATGAAGACATGGGATCTCACATCTGAACAAGCACATGACTACATTTGCTCTGTCTCCCTTTGGCTGAAACTTCCACGCTGGAATGAGAAACCTCCTTATCTGGAGTTCAGGGGAACAAATGCCTTAATACATGCTTGGGGAACATCACTGCTTTCGCCATGTGAAAACTTTGTCATGAAGATACTTCACCTATGACCCTCTCACATCATATACAGGATTATTGCTCCAGTATTCACAAAAGGTAAATGTTACTGTCAGTCATGCCTGGAGCAGGTCTGTGATTTCAGCTGAAGTGATGTGGTTTTAAACTGATTGAGTGGTACCTCATCCACAGCTCACCAGCACTGTTAAATTCAGCAAAGTTAACAACCTGGCCTTGAAACAGAACATGACAAAGAAGGGTTAATTATGATTCTTACTGATCTGACCTGCCAGGTTTTCCATGCTGAAAAAAAAAAATCCACCAAAAAACAAACCACCAAACACTGACACTTTAACTTTAGAAAGGGAAAACCTGACTTTTTCTTCCCAGATAAGGGAAGGTAAATTTCAAAGTCTTAAATTCAAATCCAGATCAGAGACATTTGCTAAGACATAACTTCCCTGCAGAAAACACATTACTACACTACACATTTGTGGCATAACCAAAGCAGTAGAGCCTGCTTCTCGTGAGATGCTGTTGTCTTGAAAAAGGTAATAACACAACCAAGAGGAGCTGCAGCAAACTGTGAGGGAGCCTTTGCAAACAGGCACTGCCAACTGAGGAACCAGCAGAAGCAACAATAAGTGGAGGGCAGTAAATTCCTCACTTCTGGAGCCGTTCTGATGCAGGGGTAATTCTGCTAGTGCATGCATTTCTCTAATGCAAAAAAGAAACTGATTTCTGGACTCAACTGACTGCTCCCCTCACCCATAAAACACTTAGAAATGAGCTTGTGTGGTTTGCCAAATTACCTGGACCAAATGCTTGCAGGCAGTCTTCTTGTGTCTAAGATACAGGTACTCACATAAAGAACAAAGCACGTTGCTTAATTCCCACCTCTTGCAG
The DNA here is from genome assembly GCF_949628215.1 of Phalacrocorax aristotelis. Taxonomy (NCBI): domain Eukaryota; kingdom Metazoa; phylum Chordata; class Aves; order Suliformes; family Phalacrocoracidae; genus Phalacrocorax; species Phalacrocorax aristotelis. Next base: position 14,233,063 of record NC_134279.1, read on the forward strand.
AGTGTGTAGCAAACTGAACTTGGTCTGTTCTAATTCTCAAGGAAGATAATTAATCCTGTGGAGAATGACAGTCTTGGGAGAGGAAGCGCTTGGTCTGCACTGACCCACAGGTGCCAAAGACGAGTTTGCAGAGTGAAATGTGAACTTCTGTATTAAGGCAGTTAGTGATTACAGCATTTGCTACTGTGATCAAAGGAGAAGGCCAAGATCGCAGCAACTTCTGCGGTGGCTATTTTCACAGCCAGCCCTGGCTTTTTGGAAAAGCATGGGGACAAGGACAGGACTCACTGCTTGTGCAGCAGAGCCTGCAAGGACAGTCACCAAGTGTCAGACACATGGCAATAGTGGGGGCCAAAGAGACGGCAGTCTTAATGATTGCCATCAAGGTGGCAGGGATATCTTGAGGAAGATAAGGAAAAGATAACAATAAGGAATGAGCCATAACTAGTGAACCAGGTGGAAGGCCCTCTCCACCCTGCCTCACACAAGGGCCCAATGCTCCCACTTACTTTCTTTGGAACCTGACGACAGGGTCATCCAACAGGTCAGTAAAATCCAGTTTTCTCCCCTTCTCTATGACGTCCCGGTGCTTGCGCACAAACAGCCAGCCGATGTGGGAGAAGAAGAAGCCACGGCGGGCATTATGTGGGTCTGCATCCGTCTCTGAGTACTTGTGGTGCACACGGTGGTCTCGGCTCCACTCATAAATATCATTCTGCACAGAAAGCATGCTGTGGTGAGAGGACAGAGGCTGGGTGCTGCTCCAGCATTACCACCTCCAGCTCCTTCCCCACACAGTAACAGCAACAAGCCCCTCTCCAATGCTCCCCAAAAAAGGTTTTTGACTAAAGACATCCCAAGGGAGCCCAGCTTTGCAGTCAGCCAGCCCATCACACTGCTCCCATCAGTGACCACACAGAATGGGACATGCTCTGGGAACGAGTGACACAGACTGGACGTGGCCCAGGGCTGGAGACAGCTGGAACCTAACAGCCTTTTGGGAGTTACCATCATCAGTCTGCCCTGGTCTTGTGCCCTCCCTGGGTGTTGGCTGCCTGAGGATGGACACTGGGCTGGAGGGACCAGGTACGTACATATTTACATTGTTATGACCCTGCAACAGGGGAGCTTGCATATTTATTTTCAGGGCACTACTGTGCAGAGGCACTCAGTTCTGGCATCCTTTTTCTAAGCTGGTTGCAGCTGGTTACCATTGACACCCTCCAAGCACAAACATAGCACTGAAAATGGGATAGAGCTTGTGGAACACTACACGTGCTTTTTCCTCACCTGAACAGGAACAGAACTTACTCAGCCTTTTGGAGGCTTCCACAGTAAAACCATCACCTCCATTTAAATTACTGCTCTGTCTGTAGGGATGTGTACAAGAACCCAGTGTTCCAGTACTTAAAGGGTGCCTACAAGAAAGATGGAGCAGGACTCTTTATCAGGGAGTGTAGTGACAGGACGAGGGGCAGTGGTTTTAAACTGAAAGAGGGTAGGATTTAGATTAGGTATTAGAAAGAAGTTCCTTACTGTGCTGGTGGTGAGACACTGCAACAGGTTGTCCAGAAGTTGTGGATGCCCCACCCCGGAAGTGTTTAAGGCCAGGCTGGATGCGGCTTTGAGCAACCTGATCTAGTGGAAGGTATCCCTGCCCATGGCAGTGGGGTTGGAAATAGATGATCTTTAAGGTCCCTTCCAACCCAAACCATTCTATGATTAAGATATCAAAGGACATGCGCCTATTTTGTGGGAAATCAAATCTTGCATTTCCAGCCAGGCTGGAATAAAAGTCTCAGACCCATAACATCAGCTCAGCATTGGATCCAGCTCAGATACAAGGTGATTCAGGGAATAAATAGTTAAACGTTACTAATGCAATCTAGCGTAGCTCAACAAATGTTGGGGCCCGAGCCAAAACTTAGCCAGGATAATGAGGTAGCCATAGGCTGTAAGATAACAGGAACAGCCTGCACGATGACTGAAACTTGTTGCTTTGGGGGAGTCAGAAAGGCTTCAAGACAAGAAGTGCATAAACAAAGTTACACTGCAGAACTACCAAACTCCTGCCTGGAAACCACCTCATGATTCCTGAGGTTCCACACACGCAACAGCCTCACGACTGCCACTGTTGTAAGGGGCCTCAGGCAAGAATTCACTCAAGGATGTAATCTTCCCAAGCCTGATGGGGAACGTCAGGCAGGGGGATGCAAACAACCTAGCAGCTGGCATCAGTCAAAACCAAGACCAAAGGAACTAAGGACATCTCCATCTAGATAAGAGTCAGAACACCAGTTGAAGCCAACACACCTTGCAATACACTGTGACAAGATTACTGGATGGGCCAACTCATGACCGTATGTGGAAAAGGGACTTAAAACGCATGGATAATTAAGATGCAAGCATTATAATTAGTTCCAGGAAATCTAGTGCATATGTAAATAACTGAGCAATATAAGCTTTGTCCATCATGACTTGCGGTGTGCAAGTTAGGAGAAGCGATCTCCCTTGCATCCAGCACTGCAATAAACATACCTGCTTTATAACTCTCCGTGAGTTATAGTTTGTTTCCATGCCTCAAGAGCAAGTTCAGTCCTGTCTCTGCTCAAGCTGTCAACAGATGTGGGTCACTGAAATACCTTATGGCTGTAAATGGGATTATGTGGATTGCAGGGAGGAAGGGATGGACCGCAGTTTCAGACTTAGATCTGTAAAGTGAGGCTTTCTGAGTTTACTCAGCCAAAGGGATTTCAGCCTCCAAGTTTGCTCTGCAGGATGCACTGGCTATTGGACTAAACTGGTGGGTTTTGCAGTGGTGCCAAGCTATTAATGCAGGGCACTGTAAGCATGTACAACACTTGCAAAGCTCAGGCCACACACTCATCTATTAATTGAATGGCCAAGCACCAAAACATGGAAATGTTAGTTAATGCCCAGATCCACAAGAGTGTGGACTTTAATCAGAGAATGCTTAGCGGAGTGTGCTTTCCTCTGCTATTTCCATCTTTGCACAGCCAGGGAGGTAACAAGCAGTAATACCCAAGGGAAGGAAGGGCTTGGGTTAGTTTTAGGAACAGCAGTAGCACCCACAACCACCAACCACAGCAGCTTTGCTCCCAGCAGAACTGAGCAAACCATTTGTGGTGTCTGTGAAGCAACCACAGTGCAGCAGCCATCATGGCACTGTATATATGGCGGGACAGTTAAGGTCAGGCTAATGACAACTGTATATATCTATATTTTGTGAAACAAAATTCCTATGCTGAAAGAATTGCAGAAATCATTGCTCTTTCTCTCAGCTACCAACATTTGAGAGAAAACACTGAGGCTGCCCGTGCTGCTGAGGGGTCTCCAGGAACAACTGCAAAAACCAGCTAAAGAATCCAGCTCAAATGCCTCCATGTCCAATTTCAGGCTTGCAAAGATGCTCTGTCTGCAAGAGCCCACAAGGGACAAGTGAAGAACTGGAAAGATCTCAGCTCTGTTGCACTCAGTTGTGCTCAGCCCTGTACTGTTGTCACGCCATGGTCATGGTGACACTGAGTGGGCTGGGGACAAGGGGAACATTTTTCTGCAGCACTAACTCATCCAAGCCATTGAGAGAAGGCAGTGAAGATCAGCCCCTTACCAACGCTCCATTATGTCGCACCTTAACTATCCCATTGCACAAGAGAATGATGTAAACTGAGTCAAGCAAAGGAATTCACCAAACTCCTCACAGGGAGAACAAGGGGAAATCTTTACCTTGCTGCAATCTTATTTTTTTCCTGCAGAGAAATCAAAGGGAATGAAAGCCTCTACACTGCTTCAAGTGGCTTCAGTGGGAGCATCCAGAAGACTGGAAAATGCCAAGATTAAGTCATTTAAAAATAAAACAGGGTTATGCAAGAAGCACACCTAGGAAAGTTGCTTTTTCTCAACCAGAAATAATTTTTCAAGTGAGACTATTGATCAGTTTGTCACAAGAGCACTTCATAAAATTATTTGTGGAACACCAGATAACCAGGTCAAAGCAATGATACTCTAAGAAATTGACCTGGCTTTTCATACCACAGAAAATACCTTCAGGGCTGGCAAAAAACATGATTCCCCAAATGACCTGAAAACTCAATCATTGTGTGCTTGTGGTGGTGAAAACAGACTTCAGCAGGCAATGGATGTCACAGTAATTAGGAGCAGGCTTTGGACTACTTAAAACTTAGAGTGGGTGATTTGGCCTTTTGTTTTCAAAGGGCACGAAGGTGGCTTGAAGCTACTTTGAAGTACTTCCCTGCCTCAGAATCACACTATGGCCTCAGCCAAAAGCAATGTTAAGGCCAACACAGCTGAGAGCAAAACCCATAGCAACAGAGGAGCAGAATGCAATGAAATCCCAACGTGCAAGCTCACTGCAACCAGCTCAACACAGTCACTTAAATTACTTATGAAAGAGAAGATCGGCTGTAAAGGAGGAGGACAGTACCAGGGGGTTCTCAAAACTCAAAACAGTAATTTAACATGCTGAGCAAAGGGCTTGTAAAGCTCTGCAAGGAACTGAGCAGAACAAAGCAGCTGAAATATGGCTCAGAATAAAGGAAGGTTATAGTCAAGATGGACACATTCCCATATACAAGCAAAAACATTAAGCTCTTTGCAAGGTCTAGAGGGATTAACAAGATTAATTCTTTTCACCTTTAAAAAAGGAAAAGATAAATCAAAGATGATAAATGAACAAAAGTGGATAAAGGGACTCAGTCAACCAAACAGACTGAAGGGAAAAAGCTGAAAACTCAAGGCACAATACACACACAGTACTCGGTGCCACAAGGCATTACAGCAGCAAAGATAAGTTTAATGTTAGTACAGGTTCATATCTCTCTTTTGAACAGCCAAAGGAGTAACTAAATTCACACCAAGAGGATCCTGGTTCTGGGCTAACTCCTACCACCAGCTAGGTGCTACACAAACATTTTGAGATCTAAAATTGCCTATCAGTAAGTAGAGAGCTAGTAACATGCTTCTTTGCAAATGTATTTGAATTTTACTGGTGAAAGTGCTGCATAAACCAGAGATAAATTAAGATTGTGAAAGGATGCCTGCTCTCCTTTCTGTAGAGAAAATCAAATCTCCAACTGCCTGGAGGGACATACAGACTTGATTAGGCAGACATATTTGCATCAAGTTGGCCCTTACAAAAGTTTCCACATTGTCCTGTGAAGTGTGGGGCCTGACTTGTACCACAGATAGGCTGCTTGGGTGCTTAGGCCCTGATCTAGGTACACTCAACTTTGCCCTTAAGTAACTATTGCTCCTGGACTGTCTAATGCATATTGTTACATGGGTGGTGAGAGGGGCTCTGCATCCCCTGAGCCAGTAGAGTGTGTTATCAGCACGTCTTTCTGCCAGTAGTTTTTTGTTCTTTTGCTGTATCTAAGCTGAGGGGATCCCTCCACAGGACCCAAAGCAGCCCTGTAGGCCAAGAATCTGAATGGCCAACCCCACCTGGAAAGCCATGGAGTTAGCTGCAGCCAGAAAGATCCGCAAAGGCAGCTTCGCTTTGTAGGAGCGGTGGCTCCACAGGCGATGCGCACCAGCTGTCACGCCCAGAGCTGTCATCAGGAAACAGAAATACGCTGAAAGACAAAAACAAAACACAGGATGTGCTAGAGGCCAACTGCCATTATTTTTGCTTTCTTTGATGTAAAGATGACCCTTGCCCCTACCTGCTGACACCTGCAGGGTGACTCAGAAGATGAGGCTGGGCAGACAGAAGGTGAGGGTCTCAGCCCACCTCTGCCCCGCGGCCCCAGGGACACATCATTCCACTTCCACCCCTCCCCATTTAGCCAGTGTGTTTTCAGGAGAGTTTGGCAGCACTGAACCACCATGCTGTGACATGTTTACACAGTGTGCCTTCGCCAAGTACAGTGGAGTGAAAGTTCATCACTCATGTCAGAAAAGCAGCAGCAACTCTTCTAACAAGACACTGCCAGCCTCCTCCACACAGGTCCTTGCTTGAGTCCGATCTGTCAGCTAGTTTAAGAGCATCATGTCCCACCCCTAAAGACACAAGTTGGGTCAGAGTTTCCAGAATAAAAATTTCTCTTATCGTCAGGAGCTCATGACTTGGTAATGAAAATGCACCAGGAAGCAGAGCATTCACCGTCTCCCTCAGTTTCAGGAACTGCCTTTCCGTCACTTAATTTAAAAATTGGCCAAGTAAACTTGTTTTAAGCATTTTTTCAGATGGCCAACACAGCACGGGAGCAGGTCTGTTCCTTACTCACCACAATGGCTCCAGGCTAGGCACACAGCCCAGGCACATGCATCCTGCAGTGTACCCCCCCCCCCCCCCCTTAAAATAATACCCCCACCAACTACCATTGCAGCATCAGTACATCCCTATTACTCCTTTCAGCAGGGGCCATGCTCACACATGATCTGGCTGGTTAACCTTGCATTTCCAGGGGTAGGGTGAATGAATGGCTGGCTGGGGCAGCAGAACGAGACACTGGACCTGGGCCCACCTGCTCAAGACATATATCTGTGCACTGATTTCTTCTCCTTTGATGTGCACACTGTTTTTGTCTCTAGTGTCTGTGTAATGGATGATCCATAGCCTGAGCTTTTTTTGACTTGCAACAAAAGAGAAGACTATGGGAAAGGGTTAGAACAGTGCGTTAGAGCTGTTCCTCCTCCTGGAGAGAGACCAGAGGGAAAATGGGAACAGCTAGGAGGAAAGTATTTTATAAGTCCCAAATAAACTGGACCATTTAAAACTACTCACATTCAAGCTACCCAGCTGTCATGACTCTCATGTCTCCTTCCCAAAGGTGTTGATGCCTAAAGAGTACAGGCTCATTTTACAAGTGTAAAATTAAAACAAGAGCGGATTCAAACAATAAGAGTATTACAGGACAACCTCAAATGAGTTTGCAGGGTCTGAAGCGATGTGCTGTTTAGCTAGGTCCCCCTGCCACTCTACACACAAAGGCATGTTTTGGTTAAAACAGCCTATTTCAAATACCTAGAGTTACTGGAACAAAAAGAGAAAACCCGTTCTCCAAAAGAGGATTTTCTACTTGTGTCTGCACAACAGTCTGTACCAGCAGGGAACCCTGTTAGACATGCAGTGGCTAGAAAGGAATTCACTATCAGCTTCTCCCAGTATGCAATGTAAAACATCTATCTTTACAAAAAGAAAACAAAAACATGTATACATAGGTGGGTGTCTATTGTGTCCCTCTATCAATTCCCAAGTCACAGTGCTTGAAATTACAGCATCTAAGAGAAAATATAATGGAAAGATATTTGGTAAAATAACAGCAACCATATTTCGTGTTGATTGCCACGCCTGTGGACTGAAGGAGTAAACAGACCTCCACTCCACTGGTGGATCCATCAAAACCAGATTTACCCAAACTGTTTCATATTAGGTACATGGCCCAAATTCCTGTCATCTCCCGCACAGCAAACCAAAGCTTTTCTCACAAAACACAACGGACAGCTGGAGTCAGAATGATCCTAGTAGAGATGATGCATCTCTAAAATCAGCTTTGGATACCATCACCAGAAAAGGCAGTTCTCCTTTTCAGCAGGCTGCAGTGTTCAAGCTACTTTCTGAAAAGGCTCATCTGTGCAGTTAAGTCCGGTGCACTGAAGTCTATCGCCAAATTCAGACTTCTGCCTGCTTCCTAAAGGGAGGTACAGAAATTAACTGAAAATTACATCTTCTCTCTGCACATTATTTACAGATTTTGTTGAATTTACAGATTACTCTCAGATCAGTAAAACTGCTGACACCACAAGTACTCACACTTCAGTCACTGCCAGTCTTGCAGTTCTTGCACATGCCTTGTCAGTGCAAGGACTCAGATTTCTATGAAATTAGGGAAAACCTATCCTATCACTCTCAGTATTTGATTTTGAGCTGTGCAGAAACATCACTAAATAAGGTCTTCCAAATTGCTCAGATTACTGTAATTGTAGGAACAGATCTATGACATATAGAATACTGACATTATCCAGCTAACATAAAAATATTAAGGTTATACTCCTGAATCATTACAAGAACATATTGTCTGTGGGCTTTATGACTGGTTAACCTCATGATAGTCACAGGGGCTGAAATCTATCTTCAGCAGTCTCTTTACTTCCTTAAAGCAGAAAGAGGGGCTTTTCTCCCCCTTCAAAGCAACAAATCATTTAGTTAACCAAGTGCTTCAACAGCTCCATCCATCTTAATCACGATTGATTGCTCAAAACCAGAATTAAAGAAAAAGTGGGTAGAACAAGACATCTGGAACATTAAGGCTGATTTCACTTTCCTTCTCTGCCCAGTGCAAGAGAGAGTCTGAGTGGCAGGTAACATACAGACCGCATGAAATAGCTGCACTGAATACGAGGGATTTATACCACTTGCTTCAGCTCTTACAGAGCCCAGCTGAAGAGACCCTTTCCAGCCCAATCCATACCACCAGTATTGCAGCAAAATGGACAACAGTATTTTGGGTGTCTGGGGGCTGCCCGAGGAACTACATGCCACCGCATGTCCATGCCTTTGAACAGCACCTCCCAGCATCATTCCTGATTCACAAATGGGAGGAGGATTTACCTGAAACATTTCTGTAAGAGCTCTGTTGCTGCATAGGTGGCCTTGCAGACAGTATGTCTGCAGCCACCAACCATGAGCAGGCAAGCTCAGCTGTACTTCAGGACAGGGACTGACTGGTGGTGTGCCCCAGCAAAAGAAGGGAGATACCTGTTTCACAGGGGCAGCTGGAATGCTGGGCTCTCCCAATGGCCATGGTCAGGAACAAACTGGCTCTCACCTGCATGGTTCGGCAAGCAGAGGGGCAGAAAGGCCAACCAAGAACGAGCACCACACTGAGGAAATACCCTCAGAGCCTCCCAGAAACAAGCTTCCCTGATCAAATGGGGCTTTCCCAGGGCTTCCCTGGGCCACAACCACAAGCTCTGTCCTTCTACTCTCTCCAGCCCTCCAGGGACTTGTCAGCCCCAGCCACTACTGCAGTGATCAAGCTAAAATGGGTGAGGCTTATACCCACACAACACGCCTATTTTTTGGCTATGCAGAGGAAGAATCATAACAGCAGGAATTTTCCTAACATAAATCCTGAGGGCTGAAACATTCCTAGAAACAAAGAAACAAATTACTCAGGAGTTTGGTGACCACAGCAGAAACAAATCCTGTCAGATAAATGCACTGTACAGTGATAACAGATTTCTGTGGTTCTTACAGGAATCAGGATGCCTGAAAATATTACTCAGCCACTCATTACCAATGTATAAACAGCCAAGATGACAAATATTTGCTAGGTAAAGATAGGTCTCAAGCTTTCCTTTGCAGAATAAATTATGAACTCAAACCAAAACTCAGGCTATAAACCATTTGATTTTACATTAATTATGCACAGCTACAGTAACTACAGGAGAAGAGAGCCACTACTTACCCTACCTGGCTCCTTTTTGGCAGGTAGGGAGTGTGTGCGGGGCATGAACACCTCCATGAAACACGTAATGATTACACTGCAGAGCAAAGCAGCTCAGTTAATAGTAATTTCCCCTTATACTGAAATCTCCCTCTTAGACCTGTAACTAAACACGTCTCCTAAGTAATAAAACGTAAAAAACCACAGTTCTTGCAGAACAAGGGAAAAAAAAAAAGAAGGAAACATACAAGAAAAGTACCAATAAACAACCTGGAAGTCAAACAGTTAACAATACAGTTCTTTTTAATTTAGTGAGGTACTTAATGTACAAAGAGGAAGCTGCTAAAATAGCCATATTAGTCTTCTGTGTGTTTTAGTGCACTAATTCTACAACTGGGCTACTTATCAAAGAAAAAAAAAAAATCACACTTAAAAGGAAACCTCACCATTTCAAACTTAACATATAGGCTGAAGACTGAGCTGTGCTATCTGTATATATTGGCTTCATGCAGGATCACAGGCCACTACAAGTACCAGAGACTGATTTCAGATCACAGATTACCACTTTGTTGAGGAAGAATAATAGACTGGTTTTCCTCCCCTCAACTGGTGCTGCAGGACTGGCAGGAATGCAGCTTGGGAGAGGGCTGTGCTGGAGCATGGCAGAGGAGGTTATCACCAGCCACTGATGATGAATGTAAAGGATGAACAGCAAGCTGACAGCATCCCCACCTGCCCAACACGCCCAGCTATGAGGCCAACAGGCATTTCCACAGGGCTGTCCTCATCAGGAGGCCAAGTCAGCCCCAGCACTGACTGCACAGAGACAGCTGCTTGGGAAACAAGAGGTATTTGAGGGATAAGGAAGATGGAGCTAGAAAATGACTGGGTGAGGACTTACTAGCCACAAGCCTGGCGATGGAGAACACAGAGCTACCAGGCAGACGGGGCCAGCATCCAAGAGAGTCAGGGCATAAGAGTTCTATCAACAGTACAGCAGCCTGAGCAGGAACTCTGAAGGCACCTGACAAAAGGTTGTGTCATGCTAATACCAAAGTAAAAGAAAAAACCAAACCAAATAGTGGAATGAGGACTTCAAGAGGAAAAAATGAAAAAGCAAAAGGTAACACAGCAGAAAAAGCTGTCTGGAGAGAGCTGGGATGAGAGAGGAAACAGACCACGCAAAGAACAGATCTATGAAAGACTGGGTTTAAGGCTGGTATTTCTGGTGTAGTAAAAAGCAAGCTAGAGCTGGGCAGCTCACAGTTTCATACTAAAGCCAGAGGGAGAGGAGGAAGATCCTTTCAAGCCATTTTCTGTTTATTCAGTTTTGTCTCACTCATGGAATGAAGGCAGCACAGAGCATCTGCTTCACTGAGCCACAGGCAGCGAGCCATCTGCCTGGCATGGAGCTAAAGTGTGCCACTGGGCTGGGAATGCATCCCAGCACTGACTCCACAGCTCAGTGGTCCGCCTTATGCCAGCAGTGGGGTTTTCCTGCAACACACAGACCCAAATGAAGCTCCTTCGCAGCATCAGCTCCCAGTTACCATGTCCAGTGTGAGAGTTCAGATCTATTCTGATAATAACATGGGTATCTGCATTAGGCACGTGTCATTCTCACATACCCCTGCACCGTCTGGATACTGTGGCATTGCATGACAAGGAGCTCAGCCGGTCTGCAGGGCCCTCTTGGGCCTTTACTCCTGCTTCTGCTGCTGTAAAATTGTTTCTTTCAAGAATTTACTCGGACCAAGAGCTGAATTATCTTCCCTAGCCCCTAGGATGGTGTGGGAATGCTGTGTGCCATACCTGCTGCTCCCCAGAGCAATAGTTAGCTTGACCTGGACAGGTGGTGGAGCACCAAGTTTACACCATTTTAGAGGATTTCAGCTGGCTATGGTTTGCTTTGATTTGCTGTCTGCCCAAAGCAACGATTACAGGAGCTTCAGCTTATCTGAACATGCTGGCTTCAGGGCAATTCCCTAGAAACCTAGCCTCTGAACCTCCTTTTACGGTAATAATGGTCACAGATATGCCCACAGCCATCCTCAGCTATGCCCATCCAGGTGCCCATCACAGCCAGGAGGATGCCCACAGCTGTGCAGTATGGCCCAAGAGGTAGCCCATATCTCATCGCCCCACCAGCTGGATCCTTGAGCACAGGCAGATGGGCTGCAGCACCAGCCAGAGCCCCCTGCCAGGGCCTGAGCTCTACCTCCCAACACATACAAGTGTCACCCACCAACCGCTCTAACTGCCATCCCAGTTAAGACCCAAAACTCTGCAGGGAGGTTTAGGGCTTGCTGCAGGTCTGGGAGAAGTCTGAGACCTGGGTGCAAGTACCTGAAACAGCAGGGCCTGTGCCAAGAGCTCTAGGCTCCACACAACTCAAACACCAAGCCCAGAGCTGCCTTTGACTAGACAGTAGACCAGAATCTGTTTCAAAGAATGATGATTTAATCCAGCAAAGCAGAGGTTAAGTGGGTTCCTCCTTGTTTCTCCCTACTCTTTCTCAAAACCTGAAGGCATAATTACTCTCAAATATAGGAATTTTGCTTCCTTCTTCCATCGTCTCCGACACACACACACACACCCCGCAAGCTCTGCAATACACAAACCATGGGTTAATGGAGTAAACTGGTGTGAAATGCCTGCACGGTGAGCAGGGGCCCCAACACATCACTCCTCTCAGCAGGTAGCATGCTGAGGAGCATCGGACAGGAGCATTTCCAACCATGAGCTCACTTGATAGAGCACAGCATAAGCAAAATGCTTCTGAACTGAAACAGTGGGAAAAGCCTTTGAGAGGGAACAAAGCCTGTGGAAAAGGACAAAATAGAGAACCAGTGCATGGGGACAGGGAGAGGATGCAGAAGAGACAAGATACATGAGGTTAAACTACTGTGCAAACAGGAAGCCAGTGGGTTGCTAGGCTTCCTAGTAAACTGTGCCTGTGCCCAGATGCTATTTATGGGAACGTGCCAGAATCAATAGGCAGAAGATTTTTATTCAACATCCTTATTAATGACCTGAAACAAAGGCAAACATCATATTAATTACAACTGCAGATGATGCTAAATTTGGATCAGCAGTGAGAACTAAGAAACACTAAAAGACCCATTCAGAAACAGGGAAAGCAGGGGTCAAAATGAAGATCTGCCTGGATAGAAAAGCAAAGTAATGTAGTTCAGGGGGCAACAACTGCAGACAGGGATCTGCAACAAGGATGAGATGCTTGGGGAAGCAGGAGCCTGCAAGGACCACCACCAACAGCTCACAAAATATTCTCAGTTGCAATATGATAAGGCAGCAAGGCATCAGCTTGATTTTGAACAGCAAGCACAGAGGTATTATCTCACTGTCAGACAGAAGCAATGAAAATTATACCAGGCAAATAACTTAAAAATGGATGGAAGACCAACAGCATAAAACATTTGAGCCATCTTTTTCATAAGAGCTCATTAACCCCATGACTGGATTTCCAGCAAACCTTTACTACACCCAGCGCCAAGCTTTTTTGAAAACTGGAGTGTCCAGGGGACTGACCTCTTATGAAGATATGGGGAGATATTGCCACAGTTTGTAGCTACCTCACAGGCATCACGAAATCATTTTCTGCTCTAAGTGGTTGCTTATATTGGAGCAGACCTCTCCCCCAAATAATTTCAACTCTGTTGTATGCTGAATATCAAAATTAGAACCTCTTCTGTTCCTGAAACCTGGCACCACATTAGAAACATAGTATGTATTCACTGTTTGTGAATCCAGCAGATTCCAGACTGCTTTTGACTTTTATCTGGTTATAAAAAAAAAACAACAGATCAACAAAAACAAGAAGCCCAGCAAGCACTAGGTTCACTCTGCACATCTGAACAGATAATGCTAGCTCCTGAAAGAGGTGAGATGACCAGACATCCTTCTTAGGCACGGATTACAAGAAGACATTGTGTCGGACAGCAACTATCTGCACATTACCAATGTGAAACATAACCTAGTTACATAGAGCAAATTGCAAATACCTCTGAGGGACAAAACACCAGACATAATATGAGTAGCAGTGAAACAAAATCAATTGCACATTCACAATGGTGCTGCTGTCAATATATTAAAAAAAAAAATCTTTGAAATACAGAATAATGTCACACGACCTTTCCCATGGGGTGGCAACCCATGGAGCCTAGCACTGACTCACACTCAGTGCCTGCAACCCCTGCCTGTGCAGGGGTGGTGAGCAGAGGAAGGATAGCAGGGCTGGGAGTGGGGAAGAGAATCAGTCCTTGCCAGTCCCACTGCTGGTATCTCTCTCCTACATGGCCAAAAACCACACAGCCCCTTACAGAAGTAAGGAATCTGGACACTACATTCAACCATAGCAAAGTGACTGCTGTGAACCTGACACAAGCCTGGAGAGCTGTCATACTTGCGGTTTGGTCTAGGTGAGTTGTACCAAACAGATCCCACCACAGCTCCATTTTCCAAACAGACTTTGGGACTAGGCAAGTTTTATGAACTTTTGAGCTTTTTTGCATGTTACAAAATGCAACAAATGCTTTTCTGGTCCTGATGCAGAAAATCACTGACTCAGAATCAAACAAATACAAATTTTACTTAGGTCAGCCAGCATGGGGATGTACTACATCAAGTGCCAGGAAGCAGGGCAGGAACTCCCAAACCACCTCTGTCTCACCAGTACCACTGATGGGGGAAAAAAAACATGGGGGAAAGTGCTTGGTGACTCCAAACAAGACAGGCGACATACCTTACGAGATCAGAACAGTGGCTCACCTAGCCCAATACTCTTTCTCAACAGGGATAAGAGGAGTTGTATTCAGAGGAGAAAAAAAAAAATTAAAAGGGAAAAAAGACAACACAGCCCAGTTGCAGTAGCAGTGCTTGCACACTGGTGGACTTCAAGATGTGGCATTTTGCAGAGAGTATGTGCAATGTAATTACCAGCTGGAGGCTGTCCCAGAATTGTTATCACACTTGCTCTTACCAGGAGGGTGACAGATCTTGGATCAAGATAGCCAGCAAGGGTCAGGGTCTTGGTTTTATGTCTTGTTCCAAGGACATCAGCCCCATTTACTCCTGGGCTGACACAAAGCCCAAAGCAGAGATCTCAGAACAATCTTTATGAGCATTGCTCTCTGCTAGGACTGGCAACTATCACTGACAACTATAGGCCTAATACAGATTTTGGCAGCTGCTGGCCTCAACTCAGCAGGTAGGGGAACCCCAGCTGGGGCTGCTAGGTCCCTCTTCAGACTGCTGAGTGCTTCCTCTCTCTCCGCAGCACCCCGTGCAGTGGAGGCTCTGGTGAGCAAAGAAAGCCAGGAGCACCAACAATAAAACAGGGATCAGAAAAACATCCAGAGCGCTCACTGCGGTGAGAAACAGGGTAGAAGAAATCTGCATAGTCCAGCCACAAAAAACATACCCTGTTTGAACCTCTTGTCAGAGTCCATCTGATTTCTGGTTGTGTTTGCCTTTCTCCCAACCTCTCTCTCACAGTCTCTGCCCACCACCGCTTCCTGCCAGCCTGTGATGCAAAGCCCTGCTCACAACCAACATGCAGCATTATTTTTTTTATCTGCTCAGGGAGCTGTTCCTTGAGTGGTGTCTGCAGCTTTCAGCTGCTATCATGGAAAAACCTTTGCACTCCTACTGCCATCATTTTGAGGACAGCTTCAGAAGCATACAGCACCCTGGTTCTGCTGGAGGTCTCACTGCTGGGTGATGACATTCCCAACACTGTTCAGCCTACATCTGATGCGTTCCCAGCCTCAGGTGGGTGCGCTTGAAGTTACATTCAGCAAAGGCTTATACATTTTTGTATATACGCTATGTCTCTAGCAGCTCAAGGATCAAGAGGGAAGATCCTATGGATACAGGAGGAAGTAATTTCTTAAGACATGAATTCTAGCGACGCTACTGGCTGAGAAAACACATCTTTTGCTTGGGGAAGAAAAATGAACACACACACACACACACACAAGGGCTGTGCTTCACCTGTAGACACCTGTTACCTCTTCAACAGTTGGGCAGCTGAAAGCAACTGACCTTAATGCTGTTGCATGACGAAGACATCTTGTGACATGACACCATTTGGTGGAAATACTCTCTCCACAGCTGGAGTAGCCAGCAAAGTCTCAGGCAAACCTCTGTGTGACAACACCTAGCAAGAAATTTTCACCTCAGCACAGGCTATTATTTTCATCCTTGTATGTAAAGGGATACCACAGCTTGACTTATTTGTATAAATAACTATTTGAGGATTAAAAATAACAGGGATGGACATGCAACATGTGTCCATTTCCACACCAGCATTTTACCTCTGCTTATTCAGCCAGATCAAAATTGCTTGCTAGGGAGTTTTAATAACTGAACACATAAAACCCAAGGTCTTCCATCAGGTTACAAGAACTGCATGAGAAATACAGCAAGTTGCTCAAGCACAAAGCAAGCATCACAAAGCTGACTGGTTGCCATAAATATGTAACACTTCTGTATCTTAAGGTTAGGATTTTTCCCTTTCTAAAAATCAAATTATTTCTGCGTATCCTGCATCTGCCTTCTCTTCCTCACTTGCAGGTTTTTGCTGTTATTCAGTGGCAGGTTTAGGACTAATGAACCACATCAGCTAATCTGACCAAACCAGGGAAAGCATTTTCAGTAGTGTTGAGTGGTGCCTAACTCCATTCCCGCTGAAATTCAGAGCAGCACTACCATTCACTTCAGTAGCTGCACCATGCTTGGCATCTTCTGAATGCCTCAGAGATCCTCCACTTCACTATGCACACAGACGGCAGCAGAAGATTCTCTCCTGATTGAACATCAGGGCTCAGACCAGAAGTGCAGCCAATAATTTCTTGGTACCTGGTTCCATGATGGTTTTTTGCGCTATCATTAGATAACACCAAGTTTTGGGACATATTTTCTTGAAATGCCATGTCTGCCCTGAGAAAGGAAAGCCAAATTAGACTGACACTTGGTCTACCCAAACATCTCATTTAAAAATGCTGGTTGATGTCATGCACTGCATTGGTGGGAGGGCCAGGGTCAACATGCAGCATTATTAGACCTAGATTACATATCAAGTCTCCAGTATACATCCCTACTTCTGTTACCCTCCATGGCAACCTTGGAGATCTCCTCCTCCACAGCAGAGAGATGTGAGGAACAGTAACACAGCACTTAGTCCACGTCATCCTACCAAAAAAGCCTTATTTCCTGACCTGGAACTACATCTACTAAGGAGAGAGAGTTTTTCCACCTTAGTCCCTAAATTGCTGACAAGATGAAATATTGAATTAGTGCTCTGGCCCTGGGGTCTCCAGGATGGAAACACTTCCCTGCTAGCAGAGTCAGTTGACCAGTCCACTGTTTGCTGAGCCCTGCTAACTATCAAAGGCTAGTATCAAAAGCACCTTGGGCTGGATTCAAACTAGCAACTGAGAATCAAAAAGCACCAGCGTGCAGCAGCACCAATTCCCTGAGCTGCCCACCATACAGCACATGCCAGCTTTCATGGGGAGCCGTGCATTCCTGTAAAGACCAAACGTGTGAAATCTCAGGCCAAGAAGCAGGTTCATCTAAAATTAGATCTACACATTCTCTGAGCTACTCTAAATTGAGCCAGAGAGAAAGAGATAAGAGGAAGCACATCAAAGGCAAAGGGGAAATGGAGTTTTAGGGCTGCAGAGAAGGTAAGTTCAGACGAGGCCCTTCTCCTGCCCCCCTGTACCACAGTGGAAGAGCTCCAGGAGAAGCCATCTGTCACATCCTCTTGGCCCTGCCATCACCAGCTCATGAAATCCAGGCTGTCCCTGCTTGGATGCACATATCTGCATATGCATTTTCAGGAACATTCCCCAGAGCCAGCCCTTTTGGCTAAGTATACAAAAGACTTTATTCCAGTTGGAATAGCAGAAACGTTCACATTGACAACTGCAGCCAATGTGACATAAAATAAAGCCAATAGAGCAATGGAAATCGTGGCTGACAGCAAGTATTCCAGCAAACGCTAAAATTCCCCTAGGAAGCAAATTCCAATTCCTTGAACTCACCAGCAACTGAAGATTACCTTAATATGTCAAATGGTTTATATATATTTTTAGATCAAAATAGAAGGCTGGAAGATGCTCTGGTTTCTCTGAAATTTTTGATGCTTACATGTAGCCTCTCTCAGCTGAGCTGAATCCTGCATTATCACAAAACCATTGGCAGTTCTCTCCCAGTTACCTCACTGCTGTTCTCAATCCACACCCTGGGTAGGGCTCTGGTGGTTTTTAAGGGCTTTGCAAATGCCAAGAAAGAATTAATGCCAATTTTGTCTCTTTTTTTCAAGAATGGAGCAAAGAAATACTGTGGTTAAGCCATCAGCATGGCACTCCAGAGCCCTGCATTCAAGCAGGCAGCTCTGCCCCAAGGAAGAAGGATTAGTTATTTAGCACCTCTGCCTAACACTAGCCAAAGCTTGCCCTGTATGCAGCTGGGTACACAGTGGGCAACTGGCTTCATCCCACCATCACACTGTGCATGCTGGCAAGACCACTCAAAGCACAGAGCCAGGGAACAGCAGCTTCTTGGCTATTAGAAACAAAGACGTGGTGTGCTACATACTTGTGATCTGGGCAAACTGAAAACTTACGCTCTTAGGCATGGGGCACAGGAAAGGAGCAGGGCTCAGGAGGGAGCGATCCCCTTTTGAAATTCTGGGCCTCCAGGCACGATTCCCTGGGGAGGCAGCAGCACCTTTGTCCCAGCTCCCTGCTGAATGGGATCCATTGTGCAGGACAGACCCTGAGCTGACCTAGTGCCATCCCAGGCCAGCCAGAGGCTGCTGAAGCCCACAACTGCTTTCCCTCCACCCCACCTGCTGGCAGGGCTGAGAACCTATTTCCAGTCTTTCCCATCAGCATATGCTTTTTCTGCTTTGCTCAAGTACTTCTCTGCATGAGCTGCAGATCTTCTGCATCCCAGCTCCTCCACCTCCATTTCTGAAGAACATGAAATAAGCCTCAGAAACACCTTGTCTCACCCTGGCCTCAAGCTTCTCTCCAAGACCTCAAATGTCAAGGAGGGCACAGTGAACCTGTATGTCTACCCCAGCCCTGGACTGCAGCAACTTCTGGTTAAAGCAGCACAAACCCCTTACGGGTACCTTCTCCCTTGCATCTAAAATGCCACCTAAGGGGCTGTGCAGATGTCCCTTCACAGATCCAGCTGTGTGGCCTGGTCCACAGGAGACATCCTGTGAACTACTTCAGATGCAGGGGGCAGGGTAGGAGCAGCCAAACACTGCAACCCCTTCCACTGACACAGAAGGCATTACAGTGAGCCTGGGTTGGTGAGGACAGGAAACACTGAAAAACACAAAGTCAGCCAAAGAGCCAGGCAAAGAAAGAGCCCAGCCAAGAACTCCCCCATTTGCCAAGGCCAGGTTATTTTATTCTGAGCTGCTCAGAACATCATCTGAGAAGCCAGTGGCCAAAAATGGGTTTAGAAAGATCATCATTTCAGTCTCCCTCCAGAAATCCCTATCCTCCTGGTGCTGAGGTCCCTGCACAAGAGGGGTGGCACACACGATTCCTGACACCAGCATCTGACAAAGAGCCCTCCCCTCTCATATCAGCCTTGCTTTACTTAGCACAGTAATTGTTAATATTTCAGCTCTCCATTGGGCAGCACATTTTATTGTTAGCCTACATGGTAAAAATAAAATCTGATTGCAAGAAATTGCTTGGCTTCAATTATAACATCAGTGTTAATTACAAGTGCAATTGTAATTGCAGGGAGGGAAGGTGGAGTGGCAGTAATGAGGATGCATACTAAGTTCTGGTGGGTGAGCCAACATTTTCCAGCCCAGCCCTCCCAGGGGAGAGAGCAATGCTTCTGCCTCCTTGACAGCAGTTGCAGCAATCCCAAGCAAGCAGGTCATACAGCTCTGGCTTGTGGCAACTCCTGGAGAAGAGGCATCTGATCTGCTCCCAGCCCCTTGAGACTTCCTCTGATGCTGACAAAACCCTGGCTGACATGTTCCCTTTACTTGGAGCAAAGTCCATTCCGACTCATCCATGGAAACTCCTCAGAGCTGCCATCCCCACTTCCACATGTAACTAAAAGACAAAAAAACTAGTGCCACAAATCTCTGTTGCCCCTGCAGAGCCTGCCTGCACCACCTCCGGAGCCAGCAGCCTAGGGCTGGAGGAGGCATCTCATGCTTCCATGACCCTTGGCTGGGCTTCTGTGTTTTTCATACAGCCAGCTCTGGTGGTGCCAAACCTCCCCTGCTCTTTCCTTCACGGGACTGCTTCAGAGGGACACCTCTCCCTACCCCCTGATGTCAGGGGGCAGCCCAGAAGCCAACAAACTGTCAAATTCAGTAGGAGTAGAGACAGGGTTTTCTACCTTTCAGCTTGCATCCAGCTTTCATCTTTTTCCTCATCATGCAGGTATTTGAGGTTCTTCTGGTTTGGCTGGAGCACAGCTCTGAGCAGCCAAGAGTCCAGCAGTCTGCTTCATGCCAGGTGAACATCCCACTGCCTAACATGAAGAGCTTCACTACTCACTCACCTATTTCCACTGCCCAGCTGCAAGAACTCTATTAGGAGTGCCTTGAACCCACCTCCTGAGAACAACAGGACCAAAGGGCCACCACATGCATCCAGCGCTCAGCTTGCACATGCTCTATACCCACACAGACACTAGATTTTTCTTCTCCATTCCTTTATTGTGTTCACAGTGACATGCAGCATGCAAAACAGAGTGAAACAAAACAGAGCACCACCAATGCACTGGGGATGAAATCAATGTGGGGAACAAAAATACGTACTTACAGCTGAACATTGTGAAGTTCACAGGCAAGACCTTATGGAATCATCTCCAGCAACAGTTAAAACAAGAGTGAACACTGCAGAAGGGGAAACATCAGACGGGCAGGAATGACCTCTAAATAACAGAAGTTTTCATCAGATGTCTCCATTTCATGTCTGTGAGACAGGAACAGTATTTCCACTCTACTTCATCCACAGAGGTATGAACTGGAACTTCGTTGGAGCTAGGATTTTTTATTTACTGCCATCTGTGCAGACTGTCTAACAGTGTGCACAGAAATGGTCAAGAACTTAAACCAGTTAATAACCAAAAAGCCAGCAGATGGCACTCAAGAATATGAAAGACTTCTGAAATGTGCAAGACCAATAAAACTTGCATCTGCAGTGCACAACAGCAACATGTGCCTCATTACATAGAGGCGCTACCAGACGGGCTGAAAAAGAGGTGATGATCTCAGTGGTGCCCTCCAGGCACCACAGTAACCCAAAGTACTAAGACCACAATTGCTTTAGTCCCTCTTATTGAAGGGATCCAGGAAGCAGGATTTGAATCCAGACCTGTGCCTGGGAGCAGCTTGCGTTTTGGCGGGGATGCAGTTAGGCAGCACCGCCGCTCCGTCTGTGCTCTCAGACGGCCAGCGCTTGAGCACAGGGGAAAGCTGTGGGTAAGCATGGCACAGGGCCCGCCACGGCTGAACATGATCAATCTGGCATTCTCAAGAGCACTAAAATGTCTCCTAAATGCTGCTAAAATAACAGCAACAAGTTTCCCCTCCCATATAAGCACCATTAGAGCAAGGCCATCCTCATCCCTTATCCCACGCTCTGGCAAGGCATAGCAGTGTGTGAACTGACACCTACTCAACTATCAGGCAGCTCTGCAAAACACATCCAGATGATACAGGGTTTCTGAATGGCCATGTCTGTGCCAGTTTTTAAAGTTGTTAATACTAGTAATGCTCAGCAGCCTGAAAGAATAGGTTTAAAACAGGTAAACAGCTTAATCTTTTGTGGGGTTTTCCTATTTCCTATAAGGCTACTTTAAGTGCTTTCCAACAGGCCCTCTGTAAAGGCTAAAAAGCACCTTTTTCCAAACAAAATCTGATACCCTTACATATCACATGATCCCCCAGAATGGCCCTGCAGTGAAACATGCTGGCAGTTTTCTCTATATGGGGATTTCAGAGTTTTTTTGCTTTTCTTTCCTAACCCAAAGATAAGCTCGCTGGGACTACAACAGGATGGAGCTGGCTGGAGCAAAGAGGTTCCTGGCTAAGAAGCATCATTTAATGGCCCATTACAAACTTAAGAGGATGAGCTGCACACAGAGTTTCCTACCAAGTGGTCTGTGGAAGGAAGTGCAGCATGTCCAGCCCACAAGGGCTACTGGTGAACCACAGCCACATTCACAGCCTCAGCTGGCCACAAGGACCCCTTTGCACAAGTTCATTCCTGAGGAACCTGCATGCCTGGCCCAGCCAGCAGAGCCATCACGCCATTCCCTGGTTTCTGGCCCCACTAACAACGATGTGTTCCCACCCTGCTTTGGTTCCCGATGCAAGTCTGCAGAGAATGGTGATCCTTTCCCTTCAAACGTCTCTACAGGGCATGCTAAGCACCAGGAGCTCAAAGCCCTGCAAAAGCAGGTGGAAAAAGAGAGACCTGAAGGGGAAGGTCCATGTACCAGCTCCCTGGGACCTGGGCTGCACCATGCTCTGGGCTTTGCAGGATGGCCGGTGAACCCTGCCAAACCTGCCATCCATGCCCAGCAAGCCTACCAGTGGGACTGGGGACAGAGAAGACTCGAGTCACGTTTCCTCTTCAGTTCCCACCCCTTTCCAAGGCTGGGAACACAGAGTGCAGGGATGTCCCAAAGCAGCAGCTATCAGCTACAAAACAGCATGGATGCAGACAGTTAAGCACCAAGAGGAAGGAAGGACCATGTATTGCAAGCTGCCTGGCTCTGGATCAGGAGGGAAAGCAACAGCACACACACCCCTACACCAAACCACAAGTCAGGCTGGAAAAAGAGTAAGGCAAGAGGGTTCCTAGTGAGCACGATTGAGCTGGCAGAGTGGGCTACATTCATTTCAAAGGCACAGTGTCAGCAGGATCTGCTGGGACGGCTATGCAGCTATCCCATGCGCACAGCCCAGGGCTGCTAGATGCCTCACACCTATCATCTGCAGGGGTACTGGGATGTCCCTTAAAGCCTATGTTTTAACCAGTTTACCTGTACAACCCTCGAAAGATAACCCATTTCCCATTGCCTCCTAGGCAAGGTGGCTGCACCACCCAGAACACTGTTTGGGATTCCTTGTGCAACACTGCTCCATGTGGAGTACGGGAAGGTGTAATGTGGGACTCAAGGTGTTAGCACAGGAGGCGATGGGAACAGAGGAGCACAGAAAATCCTGAGTAAACAACTACCAAAGCCTTCACTTGCCAGCATTTTTCCATTGCCTATTATGTACAGCTGGATGAATGTCAATAAATTACTAATGGAAATGAGCCCTGCTGAGCAGGCAATTTGGCTTGAACAGCTGTTTTCTAGGTGGCACAGTGGCATTTCAGCTCTTCTTAGTAAGCAGCAGTGAATCAGGGATTACCAATTGCCATCGGGGTGGGAAGGAAGAAAGTAAACACTGCACAGAGGGATGGAAGCACCCAGTCTGCCCCAGCAGAGAGCCCACCGAGACATGAATGTCTCGAGGAAGGAGAAAGTAGAAAGCCAAGCTGCCAAGTGATGAGTCATGCGAATCTGCCCCCTTCCTGCCAGACACCATGGAGGTCACACCCTGCACCAGCAAGCCACTCTCCCACATACTTGCTCTTGCAGCCTACCTGTGGAGAAATAAGCGGTGGGGAGCATGGGACAGAGCAATGCAAGGACTTGCATAAGATCTCACTGGAAGGTTCCCAAGTCCCAGGCAAGCTTGGGAAGAAAAAGAAAGCCACAGATGAATGCAACGAGGGCTGCAGCTCCTCCATCCGCACCCTTCAGTGTACACACATCTCTGCACTACCTGGCACTTCACCCTTACCCACCACCCAACTTCACCATCATGCCAGCCCTGCTCTGAAGGCTGGCTGGCAGCCACCACCCACAGAAAGGCAGTCTCACAGCTGGTCTGCACGGGGAAGGAGATGTGGAGAACTGGGGAGGGCAAGGGACATATCTGATCAGCACTTCTTTGTTCCAACACAACTTTACTTGCTGGCTCCTTCCAGAATGAAGTGAGGTGGGTTTGTTAACTTAAGCAACAGCAACCCTCCTTTTGTCTATCCTGAGAGTCTCTCAGAGGGACCTCAGACACAGGTCTCCAGCGTGACAACAAGCTACTTTTGTCTGACATATTCTGCAGGAGATCCTGTATTTTCAACTTGCCCACCACATCTGAGGGGCACAGACTCTGCAGCAGCCAGTTGTGAGAGCAGCACACAGTGCTCAGCTGGCCAGGACAGCTGGAGCCAATGCACCCACTCCCTGATGTGGAGACCCTGTAAAAACCACCAGGCAAACTCCCATAAAAACTTTGTGGTTTGCTTTAGGGTGGCTGTTAAAAATAACAGTGTTGAGAAGTGGGAGGCTCTTGCTTTCAGAAAGGCAGGCATTAAGCTGCAAAGTCATTGAGACCTGTTTATTACTTAGCTTCTGTTTAATTTCAAATAGGAAAAAATACCTTGGAAGATGGAGGGCTGAAATTGGTAATTCAATCCTTCAGATCAGCCTTAGGGAGTTCTGTAATTAAGACACAGTGAAATCACAGATGATTTCAACTTGTCTTCCTGGAAAGGCAAAACAGATAAAAACAAAGCCCACCAGCCTGCATACTACATGACCTAAAAGGGTTGAAAGCAGACCACAGGCTGTGTGTTCTGGACACAGCTCCCACAGGTTCTCCTGGCCTCCCCAACCATCAAGCTACAGCTAAGGTAAACTATGAAATCAGCCTGAACACGACCAGGAGTAGGGAGGGAAGAGGACTAGTGCTCACAGAAGGCAACTAAGCAAAAACACACACCCCCAAACCTCTTCTGTTTGCAAGTGAGCCAGGTAACAGGTTGTGCAAACCAGGCAGCCAGTCAAATGCTAGGTCCCCAGCAGGAACTCGGAAACAGTTTCCCAATTAAGAACTTGTCAGAAAATGGTAATTGATGGAAGGGTCTATTTCCCAACTGCAAAGAGCAGTGGTGACTATTCCTAAGTGTTTAAGACAGACTGAATATCAAAAGCCGAACCAGTGGAAAACAGATCTAGGAATTCCTCAAACAGAATAAATAAACCTGATTTCTAAAGCATTTTGCTGAGGCTTTTGGAGAGTCACCTCAATACTACTGATGGCAGCCTAACAACCCGAATTCCCTTCCTGTGAGTTCCTAGTAGCAGAGATCCTTCTTTCCTCTATTTGTATAAGAGTCCCAGGCCACTACATTCTCCATTCACTCAAAAGCTCCACAAAGCAGGTCTTTTACCCAATAAATTGCACCAGCTGTAAGTAGGATTCAAGTTTTTATTCTCTTGGCCACCCACATTTACATGGCTCAACACACACTTCTGGCAGCAAAGGATTATGCTGACATCTACCATCTCTTAGTCTAACAAAACCTGAGAAACCTTCCACGATACTGCAGTGCTTCTATGTAGCTCTTCTTCCAGTACCGTTCTTTTGTGGAGAAAAAAAGAGGACCTCACCGTAGGATGGAAGTAAAGACACTGTATTTCATATTCTCCTTCCCAAACCAAATCCTCAGCATTTCAGAGCTAGCAAGAAGACAGACCCAGCCAAGCCACCTCATCTCAAAAAGCACAGCTGGGCTTATTTTCTCCTTGCCAGCGCCTTACGTCTGTTCCTCGACTTCTAAATATTCCCTAATGAGAAGATGTATCACCTTCCCCAAGAGACAAAGGACAGGGTGATTTTCTGCTCCCAACTGGAGCAGAAACAGGCGGGTTTCATAAAGTAACAAGAGGAAGTAGCAAAGGGAATACAATCGCGTTCTCTATCAGACTTCAAAACAGAAACATCAGCTGCTTGCTTTTTTTTTTTTAAACTAAAAAACCTGATACATGTAACCGGAGGGAGAGTGCCTCCTGTTTCTACAGCAACCGAGGGCCTAGAGCGGCGCTGGCAATGGCATCCCGAGAGCGGCCGGAGAGTAGCGGGAACAAAAGCGGCAGCGGCTGCCAGGGGCGCCCAACCCCCCCTTCCCCGGCGCCCAGAGGGCAGCCCGGCCCGCGAACGCGCGCGACTCGCCACGCCAAACGCAGCCACGTGACTGCAAAGATAAACAGGAGCTAAATACATAGAAAGCAAGGCGTGGCTCACTCCGGCCCCGCGAGGGAAACCATCCGCCCCGAGGCGGGCGGGGGCCGCGCCGTGGTTCCGGCCACCGGGAAGCCTCCCCCTCGTCCCCCGCCCCACCTGTGGCGCGGTGCTGCCCGCGCCGCCCCCGCACTCACCCCAGAGGAGGGTGAGGAGCTGCGCCCGCGGCACCAGGCTGAGCGCGTAGACGGCGCCGAGGTGCAGCAGCCCCATCAGCACCACGTTGCGCCAGACGATGGCCTGCCCGCAGCCCTCCTCGCCGCTCGACGGCCGCCGGGACCCATCCATCTCGCCGGCGGGGCGCTAGGGGCGGCGGCGGCGGCCCCCGCGCAGCGTAGCCGGGGAGCGACTAGGGACGGCCGGGCCGCGCCGCCACATCTGTTGCTGCCGCCGGGTGCGCCCCACACCGCGGCGGGGGGCGGCCGCCGGCCTCACATAGCGACAGCCAATGGCGGCCGCGGACCGCCTCGCCCCGCCCCCGACACCGGCACCGCCGAGGGCCGCCCCTCGGGTCCCCCCAGCGGCCGCACGATCGCTTCTGGCGGTGCTCCTAACGGCCGCCCGCGCGCGCGAGGGTCTTCCCAGGCGGCCCCCGCGAGTTAGGTCCCGGCCCGCCGAAGGCAGAGCGGGTATGCTGGCGTGCGTACGGCTGGGCTCTGCACCCGATGGCCGAGAGGTAGAGGCCTCCGTCCGCCCTGCTGGGGCCTGTTTTAGGCGGCTGCCCGGACGGGCGGGCACCTCTCCTGCCGGCTGCCTGAGAGTGTCAGGGGGCAAACGCTCCGCGACGGGGACAGAGTTCAAAGACATTTGATTTTGGAAGCCCGTGAAACCGGAATAAAAGATGCCGCTGGTGCTAGGGAGGAGCAGATATTCAAGAGCTAGTTAATAAAGTTTATCTGACTGGGAGTAACAAGGTGGGCATTGAAAACCAACACCAAAAAAAAAATCAAGCTTTTTATCAGCAGTCCATACCAAAATGAAGAGTGTGCCACACTTCTTTTTTACTCTGTCCCACCACAGATGGAGTATTTTTTCAGTGTTCAGATGTGATTTCCCGGGGATGCTGCTCCACCTGTGCTGCCACAGCTTCCCACTGCAAGCTGCTGCAGGAGAGGAAGGACCCTGTATCACTCGGTCTGCCAAAGTGGGGTTTGTTAATGGTGAGTTGGCCTGAGACAGAAGGACGACCCAGGTAGGCAGGGGAGCAGCAGGCAGAAAGTAGTTCACTTACTAGTGAGGCACTTCACCTGCTGAGGAGCATGGAACATCTTGTACAAGCAGTGTATGGAGGGTTTAAGTCATTAGGTGAGAACCAGATGCTAAGTCCAGATAACACATTTGTCTGCAATGCATTTTGTTTAGTTTTAAATGTTTCTCGGAGGACAGGAGGGAGGGAGCAACACAGGCACAGGGAGGACCCCATCCTTTCATGACTTTGCCATCTCTCGGTGTTTGAGAGCAGAAAGAAGCCCCCACACCTTACACACTGGCTGCTCCCCAGCTGCTGCTGGGTGCGCTATACTGTGGGTGACACTCAGCTTTGCAAAACACACAGCCCAAGCTCACCTCTGCCCACTGCGTCTCATGCAGGTATGTTGCCCTGAGTGTTTAATGGAGGAAGGTCAAGGCTCAGGGTGAGTGAAATGGGAGTGCTACCAGGCAGCAAGGAAATAAGAAGACCGGGGAGCACGACTCTTTGGAAAGGCAGGATGAAAGCACTCATCTTGACCTGGCTTCTGCAGGCTATTAAAGCATGGCACGGGACAGATGTTAGTCTTGTATGCTCACACAGATGCAAGTGGCACTGAAACCTAGCAGCTGCCTTACTCAAACATCCCTGCCAGCCTGGCAAGAGGAAAACACACATGGACACTGCTTTATGAGATTTCCGACTAATTTGAGTCTCTGATGAATGAATCTGTGAAGGCTCCCTCTGCCACTAGTGTGCATTAGTGTGATGTTACCTTTGCACACAGTACTGTAAGTTTCATATCCTACTTTTATCTCCAGTTCATAGCAGTTTATTTCCACAGTAGCCAACACAGCACGGAAAGCAGATGAACAAAGGTGAAATGAATAATGTTCTGTTGTGGCTGGATGCCCTCTGGGTGCAGGGAGTGCTGATGATACCCAGGGTGACACTGTCAGGTATCTTCTGTGAAGCAAAAGGCCTCATGCCCCTGTCCTAGCAAAGCTCATTGCATGCAGGGAAACCTTGTCAAGTGCAGCAGCAAAACAGGAAGGGGGACACCCCAGCCCACCTCAGACCAGAGGGGTCCCTACTGCTCATGGAGTTGCTGGTCCCAGTGGAGGAGCAGATGAAGCCCAAGCCAGGCCAAAGGTACCCCTTTGAGAGTGTCATTGCACAGTGTCATTCCTCATGAGTGGAGCCCATCACTGTTCATCTGACCCTAGAAATCACTGCTCAGGCAGTGGCACTTCAGTGACAGTGTCAGCGTTTATCCCAGCATCACTGCAGTGGCTCTGGGCAGCAGCACATTTTGGGACTTGATGCTGTGAAAACATCTCTCTTTTATGAAGGTACCTGGCTAAGCAGATCATGATGTCAGGACTACCTTCCACAGACAGAGATGTGGACTGCCAACTAAGATCTTGCTAGTACCCAGAGATGCAAAGTAAAGACTCTGCAAATCTGACTCCTATTTCCCTTGGTAATAAATAATATTGGAAAACATTCAGTGAGACAGAATTACCTAGAGAAGAAACCTGAGGAGCTGTGACCAAAACAGCAACAAACACAAAAGGAGATTTTCTTAGTTGAAAAGAAACCCACTCCAACCAACCCAACCCAAAATATGAACCCACTCCAGGGTTCTTATTTTTAAAAGCTAAGGATGTGCAAGGCTGAAAAAAAATGCCTGAGTGTAGTTTAGAAATCTGGAAAGTACTTGGTTTTGTCTGATGCAGTTAATGGGGAAGGTGTAGTAACTGCAGACACACTGGAAATGAGAACTCAAGGCAGTGTTTGAAGACAAAGGTTATAGCCTCCCCCTTCTCTGCACATCTTGCCTTTGTTGGCAATCCCAGCTGGACTTTCCACTGTCATGCATGTCTGTCGGCTCACTGAATTTGGCCTCCTTTGCTGCAATAATGCCTCTTCTGTGCAGGTGAAAGAGGCATCTGACATTTAGCTGTGGTCTGGGTGACATACCAAGTACCCCTTGGTGCTCTCTATAAGAGAGCTAACTTCAAATGAGTCTCACTCTTTTTGTCTCAGATCTCACTGATGGGTGAGAGGACCGGACTACAGGCTCAAACCTGCTTGCAGGCAGCGTGCAAGCGTGTGATCCCACCGGGACAGAGGCTGCCTTTCTGAACCTGGCTGACATGCTGCACCAGGTTGCTTAACAGGTAGGTGCAGGCTTTGAGTATTGCTTCAGTGCACTCTGCAAGTGAATGCACATTCTTTTGCAGCCTCACCGGCGAAGGAGGGCTCATCCATCATCTGCCCTGAAGTGAGAAATGCTGCCTATGGTGTGAATATCTCACTGGCAAATTCCCACTGCTGATGGGGACAGGCAAAAAATCCTCTGCCTTGCTGGGAGAGAGGAGGTTACAGGTTACTCTCCACCAACATAACTGTGTGTCATATAACCAATGCAAGAACAAAGGCCAAAGACCTAAATCTTGTGGTGCTTCCTATTCCAGTTGAAAACATCGTGGACTTGCAGGGATCCAGTGGTGCTGCTGGAGTTAGGTACTGCCCCACAAAGAAAATATGGTTTTATTTCTCACTTTGCAGAGGGTAGCACAGGGGCATCTACTTAAACCTGTGACCGGCCCCTGCCTTTTGTGCTGTGCTCTGCGTAGTAACACACAGGCGGGCAGCAGCAGCTGTCAGGGTGATGCCTATCCCATGAAAAAGCCTTCCCGCTAAATAGCATGAGACCTAGGGGCTCTTTGCCTTACTGAGGTGAGTTAGGCTGCAACGGTACTCTCAAGATGAGGCTGCAAAGGGCTTGAAAGGCTTTGCAATGTCTTAGACAGAGTTTTACAATTTTTTATTATCACAAAGGTTTAAGATACATAGCAAAAACTGAGCTCTAACATTGTATAGCTCCAGAATTTACTTGTCCTTCCTTAGTTATTTGACCTGAAATGTTACCACTTTTGGCCTTCAGAAAGCCACACAAAGGAGTTCAGAAAGAGGTCCTTGCCAGTGTTTGAAAGCGGCATGGCAGGGGGAGGCAGGCAGACACCAGCTCTAACAGCTTGTTGCACTGCACTGGCTTCAACTCCTGATGGGCGATTGCTAGGGACATGGACCTGGACCCAGGGGAGAGCAGCTTTCTGAGTGATATTGGTACAAAACACATTAGTCTGCACTGCTGATTAATTACTAACTACACCTCCTGAGGCAAGTGAATCAGTAGACAGTATATAATTAAACCCAAGATTGGTTTTGATGTATTTTAACATTCTTCTAGAATTGTCCACCTGGAAGAAAGAAAAGAGGGCAGAGACGATGAAAGGTAGCGAACAGTTCATGAGGACACACTGAGTATTATTTTAATGCTACTGCTGCCTGCCCCATCACATCTCAATACAGAGCTATTTAAAATGTTGACAGGAGTGGCCTAGTTTTTCCTTTCCTCTTGCCATGTAAAATGAAGTAATGACCCCCAAAGCATTGTGGTGGTATAGAAAACAAAGCCTAAAACATCAGAGGGACAAGAAATATGTGCTCAATGCTTATGTATTGAAATGCTTTTTGTGTACCTAGCAAAGAAGTTGAGCAACAGGTTTCCAAGAAGTCTACCTTGTGCTGTCCATGCAGTCACGGAGTTACTGGTGAGGTCAGCTGCAGTTGCCTTTTTAGGGTGCTCCTTAATAAACCCACTTTTAATTAGACTCTCTTCTGGCTAACTTGCAGCTCTAAAGCTTGTAGGAATTTTGATTGGTTTGGCCTCTTTTGACTGAGGGTTGCATTAAATGTACCCATACACCCTGCCTGGCCATTTGGTGATGTGTGTCTGATCTGCAGGACTGACAGAGGAAACATGGGAATGACCAACTCAGCATACAGCAAGTCAAGACTGGGAGATTACCCTGAGCCTCCCCATTTAGATGGGACATGTTGAAACTGTCCCTGGTATCAGTACATTATTTATTACACTTCTCAGTATAGTTTGACAGTGGCCTTGGCTCTTGTTCAAGGCTGACCGACTCAGTTCAGCACCAGGCACCCCAACAGCATGCTCAGCATCCCCTGCAGGGGAGGCAGAATCAGTCAGTGGCAGACATTTGGCCATATACACCTGTTTTTCCCTTTAGCTTTGAGCCATGCCTGGCTCTATACATGCTGCCCTGTCTTTGCAATGGATGTTTAATGTGGCTCAGAACAATGAACCTTATGGGTGAGGAGCCATGTGGGATTGCAGATATGGTGGGGGGGACAGTGGAGGGAAATATCTGACTCCTTTTTTCCCCTCTCAGGCATAACAGAGTTTCAGCCAGGCTAATGATATGGTAGGGATTGTGCTGCTGAAGCAAAGGACCAGCATGGTGGTGAGGGTGAGGACAAAGCTGAGGGGAGCCTGCATGTGCTCTGCATGCTGTCTCTGCCATGCTTCCCAAAACATTCCCCCTCCCCTCCACACTGTTTTGGGGAAACAGCTATGGCAGCAAGATCCCCCTCCCTTCTCTCTCAGTAGCCCAGTCAGTCTAGCATATGCTCCCTTCTGGGCAGAGAAAACATGGTTACTAAACAGTAAACTCACATTCTC
The DNA here is from genome assembly GCF_949628215.1 of Phalacrocorax aristotelis. Classification (NCBI taxonomy): domain Eukaryota; kingdom Metazoa; phylum Chordata; class Aves; order Suliformes; family Phalacrocoracidae; genus Phalacrocorax; species Phalacrocorax aristotelis. The sequence goes on from NC_134279.1 coordinate 14,264,409, forward strand.
AATCTGTATGTTAGGGAACTATGTTATCCACAAGGCACAACACAGAACAAATCGGATGTAAACATTGCACAGGCTAGAAATGCTGCAATGATTAAAAGACAATCTCCAACATTCATGTCTAATGCTGACCTTTGAATTCTGCCAGCAAAACTAAGGTAAATCCATTACAGTGCTTTACAGGCAGAAAAAGGTTTTCACTCAAGTACTTAAGACGTTCTGCCCATAGTCAGCCTGCTCTGCAGTGCTGCCCCTGTTATATCCTCACTTATTTGCCTTGGCAGCAGGAGTGAACTGCATTAACACTGCCCTTTCCCACAAACTGTCCTACTGGTGCTTTTGCCTGGATGGCGATAGCTGAAGTAGCAAGATACCTCCTTGTGTCAGCTGCTGTTGGACAACACCCACACTGCCATAGATTACATCTTTGAATTTCCTTCCATCCCTTTTTATTATAATTCTACAGCCTTGGGTGGCTGCAAAGAGGAGTAGTTTTGTTGGTGTTAATGCCATGGTATAAATCTCTTCTCACTCAGTGAGATCAAAATTAGGCTATTTGGGGCCAAATTCTTTTACCAGCTTAAACTGGCAGGGCTTCATTGCCTTCTGTAACCAAAGATGGCCATTGGCATTTATAATGTCAGATGGGTGGCTAATTGCTTGTCATTCCTTGAAGATATGAACAGATGGCAGCATAACTGATTAACCACTATTATTCATCTCAGCTGCTCTCAGGACAGAAGTAGCAGGCTTTCGCATCCACTCCTGTTATGTACTTGGGCAGAACAGTTTTCTGGTCTTGAGCTCCTGAGGATGTCCGAGGCAGAGGACAGCTTTCCTTTCAGCAAGGAGAGCGAGGTTACTCTGTTGCTGACATGCAATGTCCAGGCTGGTGGTGCAACATCACCTACCCAAAGATACTATCACCTCAAAAAACCAGTGTTTCTCTCTGATCGTGTGGTCTCATTTTTGACAACTGCAGTTTCCAGATCAAGCTTATTCATGATCAGCTCATAGCATATTTGTTCTCATGCTAACACTGCTCTTTAGCTCTGAACAACCTGATTCTGTTGTACTTTTCACTAGATGAGCAAAGCTAAGTTTATTTAGTCTCTTCCCGTTAAACAAACTCTTCAGTCCCCAACATCTGCATGCCTCAGAGTCCCTTCTCACTTGGCATCCTGTTTTACATGGATGGAAGTCTCACGAAGACTTGTGCAATTCCATTAAGCGTTTCTTGGCTTTTACAAAGCCACATCGTACTGAGGGGCTGTTCTCAGCTAATCCTCTCAGGTCCTGCTGCTCCTTTTATTCCCAACTTATGAGCTTCCAATTTACAGCAATGCTTTTGCTCACAACCCTGTATACGGCACTTACTGGAGTGCATCCCATGTCTGTCACTGTTGTCAGTCTCCCCAGTTGTTACTGCCAGAACAGCCAGCTTCACAAACTGTGGACCATCTGCACGCCCTTCACAAGCACTGCTTGCCACCACTCCGGCTTCTTGTCCAGGAGTACTCCCAAAAGCACTCAGTGAGAGCATATGTAAGAGCAGCTTCTGAATTCCCTTTCTAGCCTTCTCACAGCACCTCCCACCCGCCAGTTTGGCCCTGAAGTAGTGGCATCCTCTTTTGCTTTCCTTTTGTATCATAGAAACATCAGGCCAGACCAGCACACCTGCTTTTCACCCCACTGAGGTTTTTTTTATTAATTCCTGTTTACCTTTGAACGTGTTCTTTCTTTTAAAATTTGTTTTTTCCTATCTTGAATCAAGACACAAGGGTCTGTGTTTCTCTGGCCAGATCATGCGCAGTTTGCTCCGAGGTTCAGTGCAGCAGTCCTTTCCACATGTGCAGAGATTCTGGGGTACTAAGCTATCTGAATTCTGTTTTTGCTGCAGATGGCAACATTTCTGCTTCTGTGCTGCCTCTTTCCTCCTGCCTTCCCCATTATGTGCACCCCAGCATTTCATTCCAAGCTTGCAGAAAGCAGTCCTGGGGGAAGAAAGGTGGAGCACACCGAGCTGTTACTATTCACATCTGTGTTGGCAGGTGCTGTGAAATATTTACTAGACAATGTGGTCCCAGAAATCAGGAGGAGGGCTGGTGACCTAAATATTTTTCCCAGAGGTAGACTGCCTCTTATTACCAGTTTCTGGCAGCATTAACATACTTCTACATTTTTTATGTGATTCAGCCAATACCAGAGCCTACTGTGTAAGGGGTTTTTATTAAGGGCATGGATGAATAAAGAAGGATACCTGCAAACCTTCCAAATGACAGGAGCAGAATACAATCTACTTACAACACTGCTTAGAAACCTGTAACCTAGATCAAGGGAAAGAAAATAACTCCAGCTGGTTTTTAATCCCTTGAAAGAAAGCAATGCCAAATTGATGCTTTATATTCACCCATTATAAAAGCTTGTGAGGTCAGAAAATGCTGGAAAGGAAATAAAATTAAGTTTAATTTTGTCAGAGGAATGGAACTATTTTGCCTGAAAAATCTGTAACTCATAATCAGCTTAAGTCACCAAAGTCAGTAATGATTTACATTATTATTTATAACATTTCTTGCAGTATATATTGCCAAATCTACATGCCACAGGCACCGATATTTTAGGTAGCTTTCAGGCAAAACTGCCCTTTTTTTTTTTTTTTTTTTAAAACCTGGACATTTCTTCCAACTACTGTTCTTCCTAGACATACTTGCTATTCGTGGCACACTATTTCAAGCTTTTAAAACTTAAAGCCAACTCCAGCTGTGCCACAGTAAAGGACACTGTGCTGTGTCTCATCCGACCCAATTTGCTAATGGCCAGCAGGAGCATGCCTGCAGTTTCACAGCACAGCATGGCCTCACAGTGGTAAGCAGTGCAGCAGAGGCAGCGATCTCCAGGTTCAGGGGACTGCAAGAAACAATTCTCACCTTGTTTACACAGTAAATGTCCGTGTCTCTGTACAGGTGTCTTAAACCTCTCTGCACAGAAGTGAAGGGCTCCGGAGCAGAGGATTGCACCAGGGGACCCTTCCTAAAGCAGCAAACCACGAAGGCAAAAGCACAGGGAGAGGGTAGCCCAGCCCCCACCCAGAGCAGGAAGGAGTGAGCTCCTGACAGCAGCAGCTCCGGCTCAGCGTGGGGGGCACACGAGTGATGGCAGCCAAATCCCATCACACACAAGAGCAGCCCCCAGGAGCATGGCAAGCAGAGCATGGTGCAGCAGTTCCTGCGGGCAGGGCACAGCCCCATTCCTGGCTTTAAAGTGCAATTCAGCTAGTAGTCATCCCCCGCTAGGGGAGGCCCTAACTATGGCTTCCACTTGCCTGAAAGCCATTGCCAGAATGATTGTGGTGACCCAGGTGGAGCCCCCACACAACCATGCAGCTGCCCAGGTCTCTGTCTGCAGGCAGTGCCTGAGCCTGGCACTCATACTGGATGGCAGCAGGGACAGCAGCTGCTTTCGGTGTGACCAGGTGGATGATCTACTCTGCCTCGTGGCAGAGGTGAAGGAGGAAGTGGAAAGGTTAAGGAGCATCAGGGAGTGTGAGAGGAGGATGGAGTGGTGGAGCTGCACCCTACTGTCCCTGAGACCAAGGCAGTGGATGATGGAGGCTCCACAAAGAGCAGAGGGTTCCCTAGCCTCTTGTCACCAAGTAGAAGGAGGGGACCTAAGAGATGGGGGAATGGAAATAGGTCCCTGCTCAGGGTGGCAGGTGAATCCCCTCCTGGCCTCCCTCACCTTCCCAGCTGCCCTTACACACCAGATATGGGGCTCTGGAACTCGAGGGCCAGGCAAATGAGGATGTAGGCAAAGGTCCGTCGGGGGGGCAGGTTGCCTAGGGAGAGTTGGTGAGCCCTGCGCATTATGGCTGCCCCTATTAAGAAGAAAAGGAGGCTAACTGTTGTAGGCGATTCCCTTCTGAGGGGGATAGAGGGCCCAATATGCCGACCAGACCCATCCCACAGGGAAGTCTGCTGCCTCCCTGGGGCTCAGGTCAGAGATGTTACTAGGAAACTCCCATGTCTGGTATGGCCCTCTGGTTATTACCCACTGTTCGTTATGCAGGTTGGCAGTGATGAGGTTGCAGAGAGAAGCCCAAAAGCGATCAAAAGGGACTTCAAGGCACTGGGGTGATTGAAGGATCAGTAGCACAGCTAGTGATTTCCTCAATCCCATCAGTGGTAAGGAAGAACACTGAAAGGATCACGAAAACTCACCTGATATTAACACATGGCTCAGGGGTTGGTGCCTGCCCCTTCTAAAAGTGGTAAACTCCCTTTTTTTCCTGAGTCTCAGCAAAAGGTCCCTGTTTAACCAGGCCGGTCATCTTCCCCGCCAGTTTGTCTTGCGGCACAAGGGGACAGCCTGCTCCTGCGCCTTTAAGACTTACTTCTTGAAGAATGCCCAGCCTTCCTGGACTCCTGTAGAGGATCCTGTACAGGGATCTTGTTAGGTCATGCAGAGAGAAAATGAGAATGGCAAAAGCCCAGCTAGAACTCAATCTGGCCACTGTTGTAAAGAGTAACAAAAAATGTTTTTAAAATACATTAACAACAAAAAGCATCTTCATCCTCTATTGGATGTAGTGGGGAACACTGCCACTGAGGATGAGGAAAAGGTTGAGGTACTTAATGCCTTCTTTGCCTCAGTCTTTAATAGTCAGACCAGTTATCTCCAGGATATTCAGCCCCCTGAGCTGGAAGGCAGGGATGGGGAGCAAAATAAACCCCCATAATCCAGGAGGAAGCAGTTTACAACCTGCTGCACCACCTGGACACTCACAAGTCTATGGGGCTGTGGGGGATCCACCCAAGAGTAGTGAGGGAGCTGGTGGAGGAGCTTGCCAAGCCACTCTCCATATTTTATCAGTAGTCCTGGTTAACAGGGGAGGGCACCCCAGATGGCTGGAAACTTGCTGATGTGATGCCCATCTACAAGAAGGGCCGGAAGGAAGATCCGGGGAACTACAGACTGGTCAGCCTGACCTTGGTACTGGGGAAGGCTGTGGAGTGGTTTATCTTGAGTGTGCTCACCAGGCAAGTGCAGGACAACCAGGGGATCAGGCCCAGCCAGCATGGCTTCATGAAAGGCAGGTCCTGCCTGACCATCCTGATCTTCTATGACCAGGTGACCTGCCTAGTGGATGAGGGAAAGGCTGTGGATGTTACCTACCTGGACTTTAGCAATGCCTTTGACACTGTCTCCCACAGCATTCTTCTGGAGAAACTGGCAGCTCATGGCTTAGACTGGGTTACTCTTTGCTGGGTAAAAAACTGCTGGATGGCCAAGGCCACAGAGTTGTGGTGAATGGAGCTAGATCCAGTTGGCAGCCAGTCACAAGCAGGGTTTCCCAGCATTCAGTGTTGGGGCCAGTCTTGTTTAATGTCTTTATCAATGATCTGGACAAGGGGATTGAATGTGCCCTCAGTAAGTTTGCAGATGACACCCAATTGGGCCAGAGCGGTCAGGCATTGGAACAGGTTGCCCAGAGAGATGTTAAAAAAATGTGTAGACACAGCACTTCAGGACAGAGGTTAGGGGGCAGGGTAGTGTTGGGTTGACAGTTGAACTTGATCTTAGAACCATAAAGGTTGGAAAAGTCCTCTATGATTATATTTCTGCTCTTAGCTTTTAAATTACACACAGATGTGTTCAGACTCCTTGCTAAACCTTTCCTTGAACTGTAAATCTCTCAGTATAAATGTTAAAAGGAGCTTTTAGTGATAAGCATGGAAGAAAAAAAACATATCCTCACACCTAAGTCACAAGAGAAAGCTGTCCCACTGTACTCCAGGTTCAAAAGCTCTAAGTTGCACTTCATAGGAATACATTTTAATAAATTAACATTTATTGAAAATATCACATTAGCCTTTATTTTACCCTAGTGCAAAATTGAGCTATTTAACATGTAAATTTTAATAACAGAACTCCAAGCAGTTTCATAAAATGAAAGACCAAATACACTTATAATACGATCAGACTCTTTAATCTGGTGGATAAGGAACAGTGGGGTGGAAGGGAATAATCTGCTTTGGGGTCTGATAAAACAACAAGATAGGTGTAATATATATATTTGTTATTAAAAGCCACTGTTCAGCAGTATAACATGCATCTAAAAATTGACAATATGGGACATCATCAATTGAATATACTATTTGTAGGGAAGAATCATTATGGATGGGAAAAGGATTACAATAAAAGCACCAGGGCTCCACAGCCCTCCTAGAACAAAGTGTTCCGCAGGGATAGTGTAACGCCATTTGTCAGCACTCTACTGCAACATGCCTTAAGGACTAGCATTTGGTCCCTTTTCCTGCATGTTTGCTGTAGACATGCACTTCTTTGGAAAAAAGCAACCGTCAAGGCTTTGCGAATGCAGGGTTACTTCAGACACTCAGCTTGTTGGCCTGGGTGAGGACAACTTTCAGAACAGGCATGAAAGCAGAGGTCTCACTGAAGTTGCTGGTGCTGACTATGTGCGTGTGGATGTTCAGCCCTTCCTGGTAGTTGCGGGTTTCGATGCTCTTCACAATGTTGTGCAAACCACTAATGATGGTTGGAGAGAGCTGCAAGGAAGCCAGGCAAAGCAGGTCAGCGGAAAGAAAAAACAGTGTGTACACTAGTGCTAGAAAGACACAAATCCTGAGTGTAACATGTGGCCCTCAGGAAGGTGCAGCAATTAGTTTCTTTAAAGATAGCCATCTTCAGAGCTGCACTACACTGGGAACAGTCACTGGGAAGTATGTAAGCAGACTTCAACCAGAATGTACCTTCTCTGCAGTACTGCAAAGCCCTGCAAGCCTTCACTGCCAGCTCCTGGATGCAATTCCCTGAGGTGGGAGACTTGCTGTGACAGACTGCGGCACATGAAAAACCTACTGAGCTTTTATGCCTTTGGGATAAAGTTAATTGCTCAGCAAAGATGGCCTGATAATGAGAGGATTAGACCTGTCTAATCCTAAGGTACTAAGAGATCCAGTCTACTCTGCCACAGACCTCCTGGAAGGTTTTGGAAAAATTACTGGGTCTTCAAAAGTACTTGTACATGTGCCTTCCAGTGAAGTCAGGAAGCCTCCAACATCTAAATCTTCTGGGTTTATTTTTTTTTTTTACCCCAAGCTGCATGTGTCTCACTTCCTGCTGGGAACTTGCTGTGTTGGCTCATTCTGCCAGAAGCTGGGGACAGGGACCCTCTGGATGCGTTCACCCAGTGCCTACTGCAAGGAGCTCGGCATAGTCCCTACACAGCATTATAAAACTCATTACATGACCTTAAAACACTAACATCTGGCACTGGTGCCAAGCACTATCTAGCCATGGGAAATGCATGGAAGCATACAATAAATGTATTTGAAGCATGTTTCCAAAGAAAGAACTAGCACTTGCTACATATTGCAGAGGGGTCCACACCACCTACAAAGTTCTTGGCCATACCTGCAATATTTGATGGGGAATGGGAAGGAACAACCCATAATACAGAACTTACTGTCTGTTCCCTAAGTTTGTCATATAGAAATTCCAGACGTTTATTTGCATCATCTAGTTTCCTCTTGGTTTGCTGCAAAAGAAATAAATACATTAAAACATAGTGATTTTAAGAACACCATACTGACCCGATATCATTGCAGAGAGGTCCATGCAGCACATGAAATTCCCTTCTCAAAGACATTTTCCTAACACATCATTTGAATTCTTTGCTCTGTACTTTTTTCCCCGATTTTGCTAGGAAAGACCACGTGATATGACTGTAGTTCTCCACATCTAACCACTCTAATTAGCTACAGAGAATAGTGAACTGCAGAGGTGCATCCCAAAAAGCCACTGGTCTTTTGCAAAACCCACTGGTGTAGCAGATATGGAAAGTGACAGAATTCTGAGTTGCAGCCAGAATTTTTTTCTATGGTTCACTGGAAAAGCATAATGATAGCTGGATAAAGTTATTACAGGAATCAAGTATCCAGCAATGTCAGTGAGAGCTTAAGGGCACATGCAGTCACTGAAGCCCAAGTGTGTACAACTCAGTCATCGTTTTTGGCAAATCCTAATTATTTCATTATGTGATAAGTAAAATCAGGTGTTTCTAAGTTTTGACTGTCAACAGAAAAACTAATAGCCTAAGGACCCAAACTGTCCTTACAGATCCTTTATGCTTCCATGATTTTATAGAGTAAGCCACCCACTGATGTTTTGCCACCAAAGGCTTTAAAAATAACCCAGTATATTCCATATGGAGTGCCACAGCAGCTGCTAGAGAGATGCATTTTTATCCACTTTTTTTTAAACAAACAGCTACAGAAATTGAACATTTTAATCCAGAATAATAAAACAGTAATAAAGCATCAAGGTTACAATTAAAGAGGCACAAAAAGGAAGGTGCTCAATAGCAGGAGAAATGGCTGCAGTGCACAAGAGTAATGGAACTTCCTCCTAAATCAGTATGCACCTCAATCCATCTTCATTTAGGACAGTGCCATTTCCCCTGGCAAATGGAAAAGTTTCCCTGGATCAAATAATTGCCCATCGAGAAAACAACAAACTATATGGGAATGCTCTAACTCAGGGGTAAAGACACAGTGATGGCTGCCTGTTGTGCTAGAAGTTAGGGAAAGGTGTTCAAATGGCAAAGGGCATGACGGAGAACACAGCATGTGGTTCTCAGCCATGTGTGGAAAACCCCTCAGCCGTAATTATGTTGTCAAGGAACTGAGACAAGTAAGGAAAAATGACTCCAGGAGGAACAGATAAGAAACTGGCTAATTCTTTTGGACTACCTCTCTCAGATATACCATTTCAGAACATTTGTTTCAAAACCTGTGAAAAAGTGTACATGCTATTTTCATTTTTCAGATGGCCAACTAGGGCAAAGAGGAATAAACTGCTGTTTAGTAAACAGCAAGACATCTGTCCAGCCAGAGGAAATTAGGTGGAAGAAGCGTAAACTGATTGTTCTCCTCACTCTTTGCTTCCTGTTCCAATTTTCCCCTTTGGAACATAGGAACTGAGTAGTGTCTGCATTTGTTCTTACAATAGCTGATGTATACAGTCAGGGAGGCGTCTCTCAGCACTGTAAACTGGAAATGCTTGGTCTGCCTAAGAAAATGAGAGAGACTTAAAAAGAAGCAAGCAAATGTGTTGGCAGAGCAGAAGAAGCAATCCCTGGGTGCAGATGTGAACTGAATGCTTCTGCCTTCTTTGTGTGTCTGGGAGAAGGGGCACTCAGAGGAAGAAAAGGTCAAAGGGTCCATGCAGTATATGGCTTCTGTCCTTGCACTCTACAGCCTAACCTTTAAAGGAAGGATTCTGAGTGATCAAATGCTACCAAACCTTGAGGTCTGTCCAAAGAAAGGGCTATGGCCTCAAAAAGTTTCTGTAAAGAAGTGTGCAGGTGAGTCCACCCTGAACTGCTGGGCTGAGACCCACAGGGAAAAGGAAGAGTACATACATGCAAATGTAAAATTTAAACTACGGAGCCAGCTGAAATTGTACAGTGGATAAGACAGAAGTGACACCAAATGCCCAATATACTCCCACAGCCACTGCCACAGAGCCCTCAGACAGCTCAGCTCCCAGTCACCAGGAACAGGAATGTGAGTCTGTGCTGTTGACCAAGCACATCTAATGCACAAAGCCCTCTGCACACCACCAGCCTGTCTTCATCATCCACCTTTCAACATGCAGCAGGCACGAGCTGAACAGTCAGCATCTGGGCTTTGTGGTAGCGTGTTATTTACTGACCACTGGAAATAAATGAGAAGCTTTGAGACAGATGGCTCATTTACAAAATACTGACTGCCACAGGAAATGTTTTTCCTATCCAACTCCAGTGGTCATGTTAAAGCTCATACATAATCTTCCACTTCTCTGCTACCCATCATTTCCTTCTGAAATGCATTTGTTATCAGGAATCACAAATGACAGATCAAAACCTAAGGCATGTACTCACATATGTGAGCCTCAGCTCAGACCTGGCATAATACCAGCTGCTTCCTGCTTTGAATTCTAAGATGCAGTTAAGCAAATGTACAGGGTATGCCTCCACAGTCAGGTGACAGAAAGGACAGCCCTTCCTGAAGGTTTTTAGAATTTTTAATTTATTTAATTTTTTTTAAGCGACCAACATCCAAACCTCAACTGTAACCAAGTCCAACCCTCCTCCTTAGAAGAGAGCAGCAGAGAGGGCTGTGACAGGTTTATTCCCTGCCCATAAACAGCACCATTGTGCTTTGTGTTCCAAACAGCACCACGCTGAGGGTTCTAAGGACCAGATTCAAAGTGCTCAGGCAGCTGGGCTGTGCTCCAGCCCCAGATTGCCACATCCTATGGGCATATGGCTTTTCTACACATTGCTTGTGGCTGGTTGAAGCAGCCTTTAGAAGGAGAAAGCTATCTCAGGAGAGGCTGTGATGGCTAGCTGTGCTGCAGGTATCAGCACATTCACCCAAACAAAGAGGTACTCTAAGAACACCACAGAGACCTACTGGATCGGAGGCAGACAGCAGGCACCTCTGGATAAGAGCTTCAAATGCAGTCTTCAGAATAAGGTGCTCCTCAGGGATGGGCTTCTTGGTAATCTTCTCCGTGGGCAGTGCCTGCACCTGCTGAGAGACAGAGCAGGTGAAGCTTTTCCAGGTCACTGTGACCATGTATTGTTTTCAAGTAAACCAAGTGGCATTATTAGCCAGCTTTGCACAACTCCTATTTCTTCCCTGTGGGTGTGTGGAGGTGACATGAGCATCTGCTTTCGCTCCCTCTGGAGAGCTGTGAAGTTGCAGAAGGAAGCAGCTTGTTGGTCCATACTGACTAGAGTATTAAATGTAAAAAGGTAGTGTCTAGGTGGAGATTACAGTAGCAAAATGCCAGCATGGTATAAACTCTGCAGTACACTTTGGATGTACAAGAAATGCCTGACAACAGGATCTCAGCCTGCAAGGCTCTGCTGATATACAAACCAAAACTGCAATGCTGGGGCTATGTTACCTGGATGGCATTGCCTATTGGGGCCCCAGGTGCCCCCTCCATGCTGGGTTTTGAAACAGTGGGTGGCATGATGCATGGCCCCAGGGGCTGGGGAGCAGGTGGGTAGCCACCCTGCAGCACCGGCTGCCCTGTGGGGAGGTACGAAGGCTGAAAGCTGGGTGTGCCCGTGGGTGGTGCTGGAGCTGGAGGCTGCTGCATCTGAGACTGCTGATCCGCCAGTGGATTCATGATAGGGGACGTGATGGGAACCGGGGGCAGGAAATTGTCAGGGACCTGGGGAAAAAACCCAAAACAACAGTGCATTTATGCTTCAGTGGCTGCAGGCAGAGCACAACACCCAGCTCCTACAGACTTCCCAACCCACAGAAACTGAGAGCTCTGCCAAGCAGAGCGCTGAGCCCCCAGGATGTAAGAATAACAGGGACAGGCAATATAGGATTTCGCTCTGGCTAAACAAACTCATTCCTCTGGCTGCAGCTACACAGTAAAAAATGCCCCAGGGAAGAAATATCCTCCAGTGTTTCCAGTCCTGTGTGCTCTGCCTATCCTCCTGCCCACAAAGGGCAGGAGCATTGTGCCCAGCCTGCCCATGACCACAAAAGCTGAGTTACAACCACCTCAAACCAGAGCCACTCTTCCCCTGCTAAGGGCACAAAACAGAGGTTTGGCAGACCAGCACTAACAGAAGAGTTTCACTAATGGAAACTAACCCACACCTACATCCATTCTTGCTATTGGATCATTGTATTTTTTTATCTCACTTTTAAAGTGTACATTTTTGTCCACGCAGTACATAGGTCACAGCTAGCAACATGCACCAATAAAGCTTCTGAAAGCCTTTTAAGCTTCTGGCAAACAGGTTTGTGCTTAGACAGATTATGAGAGCATTTCAGATTCATCCCTAAGCAACTGCCAGTCTGTATGCAGGGTGTTTCAGAAACATTTGGTAGAGGCAGGAAACAACAAAATGAGCTACTGGCCCGTACTACACACTGTACAAGAATCCAAACAAAAGAAAGAGCTCCCATGGGAATGTGCACATTTCTTCAGGCGTGCATGGAAAAAAGGAAAGATTACGGAACCTTGAATTCTTCCCTGAATGAATGATGCCAGAATTAAGCTAGTGGTTTGGGACAGCAAGAAACATATTCCCAATACAGTACCAAACTCAGTTATAGAAGCAATGAATCAAGAGCAATAAACTTCTGAGTGTTGGACAAGTTCTTAGTTAGGTGGAAAACAGTTGCTAATTATGGTGCAGCTTGAAATGCCAGACCTTCTATTTTAAATAGCTCATGTGGTGAGTAATTTTATAATACCCTAAACCACACCCTCATATAGTGGACATAAGGGAAACAAACAGATGTTTTGACAGAAGTCTCTTAAATACCCAACAGGGAATGCAACAAACATTACTCCTCATTTAGAAGGCAGCCAACCCTCAAGCCCTGGCTATGGCAGAAATTCTGGCTGTGACACACATGCACAGCAGCAGCAAAAATCCTGTTTGCAGAAGGCTGCTTCTTGAGCTCTCAGGTCCAGCACTTATTCTCATTGACAATTTTCCTCCTTCTACTTAAGAGCTGGAAGCCCTGAAAGGCAATATGCTAGCAGTAAATGTCCCAGCACTGGGGCACAAAGCATCCGCTATCCATCCTCCAAAAGCTTCTTCATCTTAACTGCAGAGACTAAAACCCAAAGAGTAAGGAAGACTTCTGCATTCACCTTCACCCACAACTTATCTTGCCTGCCCCAACCGTTTTTTTTTCTCCCCACACTTTACACACTCCAGACTGATTCTTTGCGCCCCAAATGCACCAGGCTCAGAGAGCAGCAGATGACACTGACTGCTGTGGAGACATGCAAGACTACAGCAGCACCAGGGGATGAAAAGGCTCACTCTGCTGTGTGCCAACTGCCCCCAGTGCAATCTAAATCTGTTTTACAAAACTGCATTGTCTCCATCATGAAAATTGCCTTACTCTCAGCAGATCTCTCAGGGTCAGACCCCTCATCAGGATAAATTGCTTCCAGCTCCAGCAAACTCAGTAATCTATAACAACTTGCACAGCCTCATCATTTCATGTAAGTATCACCTCCTGCAAAACACCTCTGCTTTACTGAAGTTGAAAATAGTCCAAGGCGTTTTCTTCCCTCAAACCAAGATCAATGTTGTTATTAACAACCAAAACTTCAGCAAAAAGCCACCATCTCTTCAGAGGCTTAAATATTTCGAGAGAGATAATGCACATTGGAGAGATATAAAGGCCATTTCTGCTCACAAGGTGCAGCTTTTTGTTTGCTGCTAACCCTTCTTTTTCCTTCTGCCAACATGCCTCCCAGGAGCAGCTTAAGTTTCTGCTTTTCAAGTGGTGAGCACTCAGTTGTGTCAAGACAGGATTTCTTAGAGTACCTTCTTCTTCTTGGCAGCTCTGTTCAGGGCGGGAGGGTCATTCCAGCCATTCTGAGGCCCTGGGACAGAAAGCAAACAGAGACTAAGTACCTCGGAGGAGGGCAGTGACACCTTCTTCACGTCAGTTGGGCCAGCTCCCCACCACAGCTCTACTGGCAGGGACTTGGCAGAGCCTACTCTCACCTGCCTGCTTCTCTGCCCTTCACCAGGGGCCAGAACAGCTCCTGTGCCAGCCAAAGCCTCCCAATACCCCAGACATCAGACCCTTTGGGCTCTGCACCCACTGTGCAGGTTTGGCATCTTGACCAACTGTTCTCAAGTTTGACAGAAGTTGATTTTTTTTTTTTAATTAGCTACTTCTCTTGGAGGTAAAAAAACTTTGAGCAGACATGCCCTTTGAAAACAGCAGGCAGTTGCCTACCATGCCCAAAACACAGTTCTGCTACACAGACTGTGTATGTGAAGACAGCTTCAGTTACCAGTGTAAAGTTTCTCCTATCTGTATCATATGAGAATAAATGTGAACTGGTTTTGAACTTTTTCTTTTTCCATGATCACTGTAACATTATTATAAACATTAATCAGCAGCAGAGATGTCAGAAACCATGGGTGAATAAGAACACCAATTAAGCTGCATCCACTTCCCAAAAGCTGCTGCGGTGATTGTGTACTGGGATGGATTTCTAAGTGACAGTTAAGACATGTTCCCCAGCAAGAAAATACAGAAGGAAGAGGCATAAGAGGCAACAGGAGCCTTAAACGTTTCAGGCCAGATTCACCCAGCCACCCTGGAGACACGAAATAGCCATAAAAGCAGGTTTCCCCTGCCAGCTACAGCATGTTTATGGGTGCTTTGTGTCCCAAAAGCAGAGCAGAGCTGCTGGAGCAAGGTGGCAAAATCTAGCTTTTTGCACCAAGGGCAAAAACAGGTTTGAAACAGGAAGAAGCACTGAGGATGCCTGAGCAGATTCACTTTGCGTCCAGGGTGTTGTTCTGTACCAAACCTTCTGTTCTTCTAGGAAAGCACACTCTGTGCAGCTGCAAGATTTGTACACCAAAGCTCACGTTCATGCATTAGAAGTAGTTCCCCATCTCATCACAGAGTGTGTGTAATTGGGACCACAGCATTTTGTCTCAGCATTAGTGCAGCCTCCCTGAGTAATCAGGATTTATTGCACAAAGCCGTAAAAAGCCAACAACACCAAATCCCTACTCAATGGACTTTTTCACCACAGTGTTTTTCAACTTAGCAGATGATGAATTCACCTTAGACAGCAGAGCTTAACGTCACTGCAGAATTTGCTCAATTTGTCTCAAATTTCATTTGCTCCTGAGCTTTTGTTAAACAAGTTCCCCATCCAGAGCATGTTAAAGGGGTAAATGAAAAACCATTTAAAACCCCTTTCACATCTGCTTTCTCTTTAACCAAAGCCAGTACCATCTCCCAACAGCCATGTGCCCCAGGGGCTCCTCTGTTCCTCCCCATCCAGAAAATTCCAGAGTATTTCTGATTAGGAAGTCTAACTTCTGCAGTGCTGATAATGGCAACATGTTAAGAAAATCTCCCAGACTGTTACTGCTGTTAATTTCCTGGAATAATTTGCTTTAAAGAAGAAAAACCAGCATTTGTTTCTGTGGTTAAAAACTCCAGATATGTTATTGGTTTTAATTAAGGAATTAAAAATTGATTTGATTAAAGTCTAACTGACAAACAGCATTGCACTTAACGTTCTCTGAAGAACATATGCATTATTGGTGTCTGTTCAATTAATTTCATGTAGTGGCTGTAATTGTTCTCAGGTTAGGTTGTACCTAGTTCACCTGCGAAGGGAGAGGCCTGGTCTTGAGTTGGTAGGCTTTCTGCAGATAAAATGCAAAGAACTAAAAAAAGATTTTCTTTGAAAATAATAAAACAATTGGTCTGTAAGTTTTGATCAGCGATTTAGTTCCAATAAGCACAAGAAGTCAGGAAAAAAAAAAGCCTAATTACAATGCCAGTTTAGAGACTAGTCATTTGTCCAAACCATCCCATGGAACTGCTTTTGTCTGCCTTCCCTTAAAACAAGCCTATTGCACTTTTCATGCAGTAAATCAGTGTTTCTAGTTGTTCCTAACACATATTGTAGAGTCCTGGCCCACTTTCTTATCTCTTCCTGTGTTCTCATTTTCTATTGCTACCAGCCAGTGCAGCCAACAGACCATTACTCTTAGCAACGTATCTTCTCACCATCATTTGACCATTCCAGAAAGCTTTGCAGAAAATGCGTAAAGTACTTGACTTCAAGGTGGATGCCAACTATTTTCCCAAATCAAGGCACACTCTCAACTGCATCCAGCCCAGTGAGGGGGGGAAAAAAAAAAATAAAAAAGGTATGTTCACACAGCAGCTTTACAGCCATGTGAAAAGACACGTTGCCTGCTCAGACTGAGCAACAAATCCAAATGGCAAAACAGCCAACAAAGCCTTCGTCATTTCAAAGAGAAGAGGAATATCGGTGATGTGATAACTTCTGCCCCTGGGTTTGGTCTGATGCGCTTATAGTTCTGGTGCAAACCCTTTCCTTAGCTCAGAATTGCTCTATCGCAATTTTGAACAATATTCAAAACTCTGAAAATTAAAACACCCTTGAAAGCAGGTTCAAAGATCTATTGCAAAACAAAGTGAGATAGGTTGAAAATGAAATTAAACGTGGGCTTTTCTTGCTTAATGAAGCTCCAAGCACAACTTAACATACTGATGTTATACGCATTTGCCTAAAACAGAAGATATTCATAGAACTGTTTCTTTTTAAGTGCATCTTTAAATCTAAGCCAGTTCAAAGGTCAGGTGCTTTTCAGGACCTGAAATTTGAGATCTTTTTTCCTTCCTCCCTTACACATTTGCAAAGTGAAACATGATGTTCCCAGACTAGATCATCACCACACACACACACACACACACACACACCCCCCACTTCAAAGCCAAGATCAGCATCGCTGTTGTTCTGCACTGGAACATTCAGAGCTACAGGTGAGATCTACTGGCTGCAGATTTCGCTGGTTCTATGGGACCTCATGCCAATGAGCAATGCAGTTACTCTGGAAAATATGTTGGTGGTTAAGCATGTTAAGCATGTACACTATAATTTCTGCATTTACAAAGCAAGGTTTTTTTAGTTCTTGTTTATATGTTTTTTGAATGGTGTAATCTAAAAATTGGAAAAGTGTGCTCTTCAGATACCTCTTATCTTTTTTCCACAGTTCTCCAGCTGCAGGCAGCAGTTGCGTCCCAGCAACCCACATGCATGAGCCACCTGGCCTTGGCACCTCACTGTGCCCTGGAGTCCACCCCTGCATTTCAGCCCAAGGCTGGTGTTTGCCAGGAATCAGAGGTGATGCCCGCATTCGGGTTTCTGAAGGTTGTACTGGCTGCCTTCTCACCACAGCTGCTGGGAAAAACACAAGCAGCACTGACAGTTCTCAGAAAGTTTTATAAAAAGCCTAGTATGGACAACTTTTAATTTTGAAAGGAAATCTTGCAAGGCAATGCAGATAATGACTGCTTCAATTCCCCTTACATTAAAATGACATAGGCACGGTGTGTTAGACTACTGTCTATGTGGATTACACAATTTTACAAATCAACTGGTGTTGCCGTTAATGTCCCTAATTTCTATTGTCCAGAGTACAGAGCTTCACCTGCTCTGAGTGCGCCACATGGACCATGTTACTTCGCTGTTAACGCAAGAAACTTAGCAAGTGACAGATCTGAAGTGCCTGTCAGTGGCACAAGCATAGTAGTAAAATTGATAAAGAACAATCTTCGTATTCCTTGCATTTATTTGGAGATGCAGGAACTATGCTGTCTACATTATGATGCGCTGCTTCACATCCCAGGCCTAGAACCCTATCCAACACTTCTTCCTCTGTCCAATTTAATAATTTCTCTGGCTTAGAGATATGAGTCTGACATACCCTGTAACATGCAGTCAGGAGAGGTCACAGTACAGCATCTCCAGGAACAGAAGACACTGAATCTGGCTGTAGGACGGAGAGAAAAGGCGTCTTCTCCTCTTGCAGCCCTGGTGGCTGCCCTACACCAGTCCTCTCTATTTCTTGACAGAGCTAAAGACCATTTCTCCCCAAAACACAACTGTGTTTGCAAAGGCAATGCCATGAAAGATGTGAGCTCCCAGCCTCACAGATGCCAGGAGTACCACTCATAGGACTGCTGCTGCCAACACAAAGACACTAACTATGCTTTTTCTGCACTGTATCACCCCTAACAGACTTTTAAAAGAAGAAAGGGAGTCACAGTGCAGTCCTTAGGGCCTGCCAGCAGAGTCAGCATCCCTGGAACATATCTCAAATCCTGCATAACATTCCCTCTGCTCCTGCTTCCCAGGTCTGGTCCTTGACTCTCCAGCTGGACCACCTGGATGTGAAGTATGTTTATGCCCAGGTTTAGAAAAGGACAGCCCATACTTCCTGCACAGTCTGACATATGCAAAGCTGTTGTTTCACAGGGCGCTAAATGAAGAGACAGGTTTGTTACAATAAGCGAGGTCACCATCCCATGGCAAACAGTTACACGCAGGCAGTCACAAGGAGACACCAAGTCCCACCTCAGTGAATGCTCTCACAGTACGTGCTCAAACATGCTCTTATGTCAGCCACACATGTTTTTGATTAACATTCATGAAAGAGACATGTCAAAGCATTTCTAAATCACTTCTAATTATCTTTTAAGGCATTCACAGCTATAGTAAATCCCATTGCACTAAATGGTTAGGAAAAAAAATAATGGAAGAACTGATGCCACAGGAAATGCTGTTTGAATTAAATACGCTGCCAATCCCAGCCTTGAAATGCTGCTCACAGACTAGGGACAAATTATATCTGCAAAATTATTCTGCGAGGAGAATTGGGATCATCATCTCTGCAGCAGTTAGGAAAACTTGATCATTCTGGTATTTTGCTCTCCAGCCTCATAAGAGGTTTTGATGGCAGCCTCACAAGGTTAAAACTGTGCCACCATCCATCCACAGTATATATGACAGCCTCATAAAAAGACAATGCTGTAGCACCCTGTCTTGGGCAAGACAAAAGCTCTGTGTTTGTGGCAAGGTCTGTTTTGCAAGAAAAAGACGACTGCTCACGCTGCTCATCAAGTGCTCACTGCAGCAACATGGCTGTATCAACGCCAGATGCACAGGGAAGATGATGTGTTTTAGAAATGCTTTGAATTGACCTCTAAGCACAAGCAAACTTTGTACAGAGCAGTCACAAAGAAAAGGTGCATATTTAGCTGAGTAATAGAGCAAACCCTTCCCTCCCCCTGCCTGCCCCACCCCAGTCCAAGCGCAGACCTGTTCTCTGGGATGCAGGAAGGTCACTGGCTGCAGGCAGAGTACCTGTTGGTCCAGTAGGTAATGCATAAGCCACAGAAGTTGCTGGAGGTCCTGTCCTGCCATGCTGAAAGGATGCGCCAGAAGAAGGAAGAGGGAAGGAAGAGATGGGATTCAGGCTTGTCGGGGAGAGTTGAGGCTGCCCAGGGTACAGCATGGAGGGCATTGAGTGGGCAGCGGCAGAGGGCAGGTAGGAAGGGGTGGTGTTAGGGGCAGGGTTCGGGTAAGAGGCTGAAGCAGGGACAGCTATAGGCTGCTGGGGCTGATAGAGAGCTGGTCCCTCTGTTCCACAAGAGTACTGCTGTGCAGCCTGATACACTACAAAGAGGGAGAAAAGACATTGAGTCAGTGAGTTCATAACAGAGGAGCAGGTTTCATCTGCCTCTGCTTCGTCTCCACCTGAATCTCCTCTCCTCCTGCCTCTTCCCCCTCAAACAACTTACCTGTCCAGCCAAATACCGGCTCCCACAACTCTGGCTGCACTTGCAGGACTGCTCAAAACCTCAGCCTGCCACTGGGAGCGGGGAGCCAGAGAAAGAACTGCATTGGTTGTATGGACTCCTATTCTCCCCCACACTCTCCAGCCCAGAGCCACCATGCCACTCAGGGTGGGGCTGGGGTACATGGATGCTGCTGCTCTGGATGTTTTCTGGACCACTGCAATCCTCACAGTGCCTCTCAGGGAAGGGAAACCCCTGTTCCAGGTTTGCACAAAGGGAAAGCCTAGGCCAAGGAAGTGAACAGCAGTCTCTGGAAGTGAATGTAAGCTCACAGCCTTTCACTGCGGGCCCTGCAGCTTAACTTCACTGTCTCTTCTCTGCTCTGCTCATCTACGTCCATTTTTCCTCCTGGTGCCTGTACTTTCAGCCCCCTGATTTGAGTGTTTCAGTGCTCTGCCTGCTTCCTCACTCACCTCTACTACTGCCCTTGTCTCCTCATCCCCTTTCTCATCTTCATGGAGTCCCAGTGAGAACTGGACGGCCCAGCCACACACAGATGAGATGGGTCCCTCTTTGCCAGGCCCGTACTGCTTCTTCAGGACTCACACTGGTGGATTTCTGACCCTAGCACACACTTGGGAAGGGCCAGCTGAGGAGTGAATCTAAGCTGTGGGCAGACACCTTCTCAGCAGAGGAGATGGTGTCTGACAGAGGGTGCCTGATGTCTGGACCCCACCAAGAAATTGCTATCCTCAGATGTCATCTCATGAGCTTTTTTTCTCCCCAACAAGCATGGAACTAGCTCCGTCTGAACCCTCCCAACCCCAAAGAGGGGACTGGCTATCCCCAAGTAAATTCAGCCTCATCACCTGGCTGGCTCATCCAGGTGGGAGGGAGAGGGGAGCTGCTGCTACTCACTCTGTGGGTACGTTGGCCGGGCCCCTGCTTGTGAGTACATGCTGTAATTGGAAGATGTGGCTTGCTGTGGTGGCATGTTAGGGTTAACGGCACCTGGTATAATAAACCCTGGAGGAGGTGCGTTGTCCCCCTGTAAAAAAAAAAGATTGCAGGATAAAGGGTAGGGAGAGATAGGATTTAGTCAGCAATGGTAATGCAGTGCTGAAGGAAAACTGTAACAAAATGATCAGTTCACATTTCAAGGCCTGAAACATCATTCCCTGGAAGAGCTGCTAGCACAGGGGAAAATGCCTCCAACCACCCCAGCGCCTTAGGGTGCCCAGCATAACACTGAAAGCACAGCTTGTATGTGCAGTGACTTCAGCAGCAGCAGAGCAGCACGTACCTTCCTGCATAAGGAATGGTCCTTGCCAGTGCTGCCCGTTATTCAGGCAGTCCAAGACCACCCTCCATCCACAGCTTTCAACAACTTAAACGTTAACTTTAAAGCTCCTAATTTCCATGGAAAAGAGGGAAAGGAAAAATACTATCACACTTCAAATATTCCAGTGTGGAGCAAAGCCTGGGGGTGGGGGGGATGGGGGAGCTCAGAACACACTGAGCTCCCACTCAAGGCTTTCTAGTCACTCATCTGGGCGCTGGTAAAAAAAAGAAAAAAGAAAATGTAACATGAGATGCAAAGGAGCAAAACCAGAGCACATATCTGCTCCTTCCGCCTATCCACACCAGACTATGTCAAGCACACAGACTACATCGGGGACATATTGGGGTGGAGCAGGGGCTCAGAGAGGAATAATGAAGGTTATACCTGTGTGTCAGAGGGACAGCCTGCAGGAGGATGGCTGGGAAGGGCAGTAGGAGTTTTGTTACTCCAGGTAGTGACAGTAGGGGCAATTCTAACCTGAATTGAACAAAGAAATACCAATCATGGAAAACAAAACAATAAAAAAGTCTAAAGGGTTTCACAAAATGAGATGCAAAGAAGTGAACACAAACAGGTTTGCATGCTGGCACTTGTAACACAGCCATAAAATCTCAGAGGAAGAAGGAAAAGTGCATTCAGGACAGACAAAATCACTCTGCATCGGAGCTGAAGTCAATTGCAGAATGAAGATGAAGCACTGTGGAGACACGGCTACAACAGGCTGTGGAGCAAGTGCAGTGTTACACACGTCAGTGAGCCAGGTCTGCCTATTTCATCACATCTTCCTATTGCAGAAGCTCCTCGCTGGATACTGCATGACACTGAGCATCTCTAGCCACAGCTGGAAGTCCCAAGTTCCATGTTAAATGCAAACATACTGCCTCACACAAAAGCAGTCTGTTTAAATCAAGCATAAGATGAATTAAAAAAGGTTAAAAATCTGATATTCAGCTCTTGCACATGCACAAGCATACACCTTAATGCTAATTGCTTCCCAGCCAGTCTCCCACATCTCCTTTCCTCTGTCTTCCTTCTCTGCCACTCCAAAGCCTTTCCTTTCCACACAACCACTACCACCTTTCTGATGGGACAGAAAACAAGAAACTCCTATGCCTGTGACATCCCTGAGCAAGGAGAGAGTGTGCTGCCTAGTAGTGGGATGCACAGCTGGGGTCAGGAGCCTGACGCCCACCTGACTGCAGGCAGAGGGAAAGCTGTGGCCCTGAAGTCTTGGCTGCCTCAGCTGGCTTCAGTCTGTCTGTGCAGTGCAAGGCTAATGGTGCAGTCAGCCGTACAACAACCACTACTAATGTCTGCATAACTCATCACTGGAGTAATCTAAAAGACTCTTCCATCCCCTTTCATGCCTGTTTTTTTTCAGACGAAAAAGAGGGTTCAAAAAACCTATGCTGAAAGGAAACTGAGTTTTAAGTACATGTTCCCATTTGGGACAGCAATTAAAGGCTGCCTCAAGCTAGAACAAGCCCTGCGAACACCTTAAAAGGAATCCAAACAAAACAAGTATCCTAAGACTCAAATATGTAATTTCATTCCATTCTGGTTCATCAGCATACTGCTAGGCACCTTTCTGACATGGCACCTGTCCCTTTCAAGCCCTTCCTGCTGAGCATAACTCACTGGAAAGCCACGAACACGGGGTGGGTAACTCACAGTGTGATCGTGGGGTTGGGATACTCCCAGCCTTTTATTAATGAGCAGGGCTTGCTTAAACAATAGCACAAGACATTCCTGAAATAGTAGGAGAAAGAGGGAACCCTGGTTTAAAACACATTACTAAGATCACACCATCTAGAGGACAGCTGCTATTTTCCACAGTCAAATGGAAAATATGCAGCATTGCTTCTCAAGGCAATTAATTGGTTACAAGGAGGAAGGTCAAAGACACAGGAAAGAATAGTAGTTAATTATTAACAATAATGCCATTGCATATGATTTTAAATGCATTAGCAAGGTAGTCTTGTATGAACAGGATGAAGGCTTTGTCCCTTCTGAAATCTACCTTGTTAACACCATGGACAGAAAGTGAAGGCACACAAAATTGTTGACATCAAGACAGACAGAACAAAGCCCAACTCCCCCCCCACTTTTCAGCCCTTGTTCCTTCCTGCCCTCATTTTTCTGGCAGGCAGTGCTTGAAGGACAGCACTGACAGAGACATGCCTCTGCTTGTGCCAGTCTCCTCTCTGTAAGGAGACCTGCAGCACTAATACAGCTCTGCTCTCAGAAAAGCCCAGTCCAGAGCCCTTGTGTAGAGCCACGTCGGGTGAGCTGCAGCACTGTGCTGAGGGATTAAGGACTTGGCAATGCTCTTTAAGCATGCACACAGCCAGGGCTGCCCACCACAACCACACTCTGGTAACAGCCAACGTGGCATCATGCAGTGTCATCTTCAGGCTAGAGGTAAAACCAGGGCATCTGCCTCCCCCATTTCTCCCCTTCCTTCCTGCACAGCCCCCAGCTCCCTTATTAGTCCCATACTCACCAAGTCTGTCTTCTAGTACAGCTCACTCTCAGTCCAGGCCTGCCTCCCCACTCCTGTCTCACGCCCTGCCCATGCTGCTTATGCCCCCTTACACCTGGCTGGGAAGGTGTTTTCATAGTAGGCTGTACCCACAACTGCAAAAACATGCCCTCAGTTTGCTGTTACCATTGCTCAGCAACTTCTGCAGCCAACATCGGAGCTGGGGGTGGAAATAATCAGCCCCGGAAGAGGTTGGTGAGCAGCAAGAGCAAGCCCCAAGGCCTGCAGGGATGGGATGACATCAGGGACTATGAGAGCAAGCACAGAAAAATCTTGCAGTGCTCTCCCACATAATCATTCTTCACACTGAAGCACATTTTGAAACAAAGGGGGAAAACACCTAATCTTCAGAAGCAGGCTACATGACAAGATGTTTAACCAATGTTTCCAGACAAGGAGTAAAGGAAGCATCTGTACTGATTCAAAAGCAGCACCAATGACTTTCACCACAAGGCTCTCGGTAGAAGTACATCATACAGCCCCAGCTCAGGTCAAGAGAAAGGAAAAAAATCCCTCTATCCATCACTCTCCAGAACTCAAGCACCATGTCCCTCCCTAACTGCCCAAACCCATTTACCTGTTGGTAATACTGCTGGGCTGGAGCCTGCGGCCCTTGCATCTGTCCAGCCACAGGGCCAGCTGGTCCTTTGGGCATGGGCTGTCTCTCATACGGTGCCTTGAGGGCCTCCTGTCCCACTGGGAGCTCCCCTTGGGCTCTGCAAAGCCTGTCCCGCAACAGCGTGATGTTTGGCTGCAACCAGAAGAGACAGTGAAGGAAGGTTAATGGCACTACCTGTCAACCAGTGCATCACACCAAGAGGCTGACTGGCCACACACTGATGAGCTCTCTTTCAGAAGCCTGCTCTATTTGTTTGGAATAAGTCTTTTCTGCACAAGACATGGGGCCTTTGGAACTGCCTTATGTGTGCCTGCCTCCCATCTTGGGCTGTATCATTCCCAAGCCAGCCTGTCTATAAATACCAGCTGATGGAAGATGAGAAAACAACAGAAAACAAACAAGTGTCAAGGTATATGTTTCACTGTGTCTGGCTTCCAGGAAGGACAGCTGCCCCTCTGGCAGGCACTGGCTGTAAGGACAAGGGTGTGAAACAAAGAGGGAGAAGAACAAGACCATGTACTTCTGGCAGCTCACTGAGGCCAATGCAGGGAGAAGTGAAACAGCCTGACCGCCACAACCCAAGGTGCATTTCAAATGGCAGTCCTGCTACTAACTGCACCATACAGAGACCTTTGCTCAAAGTACACCTGTTCACACAGAGAAAGGGAGTAAAAAACCTGAAGGCCCTGTACCTGGTTGGTATTCACAGGGAGGAAGGTCAAAGCTGCAGCAATGCTGCCCTGGGCAGCCAGGAGATTGGCGTATTGGCTCATCTTCTCAGCCAAAAGGGCCCCCACAGCATTAGGGTCCACAGCCTGGGTGAGCTGCACAGCTTTGCGCAGGATCACGACTTTCTCTATTAAATCCTGGAAGTTCAGGAAACAAACAAAACAAAACAACCCCACAAATGAGAACAACAGGGTAAAGTAGGACCTGGCTAATAACTGTCATTGAGAGCTGTTCCTCAGGGCAGCCCTGCAGAACCCCTCTCACCTGACAGGAAGCCCAAGACAAGTGCAGTTTTCTTGGACAGTTACAGCTGCAACAAAGGCATGACTTTCCTAGCACGTGAGATGATAGAACAGCAACCACGCACCAAGTGGCTTCTAACAGACCCAAGCCAGCAGCACATCTGGTACAGTTCAAAGCCAAAAGAACTGCTTTTAAACAGGGTTTCAGAGCCCTATCAGCACTAAGCATGTCCTCCAAAAGAGTATGCTTTCAGAAAAATACTTGGTGAGGGCCATGAGAGTGAATGGAAAACATCACGACCATCACCACTATTAGTGCTGGGGTGCTGCACTTTGTTTGCAGCATTTTAGTCAGTCAGTTCTTAACCATCTTAATCAAAAGGATCTAACAACTCCCGTGGGAGAATTGTCCATGGTTTTCTGGTTATTACTACCAAGATGGTTCTCCTGATATTAACCAGGAATACTCCATATCTTGTCTTCCTTGCACAACCCCAAACACCAGAGCTGGTCTTGGTTGGGTTTCCTCCTAGTGCGAAGTTACAGGAACATTTTCTAGTCCATTTTCTCATGATGTTCTCATTATTATATTGGAAGATATTGGCAAATTGATATTTGGAGTATTAACATGCAATCCCTCTTCAAAATCTTGTAACAGATTTAATGAGGGTACCACATAGGATTTCAACCATACGTCACTGATAAGGACCGTTAACTGACTGTTCAGTAATACATTTTTGTTTTTCCCAACAAATCAGCACTTCAGAAAAGGCAAAACCAAAAAAAGATAACCAGCAGCTTCTACGAGTTTCAGCAATTCCACATCACACTAAGCAAGCAGCCTAATTATGACTCCAACAATATTTTTCAATTTTATTGTCCAAGAGAGCAAAGCAATGCAATGCAATCAAAATGCAAATTCAAACCAAAGGTAAATCTGTAAAGGAAGCGCACACAATCAAGAGGCTGGAAAGTAATTTTGATAATTCAAAAATGGAAACAGTTAATAATGCAAAGCAAAAATCCTTCAATTAACTAAACAGAGACTCTCAGCACTGCCAGGTAACATTACTTTAAGTACTTTCTAAAACTTCTTCAAAGGCCCTAAGCAGATGGAAGAAACTAAGAGTATACTATAAATAAATTAATCCATAAGAGCTTCATCTCACTGTCATCAATCCTATTCCCCCAAGATGTTTGCTATATGCAATATATTTCACTGTTGGAAACCAAACCCTGTACGCACAACGCCCTAGAGAAAACTTGCATGAGAGCCTTCCTACGGTTTTCTCTCCGATTTAACTCTAATTTACTAGATTTCTTCCCCTGAATACCAAAGCCATCCCTTTCAAAAGCAAAACCATCCAAATATTCCCCTATTGCAAAAGATGGAAGCATTCAAAGCCTCTTCTTTACCAAAACACTTTAAGCCCTACTTTTTTTACACAAGAAGCATATTAGCATGACTACCCAAAGAACAGAGCAGACAAAAGGGCCATTGTGCTTCACAACACATTTTCCAATATCATACTTATGTGTTATTTCTACAAAAGTCACCTGTTCCAGAAGGAAGAGGTTTGCATCCTGAGACGCATGCAGATATCAGACAGCATCACTAGATCATTTGATTTAAGCACCAAATAATTGCAGTGTGTTACTTCCAAAACTTTCTTAACAGAATTACCAACCTGAAGGGACAAGGGGCTATTTCCATCCTGAGCTTTGGTCCAACAAGCAACGAGTTTTTCCACATTGCCAGCACAAATGTAACAGAGACAAGCCTGTGTCTGCAGAAGGGTGTCTCCCTCACTCTCCAGCCTGTTACCCAGGAGATCTAGGAAAAATATGAACAAAGATGATGCTGGTGAATCACTGGCAATCCCTCCGCCACTCTTGAGGCTGGGGAATCCTGCAATGCCTGTTGTGACTCTGCCTGGCATAGTGAGAAGGGATATTGCCTCTGGGCTCCACCAGTAAGGACATACTTGGATATCTAGCACAGATTATCTCATGGGAGCCCATGGCTCTTCAGAAGCAGTTAATGTCATGGCAGCAAGGACTTATCAAATGTCTGCAAACCTGAGACACATCAGAGGGGACAGTCCATCTGCCAACATGACAAAGGACAGGAGGCCAGAGTTTGATTCTCACCTCTGCCACCCACTTTTTGCAGGAGCGTGACCCAAGTGTACAATCGGCCAATGAACTGTGAGCAACAAAGCTGTGGTACTGCTCTGGGCTGATGTATGCTAAGTGAGTTGTACAGCTCCGTAGACACCGTGGCTGGCATCTGAGAGTCACAGGGGTGTCAGACATACAGCTATTGGTAATATAACCTCCCTGTGGATTCAACCCAGCCAGCTGCTGCCACGCAGCACACATGAGGGCAGGCATGGTCACTGCCTGTGAGAGACTACTCCTTCCAAGAGGTGAAAATTCTCTTGTGAAAGAAGAGTGAAGCACTTCCCTGAAACATTTCCACTTGTGTCCCATGCACAAACACTTCAAGACACTGCCCCTTGACTGAGACACCTGTCACATCATCATCACCATTACCCATCTGGAAACAGTAAGGGACCAGAGCTGTGCACTACGTAGGTGATGCCAGGACACAGCTGCTCACAAGGGTCTGGGTTCTGTGCTTAGAAAATCAGGGAACATACTGGAAACACAGCACCCCAGATGTTCCTCTCCTCCTCTGCAACAGGACCAAAGAACTAAATTATCCATCAAAGAAGCTAGCGAGGCATTACAATAATTTACTGGAAGGAAGACCACCATGGTAAAGTTCAGTTTTGCTGTAAGTGGAATAAAGGACATCCAGCGTGTAAAGTGTCCTTACCACAAAGGGCTGCAAACTCATCTGGCCTAGCATAAGTGAGCACAGCAGCCAAAGCCTCTCTCCAATTCTGCAGATCACAGGACCGCACAATCTCTTTCCAGTTCTTCATTACCACTGCAGTGATGAGCTAGACCAGAAGGAGAGACCACAGTTAAGATCTTGGTAGGATTTCCTTTGGTTTTTAGGAGATAGTATAATTTGTATCTATTCAAGTGTACTCATCCCCGCTGTATCCATGGTCACAGCAGATACTGCATTCCAGTTCAATAGCTGCACAAGAGTACATTTTACTTCAAAAGTTCAGTGAAAATCACAAAACAATCTGAGATTAACACAGACAGGCCAATTATTCTTGCTACAAAACATGCAAGAAAAGAATGCACAAATCTCTGCAAGCTGGGATTGCTGCAGATGGTTTTCAGCACTGTTTCTGCAGACAAAGATAACATACCAAGTATTTAGCTATAAATCTTTCTACACAATGCCCAGCAAGGGGCATGAATTTTATTTGCCAAACTGTTTAATTCAGCTTTAAGCTCTTGGCCTCAGTCTGACCAGTGAGGGGCAGTTGAAAAGGCTGCTTGAAGGAAGAAGCAAGTTGACAGCAATATCAACCTGAGCTGGCTGCAGTATCCCTACCCTGCACCCATGCACACAGGCTGCCTGTCCACAAGCTCTCAGAACAAAATTCCAGTTCCTTGCATCTCAGAGTCTGCCTCTGCTTATTTCGCTTCAGGCAAAAGACAGACTTGGCAACTGGGCTGCTATTTAGTGAACAAAACCCTTGTCATGCCAAGACTTCAAGCTCAGAAACAGCTGAACAAGCAGTAAGCATGCAGTTTGGGACAAGAAAAGAACACACCTGAACAACAAATGCAAGGTCAACACTCGTTAGCACAGGCACAGATAACTGTTTAGCTCTCCATAAAAATATCTCTTCCCAAAGGATGAACTGCAATGAAAAAACTTCCCATGCACTACAAAATTCTGGTTAGGCCTGAGGCAGGAAAGGAGTTGGGGTTGGAGAAGAAATCCTGCAGTCTTAATACTTGAGATTTTCCTCTTTTCACTTGTCCACTATCAGAAATGCAAATTGTTCCTATCTCAAACTGGATCACAAGCAATGACCAGCAAAATCTCACTTACAGACCCCAGCCTGTGGTGCTGCATGCCCTAGTGACTGTGCTTTGTGGCCTTCAGCCCTGCTCCAGGAAAGCACATGCCCATTTTATAGGCTGCCTCCTGCTACTGTATAAAACACCCTTCTTTGACAATGGACTGCTAAAAAGTAACCACGAGCAACTTTCTCTGAAAGTGGCCATTTGTCTTTTAAGGCCACTTCTCCTGTTTCATCCTCCTGTTGCTATTTTCTTACACCAGTAGTAATGAAGAAAGATTTGACCAAGCAGCATCAGCAATCTCTAGCATTGCAAAAAGCTGAAAATAATAATAATCAGCTGGCCATAACATACTATCTCCCAGACAAAGGGTGACTGATCTTCCCTGGGCATACTTAGCACTCTTCTGTGCATGCAGTGAAATGAAGCACCACCAAGACCCTTAAGCCTGATCACAGGCAGAAATCAACATAATGCTGCTGGTACTGAGCACGGGTCATGTGTGACTCTAGAAATGCGACAAGATAACAGACTGAAATATGTGCTGTTTAAGATATTTGTCAACAAGAATCTATTAGGGTATATGCAACTCAAGAGTCACCGAAGACAAGGAAAAGAATACTCTTCTTGTGTACTGATATCTAGGTAGTATGCCTCTTCTCTCCTTATCAATGCATTAAAAAAGGATAACAGAAATCCTTCAGCTCTGAGATCTTGTGGATGACTTGAATACTTACCAGCTTCTCACAGAAATAGACCTATGAAATGGCAAGAAAACTCTTAAGGTGAAAAAAGGAGTTGCATGGCCTACATGCATGTTGTTTCTTAACTGAAAAAAACATACCCTGGTAATTTTGCTCTGCATCTTGGCAAAGTACTTTTCCTGTGTCCTAGAAAGCAGCTCTTGTCCACCTGCGATGGCCAAGATAATGGCGTCAGCCATGCGGTTATCGTGCAAGCAGAGATCTACTGCGCTCTCAAAGTTACCCGTCAGCAAAGCCTGGGTAATCAAACCATCCACATCTGCAACAAGAGAGAAGTGCATTTCAAATGATGGCAACTGAAGTCAGTTAAATGTGCAACATCAGGTGATTCTGTCCAACTGTACAATGCTGTGCAAGGTTCTCTGCAAACCAGCCTGCTCCAGGTCAGGTACGTTCAGGGATGCTCAAGTTCAGCTCCAGTCTCAAACACACTATGGTCACAGCCACATCAGGTGGGGCACTGTCAAGCATCACTTACCTTGCTGCAGATGCTAGAGGCCTAAATGACTTCTGAAACAGCTACCCTGCATACAGTGCAAGAAACAAAGTCAAACCTAGACAGGGGTCAATGGCTTCTGTGTTATTCAAGATCCCATGGGAGTTTCTGTACATACAGCGATGTTAGCACTTCAAGCCTGAACATGTGTGTTCTTTTATACCAGAAATCACTCAGAGTAGCTGCATTTCAGCAATGGGCTATATAAGTGCTGTATACTTCGTTCCCTTCCCTAAAGAAGCTGTATTTTCAAGTGCCTCTAGACTGCTGTGAAATGAATTGGAGTTAGAGGTAAGCCATGATAAGCCTTCACAATCTGTGCAGAAATTGCCTTCTCACTGGAACACCAGTATCAACATCAATATTTATAAATACCAGCACATACAATGAAATCAACATAAAGGGGTTTTTTACCTCCACTAACAGAGATGTTAAATGTCTTTGCAGATCCCAAATCTTCAGCTTCTTGTTTATGGTCCTTTACCCTCTAAGAGAAAGGAAAAGCATAATTTTTTGATGTTATGTAAGCACTTGGAATATACACACACAAAAATATGGCTCTCGCACTACAATTTAAAGATAGACCTTCAGACTACCAGTTACCTAAGAGGTAATTAACTTAGAAGGAAAAAGTATCCCTGTCATTTGTTAGAACACTGTTTCAGCACAGGATAGTCAACTTCCCCTGGCACCTGCACAGTCACCTCCTAAGCACATTGAGAAAGGCCTGGGCTTATCAAAGGACCTCCAGTGCATGTAAACACACCATTAAAAAAATCATTGTTCTGGGCAGAGTGGACAATTTTTTAAAATGGATGCCAAGGAGAAAAAGTGCTGGCAGCCCCAGATTTCCAACCACCAGCGAAGGCAAACACAAGTGTGCATACCTAGAGATTGCAAACACCAGCAACCAAACATCTGGGTATTGGGAACTGACTTGCATACTTGCATCTATGTATGAAGAAAGGCTGAGTTAGAGGTGCTCAGCCTGGAGAAGAGAAGGCTGCGGGGAGACTTTATTGTGGCCTTTCAGTACTTAAAGGGGGACTAAAGGAAAGACGGAGGCAGTCTCTTTAGCAAGGCCTGTTGTGACAGGACAAGGGGTAATGGTTTTAAACTGAAGGAGTGTAGATTTAGACTGGATAAGGAAAAATTTTTTTACTAGGAGGGTGGTGAAACACTGGAATGGGATGCCCAGAGAGGTGGTAGATGCCACATCTCTAGAAACATTCAGGTCAGGGAAGTCTCTCTCCACCATCAATTTTCACAGCACAGCCTGGGAAGAGTGCAAAAACTGTCCCAACGGCTGCCTCCTCTGTCATAAGCCAGTGCACTAGTACGTGCAGTGGGAATTCAAGAGTGTGCTGAGAACACCCTGCCTATACGCTGACAAGTGAAATTGTACTTCTGAGGATGAAAAACAAGTACACATTCAACCAAGAACAGGCATTTGGGATGGGGAGGTAAGTTGAAACAACCTTTATGTTTGGGTCATGAAAGGAGGCTGTGTCAGGAAAATTATTTTGCTGTCAGATAATGCGTGATGTGTGTTTGGTATCAGCTGAGAGCATGTTGTGACTATCCAGTTACTTTATGGATGTGACAGTACTCCACGATGCATCATCAGTGGCTTCAGGCCAATCTCACAAATATTTACTACCCATGCTGGTAGGCTGAGTTCATGTTTGGCTGTGAATTCTCTCCTAGAAGAGACATTTGTTATGAGACATCTAATATCTTCATGACTGCATACAGCAAAATCTTTACGCAGTCAGATACATGTGTCTGCCACTACAGTGTCTAATGAATTAACAAGCAACCAAAACTAAGGAGAGCACTCTGTTTTGGTGTCCTTAAATGGGCTGTTACATGGAGTCAACAAGTGCACCTCTCAAAAATGCATGAGCCATAAACCACTGCCCTCATCTTCAGACAACTGCAGACAGGCACCAAGCACAGGTTTCAGCACAGGGAGCATAGGCAGTTTTGGGCTAACAGCTCAAATTCTAACCCAAGAGGGAGACTAAGGGAATGGGGGAAAATGAAGCTGGCTGTTTCAACACAGTGATACTAGTATTTTCAGTGCTATTAAGCTCCCACAGCAGAGGCTGTGTCCTTAGTTCTAATTATAGACCTGTCCCTATATTTAAAACAGGACTGAAAACAATGTTGCTCAAATGGACAGAAATTAACAAACACTGTAGGATGCCAAAGGCAGATGTGGTGGAGCACAAACCACCTGTGGTAAACCTGGCTGAGCTGTTGCAACAGACATTCATGAGACAGCTAGCTGCCAAAACCCTGATATTTGCTGTTCAGGTGCAAAGGGGATGGATGGCACTGTGGTCTTGGTCAGAGCAGTCTAGAGAATGAATGTTCCCCCACTCCTCCAGTATCACAGCTATGTCTCTGCAAACAGTTATACCTAGAAACGGCACAGTAATAAGCTGATGGCTTGGTAATAATCAACGAGAGGGAGGGAAGAAAGCAATGAGGCAGGCAGGGAAGGGAATGCATTAGAGTTGTGGCAGCAGATCATTTAGTATGTGTTAGGGAAATGTCAGAGTAAAAGCTACAGCAGGATAGAGTCCTTGAGTCTGGTGCCAACTGGACTGTTACAAAATGAGCTCATTCTTCATTGCCACCAAAACCTGTTCACATGATGTCTGAGGCTGATGAAAAAAATCTCAAGCAACTTAACAATAGCCCATATTTTACTTATTCTAAATAACTTCTTGTGTTTCCATATAACCTCAGCACTAGGAAAAGCCAACAAAAGAAAATGCTATTAATAGTAACGAAGTGAATACACAGGAAGGAGGTCAACAGGGTCAGTCTAGAGCGCAACAGATACCTCTCCCAAGAACTGCTCCTCTGTAGCCTGGGCTTCGTCCCCCTTGTTCAGCTCAGATTCATCAGATTCTTTGGGCGCCTTCAGCAGAGAGAAGATGCCATAAAAAAAGCAAAAGAGGAAGAAATACTTTGCAGTGCAGAGTATAGCCACCTTGCCACCAACAATAGCCAGAACCAGACTGCAAATCACAGAAATGCATTGGCAATATATGCTTGAGTATGACAAACATGGTAGAGGCCCTCCATTTCCTTGCTTTGTCATTACACAGTACTTTGTGCTGTTTTCATTTAGCTACCTGAAAACATGTAGCAAAACTTTTCTTCCTCATTAGGCAACTACAGATGACATCTGAAATGTCTATGGCACAAAAGCAATGCAGTCCCTCCATTGTAGACTCAGGCAATTACAACAGGCAACACCTGAACTGTATTTATCGCTCTTGCAGGCAAGTGATACAGGACCACACTCTCAGTCCTGCTTTTTTTAAAGCCTAGGAAAGGTGCTGCTCTTGAAACCAGCTGCCAAGCAGCAAGGCTCTGCCTTGCCTCACAGGCAGCAAAAAGTGTCACAGTGGGCAAGACACAGGCAGCAAAAAGGAGAGGTGGAGGGACATCACTGAGAGCCCTTTGCTGAGAAAGGTGGGGGTGACATTTGAGTGGAAAAAAGTGGTTGTTTTTTTTTTTTTTTAAGTACCTACCTTCATCCTAATGAATGTAGGAACTTGTCATAGGCTGGGTTATTTGTGACTTACTTTGGGACAGCTACCAAGTGGAAAGAAAAATTGTGTTTGCTTACCTCTCCCAAGTCACCATCTGCAAGGCCCTCTTTATTCAGAGCAGATGTAATCTAGAAAACAACCAAGATTTAAGTAAGTGTCCTTTTATTTCAGAGAGGTAAACCTCTCATTAATCTCTTGGATTGCAAAACTGGCGCATGTAGCTAATATGTTGCTTGCAGAACAGTTAACACAAAACCGAAGCCATTTCCTTTCCCAGCCTGGTGATGGATTTACTGCTAAGCCCCCTACACCCCAAGCTCTGATGGAAACCAACAGCTGCTCCATGAATTAACAATTAAATTTTAAAGTCAGGGGCCACAAACCTCATTAGAGCTGCTGGAAACTAAAAATTAATAAAAATAGTATCAGAGTATGCAGGACAAAACTGTCTGCTCTGATTAGGGAAAATGAAGCAGTGAAATCCTTGTGGAGCAGGGAGCTTGTCAGGAAGTTGTGGTTTCAAGCACAGCAGGCATATAGCTGTGGGCTAGGATTTTCCAAGATATGGAAGAGTTAAAATGCCCAGCTTTTACTGCTTTGCAAAGCAAATCATGACTCCAGATTCAATTAGGGCTTCCAAAAACACCAATTTAATGTATAGAATCTAGAATAAAGGCAGAAAATACGTTAGTTCAACATCTGGGAGTTGGGGTTTCCTAATGCTGCTAATGTTAATCTACTGCTTTTAGTATCACAGGCTTTATTTTACCCTTGTAGGCTCGTTTTCACAAACAGCTGAGCTCAAATTGCTGGAGATCATTTTCTCTTTATTTTTTTAATCATTGATTTACAACAGAAAGAAGAAATCCAGGACTTGCATTTAAGAATTATAGGTTTTAAGTAGATAAAACCAAAATACCATGTTCTTAACAGCTTATTCTAAGGATCTGAAATCTGTGACCCTTTTTTACTTTCCTTACCCTACCAGTAACATGAAAAACAAGTTGTGATTTAGTGAGTTTATCATCTGGGTATCACAAATTTTCAGACAAGCTGTCCTGCATTGTTTCTTGAAACTAAAAAACACAGATTCAACTTCAATGTGGAATGCTTTGTCGAGAAATAGCTACATGAAAATATGGCCTTGCAGCTCCCCTCATCTGTTTCTCAAAGACTGAAATGATGGGGTAGGCCCTGCATTTCAGGCCACTCAGTTCAGCTATGCCCATTTTCCCAGCTTCTCTCCATGCACAGGGCATATCAAACCTAGAGCAACAGCAGCAGTGGGCTCCAGTCTGCATGAGGCCACTCTGCAGGACCACTACTAAATTTCAGCTGGATTTTCTAGTTGAGATCTGCTTTTCAAAAAACAGAATTTCCCTTGCTGTGCTTGCCTTTGACTCATACAACAAAAATTTAGAAGCTGAGGACAGACTATTAGTAAAACCACGATTTTTTTTCTGTAATCATATTAAGTTTGCCCTGGAGGCCATTTAATTCATAACCATAATGACATTTTTATGGAGCCACTCTTGGAAAACATTAGCTTTATACAATGAAAATGAGTCAAACATTCAAACCCACTGAATCAGAACTGAAGAAATACTACACAATTCCTGGGTACAGCATTGAAAGCAACAAAGAGCCAAAACACACAGCAGGTATCCCCCTGTAACACTGAGATAAGAATCTTCTTCCAACTTGGAACAAAGCTCTATACTTAAGGAAGCAAGTTGCTTCCTGGTAATCCACATATTGCCTTTCCAAATGCAACTAGATTTGATCTTTATTTTCTTTTTTTGGTAAAAGTGAATGGCAACCCACACAAAAAAGGGACTACTCTAGCTTTTCCAAGGTAGTTAGTGAAACCCTGAAGACTGCTTACATGTTCTTCAACTAGAAAGCCTAAAACAAGATCAAATTCCATGATGCTGGAGTAGAAGGATGTCAAATAAAGTTACATAAATAGCTTGAAGCAACAAATATCAAAGTTTCTTGATGGGTTAGAATTTCAGATCAACATTGGACAGTCAGATACAGACATGCCTGTGAAGTCTGTTGTCTGCTTTGACATTTTCTTTGAACATCCATATTGCAAGATGACATAGCTAACAAAAAAATCCAACAAAGCAAACTGCTTGCGATAAGAATTCTGAAGTTACTCTCAAGTTGTTTATCTAGACAAAATTTCAAGAGCAGAGGAAGATTTCTAGTGTCCTCTGGAACAAAGGAATTCCTTAAACAACACAACTATTCAAGTCAGCCATGTTTAATCATGGTGCCAGAGCTTCTGTTTAACACTTGTATTATGGCTGTTAGGAGAGTTGAAACACAGAAATAATATCTGCTGGGAAACAGACTGAAAATAATGTTGTATAAGAATGTTTATTGTATTGAATAGCCTGTGGATACTGGTAATTGCTTGTCTAGTCCCACAGGAAAACAAGTACTTCAACCATACATGACATCATCAACATTTTAGGCTGTACTCTGCGAATACATCCAACAGTAAAGCATTTAACACAAGCACAGCTTCCAGGCACATTTACCTTCTTTCTCAGATCATCTTTCCTATATCCCAAGAGCTCAAGGTATTTAACACGTGACTCTCCTTCAAAGTTCACCTTTAAAAAACAGAAGTTAAAGAATATATTGCAATTCACAATTTTTCACTTTCTCCGTTACTGGCACTTCACTTGACTGGCACAAATTACCCAGTGAGAGCTAGTGACTGTGGAGACTGTGTGTAATAAAGAGAGCTGAAAAGGTCTTCAGCGACTCAGTCACCCAAGCAGGCAGGCCAGGCTTCAATCTGGTTACGTATGTGAAAAATCTGCTTACCTGCTTCACTTTGAAACCTCTAAATGTTCATAGTGAGAAGGGAAAAGCACATCTAAAGCTGTCCCAAAGTTTTATCCCTTCTCACCAGCTCCCTGTACAAAGATGTACTGATGGGGGATGTCAAAAAACAAACGATACCTTCTCCCAAGCCTGGGCTTCTGCCATGATTTCTCATAAACCCTGCAAACACCCCTGGCCCTGAGGACCCTCTCCTTCTGGTGAGCCACCTCCAATGACAGGGCTTATGGGCACTATTCCCACAGCCTATGCTTTTGGTTCCCAGCATATCTTCTGTGAAAACACCATAATGCACAGAAGGAACCATTTCTGCACTGGCTTTCCAAGTCAGCAGGGAACTCCTGAACTGCTGTTCTGCTGTTACCTTTAAGAAGGCCCACACATTTTTCTCAAAGTCTGCCTGGGCCGTGTCGATTTTCTTCTGACAGTAGCTGACAAAGCCTTCAGACTGCACAGCCTCCTGCAGCTGGTTCGAGCGGGCCAGGAACTCCTTCTCTGTAACAACCTGGCTCACGTAGACATAGTGATGCTGCTGCTGCTCCATGCCTGGCTGCTGCTGAGACTTGGCATTCTCAAATGTAACCAGCTTGCCTCCGAACTAGAATTGAGGCACACATGCAGTATATAAAAATAAAAGTATACACTAGAGTGTATATGAAAAAGTATGCACATACACATAAGTATACACATGATCTTACATAGAATATAATATAGATAAGCATAGGCTTATCATCCAATGGACAAACATTCCTGACATCAATTGGTTTTTTTTCTACCACCCCGTATTTCTACACATGTAAGAAGCTGCTGGATAAGTGGCTACACATTTAATAAGATTTATGAGTACAGCTACTCCTGTACCTGTTTTTTTTCCTCAGGCAAAAGACTGACTAGAAACTGAGAACTGGGGCTGTGGGTCTGTACAGTGCCCAGCATAAATGGACTATCTAATGATACTGCAATATAATCACCAAAGAAATCTATGCATTGTTAATAAATGCTTAGGCATGATGTCTGCCCTGGTCTTGGCAGGCTGTTTTCCAATTAAAAACCTACTGTGAGATGGGCACTACTTACGTAGTGTCACCATTTGGAGAGAAATTAAATCAACAGAAGAAAAAAAACTGGAAGGGGCTTATAATATTATTTCATTCTATAGCTCAAAGTTAATTTACACAGGTCAGCCCAATAAATAACAAAGTCAGCATTACAAAAAGCGAAAAAGACTAGCCAAGAAAAATACTGACAGCTGGAAGACAAGGATGCGTAAGGGAATAAACACCATTATAAAATGACAGAGTCTTCAGTGGCTAGGGGACATCACTCCTCTTTCATGTGAGAAAAGTGCATTTAATTTGTGCATCAGATCATGAATAGGCAGACATACAGTGCTGAAAATTGAGCAGTATTTCAGCAAAGAAATCAATTTCAAGCAGACAGACTAAAGTCTTCAGAAGATCGCTAAGAAATGGCCTACGAGTCTAGAACATAAGCCAAAGGTGGAGCCAAAAAGCAGATGACACTGCTCTCACAAAAAGCAGGGTCTTGCCACCCTGTCACCTGGCTCCTCTGTAAATCAACCAGCCATGGAGGAGTCTATCCTTGTGCTGCTACAGCAACTCCTGCTACCTTGATCAGAACTAACCTAAGTATTCTCCACCACACCGACTCTCACATAATAGCTTCAAACTGCACTCACATGTCAGATACTTCCACCCTCCCAATGTACATTTGTTTACTCCCAAGCAGGCACTGCACATAAATAAAAGCAAAGTCCTAATCCCAAACAGAAAGAAACAGGTGCTTGTTGGCAAGACACAACCTCGTTTGTTTTTCCCAAGCATTTTTGTCAATGCTTTTGCTGGCTTGCTGTCCCAAGCACTCAGTCTGGAAGCTGCTGCAAGCATCTCCCACCATGACAACAAACATGGGAAGTTCTCCCAAGGTAGAACACAACATTGAACCCTTCTCTTCCTAAAGTGTTTTGCAGGTGCCACCACTATCTCCCTCCCTGCCTGGCTAACCATGCCCAGCCATATCTCCTGCTTACCGAGAATGATGCTCCTACAGGTCGCCGGATCCATTTGGGTGGTTTCTTTAGGGGCAAAAGAACACTCTGTGGGACAGTCTGCTGGGGAAGCTGCAGGGGCGGGAGGGGCTGTCCCGTACCAAATGGATCAAGGTTGCCAAAAGACGATGAAAGCTTCGATAACATAGGAGAAAAAACAAAAGTGGTATATATCTCCAATCAACTAACCACAGGCATTTATTTGCACTGGACTGGTACTCCTGCAAGCAAGGCTGCATACAGTCCCTGAAGACTTCCTATGAACCCATGTTCTCCCACCTGTTCTGTCTATGTTGAGTTGAACATTTCTCAATACCTGGTCAACTTGCTTCTGCCTCAAGCCATCCATGCTGCCTCCCATGATGGAGTAAATGCTGATCCGCCCATCGAACGAAGCCGCAGACAAGACAGCATGGTTCCTGGGACACCACTGGATATCATAGCACCACTGTGTGTTTGTGGGCAACTCATACAGCACCTGGGCAGCAAAAACAAGTCTGACAAATCAGGGCTTTTTTGAAGCACTAAATCCAACAGCAGCAATTCTCTTGCCTGCCCTGAGACTGGTCTGTTCTTCCTCCCCAGCAGCCTCCACATCACCACTCCACTAACAGTGGGCAAACCCTGACAATTGCCAAACAGATTATCATGCACCACGATTCAACTTCCTTCTCCTCCCATTAAATCTTCTGTTTAATCCACACAGGACAAACTACGCAGGCCCAGTATGCCTGCGCTGTCCCACTGCATGCTGTGAGCTTACTAGTTCATTCAGAGCTAATCAGGGTACCTCTGCACACTACATGGAGACACGGTTTTGGAGGAAAATTGGGAAAGTTAAAACCTGCACTCTGGGTAGACATGCTCTCCTGCCCTGGAACAGACAAACCCACCACTGTAGCAGACATTTAACCATAAACTAGGAGAAACTCGAAGAGCAAAATGCTGTCTCACTGTCTCCCAGGAGACTCTTTTATTTTTAATAAAAGCATGTAGTGTGATTCCTCCACATGTAGAGCCTTCCTAACAGCACAGGATCCAGCTCAGATAACTCATTTACCACCCCACAGCTTTTGCACTTTTGGGCCAACGTCTGAATTTTAGAAACACTTCTCACTGTCCTGTGGGATTACTGCCCACTGCAGGCAAGAAGCCCTCCAGTGTGCCTGAAGCCCTTTCTTGTGGTCTAGGGGCAAACACTCAAATTGTCTGAAAAAAGAATCTGCATCCCCTTTGAAAGGTATCCCAGGCCCAAAAGGGTTGGGTGGAACACATTCAAGTAGCTGTCACTGATCTGCCACTATTGTAGTAACCTACAAAATCCTTCTGGTCTGGATAAAAGTTCTTACACTTACAGAAGAAAGGCAATTGCAACAGTAATTCAGCCACATTGGGCCCAAACTAAAGGAGTAGGAAGCAAATACTTAGTTTAAGTGGGGCCCTTCCTATCCCTTATAAAGAGCAGGGATCTTACTATTTAGCAGGAGAGCAGCAGTAAGGACAAATACAGAATATGGGCAATACTAGGAAGGAATCCCACACCACCGAAACAAAAACAAGCTCAGAATGCACACAAACCAAATGCAAGTACACAGGACAGGGAGGAACATCCCACAGAAGCACCATTCCTAGGAATGCAAGCACACCAACACCTGCTTTGCATATGCCATTGTGCCACCTCTGAACACAGATTTTTTTAAACCGGTGTCTGTATAATACCTCGCCCGTGTTAGGGTTGGAGCAGAGAATTTTAGCATCCTTTCCACAGCTAAGTAGCAGCTCCGAATCCGCCATACTCCAAGCAATGGCCAGTACACCCCTGTGTGAAATGTCATAACCAAAAAAAGTTGAATATAAGTGCAAAATGGTGATAAAGCATATTTATAAGTTGAGTTTCTACATTAACTGAGCATTCCACCTCAAAATGCCCTTCTCTTCCTTCCTCTTACAAAAGGAGAAACTTTTCAATGTTATCAGCACTTCATTTATTGGAATAGATGTTTTCTATTTTCTGCATGAAGTGGTATGAAAGTGCAGCCATTGTACCTGAAAATTAAATGCAACAGTCATGTGGGAGAACCTGGACACGAATGTAACAAAATGGCTTGCCTGAAGTATCATTAACATACAGTGTGCAAACCTGTAGGTAAGGTCAGTGACTGCAAAGTTTGTCAGCTTCTTTTTATTAGCAGGAGATTCAAGTCAGCAGAACCACCAGCAGCAGTTTTGGTAGAAGCAGCTACACAGACTCAATTGCTGTTCTCTCTCCTTAAATCAAGTGCTGGTTTTGGGCAATAAGGAAAGTTTCACTAACAATTGAGGATGGACAAAAAATTAACAAAATATTTCCTTATACCCAAATTTAAGGCATTTACGGGACTGAGGGGCAGAGAGACTGTGCATGCCCACATGTGAGGATGTGCCCAGGTATACCCTCAGTCCAGTATTCAGGCAAAATCAACCACTAACTCTTTGTTGCTCAGCTCCTTCTCGAAAAGCACAGAAACAAACTAGCAACCTCAGTATTTCAGTAGGAAGGTGGGTTTTTGCCAGGGGGTCAGTGGGTGGGTGGGTGAGGTGTGTTCCCTTCAAACCAGCAGGCCCCCAAAAGGCAAGCTTTTCAGGACAGAGAGTTGGCTAGCCAGCAAGCCAGCACATAACACTGCCTACTGCTGGAATTGCTGCCTCCAACTACAGGGGCCTTCACAGGGAACCGAGCAAGAACCGAGATGTACAAACTGGTACGCAGTCATCAACAGTGCAAACACCATGGAACAGCCGGCTACATAAGGCTCGTACCTTGTATGGCTTTCTAGCACACGAAGTGGTGAGGAGGCAAATCTTAGGTCCCACATCTGAATCACAGGCAACCTGTCATCCTCTGAGGCCAAAACCATCTGGGTAGCAACATCAGGGTGCCATGCCAGGCCTGAGCAGTGCATCTGAGGGACAACATCGTGCCACAGTATAAACTAAACTAATAACTAAGCAGCAAAACAAAAGACAAATAGCCTACACCTACATGCATGGTACAACAGTTGCGAGGGAATTTGCAGCTGTGTTTCTGGGAATTATATCTGACTGCATTCAGATTGCAGTCATTTCCATGAGTGAAGATACTTGCAGTTAGTTTCCCAAAGTCCTCTCAAACAGATGTCTTTGTGCTGTCTTGTTCACAATCCTATGTTTTAGTGTCAGAAAACTGTAAAGCCCTCTGTACAAACCTTTTTCTCTAATATTTTTATTGATATTTTAATAAAAACCATTGTTAGGCAGAGGTTATTGTCACGTGAACATTGTGTCACTAGACTACACATGCTGAAGACAGCCTACTGTGCTGCTGTTATGTTAGGCAACAAATACATAAAACATTAAGAGTTACACAACTTATAAGAATAAGAGCGCAGGGACTGAGCAGCTACTTCAGGAGCACCCATGAGTAAATTTTGATTTGAACTCTTACTGTATCTTCAGAGTTTGTAATAGCAAGGTTCCATTTAAAATATACAGGATTTATACAAATATGTCACTCTCCACAAGCTCAACAGGCTCTTTTTTACATTTACACTGCCTGAGGAGCAGGTGTGGTGGTTGTAACTATAGGAGGCAGTGTCCCCTGTAACCTGCTCAATGGCAACACTCCTCTGTGGCACTCTTTACCACAGACCGTGCCCTCCCCAAGTTCTGCTGCAGCCTGCTCCCATTTCCATGTTCAGATCAGCAGAAGCACAGGCCCAGCTCTATCAGTCATCAGTGTCCTGCCAGGACTCAGCGTTTGTGCTCATCCCACCCGTAATGTCAATGAAGCCCTCTCTGCCTGAGCACTAAGTCATGACGTCACCTGCTCTGCGAAACTAAATGTGCACATCAGCTGTGACCTTATGTCTCCACCACACAAAACATGTAATTTCTGCCTAGCTGAATAAAATCTTTCTGTGGTAGCCCCAAACAAATCAGTAATGGCTTCCTCCAAACTAACTTATCACTGATAGGAAATCAGAGTGCCTTGCTTCAATCTGCATCTGATCATTTTAGTTTAAAACGCTAACAATCCGTCTGTATATACATAGCCTTTTAAGAGAACGCATTAGATATTTAGCATGTTGTATAAAACTGGGCCAGACACCAGTATCTTTATATCATGTAAGAATGGGTGCCATGACCTCTCCCCACATGCCAAGTGGGGCCCCACACCTCTCCACAAGGACCTGTGCAGCCATGCAATAGCTAACTCACCCGGTTATTGTGGTCACTGACTTTGATGATGGGTTCATTCTTCCTGAGATCCCACACGGTAGCTCGGCCACTAGGGCTGGTGGATGCCAGGATGTGCTGGACTTGCTTGTTCCATGCGATGCAGCTGATGTCCTCAAGAGGCTGTTGCACACAGAACAGCCTGTCACAACCTTTCCAAATCAAAGACTCAAAACCTGTTATTTTCAGGACTTGCTAAATGACCAATCTGCAAGGAGACTCATCCCAGGTACTATGTGTGTTCTGGTTTCCTATGTACACATGCTGTAGGGTAGAACGCCCGAAAACCCTGATTTATAAGCTGTTAGGATTTCTCTGTAACATCTGCATTTTTCTGATCTACAGTATGATACATTAGAAGACTAAGCACAACTGCCTTCAAGAACAGGAAATTACTCCATGTAAGCATATGCGGGTACATGAACTGCCCTATTGCCTTGAATTACTAGGTTTTGACTTACAAAAAAAGTTTGCTTGGAGGAATTCTGTGGGCTTTTTTATTCCCCTCTAACTGCTTATTTTTATTCTGAGAATTAAAACCAAAGTTAACCCAGTCATTGTTGCACTATTATTTCCAGCTGTCATTAGGCATATGGACTAAAAGATTTCTCAGCCTAAAAAAATGACTATTAAATATTAAAAAATCCTATACGAGGATCTCTAAGGTGAGTGTCCTCCAAAATTCCCACATGATAATAAATGAGTCAGATAAAACCAAGTATGCAAACCCACAGAATTTAAACTAAAAATCTTGAAACTGAAAATTACTTCTTACCCCATTTCCTCACTTCGTTGTCTACAAATTATCATGCTGTAACAAACCCGTTTGCCAGTAACCACAAACTTCTTGTGCAATTTTGTAACAGCTACACAATCATACACTCATTGAAACAACTTCCTCCCATTCTTCTTTCTTCACAAGGCACAAAGTACAAAAGGCTATTGTTTTTCCCCATAGATCTTATTTAAGAGACACAGGCTAAACACTGGCCTTAAGTATAGCAATTAAACACTCCCTGAAACCCATGAAGGTAACTGCCAAACCTACTGCCTCGTCTTCCAACTTCTCAGTAGCTACTTTTTGTCTTCCTCCTATTTTCCTCAGTCTGTACCTTCATGATCTTCAGATTCATGTATGCAATGAAACATGCAGAGGAAAACTAGAAGATGTGTAATGGTTATGGATATTTAAAAAGTGGTGTAACCTAAGATACTTGGCTCATTATTACTTGTTGCTTGATAAAATGGAACATTTCTCAAAGACTAAGGGAATACTTCAGCATTCCCTGGCCAAATACAATTTTTTAGAAAAAAATCCCAGCATGTGAAGACATGAATCAACTGCTTGTGCAGCCAGCCGAAACTGCAGGTGTCTTGTGGATAAACTTGACTCCACATCCAGGGCTGCTGCATGGGA
Organism: Phalacrocorax aristotelis; assembly: GCF_949628215.1. NCBI lineage: Eukaryota > Metazoa > Chordata > Aves > Suliformes > Phalacrocoracidae > Phalacrocorax > Phalacrocorax aristotelis. The sequence continues at coordinate 14,308,487 of NC_134279.1, forward strand.
AGCAGAGCAAACCACTCATTGCATGGGACCTCTGCATGCTTGCACTTCCAGGCACAACCAGGAAACTGCACTCCAGGGTCCAGTCACCCTTGTATGGAGCTGGGCAAAAAAATCACAGCTAGACACAAAGTGTGGCAAAATAGTGCTGTCACAACTGACTGACTTCCAAAAGTGTTCACTGAAAGCTAGCTATACTGCCGCTCAGAGCGTACTGTCCTTAAGGACATGGGCTCCTGCCATATGCTTTCAGTCACAGGCATGTCACAAGGAGAAAAATCTCAAACCCCACAGTCTAGAAGCACATTACAAAAACTAAGTACCAATAGAACGCCTATTTATGTTGGCCTTCAGGAAAGCCACTGAAGAACAGCATGCAGGAATATATTTTTCTTTATTTTGATATGGAGAGATCTGTTTTATCACCCCTTAAGGACTGTATCTAACATTGCCAGAAATGTAGCTCATGGCTAACTACAATTAACTGCTACACAAGTTAGACTTCAAAAGGCTTCCCCTTCCCTGGAGAGAGCTTTAAAACTGCAGGTTTCAAAGAGCTCTCAACTTAAGTGACATGCATATTTTTCATTAGCCTGCTCTGCAGTATGTAACAAATACAAATCTGGTACCTGCGTCTTCACTCCTGGTGTCATTGGCATGGCAAAATTGTTCAAGTCCCAGATATAGATTTCAGATTCATTAGCTCCAGAGGCCACCAGATTAGTCTGTAAGACACATTAATAGATATTAAAGAGTATTTTCTGCATCAGTTCACAGTCTTAGCTGCTGGAAGGCATGAGATCCACAGGACTGTGCCTATTTCTCCTATCGGCTCAGGATATAGCCTTTGGCTCACAGAGAGCAGCTTAGGGAAAAAACAAGGTTTTTTTGAGATTGCAGGTAAGACTGAGTAAATTAAAAAAATCCATACAGTGCACTAGACTGGGATGCCAAGACCAAAATTCCTGTTTTGTGGAGTGCTCCTCCACTGCACAGCAAACTCCCATGAGGAGGCTGTGGGGGCACAGCCAAAGACAGGTGAGTGGAAAGCAGTGACAATTCTTGGCAGGGGCAGACAAGGCTATTGCCACTGCAGAGCTTTGCTCCAGGCAGACCACGACATGCGTGGGACTGGCTGGAAGGAGCGTGGCATTTGTGCCTCCAACAGTGGACAGCACCCGCCCACAGTGAGTGCAATCATCCAGAGCAATCCTGTGTCTGGGATGCAAAAGCCCAGGCAGGGCGACACAAGCATAGGGCACCAAACGCCCTTTGATCACATCCCACGGCTGGTGACAAGCAAGACCTGTCTTCATAACAGGCAGAAACAGAAAGGATGCAATTCAGAGAGGACACAATGAACACAGGGTGGCCTTGCTGAAAAAGCAAGTGTGTAGGGACAGAAGTGCTACTTAGGAAATGAGTTCAAATGAATTCTTGCACAACTGGTGAAAAAAAGGAAAAACCAACCCACTGAATCTAGAAGGAAGTAAACGCTCATTAGTGATGGAGGAAAGCTTGTTGGTTTTGAGAGCTCTTCTGCTAAAGAGGCCACGTTGCTGTGTTTCCTGTTTTGTCTCCTCTTTCTAAGTAACAATACTTAGAGGTCTTGAAGACAGACTTTACCCAACCCCCAAAGGAGATACCTAAAATCTGATGTCACCAGAAACATTAGTGAGAGCATGTAAATACTGCCCATGTGATGAGAACAATATTGGGACGGTACACAGGACCTAAAAAATGAGACTGGCTAAAAACACCACAGAAGACTACCTCTATTTTATATGTACGCTGAGCTAAAAAGACCCACTAAACTGACAACATAAACTGATGAAGGGAAGGAATGAACCAGACACTTTAAACTCTCTGATTCCCCATCCTTTAAATTCCAGTAACAGGACAGGTTTTTCCAACTAAATACAAACAGACACTCAAACACCAAATTTAGTTCATGCTTTTCAGGGGAGTAGAAAGAGACAGAAACGTTTAAGGTTACAAGTTAAGACAGGCCACTCATCTATGACGGTATGTAACGAAGAACAGCAGAAAACCAACCTGGAACATGTTCACATCGAGCGCTCTTACTGGTCCTGTGTGCTTGTCCTTCTGGGCAATTATTACTTCAGTGTCTCCAGCTACGATTTTGGCTGGGTCATACAGAATGACATTCCCATTTTCACCTCCGGCAATCAGGACTCCAGAGACTCTCTCACCTGAGCTCATGTTGTATGGCCCCCAGATCAGCTTGTGGTATCTGTAAGACACAGAGGTCCCCACAGTTTACAACCACCCACCACCAGCTCCACAAACACTGATGCACCCCATTTTGCTCACCCCAGCTAAAGCCTCTAGACTGCTGCTAACAGAGCAGACACACCAGAGAAAAGCACTGCCTGCATTTCTCTAGGAATGAGTCTCTGTACTTGCAACCCCTTCTGTCAGAAAGGCAACAGACACAGGGTCACAATATGCGCAACCAATAACCTGGTAACCAGCAACATCTCTCATCTCCAGGCTGCAAAAACAGGTAAACGCTCCCAACTGCACCTGATTTTGAGCTCACCTTTGCAAAATAATAGGAGTAATCAAAGTAAGACTGTAAGCCCATCCAACCACTGCCTGGACATAAACCTCTACTATTTGTGAGCAACTCTTCATACAAGAGAGAAAAAAGGTTGAACTAGAAAAATTCCACATCTTTTTCTATATCTGTACTTCTGGATGTACAAACATTTAATCTGCCGTACTGGAGGCTCAGCAAGTAGTTTATTCACATCACAGACATGCGTCTCTTGGACCACAATCTATTTTCCAGGCTAAATTAAGAGGAATTAAACATACTTCCAGAAATGAAGCATTTTCACACCATCTGCAAATACCCAAAATTCCTTCAACTCAGTGAATTTGCTGCATAAGCAAAATAGCATTCCTGTGTATTCAGCCATGCAAGGAAGGAATTTCTTCTACATAAGAAGACACACTGTCACATATCAGCTCTCATGCAAGCAGAAAGCAAACCCACATTGACTGGAAGGTGGCAAGGAGTTACTTTAGCATTCACCATGTTATTATTAATCTCTTCAATGTCTCTGGACAACCTTAAATTAATTTAGTTAAATCACAGCAACTTCAGCGTGATACTGCAGAAAGCTGAGCATATGCTGGGTGAGAAATACTGTAACAGCCAAATGCTCAGTGTCCTAGCATAGTGTTCAGATTACAGTGGGGGTAAACCAAAGAACAACGCTATGAACGGAAATTGGTCTGTGATATCAGACAGAACCCTTCCCTGAGTACGATTTTTATACTTCTGCACCTAACTATTCAAGGTTATGAGAAATGGAGTGACCAGCAAGGGTTGTCCACACTCTGCCAGCAACATTCAACAGGATTTATAATAATCCAAAATGAAAGCAGACAACAGTCATAAACAAAAAACAAAGTTAACTGTGCAATTACTTTCCTCTTGCCCTCTGCTCTTTCCAAGACAAACTATGGCACTATAAAAGCAGTGCAAAACTTTCCTTGGAGAACGATTAACAAAGCCTACTGCAGGATTCATCTCTTTGGGTTTAATTACCTGGACATTTCCATTTGCTGCAAACCAAAATAAAGCCTGACATATACATTGCTAGTCAGAGCACTTCTTGTTATCTTTTAAAAAAATAAAATAAAAATCAACAATCAATGCCCTTTGTAATGCATTTTCTGGGGCAAAGTCAAATCGTGTTGCTCACCAAAGGAAGTACTTTCAAAGGAGGATTGCATCCTGGCTACAAGGAATGTTTTTTGAAATTCAGTAAGCAAATGTCACTTGGCAAGCCTTGAAAAAACAGTCATAGTTAAAACAAGGTAGAACAAGGAAATTTTAAAAGATCAAACACCTCATCCTGCTCTGAGCGGGTCAGTAAGATGTGTTAACATCAGCTTTGCCAACAGTCCAGGGCATTAAACAGAGACTGTGGCTGTTTCTCACAAGCCCCACATACTGAAACACAGACAACTGCAGGGCACAGATTGTGAGCTGCCTGCCAGCACAACTGCTCTGCCAGCCCCACGAATCATTACAACCAAAATGACATGGCACAAAGCCAGCTGCCTAACACCTTGTGCTTCTTCCTGCAAAAGCTACCACAACTGTTATTTACCCAAATCAGGAGAGCATCCCTAAGCAGGGTCACAATCTTACTGAGTGCAAAGGTGCCCTATTTCAATGCCTCTCAAGTTGTTTATAGGCAACACAACCTCTAGGAACCCAGCAAACTGTGTTTAGCCAAGAACTTTAGGAAACAGTTATAGGTCCTTAGGCCTTGAAGTTACAGCTTTAGAACAGATAACGAAGACTCAAGTCCAATTAATTTCTATTCATGTCAGGGTGGGGGAGATGGCAATTGCTTCTCTAGAAGCGGCACATTCTCATTTGACCGTCCTAGCAAAATACTGTAATAGCCTGCACCTCCAGTCACGTCATTTCAAGCACCAGGGGAAAGAGTGTTTATGACACTAGATGGTATGAAAAACTCAAGGACCCAATCCAATGGCAGAGAAAAATTTCACCCCTTTCTCTACCCACAGAAAGGTCCTGCACTTCCATCTGTGTTGTTTCAGCTCACCCACAATGAGCGCAGCCACTGGACGAGCCACCAGAGAGCCACTACAAGTGCTGCCACGATGGAAATAGGACACTGATGCTAACAATATTTCTTTGGACAAGCACATGGTAAGGAACTAAGAGCTAAGTGGAGTTGTACAGTCGGGAACTTGACTTTTCAGCTGTGGGGCAAGGTATGACACTACACACACAATATGACCCCGTTTAGTTATGTTACAGGAATCTCCCTGAAATACCTAAATGCAAACAGGATGGGGCAATGTGAAAAGTTGCCACTGCATTTTCATAATCTCACATTTCCTTCTGTTCTCTGGAGAATCCTAGGGGCTCCCCAAGATAAACGATGTGCGCACATATTCAAACCTGCCAGGCAACATAATATTTTTTAGGTTTAAGTCAGAGCATGAGCTGCTTACAACTTCTTGGAGTCCGAGCTCACTGCCTTCACAATGACACCTCACTGTCTCACATCAGTGGCACTCACACGCCTTCATCCTTCAGCACTGTTCCTCTCCTTAACAACTGTAGATAAACCTCATGAAGCGGCCTTTCCATGTGCACCATGTACAACAGTACCAGAGCCATTACTTTTCCTTTACAACCCCACTGCTTACCTGTGAGAGGAGGAGAAGGTGGCGCAGGACTTCATATCCAGTGAAGGGTCTGATAAATCCAGCTCAAATATTTCTAGAGAAGCACTTGTACTGAAGGTTGCATCCAGCTGCTGAGCTGATGTACCTACAAAGAAGTGTGCTTGGAGTGAGAAAGCCATGATAGGCAAAAGCAGCACAAGGAGGGGCATTAAAAACATCATCCTTGCAAAAAGGACCCTAAGATGGGGTCAGGTTTCTGTTATTTAAGATGTAGTTCTGCATCTCCTCCCCATGGTTCCCCCTTTGGGGGTTTCTTAACCAATAAGAACAGGAGAAGCTTTGGGCAAGTGCCTGCTTCTCCCTGATGATGCACAGAAAATGATCAAAGCTACAAACGAGCAGCAAGGGACAGTGAACTAGTGGTTAGGCTTGCTGTCACGTTACCCTGGCAAAAAGAAGAGGATGCTGGCTGTTACTTGCAGAATGCAAAGCGTGTTTTCATGCACAGCACAACTGGCAAACTCCACTAAAGGCACCATATACTTGTTCCAGCCTTCAGGACACGAAATAACTCCTACAACTTTCAGTTATGACCACTTCATTGCAGCCACCACACATAGCCCAAGGCCTGCTAGCACATGCTTCCCAGAAACTCACCTGTGGCCAGGTAAATGGGGTGCTGCTGGGCAGGGCTCCATGCCTGCATGGCAGTACGATCAATTTCCTTCAGCTTCATTTCACTAAAAAATAAAACCAAGAAAAGTAACATTTAAATAGAGCATGGAGAGACTGCACTGCCAGAGATCCAGCAGCTGCATTAGAACTTGGTAAATGCAGCAAGAGTGATAATTTTCCTAAAGATATCCCAGACAGACACCTAAGCCACCCTCCCCAGGGGACACCTAGGGGGAAGGGGAGGAATAATTCTCCGCTGACAGGATAACATTGACACGTAGAGGAGACTGATGGTTGCTGAACAGACCATAACGCACGATAATGTGGGCAAAACTTCAGCTGCTCTGAAAAACCGTCTTCGAGCAACGTCACAGCACACAACGGTCGCTCTTAGAGCTTTCAGCCTTAACCCGCGAAAGAAACCCACCCTCGAGAAAACCCACGCTAGACCGTCGCCACCAAACAACCTCAGCAGCCAGCCAGATCAGAGGACGAAAAACAGTTTAAAAGCCTCCACCTTCTCATTTTTTTTGCTCTGATTTCAACACCCTGGGGCTCCCCCCTCCTCGAAAATACGGTGCACGGCCAGCGGGCGCCGGCGCCTGAACGCCGCCGTGCCGACCGGTACCGAGGCCCCGTTTCCGACAGGAGCTGAGAGAAGAAAAAAAAAAAGGTGGACAACGAGGGTTTCCCCCACCTCTTCTCACCTCCACGTTCCCGGCGCTCAACCGGCCCCGGCCCGCTCCAACGTGGCAGCCGCGGCACCGCCCCTCGCCCGCCGCCGGCTTCCGGGCGCGCCCCGCGGCTTCCGGGCGGTGCAGAGCAGGGCTCCGCCTTGCCCTAGGCGAGAAACGGGGGAACGGTGTGTGTGCGCGGTGGGAGGGCAGTGTGGGGGGGGACGGGTGTACGTGGCAGCCTCCTTCTTCGGGGTCTGCTCCGGGTTTCTCGGGGCAGGAGCAGCGATCGGCCCTAGGGAAGAGAGAGACAGGCGTTAGGGGCGGCCGCCCCGCTGGGGCTCAGGCGGACCGGGGGAAAGCGCCTGCAGCACGGGGGCTCCGGTGCCGCCTGTCCTCCTCAGCTCATGGACAATAATCACGGCGTGGTCATGATGTGAACAGCAGTAAGGCTCATCATTGGACAGGGGCCAGGCCCACGAGAGGTGGGGTTCCTCCGCCTTTCGGGGCGGGGGAATAGCACCAACACGCGTGACGCCGCGACCCAGCCGCCGCACCCGGCGACCTGCTGGCTTTCACAGCCCGGGGCGGCGGGGGCGGCTCGTGGCTTGGGGGCGCTTCCGGCCGCAGCCCCTGACCCACCTCTCATGGCAGCCGGAGCACAGCTCCGCTGCCGCCTCCCGCTGCCGGACTCCGCCGCCGCTCAGCGGGCCGGTGCTGTGCCCGGGACGGGCGTTGTCGCGGCCCCATGGCGCGGCTGCAGCTCCTGCCCCGGCGAGGCCGAGGGGCCGCGGAGAGCAGCCCCGCTAGCGGGCATCCCCTAGCCTGGAACCCCTTACGCGCCACCGACCGCCGCGCGGCGCCAGAAAGATCTTTTCCTTCGCCCACCCGCTATATATAGGGACTAGAAGCGCTGCTCCTATTGGCTGTAAGGATCACTGCTTGTCATTGGCTGCTTCTTCCTCCGCCGCCGCTACCGGTTGGCTTGGTTCTCCTCTCATTCCCATCGCCTGCTTCTCTGTGACGTCAAACCGAGGCGGAACTGCCACAAGAAAACCAGCAACGGCCGCTGCGCCCAACGCAGAAGTAGCTTTCACCGGGAAGGCTCGGCTGTCGTGGCTCACAAGTGAGCCAATGGGAAGGAGGAAACTGGGAGGTCGAGCGCCGGCAGCCAATGGGCGGGCGCGTTCCGTGGTGGGGCGTGGTGGCGGGCCGCGGCGGTGGCTGCGGGGCGGCCATGACGCGGAGCTGCTCGGCGCTGGGCTGCACCGCCCGTGACAACGGGCGGAGCCGGGAGCGCGGCATCTCCTTCCACCAGTGAGTGCGGCCGCTCCCCGCGGGAGCCCCGGGCGCCGCCTGCGCAGCCCCCGCCCGCGCCTCCCGCTCTCTTCCCCTCTGCCGCAGGTTCCCGGTGGACGCTGCGCAGCGCCGCGAGTGGATCCGCGCCGTGAACCGTGTGGACCCGCGGAGCCGCCAGGCCTGGCGGCCCGGCCCCGGCGCCATCCTCTGCTCGCGGCACTTCGCGGAGGCCGACTTCGAGCGCTACGGACTGCGGCGGAAGCTGCGACGGGGGGCCGTGCCCTCCCGCTTCCCCCAGCCGGTGCGTGCCGGAGGCGGTCGCGCTCCCCTCTTCCCCCGAGCCGGGCCGCGGCGGCGGGCGGTGACCTCCCCTCTCCCTTCCCTTCCAGGAGCCGCCGGGCGCCGGCCGGAGGAGTGGGCCCGCCGCCCGAGCTCTGAAGCAGCCACTCCCCAGCCCCCCCGCCGGAGTCACCGCTGGGGACCACAACTACAGCCTGCAGGAGCAGCAGGCAGCCGGCGGCGAGGCGCGGCCGCCGCTGGAGGCCCCGCAGCAGCAGCCGCAGCTCCTTGCGGATGGGAGATGCTCCCCCGCACACAGGCCCAGAACGCTGGCGACGGTCCTCCGGGAACTGGCAGATCGGCAGCAGCTTTCAGAGGAAACCGTGAGTTTGCTGCAGGCCCACTTTTCAGGTACTGCTGGGGGCGTTTGCTAAGGCAGAGTGCTTCGTGGTCTGTACTCCCTCACCCCAGTTTTATGTATTTGTTGGACTTTATGGTATCGATAATCCCTGATTGTTAGACTGCTATGTCTAGTGGTATAGTGCAAAGGCTTTGCAATCTGTAGGTCTGGAATGCAACCACCAATCCTGCAAACAATTAAAGTCTCCCTGAAAAATTCAATTACATGAGGCTGGCTATGGTGCTCAGGTCAGACCTGTAACTAAGGCTATTAAATACAACCATGCCACCATTCAGCTGACAGATGGCTCAAGAATATAGTATATTTAGCTAGGAAGACCTTGTCTTTCCCACTATCCAGAAGCAATCTCTGTTAACATTAATAATATAACCTGAAGAAGCCACTTCAAGTTGCAGAGCCAACTGTAAGTTAATGGTTTATCTCCTGTTATATCAATTTTTAAGCAGCACCTACATGTAAGACGCAAGTCTACTCAAAACTGTGGAATGACATTCAAAAGGAAAAGAGGGGAAAGGTGTGTCAGGAACTTGGCCTTAGACAGCATGGTGGGACTCCCTGGCCACTGCCCATCCCGAGGAAGAGGCGAAGCACGACGGCAGCATTTTTGAGCTGTACACTTCACACCAGACTTCAGGACTGAGTGGTTCCAGTTGCTTGGAGAAGAGAAGAACAGCTATGCTGTTGCCTTGTATTCTGCAATATCTCTGTATTATTCATCCTTCTTAAGTTATCAGCTATTTATTTGCTTTACTAAAGCTGACCTCTTGGGTTTTTTTTCAAGCAGATTTGCCTTGTGAGTTGCACAGCTGGAGGCAGATGGCAGACTACTCACCAGAAATGAGGCAATTTGCTTGTATTCTCCACCTCTACCATATTAAGGCCTATGATTATCTACGGAAGATTTTTCCCCTCCCTCATCCTTACAGCCTGACAAAGCAAGTTTTTATTCATTCATTCCTTCTGAATGTGTTTCCAGGTACTCATGTAGAAATAGGTGTAGCAGATCTGTCCTGAAAACATTCAGTGGGAGTAGTAGTTTTTCCCTGCTTTGTTTTAGTGACAGAAGTAGAGTGAAAAGCAAATGTCAAGAAATATTGATACCCCTCATCTCAGAGAGCTGCTATGTGGTTATGTGTGTGGATCACAGCATGACAATAACACATTCCTCACATTAACAATTTTGAAGTAAGCGTGGAGTTTGCTAAGTATTCCCAGATGAGTATGGGTGTGAAAAAAGGTTCATTTTGGGACCTCAGCTGCTCTAGGGTCTATATGTTTTACTTCACTGGGGAAGAAGGAAGAATACAAAAAAGCAGAGGTGCTTTACCACATTGCACATCACAGGGCAAGAGTATGTGCCAGCGTAGACTTGTGAGAGGGGAGGGATGAGCCATGTGGTGGAAGGAAGGGCAAATACAAGGAAGGTGACCTGAAAAGAAGCAGCAGGAGGCAGTGTGAAGGGTGCTCCACCAGTACTCCACCAACAGCCAAAACTGAGTGAGGAGATAAAGGCAGGAATAAGTGTCAGTAGAGGAAATCAAAACCAGTAGGACTATACATGGAAAACTTTAGGCCTGTTTTCTGGACAAGGGAGAAGTCAAGAACAAAACATGAGAAAGCGAAGGACTGCATAAAGTAGTTAGACTAGAGCTTTGGCTTTCCTCACCTTGCCTCATAAGGACTCTGGGAAGTTAGTGAATCTTGACAAGTGTCTTGTTTCAAAGTTACAGAAGGGAGATATTTCTAGATCACAACTCAGTTGTGTAACCCATTGCAAGTATGTAGGCTCAGCATTTACTACCCACACTAAGGTGTGAGGAAAAGAAACTCAGACTGTGCATTAAGAAAGGCAGGGCTGCTTGCTTTATACTCTGTGCCTTATCCTGCTCTACAGCTCTGGACATGGCTGACCATGTCCTAAGTGGTAAAAGGTGCTGACTGTTGCTTCAGTTTTCTCAGAATCACATCTCCTAATGGCACCCTCCCTTTTTTTCCAGTTGGCTGTCTAATAATGAGGCTGCTGCAGGCTTCAGCAATGACATTTTTCTCCGCCTTCAGGAAAAGGTGGACAGAGGGGAACAGGCCTACTGCTACTGTGCTCTGATGGTACAAGACATGTCCCTGCAGAAGCAGCAGGAGTGGGACCCACAGACCCAGCACCTGACAGGCTTTGTTGACTTGGGAGCAGGCGTCCTTGATGCTGATGAAGCCCCACTGGCCTCAGAAGTGATAATCCTCATGGCAGTCGGCATCTCGAGTCCCTGGACAGCTCCACTCGGCTACTTCTTTGTGAACAGCACATCCGGCTGCTTACTTGCTCAGCTGCTTCGTCAGACCATCAGTAAGCTGAACAACGTAGGCATCACGGTGCTGGCTGTAACATCAGGTGCCACTGCTTGTGGTGCTGAGACGGCCAGAGCTCTGGGGATCAGGATAGATCCCGAAAGGATTCAGTGCACTTTCCAGCATCCACCTGGCTCTGCTCACAGCATCACCTACTTCTTTGACATTTGCCATGCGCTCCAGCTGATAAGGAATGCTCTGCAGTGCTTCCAGAAGATAGAGTGGCTCAGTGATGCCGTGTGGTGGCAGCATGTGGTGGAGCTGGCAGCTTTGCAGGAACAGAGGGTATTAGACCCATGCAGTCCTAAGTCAGGCAGACCTAGAATTGAGGAGAGTTACCACCTTAAGGTCAACCTTGCTACCCTGTTGTTCAGTGAGGGTGTTGCTGATGCCCTGGAACACCTCCAGAAGCTGGGTCTGGCCTCATTCCAGAACTGCAGTGGGACTGTCAAGTTTGTGCGTTTGATGAGCTGTCTGTGCGATGTATTTCATGGCAAAGGTCCCTATAGAAGGAGACTTACAGGGCCTTTTCTAGCTACAAATTACACCAAAATAAGCTACCTCTTTAATGAGGCCAAGAGCTTCTTTGTCACCTTAACAGACTCCATGGGGAGATACGTTATTAAGAGCAAACGTAAACTAGGGTTTCTGAGTTTCTTGCTCAATGCTGAAAGCCTCAAGTGGCTTTATGCTAACTATGTATGTCCAGAAGGGAATCCTTCCCACCACCTCCTGACCTGTGCCTTCAGCCTTGACCCACTGGAGGTGTTTCTCAGGGCCCTCCAGCAAGCCTGTGGCAGCAGCGGGAGCCCCACCTGCACTGTGTTCCAGGCTGCTTATCACAAACTGCTGGCCAGCTGCAGCCTGGCACCAGGCTCACCACACAGCAATGGCTCAGACAACATGAGTTCCTTGGACATATCCCTGTCTCGTAGAAGAGATCTGACCCTTGGCAGCATTCGTGCTCAGTATAACCCAGCTTGTGGGAGGACACTGGCAACAGAGTACCCCTATTGTGCAGGCCTGCTTTTGCGTGGCTCTGCACTGAGTAATGCACTGACAGATCTATCACTGCATGCACAGAGCATCACCTGCACTGCAGGCTTCATTGCTGAGCAGTTAGCCTCTGACTTGCAATGCGAGGCTTGTCTTGCTTCCCTCTTTGAGTCAGATGAGAGCAGGCTAAGATGTGGGTCAGTGCTGTACATAAAAAAGATAGGTGGAGTGAGTCTGCCCTCAGCAAGTGTGTACCACATAACAAGCATTTTGGAACAAGGCCTAAACCGGTATGGCAAAGTAGGAGACAGCAACAACACCAAGCTATGGCATTTGTCTCTAGAACAGAAAGTCTTCCAGGAGCTTCTGGGAGAAAGTCCCCTCTTCCCCACCCTCACAAACCACTTATTTGATGGTGAGTTGTGTGTCAACAATCATTACACAATCTTAGTAAAGGCAATAACACGACGTTATTTAAACATCAGAACAAACCATGCCGAATACCTCAACTTGAAATACCCTTGTGGAAGGCAGAGACTGAAGGGAAAACGTTTACTTCCATCACCACTAGGCAGCTGTCAGTCAAGCCAAACCCACACAGGGTCATGAGTACTACTGCTGTTCCAAGGAGTACTATCCCTTACTGAGGCTCAGCAACGGTCACATCTAGACAACACACAAGGAAATGATGTGTCTTCCCATAATTTGGCCAGCAAAACTGGTGTTGATAAGTGGTAACTGCAAACCATCTGATCAGAGTTTGGCTGATCAAAGCAAGGAAATTCATCTAATCCTGTGTTCTATCCACCAATCCTGCAAAGCAGCTACGTATTTCATGAGACTTGTATGGCAGGTCAGGGTGAGCAACAGTTGCTCAGGATGCCTGGGAAAGTGGTAGGGGTCACTGCAGTGTCACCTGGAGGTGCTAGGTGGCTTAGTGCTGTGAGTGCTCTTGCCAGGAGAAAACTGATCCATCTTCCATGCAGTTGGGTGGGATCACACATGCTAGTAATTCGATTTCACCAAAGCAGATCTTTAAAAAAGCTGGAGGCCAGAAAGCTTGCAGAGCTTTTACTTAAAAAGGAAAATAAAGATGTAAAGAAAAAAAATGGCACTCAAGTTGTACACAAGCTCTGATCTCTACTCCTACATGTCTCAAACCACTAAAACTGTTTAAGTCTAGATCCTCTGAAGGTGGGACTGCACTATCAAACTGTACCCACTAAAGCCTCATTTTTTGCAAATGAGGTAAAGCAAAAAGGCTGTTGTCCATGAAGGTGAGGTGGCAGTGCTGTTGTGCCCAGGGGCCCCAGGCACCAGCATGTGGGTATGCTGCTGGAGGGTGAGTGTTTCAGGTCCTGTTACATGGCCCCATCAGGTCACCCACTCAACTGTGCCTCATGGCCCCATCTTCTCAGAGCTGGCATGTATCCCACAGCCCAGGGCACAAGGCAGTCTCCTTTTCAGATATTGTTTCCACTGATTACTTGAATCACAGATTTGATGCCACCAAGTAGGACAGGCTTCTTAGTTCATTTCTGTGGCAAGGAAGCTGCTTTGGTTTGCAGTGCTTTACCTGGAATAGTTTGACATAACTGCTGCTAAGCAGCTTCCCTTTGCCACACAGAACAGCAATTGCATCTACAGAGATGGAAGGCAACTGGTATCCACAAAACTCTGGCTGTTTGGTTACTTCCAAGTTGCATGTTGGAGGTAAGATGAAAAATGGCAAACTGCCATGTCCCAGGGCAGGAATAATATTCAAGGTGCCATCCTGCTTACCAGTGACTTGACAAAACTTTCCCTCATTGGTTTGGGTTCTTCCTCCCCTTAGTCCTACCCACTTGTGGGAGCACAGCTGCTGCACTCAATTCCTCAGGCTCTGCTTTGAGAGCAGCAGCACCACAGAACTTCACTTGTTCTGCTGGGAGTAGCAAACCAAAACCTCTAGACTTTTTTTCCAGTCCAATTACCTAATGCAAAGCTAGTTGAATCTATCACTGCCATGGAGCCATGCCAGCCACAAAAGACTGCAAGAAACTATTCCCCTCCCATGTGATTTTTAGAGCAACTGACAAAATGCTGCTGAAATCCCAGTGGTTGATTGGTTGCACTCACGTAGTGCTGTAACATTTGCATTGCCTAAACTTCTAGTCCCAATATGAGCTGAGCAGTAGGGAACAGGCACTTCCTTGCTGTGCATTTTTTTTCAGCTGGACATAAGCCAGCTGCCACTTCCTGTTTACATCTGAGGGAGCTTGTCTTGCTCAAGTCATACCAAGCTGCATCCTGAATGGGAAGCTCTTGCACAAAGATCTGCATGAACTCCTGGCTGCTGGGGTGAAGCTGTGAACATGGCAGGTGTGCTGTGCACAGGGCTTCCCCATTTCTGAATTCCTCATGGGTTTTGTGCAGTTGCTGCCGATCAGCCAACTGAGCCAGAGACCACTGCACAGATAGGCTGACATCAGGCTCTGTGCATTCCTGTGGCTGACCTGCCCATACCCACAACCACCACAGTTTGTATATGCTTTTGTAGTTCACTAAAATATTGATGACAGATGTTTTCAAGAGATCTTGAGGAAGTTTTAAAGGGCTTGGTAGGATGATATTTGAGCAAAAGCACATTATTAGAAAAAAGCATGGCAGTTATCTAATTAACAAAGCTATCCAATATTATAAAAAAGCTTGACAGTTGCTATAGGAACCCTGTACCAATTGCCATTATTTTCCAAAAAAATACAGACCTGCTGTTTCCCACCACAGATACTGCTGGCTGTACTGACACTGCAGGAACTGTCATGTTTCAGTGGACTTTTTCAGCATTCATAACTCCACAATTGTGACCAAATGATTTGCCACACCACTCCTTTTCCCAAAGGATCTTTTGGACACTGCTTTCTCTTCCCAGCAACTCCTTGCTCAGACATTCACCGTCTCGCTCTGAAACACCCTCACTCTTGCTAGCACCACACCCCCCATGAGGTCTACACGAGCCCACCCCAAGTCACTCTGAGCACCTCATTCCTTCTCTCATTCCTCCACTGCAGCCTAAGGTAACTAACAGCCTTCTCCTGTGGCAGCTGGTGCGCTAGGGGTGGAAAAGCTCAGTCCAATAATATTTTTCATTTGCTCAACATCCTAACAATGCTCCTAAGACTCCCTGAGCATTGATCGTATACTACCTTTACCAAGTTGCTAAAAAAAGCTGAACGTAGAAACTGGATGCACAAAGCCAGGTTTTACTTTGGAGAAACAAACCACAAACTCTCTTAACTGACTTCTATTCCTTAATGCCACTGAGAAATACAACTTTGCAAAAGCCACTCACAAACCTTCTCCCCAAGACAGACATAAAAAGACACAAATGCAACAAGAAACAGTGCATTGCATCTTGATAACAAGCAGTCTAAGAGTCTTGACAAAGTTTTGCCTCAAAGTTTTGCCCAGGGTCCTCAATAAGCTCTGTGGAATACCCTTGCTGTCTTCAAGGGCGCTGCAGAACGGCCTTGCACATCCTTCTACTCAGTCTGAGCTTAACTCTTGCCCAGTCAGTGCTCGTGAAAAAAATTATGCTTTCTCATTAGAGTTTAAAAGAAATTGAGAAATGATCATGTGGGCTCAACTATCTGGTGCTGGCTTGGTTGACACATTTTGGCCTTTTATGAACTGTTCCACAATGTGTGATGAATTGCTAGGCACGACAGTATGCTAGTAACCAAGGGTTTACCTCTGGTAGGATTCGATCTCATGCTGAAAATCCAAGCCAGTACTTGCATCAGAAGTGGGTCTAGTGTTAACAGATTTATTTTCATGTTCCAGTGAAAATCTTCTGTGTGTATTTGTCAGTGCTGAAGGAAATGAGTGCAAAAAAAATATTTACAGAATAGTATAAATGTTTATTTTTCTTTGTGATTCATCTGACTTATTTGTACAATATAGAAAAGTGTACTCTGAATCGGTCTAGTAAATATAAATTTAATTTTTCTACTTTCAGATGTAAACAGAACTAGAAAATGAACCCTTGCCCCATTCCCAATTATGTAACTGGATGAACTTGACTGTAAATCTTGTCCAGCAGTTTGATGCAAATGGCTAAGGAAGTACAAAAACCAATTCACACATTCTACACCAGGGAGGGGGGAGAAAGGAATTCAAGCTTAATATTTGAAAAAAGCTTGTTCAAAACAAAATAGAAGAACTAAGAGCATTTGATTGCACCTTCAAAGTCTTTACAAGCGAAATATTCTCAAGCAATACCATCATACATAATTACAACTGTAATCTAAATTTCACAAGTGTTTTTGCACACTGTATATAAATACACATCACGAAAGGTGCAATTTAGAGTAAGACACAGAATATATACAAAACTAACATGGATTGAAGTCTAAACAAAACAAGGCATATTGCAATCTGTTTGAAAAATAACGTAAGTAGGTATTACTTTATTCACTTACACTAATTTACATTTATACAAATGTTACTGGACATACTGTATTAGGTCACTAAAAGTAAACTGAATATCTGCACTATCTACATGTAAAGTTACTGCACTGATTTTTAGTAAATCCAAATTCTAATTATGAAAAAAAGTGTTGCACAAGAGGTGGATTCCCTTTTCAGAGATTTGCACAAATATACTTGCTATTTATGCTCAGGGAGATGTTAATAGCAGACAGGGCCTTTCAAATGGTGACTGGGAGGTCAAACCTTGTCTGCAAGGGCCATTCAACAGGCCCACCACCACTGCTGGCCACCTCCTAGGCCCTTTGTGCCCCCAAGGCATTTCAAGGAGACACCAGAGAAGGGAAAAAGGGCCTTTTGCTCAGTGCACAGGACTGTGGGGTGAAGACAGGAGTAGAAGCATCCTCCCATCCTATTGCCATCACACATGTAGGCACTTAACTCTGTTGCTGGTTTGCCTACCTCCTACCTTTCCCCAGCCTGGCCCTGCTAGAAACTTGGAGAAAGAGCTCTGCTGCATTTTTCTTTATTTACAGTTTTACAGGAGGAATACAAAATCCCTTTTGCAAAAACCTAGCTAGTTCAGGCTGAGTGAGAGATAATAAAAACACCTGTGATTAAACATGGTTATTGACATTCATGGTAGGTAAGTAACCTCCCAGGTTAATTTTGCAAGTGTGTTGCACTATCAAAAATGGTATCTGAGATTGCCTGTAACAAATACTGAAAAAATCCCCTGCCCTAGTCTGTACACCGCTATAGTTGATTCCCCCTGCTGCCACACACCCCTCAACTCCAAGCTTTATGTAAAAGAATCCATCCATCTGTTTTGGTAGCAGTCCTGATTCTATGCTAGCATCCTCTCCGATCATGGCGCTCTCAGTCATTCTAAACAATACTAAAAAAATAACCTTCCGACAAGTAAATTACCAACACACAGAAGCAGCATCCTGAAGACCCACAACCAGGTTGAATGTGATCCATACCTGCCTTGGTAAGTCGATACAGATGCAGATTGTCTTGAGTCCTCACTAAGACAACTCCACGGTCTCCAGTGACATCAGTTTCTCAGATGAACACTTTTCCAGAGTTACAGCTCAATCCTAGAAAACACAGTGGACCGCACATCCCTTCCTCCAGTGAGGGATTAGGCTGCTGCAGACCTCTGAAAAACCAAGCTTCATCTATGCAACAGCATCGGTCTGCTGCACACTTAGGTTACACTGTAGACCAGGCAGACAGTCTGGTATTGCAGCATGGCTGCTTTTCCTCACTTCTGAAAACAGGCCACTGTCTCTGCCTTCAAGTTCCAGCTTAAACATTTGAGCTCTCAGCCACATACCTATCAAAAAATTTCCATTAATTTCATTTGCTTCTAAACCCCTTGGGCCCTGCTCCAGCAAGATTCTCTACCACTTGCCCAATGTTAAATCTGCAAGCAACCCCTCTGTATTATTACCTGTGTACTCCACAGTACTCTGTGCACTAAAGAAACTTGCTGTGTCAGGTCCTAAATACATGTACGCTTTCCATATATATGCTCATTTTTACATACTTCCTTTCAGAACTATCTTGGATCTTATTACATGCCTGTTGCCAAAAGTGTCACCTGGCTGTTGACACAACCTGTGTTTTCCTGTATGCACAAAGTTATGCAACTCCATAGACAGTAAATATATATTAAAATAATTTATATATGCTCTTCAGGCATTTTTTCTGGGGAAAGGGGAGAACACATCTTATTTTTAAGAAACCCAAGGTAAAAGCTGTACATCAGGAAGAAGAATTGACCTTTAGACATTGTCTTAAGTAGAAGAGGATTTAGCTAAGATTTAAAAGGCTCTACATCTTGTTATAAAAGATTTTTCTTGTTTCAATCTTACACAGGTCAATTTACAACAAGCACCAAATTAACAAATGTTATCAAATCCTCTATGACAAACCAAAGTGTCCCTGTGCCTTAAGTGTTCTGTTCAGTCTGCTTTGTTGTGGCTCACATGCATGGTCAGCAGTTCATGGTGCAAGGGTCACTTTTGGACTTCCCTGCAGAGTTAATAACTCTCATCAAACAGCGTCCAAACTCCTCCAGGATCATGCGCTCTGCTGCAGCTTTTGACTTGCCCATTTTCTCTGCTTGCTCTGCCTGTGCGAGAAGGCATTCGCAGGTTGCATCAGCTACCTCCTTGGTTACAAATGTAAATGGCAGCCTGAAACAAAGAAAATTCCACTCGCTCTCAGCAAAAACACACAATGAACCTAACTCAAGGGCTGGGTAACTTTTTCGTACACGGACTGATGAGATTTCATCTGCCCCATTGCTTCCAATAGCCTTTAGACAATCAAGAGGGAGTGAAATGAACTGGTGGGCCGTTGTGCTTTGGTGCCTGCCTCCACTGATGTACAATTTGAAGTAGACTTTGAAATGCACAGGTACATTGAACAATTCTCCAGCTTTTACCATAAGGGCAGCTCAACGATTACATCCTCTCAGTAAATGAGACACTTGTACTTCATGCTTCCTGTGAGCATATAGGCAACCATGAGAAGATAACACTTAGTTATGTGCTTGAACACAGCTATGCTTGTCATAACCTAGGTTCCACAGAAAGCAGTTGCATGAACAAAAAGCTCCATTCACGCGAGTGCTCCTGCTTTTACAACTTACACAGATAACATTCAAAGATGACAGGGACATACCTGTCACATCAAAAAGAAGAAACACATTAGAAGCAACTGAAACAGGGTGCTGCATTAACTTACTTCCCACCACCACTGCTGAGTGCTGGTGTTGGCCTTGTCAGCAGATCTGAGATCTGGGAAGATAATTTTGTCTTTGCAGCGGTCTGCTGCTGGACCCTAACTTCTGCAGCATCTGCTAAATGCATCAATGTCTTTCGCTCTGGGCTTTCTTCAAAATTTTTACAGCCAATGCATTTGCATATGGAAGAACACATGATTTTTGCCTGAAAGAAAGAAACAAACAAAACATGAGAAACCTGTTGCAACCTTGTCTCCCTTTATGACAAGCCACAACAAAAAGGAGATCTTGTTTTAATCTCTTACCAATTAGCCACTAGAAGCCCCCAAGTAGCAGGTTTTTTTCGTCAAAATTCTCACCTCAAACTGACTTGCCTTCCCAGAACATACACTTGAATCAAATGCAAATCAATGGTTTCCCACTGATCCCTTTCTTCACCAACCTATTGTTTCTGGTGGAATTTAGGTGGATGAGCTGAGAGAGGTCAGTCTGCCACTGTCTTTACAGCCACAGACTGATCAGTTAACTGACACAACAACTTTTGCTTTTGTCTTCCACAGACATGTTCTATCCCAGAGCATCTGTAGGATGCTGCTTCAACTCCTCCTAGGGACTTGGTGCAGTAGATCTCTTTAGAAAATACTGCTCTTCAGTAAAGGACAAATCCAAGCCTGAGTTCAAAGTTGCCGCATGGTCTAAAATTAGACTTATATAACAGAAGTTATCAGTTTTACCATATACATTACTTTCTACATGCAAACTGCTGGAATAAGAGGTAACATTATAGCAATAGAAAAGAATAGAGAGAAAACATTATAGCAAAACAAAGGAGAAACAAAGCAAATCAGAGAAGTTGCAGCACTAAAGGGAAAAAGCCAGTATATCTTTAAGATGAGATAATACCTCATACCTCGTAACATTCGCAGTAGTTTTTGAGACATCCCGAGCGTTTACAGTTACACCCTTTGCTGTGTCTCCGATCTGATTCTCCTTCCTTTCCTTTCCCTATTTTGGGCTTGAAGGCTTCAGGGTTTCTATCAAGGCAGGCCTGTCAATGCAGACCCAAAGGGTCAGTAACTGCATGCGGGGAACAGAATTTAGAGGTGCAATAAAAGAACTTAAGCCTTGCACATGTGGGAGGAGATCAGGGAATTATACATCCAACCCTGCCCTGTGCCGTAGCTTCAGAAAACACAAGCTAAACGGCTTTCATCCCAGGGGCAGGGGAAGACGCCCCTCACCTTTATTGCTTTTTGCCTATCGTTTTCATGGTCCAGGTTGTTATAACAATTTGTACAGTTGCAGTTATTGCAGAATTCACCATTTGCAAAACAATCACAATACCTGAAACAGAAGATGCAGAAGGTGTTTATAAACATGCCCATTACATCGGCATTAGTACTGATGGCAGTAGCAGAAGCTCCTAGTCTGATGATATGCACATGCGCCAATAAGGGTAAGGGTCACCTATGCTCAGCTCCATGTATACAAGTGGTATAGCTCAAGGGTGCCCACCTTAGCTGATGTTCACATAGCACAGGTCCCCATAGCAGCAAAAGGAGCTAATACTACTTTCCCCTAGGGCAACTCCTGGGTGGCTGACCCACATATTGAGGGCCATCCTGCTGCAGCTGCCTCATAGCCAGTTCAAGTCAGCCTTCAGGAGCTCTCAACAGCTGAAACAAAAGGCAACCAACTGGAATGCCAATCAACAGGCAGACTGACCAACACAGCAACAAGCCTTTTATTGTTAGTTCTGCCCATAGGTTGCTTGCAGCTGTGAACTGAGGCAGAGTTGGCCAAAGCAGGGATGGAAGAATAGAGAAGGAATAACAAGCAGTACACCTCATAGGCTTTGAAGCACAGGTAACTAGGGAAAGGATCTGAACGAGGATAAAACTGTAGTTATCAGAGACTTTTTAAAGGGATTAGTATATGAATAAAAAGCAGCAAAATATTGACAGGAAAAGCCAATCACATTGCCATGCCTCTTATGTACCTCTGCTACCTCACACAGATCTGATACAAGCAGCACCACATTCATCCCCAGCTCAAACATGGCTTTGGGCCACTACAAACTCTGGCACATTTCAATGCTTCCAGTACCACCTCCAGCTACAGCTGATAGAAACTGCTGATCCTCTTCAGTTGCTGTCCAAAATCCCGCTGGGAGTGTATGTTTATTTTTAGGAGCTTAAACCCCTTGCAAAACTGGCTTCCTGTGGCTTGCCCAGGGCAACACTACAAGAACTAGATTAGGGTTGCCCTGGAGTCCACTACAACCCTTATCAGGTTGAATTGCATTTTGGTGATTTTTAGAATCCTGAATGGTCCCAGGAACAAACTACATCAAAAGCTTCTACAACTTGTAATAACTTTCCTTTCTGTCCTGTTTAAAATTCAGTAGTGGAATGGTCCTGGTTTCCAAAACAAACAGTGCCAGCATCAACCTAGAGCATCAGTAAGCAAATAACTTCTCCGAGTTCTCTTCTTTGTAGAATAGGCTATGTGCCTACCTTCAATATTCATTTTGGAAAAACCACCCCCCCTTCCAGACAGGAAAGAGTTTTACTAGCAAGAAAGTATCTTTGCCAGAGTGGGTTAGCCATTTGCTCTGACCAATGCTTAGCCGCTTAGAGATATAATTAGAATAATTTACAAGAAAAATTTGGAAACACAGCATTCTGAAGCTGCAAAGCATCACCAGCGATGCCATTATTCTCCCAGAATTTCCAGAGCATTCAGCCGCCAAAGACCAAAATAAGTGGAAAACCATAAGCATCTAACATATATTTTACACTACAAAGTCAGTCACATATGTTGTAAAACATCTGAAAAAACAGCTACACATCTTCCCATTTTCTACATCTTCTGTGCAACAGGCACTTTTGAGGCTATGAAGCACAGGACACACCTCCCCACACAGAGGTTATTGTGAGGTTATTCAAACCGAAAAGTTTGAAAAGACACTTCTTAACTTGGGTTCAGAATCTGTTGCATCACTTCCCCTTTGAGCAGCACACCACTGATTTCCACTTCATTATCTAGGACTCAGGGAACCACAGATTAATTTCAGTACCTCCTCCTTTTATGTCCCAAAACTGGTAAACTGACTTTGCCTCAAGTTAAAAGAAACTTAATATCTCCTCAGCTTAAAATCTTTTATGTCAAATTCTTACAAAGACACTGAATGGAACAGCAAAATACGTCATGAGGATGAGCAAGACTCAGACCTACCAGTGAAGAATCACTTGTCTGTTCAGTCGTTTAAGAAAAGATACACAGCCCAGTTTTTCTGAAGTACTTGATACAGCATGGTATTACTGACACGCTTCACCAAAGTATAGCAGATACCCACTGATGATACCCTGGGATGTCATGTAACTCATGCAACAATAACAACGCAACTACAGCTGCTGAGTGGAATAGGCTCCACCAGGCAACAAGGCTACAAAGTTAGAACTTCATAAAATGTTAGCATACATATAGCTCACAGGAGTTACAAAATTACACAGACACTGCAACACCTCCACCAATATCAACAGCAACCTTAAATTAGCACTAGACATAATATTTCTGACATACTTAAAAACGGTATATTCCAATACTCGGCATAAATTTGTGATGTCAAAAAGGCGGCTTAAAAACAAACCAAAACCAAGCCGTACTTACAGTTTCAAACATAAAGACTTAGTACAATTGCAGGGCTTCCTGGGGCGGTTTGCAGATTCAGAAGAAATTATTCTGTGAGGGGGAAAATGGTGCATTTAGACACACACACACACTGTTTTATCAGTTTCTTCCTATTTTAAATTCAGGTAAATAGATCATAAACACTTAAATTTTTCTATTCCCCTTACATTAGGTTTTTGGCTGACTGCATTTAAGTAACTATTATATATAGTGCCTTTCTAACCCAGAAAGAGCTGGATTATTTGCTGCAAATCTGGCTGCATGCCTGAAGTAGAAATGAGGCTTAAAGCTAGAGGAAGCATCAAAACTGAAAACATCCTTGGAACTCCTCCACATGCAGGGGGTCTAGACCAAGACAAGGTTCACACAATATGACTGTGCCTTTTCTTGTGTTCTAGTTGACATTAAAGGGAAAAAAATATCTCTGGAATAACAAGCCAAAACATGGTATTCAGTTCATAAATAAACTTTATATCAGAGTCTTTAATTACTCTTAAAACTCAGATTTTGTGTCACTAATCGCTTTTGACGAGATTCATTCCATCCCTCTCCAGCAATTTCTGCACATAATACCAGGGAGATTAAGTCAAACCCATTTGTTTGAATAGCTGCATCTGGATTTGGGATTAGTTTGCATCAGTTAAAGTGACAGCAACAAAAAGCACCTTGGCATTTACAGTTTCCAGTAAACAATAATACAAGAGGACTGTGCAGAACCGCTAAGCCTGCTGGATTGGCAAAGGGAAAATAATACGTTAGCCATTATTTCCATTGTTAAAGAAAAAATACAAGACTGAAAAAACCCAAAGCTTCCTATCAGGATCCATTCTGCACTTTAGTTCCATGTTGCTGTTCGGCTGGATTTATGCACATGCTAAGCATCTAGCTCTTGTATCATCCAGTACCTCTTTCCAACAACGTTGAGAAATAGTTGAGGCCTGTAGCTCCCAGGTGCTGATGCAAAATGAAGAATGAGCAACAGGGAGCTTTCAGGCCAATCTCCTGCTACACAAGTTCAAAAAACAGAAAGGAAAGCACTGCTTTGATCAAGAGACTGGCTCAGCTGTCAGACAGATCCGTGTCCTTTAGTCAGAGGTAATAACCACACCACAGTACACTTGATTTTCTTGGAAAATTCCCCAAACCAAACTTCAAACCTCAGCTCCCATCCTTCCTTATAATGGGACTGAAAGATGCTGCTCATTCAGCAGCCTATACTGCAGGGTTTTTTTTGTTAGGGTGGGGCAGGGTTTTTTTGTGTTGTTTGTTTTGGGTTTTGTTTGTTTGTTTTTGCAAGACACTCACCCATTGAATGGTAGTCGTGCTTGGGACTGGATACTAGATGTCCCTGTAAAGCCAGTGTTGCTTGCTATAGATACATATGATGACTGTTGCAGCTAACAAAACAAAAACATTAATGTGTAGCCAAAGAAATCAAAGTATACACAAGAGGATGTGTAGCTATTCTTTTAATTAGGTTTCCAGATATTGTTATAGAAATAACATGCTTGGAAGTACAGTTTTAGACATCTGTAGAAATCGGGCAAGGCAGCAACCTCCTGCCTCCATACCTTGCATAAAAACATTATTTTAGATATTTTTGTTCTAGATTACATTGTCTACAGCCATACAGATAACAGAGGCTACCCATGGAAATGTTCAGACCAGAAACAGTTCCAGCTCCTGAAAATGTACTCATTTCCCCCCTTTTCCTAAGCAACCCTGACCCTAATAGAGCAGGATCACTTCCTGCACCAATTACTGCAGTAGCTTCCTCAATATATAAGCCACTCATTACAAAATTAAATAAAAGCAAGTAAAATTATTTACATTCCAACTCCTCTGCACACCTGGACAAACAGTTTGTTTTTCACATTAAAAAAACAAGATCTCCTAAGAACCTGTCAAATGACAAACTATGTGCAGCTATTTTTTCCTGCTGGGACAGGTTCTAAAGACAGACTGGCACATAACAAGATATGGACCTACTGGGACCAGGCCAAAGGGGACAGATTGTGTCCAGAACACAAAACCTCTGAGGAGAGGTCCAACAAATGGTATTATTTAGTTTAAGGTAAGATTTGTGGAAGAGGATTGGAAGAACACAGTAAGATTTCAGGGTCAAACTGCAGCTGTGACAGAAAGAAACCAGAAATGAGGTTGGTACCAGTAATGCCATGAGCTGACAGTCTTTATTTGCACAGATTGGCCAGTCAGCCTTCAGCAGAACATGCCATTTACTCTCTCCTTTTCATTCCAAATGTTGGTCAGATCTTGGCAAAGAGCAAAAAAACCTAATCCCTAGACCTGGGTTGGTGTGACTGATACCCCCTGCTACTGACCCATGGTAACGTGGTTAGCATGACTAACACCATTTTATAATGCGAGCAGCTATTATCTGACACCAAGTGGGTCACATATTCATTCCCTTTCCCCTCATTATGAAGGCCCTGAAGGTCCTGTGAACCAAGTAGACAAACAGATTTCTTCTTCCCCTCACTACTGGCCTCAAGATTCCTGGGCACCAGGCCAATTACTCCCTTCCTTACTGGCCATTAAGGTCTCCAGCACCCAGATAACCAGGTGGTGGTAATGACCCTGTCACAGAACAGGGAAGTGTAACAGTACACAGAGCACTGTCTATAAAATCAAGCAGTTACAAGTCCTAAGTGAGGAACTTGGATCAGAACTGCTGCTGGACAGCAAGACCTGTGACCCCCCGGTGGCTAGGGACACTTCCACTGACATCTGCTTCCTCTGAGGACTGAGTTAGTGACTCATTCTTTTATATGATTTTCGAGTCTAGATTATGAATATTATATTGATAAAGCAAACCATTTATTAACAATCTGGTCCAATCTGCAGAGGGCCTAGGTGATTAGAAATTATAAGTTAAGATCTAGGTGATTAGAAATTATAAGTTGTATTATAAATTCTGTACTACACTGCTTATAAAATCGTAATGCACCAATTCTGCTTACAGAAATCTTATGCTATTCAGATTATAGATTCTATGCTATGCTAATAAAAAAAATCCTGTTAAGAAAACAAAGGTTTAATTGTAACTATGATTTAGCGCCGTCATAATTCTGCCAAGGATCCCTTAAGAGCAACTGTTTGTCCCCTTAGTGTTACGTGACAGCTGGGGAGCAAAAACCTTTCAGAGGAAGGCAGTATGTTCCACAAAGCACCGCTTCCTTTTCTATCTCTGGGTTAACACCATACCTGTGTGACATACTGAGCTGGAAGGACTGCATACCCGACGTTTCCTGTGCCAGGTGCTGGTGCCAGTACAGTGCCCGGTGGGAGGTTGGTGAGGTTTGGCTGTATCTGTGGCAATGGAGTGGCTGGCATAATAAGTCTTTGTTGGGGCTGACTAGTAGTAACTATCTGGGAAGTTGGGTTGATCGGTTTGGGCACCACCTGGAGAGAAAAAAAAAAAAAAAAAAGAGTTCTTTATGAAATAATTGTTCTGTTGTTTCAGAATGCACTTTTATTAATAGAACACAATCACAGTGCTGAAACCGGATTTTTTTTCCTGTCCAGCCAAAATAAGTCAGGAGTATGCCTTTTATGTCTAGCTCACCTGTTTCACAGTTTGTGCTGGCACTATCGGAACAGACATCCGTACTGGTGTTGCATTCACCACCACTGGCTTTGCTAGTATCAAGAAACAACATCACATTAACACACCTTATTCACTCAAAGTCCACAGTTCAGTCCTCCAGAGTTTCACATGCACATAATGCAAAGGTATTTAATACTGTAACTATGCACTGAGATTACCTCACCAAACTCATGGCACGAAACATTTATGTCTAAAGAACACCTATGTAGACAGGTATTTGGCACAAGAGTGTGCACACGTTTCACATCAATGGCTTAGAAGGCAGCTTGGGTGCAGAGGTCCTCTGGACACCGGATTTCCCTTGGCAAGAGGAGAATAGAATAAAAACCCACACCTTGGTTTGAAATCTTTTATTCCATCACAGAAAGCATGGACAGAAACCAGCGGAAACATGTGGCACTTCTAAAGCACTTTAGATGGCAGGTTCTTCATGTTGCAGGAGTTTTGGCAATATGTCTGTGGGCTGTCCTAGCTTCATGCTTTTCACAGAGGATCTGGGACTTGCCAGGGAATCACCCACAAAGCTGGTAAACTAGGGAAAAGCAACCTAAAATGCTCCAGGAATTCAGGCCCAAAGACATAGCAATTTGACACAGAGGAGCATTTCCACATACAAACCAGAGGTTACAGTAGAATATGAAATTTATGGAGTCTACCACAAAACCAAATACATCTGGCTGTCTTGATGGATCTCTATTACGTACTCATTTTAATCCTCACAAAACACTCAAGAAAAAAAAACAAGAATAAACTTCAGACAATACATTAGCACCAGCACTTACCCTGTTGAAGAGGCTGCGTATTTGTACAGGGATTTTGACTGGCTGATTGGGTTGAACTATTGGCTGTTGTGGCAGTAACAAGTCTGACATAATGGAACTTGCTTCCCGGTACCTGAATCTGCTGAACATTGGGTGCAGTGGCCAAGGGAATAATTGTCTTAAATTGAGACGTACCCACTCCTCCTACAGTAATAGTCTGCACTGCTGATTTCACAGCCTGTTAAGCCAACACAGACAGCACAAAGTTACTTGTACAAAGGTAGAAAGAACATCAGTGTTTATTCCTCAACTGTTAAAGAGCAACTCTTTAATCCATTCGCATACTTGAGAACCAAGACAGTTAGTCCCATTTTTGCTTTCAAAAGTAAAACAGATGTGAGGAGATTAAACACCTCTCAACAGCTCAGAGCAAACTCAGTTCCATTTTCAAAGCTCCACACCAAACTACTATTTACATGAGTAAGGTGATTCAGTCCACTTCCCCAGATACAATATCTGCCAAAAACATTTCAGGCGACTACAGAAAACATTTCTTGGTTTGTATTCAAGAGTCAAGGAACGAACAAACCTAGAAAATTCCTGCTAATAAAAACAAATGGTAAGAACTTGCAGAACTGTTTGTGCTGGACTGTGGCATGATTTATCTCTGTGTGTACAGATACGTCCTATTAAGACAGTTTGTGATTAATACACAGAAATCACTGTGCAGCCCTTGAGAAGGAATTGGAACAGAGTCCATAAACTGATAGCTGAAGATATGAGAAAGAGGGCACAAGCTGAGAAATGAAAGATGCAAGAACAATGAAGAGTAGGAAAACACATTTATTAAAAAAAAGGCAAAAAGGGGAAAGACAGGGAGTTCAGCAGACCTGGGCTACCTCACAGCTGAAATAACGGTACATCTGGAATTTGCAAGACTTTCTCTTTCCGATTTCTCTCAAACTACAATCCGATAACAAGCAATTGTTTTATTTATATATGTTTATAAGCCTACCAGTTTGATAATGGCTTCTTTTTCCAGCCTTGCTGACAACCTCAAACCTTGGATTATTCCTCCTTCCATATAACTTCTTTTGGAGCTCAGCTTTTTATACTCAGTATCTTTTAATACTGAGATTAAATGTATCATTGTCCTTGGCGTTAAGTTTTAGTATTAAATTTGGTTGATAGTGCGATGTGACTTCTTGTTGGAAGATTTTCCCAGCTCCCCAGCCTTCAGCAGCTACATAAATGAAATCTCAATTTGCAAATATTTCACTGGAAATATAAGAACAACTCGGAAAATTGTAAAACTCAAGTGACAGTTCTTTTAAAGGAATGTTCTCGAGCCTAGAGAAGACAGGTGAAACCCTTGTGTTGTGTCAGATAGGTTTGGATCAGAACACAGCCATCCCCTTTTTGTCACTTAGAGTGCTTGCATTAGAGTGACTTAACCTTTTAACACCCGTTCCAAAAAATTTTTTCAGTTTTACTCTGAAATGAATTCAAATCATGCTGGTGTCCACATCCCCATATCCGTTTAGGATTCAAGTTAGCACCTGTATCAGTAAGATGAGACTGGCAAAATCTGTCTGAGTCTCTGCTCTTGTGCTGTATATGCAGCTGTGTCCACACACTACTATATCCACTCTGGTTATTTACACTCATACACACTATGTTTACCAAAAGAAGAATACAGACATTAAGATAGAAAAAGATTCACCTACAATTACAAAAGATGAAGAAATGTCAGTTTTGTCATTCATTAATGCAAATCAATTTATCAAAGCTATTATGGAAAACCATGATATTTTTCTAGAAATGAGGCACAGGAAATTAATAATTTCTAATTCTGTAGGTCTCAGACCGTGGTGTCTTGCTGATGCAGACTTCTACCGCAAGAATATGAACTCCATTGTTGCAAACCTCAGAAACACCTGCAAAGGAGCCCTAGTCAGTCAGTGGTACAGAAACACTGACAGACCCACCCAAAAAATGCTGCTTCGTGTCATAGGCAGCCTTTAAAGTTACTTGGGAGATTGAGAGTATGGAGACAAGAACCTGTACCAAGTGGGCTTTCCAGGTTTGAAAGCTGCTTTCTAACAGCATGCCCCTGCATGGGCTTGCAGTGGTTTGCACTGCTCAACCGAAGAAGCACGTGCTTCCTTAGGGCAATGCTTTTGCTAATTTTTAAGCATACACCATTACAAGAACACTTTGGGACTGATCACTGCCAGTTTGTGGTTCAACACTCCAGTTTCCCTGCAAGCGATGAGACAGGCATGCCAGAAGACACAGGAAAGTCAGTCTGTACCTGGGCGGTTGTGTGGTTGACTATAGCCTTCCCAGGGGAGGAGGGTGCTGACTGCTGCACTGTGAGGATCTGCTGTCCTAATGCTACATTCAGTGGGACACCCACTGTCTTCTGGGGGGAGTTGGGAGGCTGGGAGGCCACTGACACCACTGTTAGCTGCTTGGAAAAACAAAGAAGCAGTTTAAATCTCTGCACAGGATACAAGACCCTGCACACACACATTCGCCTTCTCATGAAAGTACAGTTCTCCACCAGTACAAAGAGTTCTTTCTGTGAACAAGGGTGCTGTATTTAATCACAGCTCACACAGGTCCAACTGTGCAACAACAGCACATAGACATGTTAGAATCTTCAAGGCTGGTTCCTAGCACCAAAAGGCCCCAGCAGAAAGCTAGCGCTGCTTCTGCTTTTTGGTTTTGGTTTGTTTGTTTGTTTAAGGAAACTAGCCCACTGAAGCCTGAGCATTGTCAGTGTAGATTTTTCTGAATAACAGCGTTATAGTCACTACCATGACTACTACATCATAAACAGAAATCTTAAAGGAGAGCTGTGGGAAAAAAAAAATCTCACATTACACTACTGATTCAGCCAAAGTATAAGAACATCAGTATTTTCAAGTGTACTTTCCAGATTCCTGTTGAGATCTAGTCTTCTGACTGCATTTCTGCTGAGTGCAGTGTTTGAGTACTCTATTCTATATAGCCACACCCCTTCCAAGGTTAGTTTTCTTTTTGTTCTACACTTCCTTCTTTATGTTTTAAGACGACTCCCAATTTTTGAAACCATTTGATTTTAAAATATACTTAGAATTACTTATCTACAGTAAATTCAAGATGTAACCCTAAGGACTGTTTTCGCCCCTGATGATAATTTTGATTCTATAATTTTTTTAACTTCTTCCTCATGTTGCCTCCCTCACTAATAGTTGTCAAACACAAGTCCTCCACTCCATTTGCATAATATTACATAGCTAGAGCACTGCCAAACTAAGGTGATGCTTTACTCTTACACTAGTTTTCATACACATTTAGTTTGCACGCACTATGCATCTTGTCCCCCCGACTCTTCCTTTCGCCAGCAATAGTCCTCTTCTCAGGACAATTTTATCAAGTCTAAAATAAAAGCGTCACCATGACACTTTTCTGTAACGCAACTTACAATGGACGAGTTACCTTTTCTATGTCTCGCCTACCTGTGCCAATCTCCAGCTCTATATTTGTCAAGGACCACTGCAAATCTCATTTGTTTCAGACGTGATTAGGGAAGACTAAATTTTCTACCCAATAGCAGCCAATGGTTAATAAATGCTGACCTATTAACATCATTGAGGTCTCATCTTAAACAGCCTGTAGATGTTTTATAAAGGCATTAAAAAAAGAAACACAACTGTTCAAGCACTTTGCTAAACGAGAACAGCTGCTCTCAGAATGGATGCTTAGGGAATAGCAAGAAATGGCAGGAATGGGAAACTAATGCAGTAATGCATATTAATTAAAACCAGAGTAAGGAAGCCAATTGCAAAAAATCTAGCTTAGGCCATTACCGCAGAGCATCGTGATGTGCAATGGAGACTCTGAAGTGGCGGGATCATAAACAGCTTGTAGCAAAGACACAGAGCTCCATTCAGACCACTGTGCAGGAGGGACAGAAGACTGCAGCCAGAATCAGGTCCTTACCTTATTAGGGGATTTGAGTGGCGAGATAGCTATTTTATTCGGTGTCTGTTGTGTCGTTGTACTCAAAGATGATCCAATGATTCCACTCTCAGAGATCGTTATTGTCTTTGGTGGTGTTCCTGGAGCAGACTGTGAAAGAACCCTACCTACAAACAATGAAGATACCATCAGCTCAAGTCATACTTCTTTATGTTAACTTTTAAAGCAAAGTTTTCTCTGCATATCATGCAACTGATCCCTACTGCTGAGGGTGTATTACCTGGTAGGAAGGACATCGGCATCCTTTAAGTTAGAGTTAGGAACAAAGAAAATAATTGGTATTATTGCAAATAAAAGTACAGTTCGCTTGGGCTTAAAAAAGCCAAAATGTACATGGAGCTTTCTGTGACATTCAGCTGAAAATTCTTTAAAGCCAGGACAGCATCCTGAGGCACGCAGCCCTCCAATACACCTGCATTGTGCAAAATGCCCAACCAATGGGCAGTTCCCTAGGAACTCCCTGGACTGCTGCCAATGTACAGAGAAACTGAGCATTTTTGGGGGGTGGTGGGGTGTACTTACTTTTAAAACCTCAGCCATCAGAAATGAGCTGTGACCAAGAAAAAGGTGTTTGGTCTGTCTACACTCAAGTTTGTTTTTTTTTCTTCTCTGTGTTGGTGGTTGTTTTTGTCACTGCCTAACAGAATATATGCCACTCCGTGAAAATATGGGTAATGGTGTAACTCTACAAACATTGCTTTTACAACAGCAAAAAAGTTTAAACAGCAAAATCAGCAGCTCCAAATCATGAAATTAGTCTTAGGAATATTGCAAAACTCCCAGAGTAGAAAACAGATCTTTTTCCTTTTCATTTTCATACTTCTAAGTTTCTTTCCAAAGACTACTTGACCACAGAGCTTTCATCTGCTGCACTTTGGCTTAGACTCATTTCTGCCATAGCTTCTCTGTCACCCATTCTCTTGTACTACATTTATCAAAATAAGAAACAAACACCAGCATAACTTTTCCATCCAAAACCAACCAGTGGCATGACAATTAATTCAACTGGAACTAACAAGAAAAAGCATCCTCCTTTTGGAAAGCTGCCTTCCTCTGAGGTCTACGTGCTCTAAAATAACCTTCACTTTTGTGCAGCCTAAGTAACAGCACAGATACTTGCCAGCAGCTGCTAAAGCCACACGCAACCTAGTAAAATTCCCACAGACTGACATGTTTCATCTACAGTGTTCAATACTTTGATTTTGTTTTCTCCTGGTGACAGCTTTCCCTTTCTCACTACATCCCCTCTGCGCCCCTTGGCATCAGCTTCCTAAACAGAATCTGGCTGCTTATATTAACAAGTCTTTCAAATTTAGAACTTCCACCTCAGTTTGCAGAAATTCTCAGGCAATTAAAAATATTTGTCAGATTCATAAAAACACACACACAAAATCAAAACAGAACACACAAATGTTACACCTTCCCCAAAAATGAAGCCAGTCTCTCTAACCTGGCAGGCTGTGCTGACTGTTTGGGATGGTAAGGAGAAAAGTAGCTGTTTAAAAAGATTTCCCTCTCAATTAGAGAAGCATCCTCACCTCCCAGTGATGCTTCTCTTCACAAGCTCAGGGACAGGTACTCTTGATTTTCCAACATATTGATTTAAAAGCAGGAAGTTTGTTCATTTTGTAACATATCTACTTGTCAATATTATATAGGTATGTTTGGATTTGGACATTTCCCTTCATCTGGAGGCAGCAAACTTAAACATGCTTTTGTTAGTATTATTTTTGTTGTGGTTTGTTTACCAGTTTTCATGTATTGCCAGATGAAGGTATAATGCAGCTTCAAGTTGCTCATTTCAGGGTTTTTAATGTTTTGGGTTTTTTTCTTTAAAAAACCAAAATGAAACACACCAACAACTTAATTTAAATATTTATAAACACAATGAAGCAATCTTCTTATTCACATATCTGTAGATTTGGTAGGGAACTGTTTGAGAAAGGGGAAAAACTGGGGAGTGGGATGGGGAATCCTCCTTTTACCCAAAAGGTGAGTCAGGCTTCAGGATGCAGGCAGCCTGACAACTCAAGGAAAAGATTATATTTCAGTTATGTGCCATTCACTCATATCTATCAAAGTTTTGATTACAGGAGACAGTTGCATTCTTTTTAAAACCAGCTCAAGTCTCAGTTCTGTAAAGGCTTAACAAATTTGTTCAAATATGTCGAAAAGATTTTAGGCCTACTTGGGTTGGTCAATCTGGAAGCAGTTGAAGACATCCTTCAAAGCTCTGAAGACGACTCTGGCTTCCTACATTTGTCCTTTTGAGATAATTTACACGTCTCAGATGTTACTTGCATACATGCAATGATGCATTTAGCAAGGGACACATTAGTCCCACTGCCATGATAAACTATTACACTATGGGGTTGTTTTTTTTTTAAAGGACAAATTTATTTACTGAAGAGGGAAACCATTTCTTATTTGCCTTAATTACTTTCTTAGACTCTTCTGCAGTGCTTATTTTTGAAGTAGGTGAGCAACTTCATAGAAACAATACAGCTTGATCCACTTTTTTCAAACATTTTTCCTGTTATATGCAGGTATTACATTTAAGTCCAACTCTAAGCAGATTAAAGTAATACAAAACCATGTTTCTCCTCTCCCCCCCCGCCATGTGTATTTATATAATCATCTACAAAAACTTTGTTTATCAAGTAGCCTTTTCTCTGGCTGTGAGGTATTTTTTTCCTCCCCAAAATCCAGGAAGTAAAAGCAAAATAATCAAACTCTACAATCACAAAGGTGATTTTAAATGAGCAAAGTGTAAAGGTACCAACAACCGCATTTATCTGCTTCTACCCACAAAATTATCTGCTGATTTTTTTTTTAAACTGCTTGAGGTATACTTCAACAGAAACTACAGTAAAATAGAGACACAAAAATTTCTACAATCACAGTCTCTTTGAACAGTCTTAAAAATGGCAAAGCAAAACAAGTCAAAGTAGTACAACCTGCAATGACTGGTGACACCTGAGTAGTCTGCCCTGTAACAGCTTTGCTATTGATTGGTTTTGCAAAGATCAGCTTGGTGATCACCGGGCCAGAAGTTGGGGTTCGGGTCTTCTTTGCAATCTGAAAGATGGAGGGAAAAAAGATCTAAAGTAACTTGAGCATTTTGGATCTGAATTATTGTGTTGAGTACATTAGAAAATAGAAAAGACAATACTTGCACGCAGAAGAATAATTGCTTATCTTGCATTTCACCCCCATTTCTCACTATGGAGAGAACTAGAATATCATCCATGCCACTTTACAAAACCAGCCACCAAAGCAGGATAGCCAAATCCCTTACAGCTTTTTCGTAAGATATCTCTGTGCAAACATACATCATTTTCAAGATGCTGAAATTACTTCTTACATGCTGTTGGTCTATATAAAAATATTAAAATTAAATGCACAACACTCAATATTTGAGGCTTACAAAAAGCTGCTACTTTTTCAGCCAACCAGGACAAAACTTGTTCCTCAAGTGATTTAAATACGACAACTACTGCTCTTAAACATGTCTTCACCTATTCTGATGTAGCAGCACACTTTTATCCTGGAAATGGGGAAACAGCCTTCTGCAACAGTTCTCAAAAAGTATATTCCTGAAAGTTTTGGGTACTCACTAGCCAAGAACAAATCAGTTGGCTACATCTGGGTACAAGGGGGTCTTTTTTTCCTTCTGTGATCCAATCTCCTGAAACACAGCTGGACCAGGAACATGTACGTGCAATTCGATGAGACAGATCACTTCATCTTGAAATCTTTGTAAGTAGGATTTTATAGTCTTAAGTCTTAAACAAGACTTTTTGCCCTTTTCCACACATACAGAAGTTAACTACCAAATGCATTTATCTTAATAGTTTATATACACTGGCTGGTGAATAGTTCAATTAAGAGGTTACTTCTTTCAAAGACTATTTTAACCTGTTGACTGCAGAGGCTGCCTGCAGATGCAGATTATCACTAGGATCTTTCCTGAGTCCAAGTGAGTATGCTGGAAGGCATTACTGAAGCCCTTACACTTGTCCATCCCACAGGTCAGGCCCATACTGCCTCTCCGCCACACCACCCAGCCACATCCCATGGGCACCAGCCCCCAAATCCAGCAACAGAGAGGCACAACATTGGCATCCACATGCAGAGCCACCTCTCAAAGGTGCAGAACCCCCTTTGTTACTCAAGTAGCTAACTGAAGAAATGTCACTGACATTCAAAGATACAGAGATTACAGCTACTTTTAACAGCCTGAGAAAGTTCTGAGTGCTTAAATGAAGCAACTGAGTAGACTGGATGTTATGGTTTCCTACACAAAACACTGTTTATAGAATTTGCTGACTTGAAAACACCTCCTTTACAGTAGAGTAACGCCAAAACATTTGAACTATTCAGTAGCACATAACAAATTCCCCAGCTGCCCTGCAAAAAGCACACAAGGCTGTTTCAGCTCCCAGCAGCACACTCACAGCACAGCTGGGGAAGCCAGAGCTCTCCCCTGCTATGGCACTAGAGCTCTCCAGTCTCCCATGGAAAGCAAATGCCACCTCTATGTTCAAGCTGTGCCCAGCCAAGGGAAGCCAGCAATAAGCAGCTCTGACACCAGGGCAGTGGCAGAAAACAGTCCTCATTTAAAGGAATTCATGTGCTGCTTCACAGTTACAGTTCATGTTCCTCAGAGGAAACCTTCACCTCAGACCATTGGCAGGTGAAGGTCATTTGCCCAAACGCACTGCACCCAAGCCACATTAGCTACTTTCTAGGTGACATACAATAGTCAAGGCTTAAAAGTGAATCAGAAAAAACACCCCACTGACATCTATTAACTAAAAACTTGGAACATAAGTTGTTTGAAGGAGGAAGCTTCATTCACAGCCCAGCTTACAAATTTAACTCAAAGCTATTTTAACATTTCAAGGATTCAGTTCTCTTAGCAAATACACAGCTGATCAATAAGCAGGCATTTTTATCAGTAAATTTTTTTGTAAATTCACACACATTTTAATTCCTAATAAATTCCCCACATTTCACCTGCTTGGTTTGAGATTTGTTCCACTGAAATGAATCTTACCTTGTCATAAGGTATTATTGTAACTCAACTGCTACAGCTTTTACTCTCTGAAGTGAGGGCAAAGTCTGGCTCAGACATGTTCAACATCCAGCAGAAACAGCCAGCTCTGGACAACAGAAGTCGTTTCCCAGTAACAGTCAATAACCATGCTTAAGTGACTTACATAAATATGTGTAAAATACTAGCTACCTGTTAACATGAACTATTTCAGAAAAAACTTAAAATCCCAAAACAATAGCTGGTCAACAACACAAGTAGCCATGCTTCCCTCAGACTCAACTTGCAATATCCTCCTCAAATAAATTCCCCCCTGCTTTTTGGGTGAACTGTTTGTCTATGAAGGAGGTCTAACAAATGAGTGAATCCCCTCATGGCTTAGGAGATCTGGCAAAATTCAAATGCAGTTGGTTATAGGTGAGGAACAGCCCTTGGCCCCCAAGTGCAGGTAGTGCACTCCTGCCCGTACTGGCTGCCGAGCAAGTCTTTTTGAAGTTTTTGCCACTGGAGCTGATAAACCTAGCCACTCATAAGAGCCTTCTGGGCATTGGTGAGAAACTCACTACCCCTTTTCAGTAGAGGCTGGAGAAGCCAGAGGAAATAATCAAGATGACAGGCTGCCCCTCTGATGCTTCAGAAAGAGCAAGTTCTCTGGAGCCCTCTGCCACTACATGTACTAATCACAAGAAGCTTATCATCATTCCTCTGCCTATGTAAGCTAAACATGCTCTCTGCAAGTTACTTTGAATTAGACCGCAAAAATATTTCCTGGGGCAACAAGCTCTTCCATAAGATGACTATTATATTTACACGCGCACACCAACCTTCTTCCCCCTACAGAAGCCAAGAGATTTATCTGCAAGCATCTTTACTTAAAAAGGGTCAATTTGTGTCTTCCTAAGAACTCTCCACTAAACAAGATGAGCTAGCAAGTTTCTATGGCAGGACTTTGTTTTCAGCTGTCAAACCATGTTCTATTCATACAGAAAGAGGCACATGCATACCTTGCATTTATTGGTGGATCGAATACCCACGTAGTCAGCTACCACAGAGGAGCTAACATACTATAAACCCACTCCCTAGATGACTTCATGGGAGCTTGTCCATGTGGCCACACCCTATGTAATTCATATTTGGCATAATATGAAAAAATCAGGGATTCTAGCAATAGAAAAAAAGAACAGTGTACTTTAGAAAAGATGACGAAACTGAGCTAGTAATGGGAGTTTGCTCTGAGGTTAGTTCACAGGGTCACTTTTCCACGATGAGGTGAAGCCACAACGATGGCTTAACAGTTTTCTTGCCATGGTAGTAACAATGCTATGGACACGTAGATTTAACTGCTGAAATGCAGAGCCAGTTGCCACATGAAGACAAGTTCAAGTTAGACTAGCTTAGTGACAGCAGTTGTAATGGATCTGGACATCTGGTTGAGAATCATCTGCAAGGCCAAACTCCTCCTTAATGCACTTGGACTAAAGTAGTACACCAGCAGGCACATTGTTTTTTAAGCCTGTACACAGGCAGGAGCCACAGGCTGAAAACAGAAGCACTTGCCCAGTAGTTTTGTCCACATATCTAGGGCAGTGGTTTCAAGTAAATCAGGACAAGCTGCTAAGGGACAGTAATAAACCTCTGGATATAGAAGCAGCACAAGGTCCTGTTGAATTTTATACCTCACAGCCTCTAAAACTAAAAAAACCTCTAAAATTGTAATCAGAGAGGGAGTCAGATCCCAAGGAACATTTTGCTCAACCGATCAGTCATACCTTTTCTCAAGTGCTGAGATTTCAAACGTCACAATTAGATTGTAGCAATGCTAACTGAATTTCTCTAACAACCTGCAAAGCCCCTACAACAGTGAGGATGTAAGAACTGAAGAGAGCTCTGTCATCTAATCTTTTACCAATTCACTTTTCAGCACCAAGTCAAACTGCTGTGCTGCCTTGCATCTGAAATACCTGATTCACAACACCACAAGAGAAGTTACGTAAGACCCTTGGGAGGCAGGGAGGCATTCACAGTTTCCTCTTCCACTCACTGAAAGGTTAAGAGGCTTGTTCAGGTTTTCAAAGCCAGGGACTCAAGGCGTGGGTTACCTCCCATCATGCATGATAGGGTAGACAATGAATCTCTTGCCCAGCCTCATATATTCCTCTGACACTTCAGTAAATTCCTACAGGGAAAAGCACTGTCTGGGAAGTTCTAATGTAATCATCTTCCCTGCAGTATTGGGTACTTACAACCAACTGAACATTGCCTTCTTGCTTATCATCTCTATTTCCTCCTCTCCTTATAGCAAAAAAAGGAACGCCAGGTATTAACAGTTCAACCTGTCTTGCAAATGGAAGCAAAGGTTTAATAAAAAGAGACCACAACAAAACAAATTTTCTCAAACAGCAATTAACTAGATCTACAAATGGATGCAAATCCATTTGTAACGGCTTCTATTAAGGAACCTGTACAATTCCTAATGATAAACTGCAGAGGTTGATTGCCAAGTCACTATATCTCAGTCACTGATGGCACAGGTCATCTCATACAAGCAAAAGCACATCACAGCTAAGTCCTTCTCCTTGGTTTCCTCTATCTGTCACTTAACAGTGAGCAACTGAAGCCAAGTAGCAGGAACTGATCCACTCAAATGTTCCTATGCTGAGTCAAGAGCAGAGGCTTTTTGGAAAGCTATGATGACAACCATATCACTAATGATCAAAGTACAAAAATAAGTCACAAGAAAATCAATATGTTTCAAACAGCCATTATTAAACATGTTTTCCACAGATATGATGTAGCAAAAAAGGAGAAAGCAGAAATCAGTGCTAGGATCACCTGCAGCTTTAAAACATACCATCTTGAGTTGCTCACATTTGCTTGCCATGAAATACTAGTCGGGGAACTTAGCATTTGGCTAATAACATGCTTAAAAGTTTGTCATTTTTCATGTGCAGCAAATTAGTTTTTATTAGCATACTTAAGAGTTTAGTAATTTCATTTAGACTGTAAAAGAAATATTCCTCCATCATAACCTGCATCAAGTTCTACTTTTCCTTCACTTCTATGAGGTCTTATTTCTGCCAAGAAAGTAACTCACATTTAGTTTTCCCACGTACCAGATAAAAATCAGACCCATTGGGTTATAATCCAAGTCTTTTCTACACATTTCCAGATTCCAGCCAATTCTCTGCAGTTTCAAATATTTCAACATCCATGCCAGAGATGAGAAACAAGGCCTTGAAGTGTCCAGGTTACAATAGCATCTAGTCTATCAGTATCTATTAACAAGCTTGACTTGCTAATAGAGGCAGACAAGATATACCTTTCTGTTCTTTTTCAAATGCTGGAAAGCTGGTTTTCCCCCCCCCCTCAGAGAGTTTATTTAAACAAACTAAATGCAATAGGCAGAAGCTACTCTTTCATAAAGGAGTATAGCAGTGTATGCTTTGAATAAAGAACAACAGGCATATAGAGTTCAAGTCAGTCTTCCTGAAAGCATATAGAATTTTTTAATAAAATGAAATTAATGGGAAAATTATCCTCAATTTACTGAATTTTAATAGCGCAGTTTCTTTGATGCAAGTCCTAAGACCGTATTGCTCTCTACAACTACCTGAAAGGAGGTTGGAATGAAGTGGGTGTTGGTCTCTTCTCCCAAGTTACTAGTGACAAGATGAGAGGAAATGGCCTCAGGTTGGGCCAGGGGAGGTTTAGATTGGGTATTAGGAACAATTTCTTTACTGAAAAAGTGGTCAGGCATTGGAACAGGCTGCCCAGAAAGGTAGTAGAGTCACCATCCTTGGAGGTGTTCAAAAGGCATGTAGACACAGCACTTCAGGGCATGGTTAAGGAGGCATGGTGGTATTGGGTTGACGGTTGGACCTGATCTTAGAGGTCTTTTCCAACATTAATGACACTATGATTCTAAGTTTCTAGACAGTAGCTACAAGTAAAAGGCATAAAATGGTAAATGCATCCACAGATGAAAGCATGGGTTAAGACCAGCATTGTATATTTAATACAAGGAATAAATGCAAAGGCTGAAAGCAACCATGTGTCAATCAGTGAAGGAAATGGACAACAGCTGCAGCAACAAAATTGTTCTTAAGATGTTTCATCAGCATAACTCACTTTACCTGTACTGTTTTTAATTGCTGGGTCTGCAAAACAGAAGGCTGGGCCGCAGTGTTTATCAGCTGACTTCCTTGTGTCAAAGTTGAGACACCAACAACAGGCTTCACCTCTGACCGACCTCCAATAACAACTT
Organism: Phalacrocorax aristotelis; assembly: GCF_949628215.1. Taxonomy (NCBI): domain Eukaryota; kingdom Metazoa; phylum Chordata; class Aves; order Suliformes; family Phalacrocoracidae; genus Phalacrocorax; species Phalacrocorax aristotelis. Next base: position 14,349,032 of record NC_134279.1, read on the forward strand.
TGATCTGCTGGCCTTGTACCTTGGAGTCTCCACCTTGGGCTTGGGACGTGGCCTTCTGCGCCTGTGGGATTTGGCTGTGGGGTAATGCTAAAACAATAGGTTGGCCAGACTTGCCCAAAGTGGTTACAATTAGCTTTTGCCCATCCGGTTTAATACTCTGATGGCCTATTTTAATATCGGCGGTCTTGTTCAGAATAATTTGATTGGCTGATATAGTGACAGGGGTCTGAGCACCAAGTTTATGGAGGCCACTTGGAAAGCTAGGCTTTACTACTGCATTCACATCAGTTTTTGGGGTTGTGTTCACTGTCGTATCGCTTGAGTGATTGCTGGGTGTGGTAACAGATTCTGTGGTAGTTGTAGCTGAGGAGTCGCTGGTGGAGCTCATGTTCACTATTTCTTCCAGTTCTGTTTCCATGGGAATAGACTCTGCCATTGGCGACGACACGATAACTGCCTCAATGCTATCATCTTCCACCAGAGTTATACCAGTGTCCATTATTTCCTCAGGGAGCAAGCTGTTGACTTCTGCTGAAACCACCTCCATTTTAGCAGTTGTGGCAGTGATGACTGGAGCAGGTACTGCAATAATATTTTTAAATGTTATTGGCTTCCAGAAAACATACATTTTCAAAGCTTTATGAATAACATTACCAAAGACTAAAATATAGTAGCAGAAATTTTTTTCAGACTGAAGGTACTGTGCATGCACAAGAGGGATATAATAAAAAAATTGTTATCAAAACAGAACACATGAAGCTGAATTTACTCTCAGCAAGAATTTATATCAAACCTCTCCAACATCATCCATTGAAGTCAAATCAAAGCACTGACTTGCTGTGGATTACCAGTCCACTCTTGACAACACAGTACACAGAGTAGTAGAGTTCCCCTTCCCAAGATACAGGCATCTTGTTCACAGACACTTAAGCTTACAGAAATATAAAGCAAGAAAAGTTTTAAAAATACAACAGATGATAATGGCTTTTCTCATACGTGTCAACATTAATTAGCAGGTTATCTTGCCTCAAGAGACTTGTTATCTATACCAGATATAACTGGTTCATTTTTGCCAAATCCTTGTTTTGGAAATCTTGGTAAAACAAACAGCTGTCTAGTGACAGGGCTTAACAACGCCACACACAACAGTCCGCCTACCCCAGGACCAAGCCAAAGCCCTGCCCTTCCAAGATGAACTGCCACTATGCTGGCTGTGAAAAGAACAGCTCAATTTTTTTCCCTCAATACTCACAAGAAAACATAATGCCCAAATTCATAATTAATTTGAAATGTGTTCTAAACACAAAACAAAGAATACCCCATCTGAAAGAACAGATTTTTTAAGCTGACTAGTGACCAATTGATATAAAAAAAAACTACAGTGAGATTCAAAGCCAGATTCACTTCCCATTTGAGAAGCCTTAAAGACATTGCTGGAAATGGTCACATCTGCCATTCCCACTAAAACTGTATCACTGTCACAGGCTGAAAACAGGTCAGCTTAATATGGCACTTTCCCCACTTGCTGGCCCCATCAGCATGCTTGGCCACTGGACGAGCAAGCACACTGTGTAGTTATGTGTACATACTCTCGAGTAGTTGTTATAAACTCGAGACGAGAGGATCCTCACAAATTCAGTTTCCTACCTGCTGGGAAAAGCAGAGCTGAGCTATTTGTACTTGGCAATATTCATAATTAAGGAACTGTGCCACTGAAAACACTGACCAAATGCCAAGGTGGCATTAACTCCTCTGGAGTCACTGTGGTTCCATTTTGCACAGCGGCTAACTACAGAACAGCTGCGTTTTGCCCATGAGGTAGAAGAATGGGGAAAAACCTCTGCTATATTCTACCTAGTTTTCATGCTGGGTTCAGGAGGTTGTGCTGGAGCTGTCCAAGGCCTTCCTAATCATGACAGGTGTCATCCTGACTCCCCTCACCTCCAGAGTACAAGCCATATCAAACTGCCTTGATATTCAAGAAGCCTAAGCTGTGAAAGAACTTGTTCAGATGACCGAGGGTCAAACACACACAGCTCGCTTATTGGCAGGCATTTAAAGATACAAAGTTATCCAGTGTCACTGCCAGAAATACCTCATTTGGAAAGCATTTCTCCAAAAGTAATGACAGTACAACTTTCAGTGATGCCAGCCCCGGTAACTAGCACTTGACAAAACAGCTTACTCCTGAGGACACATTAGTAGTAGTATTGCATTGCTGTCTTAAAGGCAAATCGGTTAACTGCATAGGAATGGTAAAAGCAGACTGTTTCAGCATATATTAAGGCCACTAGCTCTCCTCCTGAGCTGCGTCGCTTTATCATCGCCTCATCAACCTGCATGGGCTTCAAGCTGTTTTGGACAAAACCACTCCCATCATCCTGTTCTATACTGACAACGACAAGGGACTTGGGTTCAGAAGTTAGACTCCTATGGTCAACCACAATCCAAGTAATGATTGCCTCATGTTTGAAAAGGAAGGAATCATCTAAGGAATCATACAGTATCACCAGTTAGCAAATACAAAAGGGGTAACATTTGGCATTTCCTTTGCAGAGACAGAAGTGTGACAACACCATCACTTCTCTTTCAAATAAAGGTAGAGCAGGGGACTATCAGCAGGCTATGGCTCAAATTTAAGGATTTTAAACTCAAAAATCCCACAATATTCATATAAAGTTATATTCATAAAATCAGCATATTTCTCTTAACTGGTAAACATTTTAAAACATTATTTCATTCCTAAATCCATTCCTTAAAACAAAGGCAAAAGCAGGAGGAAGTAGGGGAAATACAGAATAAATCCTTGACAATTTAACTGAGAAGAATGAGATGCTCTCATCCACATGCAAAGTTTAGGTGATTAAATGCTTTCCAAATTTTTGAGCTTCTGCTTATCTGCCCTCTTCAGTAGTGGTGATACATAAACTCCAGAAGACTGCTGAGCTGAAAAAATCCAAATTTTTTTGGTCTTAATACTTAAGAGATTAAGCAGTTGAAAATTACCAGGGCTCAAATAGTTAGAAGCTGCCACAAAAGAGAGATCCAAGTACTATTCAATAGGAACACCGCAGTAGCAATTCATTCACCTCCTCCCATTCCCCTTACTAATCTTCCAGCTCTTGGGATGGAGGAGGGAAAAAAGCATATCTTGCAATTATTCAGCCATGGAACAGTTACTAAACTCTCCATGCTGCTACCATTGACATATAACACTACAAAATATTGAGAAAGACAGGTAAAACATAAGGAGCCAAAAACCCACAGAGGAACAAACAGAAGATACTCTTTGTAGACATGCTATAAAAAAATAAAAATCTTTTACTTAAGTTTTCAAACATTCATGCCCTATTGTCTTCAAAACAGAAATGTTTTAGCATATTGATATGAAATACACTGCCTTTACCACAAAAATCTTGAGTTCATCATACCCAAAGCTTTAGAAGCCATGCATGCAACACGACCACATCTTCTTCCTTCACCACAACCGCTATTAAAAACATGCTTTAAGACTCAGCTATCCTGTGACCTGTAGTCGTTTTCTTCACATCAAAATTAATTCTCACATACCAGGAATCACAGCATGCCAGCACAGAAATTAGATTACACACAATGCATATCAAAGTGTTTTTTACAATCAAGCTAACAAAGACCTTAGATATAGTACAGAGAATACTTCAGGCAAAACAGAAGCTAGAGAGAAAGAAAAAAGCCACAACTAATTTTTTGATGAAAGCATTACATCATACAAATTGTAAATGGTTGAATTACATGTACATGCGAGTGCATTGCTTGCTAGAAAACCAGCATTTTGAAGCACTAAGATATCTAGTGAGATATCTATCTCAGACCTCCTAGAAGCTATGCTAAAGCACATGAAGGACAGGGAGGTGATTTGAGACAGCCAGCATGCCTTCACCAATGGCAAGTCCTGCCCAACCAGCCTAGTGGCTTTCTATGATGGAGTGACTGCATCAGTAGACAAGAGAAAAGCAACGGATGTCATCTACCTGGACTTCTGTAAGGCCTTCAACAGAGTCCCCCACAGTATCCTTCTCTCTAAATTGGGGAGATAGGGATTTGATAGATGGAGTGTTTGGTGGATAAGAAATTGGTTGGATGGTCGCATCCAGAGGGTAGTGGTCAACGGCTCGATGTCCAGATGGAGACTGGTGACGAGTGGTGTCCCTCAGAGGTCCATACTGGGACCAGTGCTGTTTAACATTTTCATCAGTGAGTTAGTGGGATCACGTCTACCCTCAACAAGTTTGCAGATGACACCAAGCTGATGGGGGCAATTTCTTTAGCGAGGCCTACTGTTACAGGACAAGGGGTAATGGTTTTAAACTAAAGGAGGGTAGATTTAAACTGAATACGAAGAAAAATTTTACAATGAGGGTGGGGAAGCACTGGGGAATGGGTTGCCCAGAGAGGTAGTGGAGGCCCCACACCCAGAAACATTCAAGGTCAGGCTGGATGGGGCTCTGAGCAACCCGATCCGGTTAAAGATGTCCCCGCTCACTGCAGGGGGGTTGGACTAGGTGACCTCTTAAAGGTCCCTTCCAACCTAAACCATTCTATTATTCTATGATCTATCTCTGGATTAGACAATCCCCTTTTTACTACATTACGTTGCCCAAATGTACCACCAATTACAAAACAAGATTATTAAGGAAGAACATTCTAGTCATTTGAGGTATTGAGTAGTATTATAAAAAAAAAAAACCAACAAAACTCTAAGCAGCTACCCAGAATAATTAGTATCTAGAAAACTAAACCACTTAAAGGACAAGTTACTTTCCCATGCATGGCTCACCGATGTTACCTAGCTCTCACATGCTAGTTAGATGTCCATTAAGAAGGTGGCAAAACAACACCATTTTACTAATATTAGTCTGCATTTCAAGCCATGTCTACATTTCAGAAGTGCATAGGTATCTATCTCAATCATCAGTTGATACTCTCAATGTTCACTATTTGTAGCAGAGCAAGCCAAAAATTTAAGACTTCCATGTGGTTCTGACGATGGACCATGATCAGCAAGCTGATGATAAACCTTCTTCTTGAGAACTACTTACTGCCCTTTACGGGTCTAATCCTTACTGATGCTAAGTAAATTCTAGAGTGCACTGAAGAGCAAAGGCATTGCTGTTATATGAACACTGCCTGCTGATCTAACAGTGCAATGTTCTGCAGAAGTAAAAGAACATCAACATGTGTATATTTTTCAAATGACTGGCATGTCCAGGCTAAGAAGGCAGAAACAGAGAAGTAATTAGAATAGCCATTTATGCTATGATTACCAATAAATGAATGCTGTTGACCACAGCAAGAGGTTCCATACACATCTGTACATCCTCCTTTTCTCTTGAAAGGGAGTGTTGAGGTCGCTTTATCATGGTAAGGTTAAAGTCTTAAACACTGTTTGTTTAGCACACAGCTTACAGCAACTTTCCAGGACAGAACTGGAAATAATGTTCATTGCAGCCCAACAAAGCAATTCAGTTTGCTTTCTGTGACTGGAAACAGTGTTCTACATTCAAGCAAACAAAAATTAAAATAGAACCCAAAAATCAGAACATTTCCCTTCACCCTTCCCTTGGTTTACATGCCAATTTCAGTCATTTTCACACATACAGTAGCACAAAAGCTGAAAAACAAAACTACACCAGTGTTCTTACAATCATTAAACACATTTTGAAGGTGTTTCCAGTGAACTGGAAAAGAAAAAAAACCCCAAAACTTAAATACAAAGAGTACTTATCACTCAACCCAAGAAACGCAGATTTCAGTCTTTTAAATATAGCTTGAAATAAAGGTCTTGCTTTCCAAATTCCAGATGCCTCTTGAATACGGGGCTATAGAAGAATTCAGAACACACAGCAATATCACACCAAGAACATTCAAAAAACAAGCATGAAAACTGCTATCATAGGCTTGACATCGAGTTCCCCACAGACTTCTAACAGGTGTTATCATACAGGGCACTGTTTAATATTAGGCTTGCTGCCAGCAGTTTTCAGTGAGAGTGCATTTTAGCACTGTATTTATGAGCAAAGGTTCCTCAAAATGGAATTGTAACCTTTCAATTTTACTGAGACTTTGTGAATCAGGAAGTGCAATGACTATGCAGTGCATTATATGTATACTTCAGCAGCGCTGATCAGTCAGAAGGTACAATACATGAAGTTCATTCTGAAACAAACACACATGCAACACTGATTTCATTTCCAAAAATATGCTAGCATGGCATTTTGTCCTAAACACTTAATTCCTTATGTGTCTCATGTAACCATGATTCTGTTCAAAGTCAGAAGAATGCAGAGATGAAAACCTGATAAAAATTTAAGACCATAAATTGCAATGCTTTCAGGGTAGTGCTGTCAAAATTCAGAAGCAGTGAAAGCTGTTATGGCCACTACTGCTTTTTAAACTTACCCTAGAAATCTAAGGTGGCTTTCTTCATTTTTTTTAAATACAATGGAGTATTGAAAGAAAAGCAAAAATAGCTCAAACAGTTATACTGCAGTGATTCATCAGAAAACATGCTTCTAGCTGCAGATCTCAGCAGCTCTACCAGCCTTGAACTTAAGCAGTACAGAATATATTTACTTGCAGAAGGACTGAGCTGGAGATAAATAGCTTGCCTGCGGGCAAACCACGACTTCATCCCAATGCCAAAACACACTATTACCCCTTCCCTCCCACTTTAATCTCTAGATAAAGAACTTCCATATTCTTTTTTGGGAAAACTTAAATAACTGGGATTGCGCAATAACTGGCTTTTGTGGAATGAAATTCCACATTAAGATTTTGAGTCAAGAGATCAATTTAAAAAGAAATGGGAATTTCAGTGAAATCATCATCTCTGCTCCAGAACCACATGGGCCACTTCAAATGCAGGCTTCTCAGACCTCTGAAGTCTCATTTATCATAATACAAAAGATTGAAGAGCTTCTGAAACACAAATTGTAAGTTTCATTAGGTATACATAAGAAGCTAACAATTAAGCTTTTGGATAAACACCTCAAAAAAATCTTACAGACAGGACTAGCCAGAGAGAAGCATTTCAGTGAATAGGACCACATGTTCTCCCTTACAGCTTTTGTTTTCAATATCCTGAAAGTGACAGAGATATTTACTGTACCATCGCTGGAGATGCTTTATTCCAGACAGTATACCAAGGCCATCTGGAAGGAAGAGTTCTTTGCATGCAACCTCCATGCTACTCAATATCCCCCTTTCTGTCCTTACAGAATACCCTTCCCAATTTGACTTCCATGGCAAACATGCTCTACTACTGGTTGGACAAGTCACCATTACACTATCTGAGTTGAAACAGATCCAGAAGGTTCATCTCATTCTCAGAATTAATAAGACAAGAACCAATTATATGCAGAGGCTTAATTGTGTTTCTCCATGGAAAAAGTTGTTTTCTTTTTTTATTTTGCAAGATCACATAGCTCATTGCTTCCCTCTTTACTACATCTAAGAAAACTTTGTATACACAGAAGCTTTTGCCAATTGTCAGTTTATAATTTTGTGGATTGGAGATTAACAGTGTTACTATATATGATGGGACAACAAAGCTGACTTGTAGCCTTGGTAGGTTGCTGTGTCTCAGCTGCCCTAGTCGATCACTACAGTATGTTAAACCACCACACACCCACAATGAGCTGGATGCACTAAAATCAGAGGGTGTCTCAGCACCTCAATTAAGTTCCCCCAGAATCCAGCTCAGGAGATGCACCCAAACAGCTGTGTCAAACTGTACAGTCTATCAAAACCAACTGAGCAGCAGCAATATAACTATATAACTATGGGATCAGTTTGTGCAAAATTGTATATCATCTGTGTTGTTTACAGTAGTCTAGGTTCTTATTATCTGGACAACTAAGTGATAATTCTCTTCCAAGGACAAAGCTTATTTTGCAGACATGAAAAAATATCAGAAGCAGAAGCAAATGTAACAACTCACAACAACAGTGGCATTAAGAATTTTTGTTAAGAATCCAGGAAAACCAACTTGTCAAAGCTTTTTATTCAACCTATGTCTTTTTGATGACATAACACAAAAAACTCACCTGTTCAACAGAGAATGAGCCCTTATTTTTTCCCAGTCATTCCAGTAGCAACAGTAAAAATTCACAAGTAGCCTCCCCCTTTTCATGTTTTCTGCTTCTTTCCTGGGAGAATCCATAGCTCATATGCAGTTGTTAATTTTTTTCTTCACAGGAAACAGAAGTGACAATCTTTACTAATGTCATTGTAGGTGCTAAATTGACCAGAGCTTTGTTGGTCCCTCTGCTGTAGCCAGTTCGCAGCACTGGCACCAGAACTATTCCTTGCAAGCAGAAAAAACAACACTCTTCATTTAATGTTCTGGATGTTAACCCATCAAACAGAAGAAACTTAATTCAATAAAAGATTGAATACACTACATATGAACACAAGGCTCAGTTTCCACAGATTCTTGACTGCTTGCTAGTGCAAGTGACAGAACACCTACCTAAGCAAAGCAGAAACAAGCTACAGTTAAAAAAGTAAAGGTCACTTGTTTGCCTAAGTTGATTTCAAAGGAAAACAAAAATCTTAGAGAAACAAATAATTTTATTGGGACATTTTCTAACCAAAACAAAATAAAGAACATGCTAGTTCATCCCCTTGTTTGCTGTGTTCTCCCATCCCTTTTTGCCAAGTACATACAAGCAAACTACTATTCTAGACAAGTGAAATTCATAAATATCAATAGCACAAAAAGATAGCAAACGCAGGTCTTAAACTCATGACACTGGACATATTTTCCCTCATTTGCTAGAAAAGCCTTCACAGAAGCATATATATACCCATGATTCATCCCATACTGTTGGTGTATTATCAAATGAAAGACCACAACTGCACATAGGCAATCTTACTGTACTACACTTGTCCTAATTAATTGCCATCCTTGATTTTTGCTATCATTTTAATAATAGGTAAAATAGTGTCATTTTATGCATTCCCCACTTTCTTACTCTGACACTCTACATCGTCTTTAAAATTGAAAGGTTTTGTCATAAACCAAAGAATTAAAAAATCACTCAGCACTGAATTTTTTCAGTCTTTTGTTTAAGCTTACTGAGCTAGATTGCCTTAAAAAATGTCATGAAACAAACAAACAAAAAATCAATCCGTAAGAAAGCTATGATTAACAAAGGAAAAAATCCTCTAAGACTGCAAACTCACCATGTTTACATATGTAACAGCAGAGTGAAAGCAAATAGTTTTAACACAGTAGCAAAATATGCATGTGGAACAAGACAATTTCCATTCTCCTTCCCATTCTCTACAGAAGACAAGATATGGAGGTGGTTTGTCTGCATGCTTCCCAGAGAATTATGGTTCTAGATTTATCAAATACAACATCAATGGCAAACTATAGCAAGGGAAAAACCCCAACCTTACTCCTTATCAAATGTTGGAAACAGAGCTAGTGTAAGTATCCAGTCTTTTTTCATCAGTTACAAGGAATACTAAGAAAATATCAGGTGTTCTCCACCACAAAGTTAACCATCTATAGTCACAAAATTCAAAATAATAGTTCCCAAGGCAACCATAATTCGCTCAACCAATGCACACCATTCCCTTCCCATTACTCTACATTCTGCTAGGTGAATGTTCCCTATGTGACTCACTGTACACACAACCATGTGCAACATCTCAGAGGAACGGGCAAGGTACACAAATTAGCAAGTCACATGTGTTTAAAGTAGCAGTTATCAATTCATATGGACATGAAAGTTTTAAATTACACAGTTAAGGTTTTTGTTTTGTTTCTCATGGGAAGAAAAGGTAATCTCATGTCACCAGTGCCATGTTTATAACAGAGGTGCTAGTTGTTTGCTTTTTAAGAATGGCTGGAGGATAAAGAAACACCAACAAACCAACCACTTGCTCACATACCAGTTATCCTTCTTCCCTTGGCATGTGCTGGGTAATTTAAGCTTCCATTGTAATATGAAAAGGAAAACCTTTTCAAAGGTTTTCAAAGGTAAAAAACCCTGCATCTGGCAAACTGGTAATTACATACTAATAAAACAAGCAACTGCTACATTTTTCTTAGGATTTACTGTGAAAAACATCATAGAAATATCTTTATTGCACTGTTATTTCAAATAGCATCCTTTGCAACTTTGACCACTGGGTGCACATGATCAGCAGCATTACTTTCCTTATACTCCCAATTCCCTGTGCATATTAAGCCAGCACTACTGCTAAAGCTCTGCTGTCCTCCTTTAGCATCTGCCTATTAATTTCCATACATTTTCTGTCCTTGTGCTAGCAAGCATTTATGCAGCTTCAAGGACAGCCTAGATGAAGGAACCAAGCTGTGTTAAAGCTAGCCATCCAAATTGAACTGTGAGCTGTCACAGCCCTACTTTTTCCGTGCTGCTGACATGGCTGTTCAACCCAGGAAGAAAACTACACCACAAAGTAGTGAGCAAATTCTGGTGGGTCCGTGTGCTGAGATAGCTCAGTTCAAAGTCTATGAACACCAGAACAGCACCAAGGAATCTCATCGCAGCCAACTATCCAGCTGGGTCAGGGACTGGGGAAACCAAGGAACCTCCCTCCCCCTCCCAGCTTAGCATTTATACTCCCTGCATAGAGGGAAGGGGAAGAGCACAACCAACTCCTTCAGTTGTGGCAGAACACTAGACCAATGGCTGGCCATTTTGCGTAGATTCACTCTAACCTAGAATCAAAGCCAGGTTAGTTTTAATGCAGATCGGTCTTTAACTGTGGTCTATGGGTAGCTGCTTAAGCGCTTACACAGCACAAGAGAAAGGGAAAGCATGGAAGAGGAAGAAGCTGCCAGGGAAGTGCAGAGCCACCTTCCTCACAAGCAAAGCAGCAAACACTCATGGGATTATAGTAGTGCATAGCCACATCTTCTCCCAAATAAGTGGGAGCATAACACTTAGGAAAAAAAACATTGAAAACAAGTACGAAACTACAAAAGTTGTCAAAAAGCTCCGTCCAGACGCTACAATATTAACAATTAAGTAGATCTTAAAATAGAAAGCTTTCACTTATTTGCAGAGTGTGTCTCCTGTTTAATTCAAATATTTGAGGGCAGAAAGCAGATTAAGCTATGTAGGCAGACCTGAGACCACTGGGAACTTTTCAATAAAATATAATATAAAAAAAACCCTGAAGAACTTTTCCCAGGAAAGCCAGATTAATGTAAAGAAGTTTCTAAAACATTCTTCAAATAAGCTTCTGGAGTCCATTCAGCAGAAACTTCTGCTACTCCAAAGGAAGAAAAACAACCCTAGTCAGACCACAGAGATGGGGATTGGGTACATGCCTGGAACTTCTATGACAGATGAGAGCACAGACCAAAACTAAGGACATAACCCTCATGTGGGTCCAACTGCAGAAGTATAGCTTGTGCAGGGGAACGACACAGAAGTTGGAAGAGTTAAGAAGCCACTAATCTACATCCAGATCTGGAACGTGAGGAAGCTGAATCTCTCGCATCATGTAGCTATGTACTCCCACCACTGATCAACAGATTGTTACAGCAGTCTTGTTCTTTCTTATGCAAGAAAAACTTATGTTTTCTAATGTTGTTAAGGGAGCAAGTCTAGTCACAGGCTATACAGAAAGCCACATGCTGCTTACTAGTTTTCTAAGCAACTGAGGAAACCAAGCTACTCAAATGTAAGGCCTGGCAGAACACAACCCTTGAATCAATATTTCAAGAAATGTTTTCTACTTCTCATTGGCAGGTCCTACAGCTAAGAATTAAAAAACCCAAAAACAAAACATGAGTTTGTCTCCTAGGCAGTTATTAATCTCACCATTGTACTATACAAATTCTGTAGGATATTAAGATGTCCTTCTAACAGCATGTTAAGAAAGCACTACCTCTATAGCACAAGAAGGGAACAGAAGCACAAGCAGACCAAGTGACAGATAAGGAAGCACAGTTTGTTACTGAAGCAGAAATCAACACACACTTCAATGTACCTTGATTTTTTTCTCCCATGAAATATTTTTCAAACAAGTGTAAGGGAAAATAATTTAAGGACCTTTAACTGCTTTTCAAAACCTAAAATAAATTATATCCCAACATATGAGATAACAATATCTCTAAGGCTGAAATCTGACAGCACTCTTCCCCACACTTCAAGCAAACCTTTAGATAGCAGATACTCAACCTGAAATCAGTTAAAGCTTTTTGAGAATTGTAGCTGAACCCTTCAGAGCATTCAGTTACAAACTGTCTGAGCTCGGACATCACAGAAGCATAAGCAAACCAAACTATCTGCTGTTGTACATAGTTCTCCATAAACAATCAACATTGCATAACAAACTTCTGAAACTTAAGCATTACAACAAGTATGAGGTACCTTTTTAACCCATTAGAGAAGCCAGGCTGTACTTTCTAACACACTCTCCAAGCCAGCCTTTAAGAGTGCTTGGCCTAGAGAGCAATACAGCCCCACATCTCTGTAAGTTGATACAAGTCTGCACAAGGCATATAACCAAGTTATCACTTGCTGATGCATACATAAACTGGATGTCTTGGGGAATAAGAAACACAAGTCTAATGCATTTTATTTTATGAAAGGATTCCCCTGACAGAAGAAATATTCTCAGCTGATAACCTGCTATTTTCCTTGCAACCAATAAGCCAAAAAGATATTGTGTATAAGCTAACCACATGCACAAGGCATTGCCTGTTATTGTCAAGCTTTATGTAAAACAAAGAATATTCCAAATGACTTTTCTGTATTCAGTATTTTCTACAATAACCGTAATATATTTCAAGCAACTGTTCAGAAGGATGAAGCTAATGAAAGATTATTTAAATATCTGTTCCTTCTTCCCTTGAAGTCTTAAGTCTGAGAGCTTTCCTCCTGTTCATGCTACGTTCCACTGGACAATTTCACATGCTCTCAATCAATGCTGAAGTGTTTTCCAGAACTCAACACCTCCATACCAAACGTTACGTAATTAGTACACGATGTGCTTCAAAGTCAAGGCCTCAAGTAATTAACAACACATTATGGCCATCAATACATCTTGTAACAAGCAAGAGCGATGAAGAGAGAAGCTGGGACTATCCCAAAGGACGGTCCAGCTAAATTCACTTCGAGCGTGGAGGCTGTCCACAGCCGTGTAGCAGCACGGTGAAGGCACAGGTGCGCCCTCGCATTTGGGCGAGTTAAACAAGTGTGGAAAACGCCCTACACAGTTTTCACCGTACCCACTCCGCAGGGCTGAGCCCGAGCAAGCACCCCCGAAGACGAAGGTGGAACGTCCTCAGCCCGGCCCAGGTCCTTGGGGGCAGGCCAGTCCCCCCTCTGGCGGCCCGCGCCAGCAAGTTTAGCGAAGAGCGCGTCCCCGGGCCTAAGCCAGCCGCCGCCGCGTCCCGCCACCGCCACAGACGGTGCCCCGGGACCGCCCGCCCCAAGGGCTCCCCACCGCCCGATACGGTGTCCTGTGGGCCACTGGAGGCGCGCCCGGCCGGCCCCAGGCCCAACGAGGCGAGCCACCGCGACCGTTGACATCGCGTAACGCCGGCAACGACCGCCCCCCTACCCCTACAGCGACCGTTATCCCCGCGCCCCCGCCGGGGTCTCACCTCATCGGCGGGCGGCACGGGGGCGGCCATGAGCCGCCGGGCTTCGCCAGCGTCCGCCACCGTATTTCGAAAGATCCGCCATTTTCACCCCGTCACCACCGCCCCCCGCGGCCCGCCCCCACCACACCTGCCCCCGACGCGCCGCCCCGCCTCGCCTCCCCGCCGCCTGCGGGGCGCCCCCCCGAGCTGCCCCGCCACCAAACCCCAACTGCTTCCGGACCGGCAGGGAAGGAGGCGGCGGCGGGTCTCGCACAGATCCCCGGTCCGCAGAGGAAGCCTCGCCGCCAGTCCCCCGCCGCTTCCCGGGTCCGTTTTAACCCCACCGCTCCGCTACGGCTTTGGGTGCAGCTGTTCTCGGCGAACAGCGGTGAAGAGTCCCGCCAAGCAGCAGAGGGGCGACCGGGACGGCTGTCCCCGCGAGCACAGGGAGGTCGGCGGGGCCGCCCGGGAACCCGCCCCGCGGCGTGGAGTGCGCCCAGCGGGGCCGGGCCTGTGCGTTCCCGGCAGAAGGCGGCTGTCAGCGCTCCCCCGCTCCCTCCCTGCCAGCGGACCCATGCCCGCACTCCCTTCTTCGTCCTCCCGCCGCCGCTTTCCCGCCCCTCGCACTCACCGGGCGGGCGGGCGCTATTCCTCCTCCTCCTCCTCCACCACCGCCGCCGCCACCACCACCACCACCGATGCCTCTCTCCGCCGCCGTCGCCGCCGCCACACGCCCTCCGCGCCTCGCGCCACCCCCGTCCCCCTCCCCTCCGCTACTGCGTCCGGCGGCGCCGGCGGCAGCACCCGCGACGAAGCCGCCGTGTTTGTTCAAAATCACGCGCCCCGCGCCATTCCCCCGCCGCATCCCATAATACTGCGCCGCGCCGCCCTGGCAACCGCCGGCGCAGCTCCCCGCGCGTGCCGCCCCGCCCCGTGCTTCCGGGCCCGCCCCACCCGCGCCGGACAGCCCGCTTCCGGGGCCGCGCGCGCTACTCGAGGAGGACCCAGCCTTGCCCCACGTTGAGACCACCGGTAAGCCTGCACGCACCCACGCCCGATTATATACGTATATCTTTCTATACGTGCTGCCCTGCGGCCCCAAAGGGAGGTGTGTGTAGCACCCGCACGAGCTTTATCCCCGCGGCCGGGCTTTGCCCGCGAGGACGCCCCCTGCCACGTGACCCCGCCGCGCGGCCGCCCCTCTAGTCTGCCGGCGGCGCGGCTCTATGGTTGGAGGAGGTCTGCGGCGCGCGACGGGGACGGCGGTGTGTCGGCGAAGATGGCGGCCGCGGTGAGGCAGGACCTGGCGCAGCTGATGAACTCCAGCGGCTCCCACAAGGACCTGGCGGGCAAGTGAGTGCCGACGCCGGCCTCCCCATGGCGAGGCGAGCGGGCGAGCGAGCGGCCGTTGGCGCTACGGCCGTTGGGGGGGGGGACGAGGGGCTGCCGGGCCCTGGGCGGGCGAGGCGGCTCTTGCCCCAGCAGCCGCGCTTCTTTAAATAAAACGAAGAAAGAAAGAGAGATATCGCCGTATGATTAAGTAATTTTTTATTTAATTTTCGCTTCTAACGACGGCTTGCTCTGCGCTGGCGGTGTCTTAGTGCAGGCTTTCACGCGGGGCCTCAGCCCTTGGCCGTAGCTCCCTCCTGCCCGCCCGCCGGCTGCGCGGAACTGATCGATTGGGGGATTTATCATCCTCGACTGCTATAGATATGTTAGTAAATCTGTTACTATATTTATTTATTTATTCATTTTCATTAGGTGGGTATTTTGGTTGGCAGATCTTGGGGTTTGAGCTACTCACAGTGGAATGTGTCACATAAATTTTCCCTCCCCCGAGGGTTCAGTCAGATGTCGATCAGACAACTGAAATTCTTAGAGTCTCAGTCCAGTTCCTTATTTTCTAGAGGAATTGCTTCACTTCTGGGAGTTTCATGTAAAAACTTGGAAATGGCTTCAACATGAGCATAGTACTTCATCAGCATTGCGCACGCTGGGGTTATGGTCCAGGCAAAGTTAAGCTTTATGAAGCATGAAAACAGGAGTTGCTGTTTTTGCAGGAATAAACACTTAAAAATGCATAGTTTGTGCCTATGTTCATGTCAAATGGCCGTAACATACTATTTACTTCCCATTCCCAACACTGTTCCTCGTTCTCATTGAAATGGCATTTGGAACATTTGACTAAGTTTATTAATCTTAATCCATGAGCGATATAGTTTTGATTATTTCTCTGTGCACTATACTAGGGACGTGATTTTTTTTTTTAACCTTGAAAATTGCATGTATATTCACAGATAACAAGACGATGAGCTATGTTATCTGAGAATCTAGTCCTAGGATTTAAAAAGAGCTAGATACCAGTTCCAGGTGAATGATCCAGACATTTGAGCTCAAACAATTTGGAAAATTGCCACCTCAAAGGTATAGAAAATATAAGCAAAAGTAGGACTCTGACATAGAAAATAAGCAGAGATAAAGAACTTGACAGTGAAAAAATGTGTCTTATGACTGATTTTTTAATCTGTTATTTTTTTAATCTGTGGACAGATATCGTCAAATATTGGAAAAAGCCATTCAGCTATCGGGTGTAGAGCAACTTGAAGCTTTGAAAGCTTTTGTAGAAGCAAGTAAGTGCATCTGGTATAATCGGTTGCACACTGAGTGAAGTCCAGGTCTGTAAGATTGTGTATTTGTTAGCTCTCCATGAGGCTATGTGAATACATGATATTTTAGTCCCGTTGGAACTCAAACACAACTAGAAGAGGAACCATCATCGCCACATTCAGAAGTTAAGGGAGAATGGACTTGTGCTTTGTAAGTTGTAACTTTCCAGCCTGTCAGTGTGACAGCGTCAGAAGGTGAAAACGGTCTCTGTTGAATAGTAAAATTGATACTGGATGCCAAGAGGTATTTAAACTAACAATGCCCTTCTTCCCCCATTTCAAGTTAGTTTGAAAAACTGTCAAGAAGAAATAGGTAGGGTTTTTTTTGGTGTGTGTTGTATTGGATGTTTAGCTTATTGAATACCTCTGTAAATTATACCTGTTGTAGTTTTTTTAATTTGAGAATAAACTTAGTAAAATTTAGCCTAAAGGTTTATGTTGTCCAAGATGTTTCAGCAACTGAGAACAGTGATTCAGAATGAAACATCTCTCTAAAGTATAAATCAAAGTGAGAAATTAATTATCTGTTGGGTTAGAACACTAGTGACCCCTAGTGTAAACAAACTATTTCTGAGAGAAGAAAATTCACCTTTTAAAATCAAAGAAGAAAAACCCCCTTCACTTGGATACAGATTTAAAAACTTGAAATATTCAAAGTTTATATAAAAGCAAATGATCACTTATAGTTCAGGTACTGATAAGCATTGCATCTATCTTGTGTTTTTTTTCCATGCGTCTCTGAACCAGTGGTGAACGAGAATGTCAGTCTAGTGATCTCACGTCAGCTACTGACAGATTTCTGTACCCATCTTCCAAGTCTTCCTGACAGCACAGCCAAAGAAATTTACCACTTCACCTTGGAAAAGATACAGCCTAGAGTTATTTCATTTGAAGAGCAGGTGAGACATCAATGACAAGAGGTTTTTTGTTTACAGGCTTGGCTTTGTTTTTTTTCCCCTTACCTGCTAACTATTTTAAGTCTTTAAAAAAGCTGTTCAAAACAGATATTCTTACTTGGAGTCTAATTTTGAATTCCTGTACATGCAAAACCTGAGGTAAATGCAGAAAGTATTTAGGACTGTGCAAAGAATACAGACTTTGTCTCTTCATCAGGATGCTGGGCATGTAATTCTTCCACTACCAGAAAATGACTTCTTGCAATGAAACAATACTTGTGCTACTGAAGGTAATGTGAAAAGACAGACCGGTACTCTTTGTATTGCATTTTACCCAACTAATGGAACAGGCAGGTGATACAAAGAGAGAAGCATCTTGACAAATAGTTCTTGTTTCAGAATAAATATCTCTGTGTGTGTATTTTAGCCATAATCATTTTACCAGAAAAAAATGTTTTCTTGAAATCGCTGTTCTAGTTAACTACTGAATGTGCGGCAGTTCTTTGTCAGTTCAGTTCTTGGGTTTGTTGTACAAGTATTTACCATCGATCTGAGAGTTCTTATAAAAGATGTTTATATAAAAAGCCTTTAAGATCTAATATTTTAGAAGAAAAGCAAGGCAGTTTCTGCAGTTATTTGTACTTGCTTCTCTTTATCTTTTGTCTTTTTAAGCAGCTTTTGCTCTCAGTCTTAAACTGAACGTGCTTGACTATATGTTATAATGATTATGCATAAATTAAATCCAAGGCATCATATGATTTCTTTTTTTTTTAACCACACTTCTGCTCATAAAACGCAGATTGTAAGCACTGATATTTTACCTGCTGACAGCTGCTCTACAAAGTAGAAGTTACTGCATTAGGATCTAATCATAGTTCACCCCATTCATGTTTCACAGGCATGATATGAGGTATAACTGCAAGAAATGGCTTGTGAATCTTGGTGCTCCAGTTCTTGAAAGCCTTGTTTCATCTTTTTAAAAGCTTTATAAAAGGTTACTACTTGTTGCTCCCTGAAGATGCAATCCTTTTAACTTGCCACAAGCTTAAGTGGAAATGCTTCAAATCAGCAGTCATATTTAAAAAGCTTGGTATTAAAGCTTGATCCAGGAGTCTCAAACAGAACTCTTCACACGAGGGTAGTTGTGTACGTGCAGGTTGCTGCGTCTGTGAAGCTGGGATATCTGTTGAGGGGATTCATGAACAAGAACAAATACTGTGAAAGTTAATGCAGAACCATTCAACTTTTATAGCATTTGCTATTGATTTTATCATTGTTTAGGTTGCTTCAATAAGGCAACATCTTGCATCAATCTATGAGAAAGAAGAAGACTGGAGAAATGCAGCACAAGTGTTGGTGGGGATCCCTTTGGAAACAGGGCAAAAGTAAGTACTGTGCTAGACACAGTTCTGTGTGGTTAAGTATACTTGCTGCCTTTGTACTTAACTAGACCAGCGAGTGAGAATTTTGGGGGTGCATATTTTCCCAGGGTTTCAGTAGTTCAGGCCAGAACTACTGCCAAATGCCAAAAGTATAGCTTGATGACTGTACACTGCAATAAACAGTTCAGTGAGTAAAATGACTGCACCAGAAATTTTGCACTGCTAGTTGTGTCGATAAACAGTCTTTTTGATAGTATTTTACAAAAATGGTTCTAAGGTTCTTGAAAGGTTACAGTTCTTCCACGTGTTTGGCTTTACAGCTCAAAATGAAGAGAGAGTTTGAAACTGGATATTAACAAATAGTTAACAATTTAACAAAATAGTTAAAGTTGAGTTTTTTGTGGAGTTTTTTATGTTTGTTGGTTTTTTTTTTTTTGTTAAGTCTAGAACCCTTGCTGTTACTTCTCTCTGGCTGTTCTTTCTATGCTCTTTCTCTGTATGCATGTAGAAGGAATTGCTGTAGGTTTTGTCTATTTAGCACCTATTGGTTCGAGTGCAAGTTTGCTTCTTAACTCAAGTGGCTCACCACTTACAGGAAACTTCCAATCCACTAAAACCAGATCATTAGAATGTACATTTGTGTCTTGGTGGACAGCATTATTTCTACTGGTGTTTGTAGAAGCCTATATTCTCTCTATAGGAGCCTGTGGAGTGTATATATATATTCCAAAGTTCTATATTTGCATTCATCTCAAATTTCCTTACACTGAACAGAGATCACTAATTTTGGTGTTAGTGAAAAAGAAAGCAGGGTAAAGCAAATGTAGCCAAGTGCTTAAAAATCATAATACATGTTTAGAACAGCAAAGAGCAAGGGTAGTTGTGGAGCAACTCTGAGCACTTGCTTTTCTTTTTCTCTACAGACAATACAATGTAGATTATAAACTGGAGACCTACCTGAAAATTGCCAGGCTGTATCTGGAGGATGATGACCCAGTTCAAGCAGAAGCTTATATTAATCGAGCTTCCCTGCTTCAGAATGAATCAACTAATGAACAGCTGCAAATCCATTATAAGGTTGTCTAACTTGCTTTATTGCTTTCTCTTTCTAAAGGGAAATGATTCCACTTTGAGATGTTTTTATGTAATGCCACTTGATAATGAGAAAAGAGACAAAGGGAAAAGCTTCTAAGTGATTTTGGGGACTTGAGAGCCACATCTTAGCAATAATTCAAGAGCTCATTCCTTATGATTTGGACATAAGTCTATAAAGGTTCCTTAAATGCCAACTTTACTGATTGAAAATAAAACTTAGGCTTCAAAACATCTGAAATATTGTTGAAAATATTACCTCTATCTGTGTCTGTAAATCTAAGAGGGGGAAAAAATTCATGTCCCATATTAGGGACAACAGAAGCTCCCTCCCACTAGTAATTAAATAGTAAGTCCCATCCGTAAAAGTAGCTTTAAGTTTCATGTAGTAAAGTGACTGCTAACCTTTCTCCTTATTTGTGGGTTTACTGTCTACATAGTTCATACGCTAATTTCTTGAATCATTTTAGTAACTAGGATAAGTAGTGATAACTATAGCATGACAGAACCATCAAGTGTGGTGGTGTTTAAAATTCTGCAAGTCAAAGCAGATGTGCCATGAGCTGTAACTCAGGGTGTGGTGGTTTTGGTTTGTTGGTTTTCCCTTTTCTTTTTCTCCCCCCCCTTATATTTTAAAGCATGCACTCAGTTGGAAGTGTAAATATTTTCTGTAAGCATTAGAAAAGCACAAGGGAAGGGAGAGAAGAAATATCAGATGCTGTTACAGTGCTGAAAGGCAAAAGTAAACACTTGAAACATATAAACTGCTACCTAAGTGCTAGCTGTCAATGTCAGTAATGAAGGGGGAGCTTATGTAAGTACAGGATCAGCTGTACAATATTTCTTTTACTTAGTTTCTGGCATTTAGACATTTGTAATGTTTAACGTGAAGAGTGCTGGGAAATGCCCTTTGAATTGCTTTGCATGATACTTTAGCAAGGGATTTACGAGTCAACCTAATCATCCGAAGACACAGATTTCCCTAGGATGCAGTAGAGCAATATTTATGGAGCTGTCACTTGATAATGTGGCAATTTATACACACCTATATTATGCAGCCACCCCTGTTAGTTTTTTTTTCCTGAGACATACTTTCTTTTTAGGTTTGCTATGCTCGAGTTCTTGATTACAGAAGAAAGTTCATTGAGGCTGCCCAAAGATACAATGAGCTCTCCTATAAGAGCATAGTCCATGAAACCGAACGACTGGAGGCACTGAAGCATGCTTTGCATTGTACGATTTTGGCATCAGCAGGTAAAATACACGTTACGTTTTTGTATAAAACACCCAGCAGAGCTATTTCATATCCCCTGAAGCAAGTCAGCTTGTGCATTACTTGTGGGGAGGGATCTTGTCACCAGGGTTTGGTGAGGAATCCAGAATTGTGGACGTGGTGTCAAAATTACGTGTTGGCATACTGTTAACTCAGAGTTGGATTACTTCTGTGTCTTTGCCAGTGATAAGGTGGCATCTTGGCTAAAGGTTCAAAAGATAGTGGCAAACAGTGTTTTGGAACTGAACATAACTGAGTTCCTTCTTTAGTAGAGCTTTGTTGGTTATTTGCATGTATTGAGGAAAAGAAAGATAACTTTCTGTTGTTTACCTCTAAATACTCAGTGCTTTGGTGATAATTTATGAGGATTCTTCTTGACTCTCCTAGGACAACAGCGTTCTCGCATGCTTGCTACACTCTTCAAGGATGAGAGATGCCAGCAGCTGGCAGCCTATGGGATCCTGGAGAAAATGTATCTCGACAGAATCATCCGTGGAAATCAGCTGCAAGAGTTTGCAGCTATGCTAATGCCTCACCAGAAAGCAACTACAGCTGATGGTACATATTTCTCTAAAGCCTCCTAGTGCTAGGTGCTCATCCACAGGAGTTGTATTTGCCCAATGCAGTCAAAAAGTGTGTTGGAAAAGAATTTCGTATTGCTTATGTGATTATTTTAAAATTATTTCCCAGCATGATGCCCTCATGAGTATAATTTAATAATAAAGCTTCTTAGCCATCGTTCATCTTTCTCGTTGGCTGTTAAGGTTTTGAAATACTCTTCCAGAATAAAACTTGTAAAAATCTTATTTCTCTGTCCACGTACAGTCCTCTTCACTGACAACCTCCCAGTATTTCTAACCTTGCTTCATACTTTGAGTCTCTGTCCTTTTGAACTTCTCCAGTTCTAAGGCACTGTTATTAATAGGATGCCTAGCAACATGTGACATACATGTAGGCTGTAAATGGTTTGTGCGGATGATAAATTTATTTGAACTGCTTCCTGACTTGACAGGAAGATGATAGATAGTGAGTGGACTTGGACCTCACACTGTCTCCAAATTGTTTTCTGATCCATCTCGCTGACATCTTATTAGATCTTATTAGAACAGAGTGTTCTTCCTGGAACATGTGAACAGTGAGAAATAATGTGAAGTAATGACTTCACTGGAATCCTAAACACACTGGTCTCAATTTTCTAAATAAGAAGAACATTGAAGTGGAAAAAATATATAAGCATAAAATGCCTCTTAATCAGGAAAACCTTCCTAGTGAACAATACTCATTAATTAAGGACAAATAAACAACTCTAATCACAGAGATGAAAACTGCTTAAAGGTACTCACTATCAATAAGCTGCAGCCCTTTCCTTGGGTCAATTTGTTGTTTATTTATAACCTGTACTTTTTGTCTGTGTAAGTTAAAGAATGCAGGTTAGTCGGCCTTTAATAATGTGCTTATCTTCAACTAGAGGTAAAGGGGCAAATGAATTAAACTGTTAAATCAAGAAGAGGGAAATTAGATGAGGGTTTATCACCATACAAGCACAGTAAGAGAGAGGTTAATTGTACCCCCAAGAGCTGTAATGAATAAATGAAAACGGAATGGTCTTTCCATTTGGCAAACCCAAGGGCTCCACTTGATTATTCTAGAAATTAAATAAAAAGGTTTAAGCTACCTGTCCTAAAATCAACCACATGCCATCTCTCTCTTTGTTCACTTTCTTCTGTGTAGCATAACACTGATGCAAGGCAGGTGCATCTGGACCTTCTGCACACATAACCCTTGGGGAAGAAAAGCGTTTTCCATCTGCTTTACAACACAAACCAAGTATTTAAACATTATAGTAATGGAATATTTTCTCATCTAACTCCTAAGGTTCCAGTATCCTGGACAGAGCTGTTATTGAACACAACTTACTGTCTGCAAGCAAACTTTACAACAACATTACTTTTGAAGAGCTCGGAGCATTACTAGAGATCCCTGCAGCTAAGGTATCAGTTTTCTACATTTTTTGTAAAAACAAGGAGCATCAGAGACATGAGAAAATATCTGTGGTGAATATTAGAAAATAATTAAATACTCCGTATTATGAGGAAGGTTAAATATCTAGCACATCTTATTTGAAGGAAAGGTACACGATGTGGAATGAACAATAGTGGAGTTAGATGCCACTGAGAGTATGTCTAGTCATTTAATAATTACTGTTGTCTGTAGGTTCTGTGTCCTATCCCCCCACTGTGCAGAGATGTTGAAAAACCCATAAGGACTATTAAGTGTTAATTATTTTAAAGTTTCTAACACCTTTTTCTCTCTTCATTATTTCAGGCAGAAAAGATAGCTTCTCAGATGATAACTGAGGGTCGCATGAATGGATTCATTGATCAGATTGATGGAATTGTTCATTTTGAGAGTAAGTTTAACCACAGTAATTAATTTTTTTAGCACCATTCAGAGTGAGCTTTTTGAGATGCTGCCTTACAGTGTAAGTAAGGAAATTAAGTTTCTTAGTATTTTCTGTCTGAAGTGAGCTTGCTGCGTCTTGCTGTGGCCAGGAGGTGGCAGAGTTTGCCTTAATGGAGACCCACACTTCACACACCCCCACCCCGGCATTTTCTTGCCCACCGGAAAGTGAATTTCTTTCATCAGTCTCTTTGTGGGAACAGGTTCACTAGGAAGTTCTATGTTCAATTCTACTTTGCAATGCAGGAGTTAGGCTTATAACAGACAGCCAAAATCACTTTAGCTTTTGAATACAGGAATGAGCATGATGTAGCTGCGAGGAAGGCTGCTTCTGTGAGGTAGGTGAGGGCAGTGGCCGAAGAGGAGGTTACAGTTGAAAAGACAAGGGAATTGCTAAGACTTACTTTGGTTTTTATGGGTTTTTGTTTGTTTTTTTGGTTGGTTTTTTTCCAGCTCGTGAAGCTTTGCCAACTTGGGACAAGCAGATTCAGTCACTGTGTTTCCAGGTTAACAACCTGCTGGAGAAGATAAGTCAGACAGCCCCAGAATGGACAGCGCAGGCAATGGAGGCCCAGATGGCTCAGTGACTGATTGTGCAGCCATTGTCTGAATGGAGGCAATCAACTGCCTGCTGTGCTGGAAGAAGGGAGCTGAGTAGGACTGTGAGCCAAATGAATAACCCACCTTCATTTCTGCACCTTATGCTTTCACTGTGGCTTAGGACACAATTAGGTGACACCATGTTTGGTGTGACAGTCCTCCAGTTCTCTGAGAATAGAATGATGCTGTTGCTGCCTCTGCATTGCACTCTGCTGTCCTGAAGGCTGTGGTTTTCATGTAGAAGAAGCTGTAATGTCTTTGGTTTTGGTTTATTTAATTTTATTTTTTCCACTGTACTGCTATAGCTTTGTAGCCCATTACTTGTCCTGCTGTGAAAATATAAGTGCCACGTTTCTTTTAGTTGTAATCCAATAAAGACCGGAATGAGCTACTTGGTTTAAGTGTTGTAGGGACCTGTTTTTTTGTTAGTTTTTTTTTTTCTTAAGCAGTAACTTGAAATAAATTGAATTTTTGGAATTGTCAGTCTCAGCCCCCGAAAATGTTAAGTGAAAACCAGCTCTTTTTCCTTCTCTCTGTTTGTAAAACACAAGTCTGAAATCTTAACTGAAAGAAATACTGACCCTTCTCTGGCATTGGTGCAGCAGGGCACAGAGTTATCTGTGCTGAGAGATAGGGTAAAAAACTGTTCCCAGGAGACCTTGTTGCAATGATATGGTAAGTGATGAGAATGTAGCACATGCCAAGTAAGGTAAGCTGCACATGCTCTTTGTTTTATTGTCTAGGTCAGCATGAATTGGTAATTTTACAAAAGTATCCATAGTGGTTTTTTGGAACTGGAGGTGTAACAAGAGACTCTGACAGGTAGGGATTCTGCACTACAAAAGATTGAACACCTTCTGAAACTGGAGTGGCTGGAGAATACTGTGCAGATTACTTATATAAGGAGATACGACAACTAGGTAAGGGTGTTAATGTGATAAGCAGGACTAATTTGAAATGCTTATGCACAGCAACAGAATATCAGAGTGGCCCTTGTGATGCTTTTTAGTCTGGAGTTATGCAGTTGTGCATCCTTATGGTCTGCCAGATACAGAAGTCTTATTGTGCTGTTTCCTGGAGAGGTTTTCACAGAGAGCTCTTCTGGTAATGGACAGGCTGTTCCTGTGCAGAGGTTATGTTTTAGTTTGAGGTGATCTCATTCAGGTTGTAATACCAGCTTTGATGTGAATTACCTTAGCTCCTTTTTCATTTCAGTCAAGTAATAATACTATTAATGAGTTTTTGATCTATGTTCATCTTAGTCTTTTTGTCTCAAAAATCTGGAGGGTGATGTCTTCTCAAGTCAAAGGTTTTGGCTTAATCCACAGTTCTGATGGTTTGTTTTTTTTGTTTTGCCTTCCCCCCCCCCCCAAGTTTATGCATTTAGATTTGTAGTGCTAATTTTCAGAAAAGCCAGGAGCCTAGTGAAGGGTGGTTCATCCACAAATAGGATGGACTTCTGTCAGCCTGGCAGGTGATATTTCTGAGTCCCAAAACAACTGGCCAGGTAAGTTATGATGGCTCCCAGTTGGTGGCATCCTTTAGTTTCTCTGGGAGGGGGAGCGGTGACAGAGCAGCTATGGGAGCAGGAAGGAGCTGCCCACCTCTTGACAAGTTTACTGTAAAAGAGCTGTGGAAGATGACTGTGGAAAATTTTCCAGATCCTTATTATGCATGGAGGTTGGGTGGCTCTTGTCCTGCAGTGTGGGCTGACATAGTCCGGTATAAGGGTCTGTCTACTATGGTTGGTGTCTGGCACTCTGGACGCTCACCTGCAATACCCACAAGGTCATCTGTCTTACTAAATAGACTTCTGCGTTACCCTCTAACACAGCAAATGTAAATAATTTACTCGCTACAGGAGAGATGCTGGTATTTCAGTAGATGGCAGTAAAAGCCGAGCTGACCACAAGCAAGTCCTGAGCACGCTTTACACACCTTTTCTGTACTGCTTTTTCCAAGTCAACAGTATCAGAACTCAGCGCTGGCTTTGTATACTCGTTGGAGAGATTACTTTATATCCAGATGACCTTTTTTCATATCAACTCTCCCAATTACTTTAAAGGCAAAACATTATGTGGACAGTGTAAGACAGTATCTAATCAGTGATTAACCTGAGTTGTAGTCTAATCTAGTATCTGCAGAAAATATATACCGTTCAAAAATTTGTGATTATACTTTTGATCAGTGAAGCGTAGAGACTGACTTCATGATTAAAACAGAAACTTCAAGTGATGTGGTAAATCTACTCTCTTAACTTAGTGTGGCAGGTACACCCCGTCCCGCCCCACTCCTCTAGAGACGGCTTTTGGCACAGCGGTCGCTGGCTTTTCGCGCCTCATTTTCGCGCCCTTTGTGCTTTGCCGTGCCCCCCCCAGGCACGTGCACCCCTCGGCGGGGGTGGGTTGGGGGGGCTCGCCGCGGTTCAGAGAAGCTCCTGGACTGTGACCGGTTGTGGCACAGCTCGGACCGGACCCGGGGTACAAACGGGGCGTCGCCGGAGCCCCCCTCGGAGCCTCTGCCCTTGGGCTGGGTGGGCGCCTGAGGGAACGTCCCGGGACTGAGCCCCTCGCCTGCTTCTGGGTGAGTGATTCCTTCTGGATACGTCCTTCAGTGAGCCCTCGCCCCCCGGGCGAGCGATCGCACCGTCTGGGCACCCCGGGGAGAGTTCCTTTTTGTGAGAGTGTGTGTGTGCGCTTACTTTGGAGCGTCATTCTTGTGTATGAACGTGTAGTAACGGTACCCCGGCTGACAACTCGAATCTGCTACGTGTTAAATGTTATTGGAGGGCTGACTGAGTTCAGTTTACCCGTTTCTCATTGCTTTTCTGTTGTGGTTTTGGCTGTTTCGTGAAAAAGAGTTGTTTGAGCTTGTCTTTTGTTTAGTATACCTCTGTGACACTTAGTCATACCATTACAGCTTGAGTTTTGCAGTGTAACCTTGGTTAACGACTGTTCTACAGAGGATCAGACATTCTGCCTCATTTCGTTATAGTAAGTTCATTGCTTGCCTGGCTTATCCAGAAATAATCACATATGTTTTGACTTCATTTATATTCTCTTTTGCCCTGGAAAAGTGACATGTGAAACTCACATTACTTAGGGATTTGGGGTTAGGTTGGATGCACAAGCTCTTATCTATTGAATGCTACAAGGAGATGAATTCATGGTTTTGCAGTAACAAAAATTTAGCCCTATTGGAACAAAGTATTCATTGCCAAGATTTCACTCATTTCACTGTTCCAATCTGGAAGAAAAAAACAATTTCGGAACCATCTAAATATGAAAGCAACAGTTGTAGAGGAAGCTGCTGTTTCCCAAACAAAAACAGACAACAAGGATTTGCATAGTACGGGAACTGACATAGGAAAGATAGCAACCTGAAAATTTTATATTTGCTATTAATAAATATTATATGTAACTTTTTTTAAAAATGTGGTAAAAAATAGAGATACTGCATTCACAGAATTTTAATGTATTTAGCTACTCTTTTTCCATTTCTGCTGTTGATGTTTAAAAAAACCACGACAAACATTTGAGTCTTCAGAGGCTTTTATGCTTTGTTACCTCCATTCTGTTGGAAACTCCATTCAGTCAATTGCATATGTAGTTGCATACCTTGGACGCAAGCAACTTTATACTTTTCAACTCTTTAGCTGCTTATAGAAAGAAAACCAAGACAGATGACAAGGCAAACATCCCTCAAGAAAGGAATTAACAAGGTTTCAGGATGTCAAGCTCAGGGTGACGGCACATCACTGCTCTTCAAAATAATTTTACAGCACTAAGTATTTCCTATCAAATCAAATTCATTAATAGAGGAAAGAACAGAAAGAGCGTTCATACTTGCTATACTTATTACACCTGTCTAGATTCATAAAGAGGTGTCTTGTTTCAAGGCACCTTGCCACTACTACTAAGAAACTGTCAAGTGAGTTTAGACTCAATTATAATGCTGTTCTTCATTTTGCAAGTATTCTTGCACATCTTAGTCCAACAGCATGAGAAAAGGAAGAGCAAAATGGTGACATAGATGGTGCTCCTTTTCAAGGCTGAAAAGTATTTTGACCATGTATTTTCAAGTGAAATTACTTGTAATTTGTTCAAAGTGGTACTGGCTGAGAATTTTCTCTCCATCCAAGAGTAACGTGGACATAGCTACTATTAGTCTAGAGACTGTTGCTTTTCTTCCTGTTTTAGGATAATTTTTTTTTTATATTGAAAAGCAAGTCATGCTGACTTCTGTGCACAGCTCTTCTCTTGGGAGCATGCCCTTTGCAGATCATAGAATTGTACAATGGTTTAGGTTGGAAGGGACCTTCAGAGGCCATCTAGTCCAACCCCACTGCAGTGAGCAGGGACATCTTCAACTAGATCAGGTTGCTCAGAGCCCCATCCAACCTGACCTTGAATGTTTCTACAGGTGGGGCTTCCACTACCTCTCTGGGCAACCCATTCCAGCGCTTCAGCACC
Organism: Phalacrocorax aristotelis; assembly: GCF_949628215.1. NCBI lineage: Eukaryota > Metazoa > Chordata > Aves > Suliformes > Phalacrocoracidae > Phalacrocorax > Phalacrocorax aristotelis. The sequence goes on from NC_134279.1 coordinate 14,377,488, forward strand.
CTCACTGTAAAAAATTTTCTCCTTATATTCAGTCTAAATCTACCCTCCTTTAGTTTAAAACCATTACCCCTTGTCCTGTCACAAGATGCCTTGCTAAAGAGACCGCCCCATCTTTCCTCTGGTTCTGAAAGGCCACAATAAGGTGTCCCTGCAGCCCTCTCTTCTCCAGGCTGAACAACCCCAACTCTCTCAGCCTGTCCTCATAGGAGAGGTGCTCCAGCCCTCGGATCATTTTTGTGGCCCTCCTGTGGACCTGCTCCAACAGTTCCACGTCCTTGTGCTGAGGACCCCAGAGCGGGAAGCAGTACTCCAGGTGGGGTCTCACCAGAGTGAAGGAGAGGGGCAGAATCACCTCCTTTGACCTAAGGCCACACTGCTTTTGATGCAGCCCAGGGTACAGTTGGCCTTCTGGGCTGTGAGTGCACATTGTTGGCTCATGTCCAGCTTTTCATCCAATACTCCAAGGCCTTCTCTGCAGGGCTCCTTTTGATCCCTTCATCCCCCAGCCTGTATTGATACTGGGGGCTGCCCTGACCCAGGTGCAGGATGTTGCACTTGGCCTTGTTGAACCTCATGAGGTTCTCACAGGCCCACCTCTCCAGCTTGTCCAGGTCTCTCTCGATGACATCGCGTCCTTCTGGCATGTCAACTGCACCACTCAGCTTGGTGTCATCTGCAGGCTTGATGAGGGTGCACCCGATCCCACTGTCTATGTCCTGGAGATGGAGCTGTGCTATGTATGCCACTCATATTGTGGTGGGTTGACCCTGGCTGTATGCCAGGTGCCACCAAAGCTTCTCTATCACTCCCCCTCCCAACTGGACAGGGGAAAGAAAATATAATTAAAAGCTCGTGGGTCAAGGTGAGGACAGAGTGAGATCATTCATCAACTACCATCACAGGCAAAACAGGGTCAACTTGGGGAAATCAGTTAATTTACTGACAATCAAATCAGAATAAGGTAATGAGAAAATAAACCAAGTCTTAAAACACCTTCCCCCACCCTTCCCTTCTGCTTAACTTTACTTACCATTTCTTTGCCTCCTCCCCCCACCAGCAGTGCAGAGGGATGGGGAATGGGGGTTGTGGTTAGTTCATCACCCATCTCCCCTGCCCCTTCCTCCTCAGGGAGGACTCTTCACACTCTTCCCCTGCTCCAGCGCGGGGTCCCTCCCATCAGAGGCAGTCCTCCATGAACGTCTCCAACATGGGTCCTTCCCATGTGCTACAGTTCTTCACAAACTGTTACGGGGTGGGGTCCCTTCCATGGGGTGCAGTACTTCAGGAACTGATTGCTCCAGCATGGGCTCCTCTCTCCGTGGGTCCACGAGTCCTGCCAGGAGCCTTCTCCAGCACAGGCTTCCCAAGGGGTTGCAGCCTCCTTTGGGCATCCACTGGCTCTGGCATGGGGTCCTCCTCAGGCTGCAGGTGGATATCTGCTCCAATGTTAACCTCCATGGGCTGCAAGGGGACAGCCTGCCTCACCATGGCCTTCACCACAGGCTGCAGAGGAATCTCTGCTCTGGTGCCTGGAACACCTCCTCCCCCTCCTTCTTCACTGACCTTGGTGTCTGCAGGATTGTTCCTCACATATTCTCAATCCTCTCTCTGGCTGCAATTGGTGCAGGTTCCCCCCTTTTAAATATGTTATCCCAGAGGCACTACCACTGTTGGCTGATGGGCTCAGCCTTGGCCAGTGGCAGGTCCATCTTAGAACCAGCTGGCATTGGCTCTGTTGGACGCAGAGAAAGGTTCCAGGACCCTCCCACAGAAGTTACCCCTATAGCCGCCCGCTACCAAAATCTTGCTGTGTAAACCCAATACATATCTACATCCCAATTTAGGGAATTTGCTGCTTCATTCTGCTACTTCAGAGAGATGAGATTTCTAAAAAGCTGTAACAGGGTATGTTCACAGCTGCTTTGTGGAGTGTCTTTTCTCCCTGTGGGTCAGGAGTGACTTCTGGAAAGCAATAAACAGATCTACTGAACCATTTATGAGAAGAGAAACCGAAGTGGCCAGCTCTAGCCTCAAACCCAAGACCTTTGGTGATCAGCTAAGAGAACATGTGGAGAGGTCAGTGATAACCGCTCTGAGCCCATGCCCCACTGCTGGCCCAGGTATTCCTGCTTCAGCCAGGGCCTGTCCTAATGCAGGAGCCAAAACCAGCAGCTCCCCACTAGATGGAGAGCTAAGCACACATAACCAATGTAGAGGCCTCAGCTCTTACGGAAGACTACCAGTACATTCCCAGTTTTAATTTGTGATTAAACTGTGTTCATCTGTAGCAAGCACAGAAGAACAAATTAATGAGCCTCTGGCCTTTTTAGATTTCCGAGCCTTCACCTGTACTCAAAAGATGTTACATAGCTTGCTTCTCACATGCATGGCCTGTACTTCAGTTAATGGGTCATCTGGTACCAGAAAGTTTTCCTTCCACAAGAGGAAAAAATGACAAGAATAGGACTTAACTCAGAATAAGGGAGTAAACACTAGCACTGGGATTTGCAGACTCATTCAAAACAATATATAATACACTTTTAAGTATAGTGTGGGACTGAACTTGGGGTCCATGATGTCTTGGTGGGTTTACAATTTTTTTTTCAATAAAAGCTTAGTACACTGAATTCCATTTATGTAGTAAAAAAAGACTTCTATGAAGGAACTTGAAAACAATGTCAGTCATCAGTTAGGGAGACAAAACGCATGCAATCCCTCTCTACTTTTTCTTTTCAAAGCTTAGAGACTTTGCTTTACACATGATAAGTAACTTCTTTATGAAATAATGTTTTTATTTTTTGTAGTAGTTACTACTCAAACTTTGTTATTCATTGCAAAAGATAATCCAAAAGCAAAGTAAAAAAATCTACCAGACTTAAGAACATTAGACTAGTTCTTAGTTAGAAAACAGCTTTTTTTTTTTCTTTAAACAAATACTAACCAACCTGGACAGCTAATCTAGTAGTAAGGCTCTGTGCTGTTTTGCCAAAATTTTTTATTATCTGAGTAACTAGGCACATTCTTGTCACGCAAAAACATATTATTCAATGGAAAAATAAAAAGATACATTGAAAGAGCCTAGAGTTTCATTGTCAGATGTGAATGCTTTTTTGTTATTTCAAATCTTCCTAACAATCTCAAGACACCTCATATAAAATCTGAACTATATAAACTGAGAAACAAAGTTGAATATATACCTAGAACTAAGTATTTCTACTACTTTTATTTCTGCTACTTTTATTTACTGCGTGGTAATAAAACAACATTCATACTTATATTCTTTCTCCCTATTCTACTAATTATTAGTCTAAATCAAATACTTATAAATAAGGACTTCTTTTTATAACAAGACTAAATTTTTAATCAACTATTTAATGCTATTAAAAAAACAAAACCACACCCCACATATGGTTACAACTCCTTGAAAAACCTGTAGCTTTATTCAACTTTTATCAGATGTTAAACAACATATCACTCACCTGTAAAAACATAACATAACCTAAACATTCTCTTTTTAAACAACTTATCTGGGTCTTTCTCCAGCTACTTTTAATTAATGTGCCCCTCCTGTTAATCAGTGCCTTGGTTTTGGGTCAAATTACTCTAAGTATATATAAGCTTGCAGTATATACTAGGTAGAGTTTTTGTTAGATTGCTTAGCATATGGGGATTTTTTTCTGTTTTAGGAAGAGGACAATCAAGTGGGGTTTTTTTGAAGTATCTTCATTATTTTCTTAGGGGTTTTTATGTCACTGTAAGCTACTTAGTAATTCTTTTCTAAATCTCTAGGAAGAAATTTTTTTTCTAGTCCTCAGTGTATGTTGTTTCTTATATTGTTAAGTATTGGGGGTTTTTTAGGGAGGGACCTGGAGTATTTTATGATGGGGCTTCAATGGAGAGTAGGTTGCTGAATAGCTTTAGGCTTGCTTTTAACTACCTCCGTCTTTATCACTGTGTTCCTTTTGTTTGTGGGAGATCTGATAATATGTCACTGATATATTTGTACATGATAAGGGGAAGTCTGAAAGATGAGTTTGTACACAATGAGGGAACCTCTAAAGTATTCAGCCTATTCCACTCTTGTTTTTATTTAAGGAACAGTTTATTTTATCAATTGTGCTGAGTTGATTCAAGTGCACTTTACGTTCTTTGCCTGAAATGATGTAGTAAGCTAGCTGACCATGAGTCTCAAAGCTTGGTGGCTTCTACTAAACTTTAGCAGAATATTTTTTTAGTAATACCTAATATTACTGCCATGGCAGTCTCAATTCCCGTTTTCCAGGGAGAACCAGGTTGCTAGTGTATTTATTCTGGGCTAAATCAGAAGTACTTCATAATTTCTTTTTTGCTTGTTACCATGCTATAAAGCCAGCAATTGATAAAACATTTTCACAGGCTAGCATGTGTGGAATGTTTCTGGGCATGACTGAGGAAAATGTGTTAACAGTTACCACATAATTCAGGGTGAGGCCTGGCATGGTTATCTTTTGTTGGCTTTCAAATGCTGCAATCGTTGCAACTTCTATGCTTGAGGGTACATACATGCTTCCATTTTTGTATGGGACTTGAGAGAATGATACCTGAGTACCTGATCATTTCTGGATACAAAACACTGCACTGCTCTATGACTTTGCTTTTAAAACATGCACTGTGGCTACACACCTGAGTGCCATTAAACCATCATGTAATTATTTGCAGTAATTGTTACTGAGTGTTTTCAAAAGCCAGGAAGCACGAAGACTACATTCACCAGCATATTCTGCCTAGTTGGACTCCACTATGTATGGACAGTCCCATGCACTAACTATGAAATTAGAGGGGAATGGTAAGGTGTAGCAGTACTCTATAACTGCTTCATGTGGTCAAAATCCACTACCAGCTATGGTTCTCTGTTCTGTAGGATAGGGAATAGTCGCTTTATATAGTTACTACTGCTTTGTTTAGCTATGCTGGGTATGGCACTTTGTTGTGATTCCTCATAGCCTTTAGCATTTTAGGCAATAATATGCCTTTGTGGCATGTGTGAAGAGCCAAACAGAAGGAAGTTGATCACTAGACTGGGAGCTCATATTAGTTTAGGGCTCATGAGTAGGCTTGCTATCCTGTCATAGTCCCAGGGAAAATATATAAAATGTGAAATGAGATTCACTCAATAAATAATTATAGGATGGAAAGGTATTAGTGTAAGTCAATATGGCTTAAAGGAACACAGATGCTAGCAAACAAGCTACGTGATGTTTCTTAAGCAGAAGCACTAGAGTTGGAAAAAGTGATGGTGCAGGTGTAGTACATTTGGGGGCCAAATGTACTACACAGGAGCTTATGATTTGCAAGAGTTAGTTTTTCAGAGCTAATAGGATAAGAGCTGGTACACTAGTCTCATTCTAGCTATTAAGGAATCCTTATCTGCTGAGGGCTTTTGTTAAACAGTCACAAGTCAGCATTTCTATTTACAGTCTGCAAGTAAATAGGTAATAGAACGATCTTTGTGGATGCTGCATTACAGTGCGAACAGACTGGTAAGGCAGGACTGTCCGGATGGAGTTGTGTCATTAAGGCAAATTAGACCTTGAAATGTTTGCATGCAAATTAGATATAGATATGTTGGTATTTCATTCCTTTTTAGCTTGCATATTGGCTCTGGCAAACCTGTTAAGAGAAATAAGCCTGAAATATTGATACATGTGTTTTAAAAGAGGTGTTAAAGCATTGGGGCAATACGGCAAAGCATTGTCAGACTGATTTTAAAAAAGATAAATGCTTTTTATGGAGGACCTGAGGAATTTATGTTATTGAGTTCTTTCAGAAATCCTTGGAGTAGCTAACTATCCATTTTGCTTCTATGGAAAGCACGTTTATTAAACTAGGGTGACAGATGCAATAATAAATGGGTAGAAATTGAAAACATGCAACTGTAATGAGAAAACAAAGCACCAGTTCCTAAGAGCAGTGCTTAATCTCTGGAACTATCAAGGGGAAAGGGTAAATTTCCACTGTTTTGCTTTCTTGAAATCCAGACTGGCTGCTTTGTTGGGAAGTGGTTTAGTCAGGTAACACTGGCTGAGTTTAGTCCGGAAGTAATGGTGCAATTTAAGGGTCTGATCTACAGGAGGTCAGACATGTTGACCTAATGGTCTGTTCAGGCCTTAAGCTTTTTGAAGCTATGAAGTGATTTGAAGGTGAAAAAATTTATACCTTACCAATTTCTGCACAGCAGCCATGCTGCAGGTTTTAATTAATTTTATTCTGTGATGCTTGTATTTGAGGCGTAGCGGCATCAGAAATTTGTGGTCAGACAACAAAGCAAGCAAGCTCGTCAAGTAATATCTACATTAACGTTTGGGTCTAAGTGGAAGGTTACATTCTGTTTTTCACTAAGGTGATCATACTTTGTGAAATACATGTTTAATGTACATGTTTAATGTTTAATACATGTTTAAAATTCTTGATCAGAAAGGGAGCTGCTAGAGTACGTGCTGCCATGTGAAATAATTCTTTTGTTGTTTTGTGTTTGTCTGGGGTTTTTCTGTTTGTGTTTTTTCGTGTGTGTATGGTTTGCTATAATTGAGTCAGGAGAATGTTTTCCACCTCTCAGTAGCTTTATGCCAAATACTTGCTTAGAAGTGGTCTTATAGTTTCTAGTTTTTCACTAGTCAAGGAAGTCCGTGGGCCTGGGAGAAAAGAGGTACCTGGCTTCACAGCGGGTACTGAACTGAAGGAGATGGTATATGCTTTTCTGTGAGAAGATGTGGGCTATCCTGAACACACGGGGCACTGCAAGCAATGTGGAGGTTAACCTTTCTGGAAAGGAGCTATTCTTACCTTGTAAAGAACAGACATAGTTTCAAGTACTGTTGTCACAAGGAGTTAAGTAGCCTTGGTGAACACAGCCCTGGAAGGGTTATGCTATGTTAAGCTGTTACCAAGTACGAATGAACAAACAGAAGCAACGTGGCAGTGGCATTAGGTTCCAGGCTAAGGACATGAAATGAAAGAGGAGCCAGGATGGAAGCCTGTGGTGTGCTTGTGCCAGGGGCTCGGCAAATATCTGCATCCTCCAGCAATGGTGGAATGCATTCCTTTGTTTGGAGATGGGTCATCCTTGTTGTTTTCACTTCCCTCTGATGATGGGTGGAGGGTGGTGTTGGCTAAATCTGTGGGAGTCTGGCCTCAGCAAATAATTAATTTCTTGTTGGGGGTATGGTCTCTGGTTGGGATGGCCAGGCCTTTGGCTGAAGCTGAAGGGCTGTCATTAAATGACTGGGTACCTCTGGGCATGCTTTCAGACACAAGCCATGGCTAGCTATGGAGTGGAGGTACCTCTGGGCAGGTTGGGTAGTAGCTGAATGACGGCATTGTGGGTGCCAGTGATGTCTGGCTGCTGGTCTTTGACACCTGAAGATGTGGAACTACTACTAAGCAGCAATGCTTGAAGAACTAAGTGTGTCGGATGAGAAGATGCATATAGGTACATAAGCCTTTGAATCTCCTAATCACCTGGCTTTTCAGTTGTTTTATTTCCTGAGTTGCCTCTTGCAGGAGAATTATCAAACATGGATGAGCAGCTAATAATAATCATTGCTTGCCTGCTAGTGAGGACTAGTGAGTGACAGTGACATTAGTGCTGACAAGTGACAGAGCTGGATGCCTGGGGAAAATGAAGAGGCAGGTGGGTGATTGTCAAATCAGTCTTCCCTGCCTCGCATGTGTGGGCTGTTGTTAGCAGAATGGTGAGGTTGTTCAGAAATGCCTTCTGCTGTCAACTAGAGCCTGTGGCATTGGGCTTACTCTTAACACAATTTACAGATAGTGATGCTGATCATGAAATTGTGCAGCTGCTCTTTGAAATCCCATCAGCGCACTGCCTCCTGGCATGAATGTGGATAGCCTTTGGGAGCCAGACTGGTAGAAGACAACTAAAGGAGAGAGATTGGATTATCAGTTACAACAGTTCATCACACTGGACTCTTGCATAATTTTTAATTGAAAAAAGGTAACTGACAATTAAATTACATGTCCTGACATGCAGACAGTAGATTTCATATCCAGTTGTTCCTCTTCTCTTTGCCTAAGGACAGATGTGGTTTTACCCTGGTCTTGCTTTTGATGCCTTGTAACCATTAATCTTTCATTGCCAAGCTGCTGTGTGCACCAGTATTGAGGAATCCTACTGTAGCTCATGGGGCAGTCAGCTTGGAGCTGCTGCTGGTAGGAAGAGATCTGGCAGAAAACTGGCTGGCTTGTGTCAGAGGGTTATTACAACCCCACTTGTCTGTCCTGTGCTCACACCAGACATTGGGGAATGTTTAGGTGTGTTTACGCATTCAGGAGCTGGGAGGGAAGTAAGGTCATGGGCAGACTTGTAGGTGATTAAAGAGAAAGTTGGGTTTGCTTTGCATATATACTGTATTTAATGGTTTTAGGTAAATCTGTTGAAGACAGATTCTGTACTCTAGCTTGTACTGAGTAGATGGCTTGATTCCCATTATGGCTATTTCTGGGCCTTTCACTTTAGATGCTGTAATTGCTATGTTGGTTTCTGTTGACTCATTTTTACTCAAATGTCTCACTAGGAGACAGATACCAGTCAGCTGTTACCTGCTTCTGAGGTTCTAACACAATTATGATACTTAAAGGAGAAGACAGTTAAAGATTTTCCATGTGCTCCTCCAAGCTAGTTATTTTGTTTGCCACACTTGCAGAGTTGGCAGGCATTTTCTTCCTTTGTTGACTTATTGCAATTGGTTGTGGCTGCTATCAGCATCAATTGTGGTATTAGCTTGTACTGCAATAGGAAAGAATCTATGCAAAGGATTAGGTCTTCTTTCTCACCAGTACATAGCAATCAATTCCTAAGATACTGGGGCTGGCAGTACAAATCATTGGATTCTCACAAAATGAGATGTATTCTGTTTTGGTGTGAAGCCCCTTGTACTTAGCTGGATTGCTTTTCCTGAGAGTACTACAAAGTTGACTTAGGATTTCTGCAAGTCAGTTGCAGCTCATGGGAAGGGAGTTTGTTGCCTCACATTTTAAGGGCATCAAATTAAACGTTGACTCTGTCTCCCAGCAAATATAACTAGGTTTTAGTGGGTGTATGGACCTTTGGTTAGGTTAGGTTTGGTTAGGACCTGCACACCTCATGCAGGTAACCAGCCTTACTGTTCTACACCAAGCAGGGATACTTAATGCAATTTGAAGTCAGTATGGTTCAGTAAATTTAATACAAGGCATAATTGTTTTCTGAGCAGCTGTTGCTGAGGGAACTGAAAAGTGAGCCTCATCTTCTAAATGAAAGTTAGTCTTTTAAGCTAATTCTTTGAAATACCTTCCAAAGTGGACAATTGATTTAAAAAAAACCCCAAACAATTAAAATTAGGTCATCAGGGATAAAGAAAACAAGACTCTACAGGGCAAGAGTTTTCCTGTAATTGACTATTTATTCTCATGGTGGTGTCCAGAGGTTTTCACAAAGGATAGCCCTGCTTTACAGGCAGTTTGTTCTTCTGTGCTGGCCTTATGGCAGATAGAAAACTGGTTCAGGTCCATTGGTGCTGGACTCAGATGACAATTGCTGTACCCAGACTGTCTCAGCCAGGTAAATAGCCTTTTGTGAAAACAGCACGTTCTCAGTTAGCTTTGGGCTTTCACCAACCATTTTGTATCTAGGTACATTATAAACCCCTCCTGTGTCCCTCCTATTAAACAGAGTCTGGTGAGCTGTGTGTGGCTTGGATGAGTTACAGCTCCAGCAGCTCAGTGTGCCACATCTTCCCCAGTAACAGTCATGGAGTTGTAAAGATGTACCGAAATGCTACAGATGTGCAAGAGTAACTTAGCCTTTGTTTCCAAGGGGTAGTCCATAAGAAGGAGAGAGCCCAGCTCTAGTTAGAACTGTACTTCTGAAAGTTGGTATTGTGTAAAAAGGGGGCATATTGTGGCACTACTTCCACAGAAGTGTGTCAGCATGGGCCTAATTCTGAGCAAGTGAATAATCTGTCTGAAATGGATCACAAGATTAAAGCACGTGCAGCAGAAGCTAGTTAGGAAACCAAGTGAAAATACCCTGTCAGATTACCTAGTAGTACCAAGGGCTGCTGTAAAATGGCATCGGGTTTAGTACCTAAAAAGTTCTCTGATCTATACCCCATTAAAAAGTTACTCTTTAAACTGATTAGTTGTTTTGGGGCATGTCTTAAAGAATCAATCATGTGCAGTACTGTGATAAAGGCTTTTCTTTACTGCTGTGCATGGGATGTGTTTTATTCATGTTTCCTGTGCAGTTGTTTTTTTGTTTCCTGGAAATGGCTGTTCTGCATGGTGACCCAGAGAGAAACCTAATGGTTAAACAGCACCTCCACATCTGTGAGGGTGAAATAACTGGGTAGTTTTCCTTAATGAGCAGCTGAGTCCCACAGTGGAAGTTTCCACTGCAAGGAGAAAGGCTATGTTTGCAGGATGAAGCAAGCTGTTCTTGCACCTTATTCTGTCCATCAGACAGTGACTCCCATGGGACCTGCAAACAGAAGAACAAGAGAGGAAGCTGTGCCAACCCTCGCTGCAAGGCATTTTGTTTGGGTTTTGCCTTATGACAGTCAGGTGGCAGAATGTGGATTTCTGTTTCAAGCTTATGGTCACCTGCTGTGTCCATCCTGCAAAGGGCTTTGTACTATAGGCACATCCAAGCTACTTAGCAAAGACAAGCTGGACAAAACAGACTGCGCTGAATTCTAAGCTTTTGTATTGAGCCTCTTGTAGGTTCTTGGTTCAGCTCAGCTAAGGCTTGCCTTTGTATCCCTTGACTCTACTATGTCATAATTTGGGCATGGCTTATAGGGACTTCAGTTGCTTTGAAACAAACAAGCTGCCTTCATGAAGTGTAGTTGTGGCCTTATGGCAGTTGGCTAGTGAAGAGCTGAATCAGGTCAGCGCAAGCGCTTATAAAAGCAACGAGAACAGCACCCAGTATAGGGGAATATGCTGCAGAGTATATGAAAATTTCTCTAGAGAACATCTGGTGGTCATGAGCTTTTAAACATACCTTCAGACTCTCACCGGACTCCATTGCTTCCTGCTACCAGCTTCACAGGAGCTGAACTGCTTTCTTATTAGTGACAGTAACAATCATCTGCTCAAGGAGGGGTTCTCTCCAGGCCATCCCTCTTCTTGAACTCTTCTTTTGTGTTCCTACAGCACTGAACAACTTATCTGCTGCCATAAAACTTGAGTGCTAGCTATACAACACTTGGTTAATTCTCAGACACTTGCCATGTTGTCACACGGATCATTCTTGATGTACTCTGCAGCTGGTCTCCTTTGCTGCTCTTAATCTCTGCTGAAACATTTTAAGCTCCTAAGCACACAGTGATTCACAGTGGTTTCATGGTTTATTTTCAATATTAACATAGAGGAGGCATCACCTCATGAACAAAAGAGCCTCAAGGCTAGTGCATTAGGCAGTCTCAGGAAAAGCCTAAAGGTTGCTGAGCTGAGACTACAAAAATCCTTTCTTAAACATAGTAATTGAAGAACTTCTAAAAACCTGATTTCTCTTCTATCAGAAGTCTTTGCTGGTGGTTTGTGCAAATGCCTGCACATAGCATGTTAGCCAGGGATTTATTTTTGTTAGCTGAAAAATGCCCTACAGGGATTTCTCTAGCATTGTTGGATTATGCTGGTCCCTGGTGGCACCTTCTGGGTTTAAAATTCCTCAGAAGAAGGCTTGAGAGAAAGCTCAGCCAGAGTGTTTTTGTTTCAATACCTAGAGGCAGAAATTAGTCTTTGCTCTTCCTTTGGGTCCTCTTTAGGAAAGAATAAGTAGCAGAGTATTTCTAAGATCTGTTTAGACAAGAAAAATTACAAAATGCAGCCAAGAGTTACGTAAAAGTTTAGGATCCCTTGGGGGTTTGAATTTTTCAGGTTCACTAGGGTTGGAGATGAATCTTGGAAGGAGTAGCCTCAAGCTGTAATGGGAGGCCACACAAAGCCCATGCGTGTCCAGGCAATGAGAACTGAGTATTTCTCAGAGGGAAAATGCAACTCCATCCAAACCCCTCTGCCAGTGGTTCAGATAATGGAGGACTCTTATCCTAAACCTTTAATTTACAAATGAGATAATACTAGCCCACCAGAATTAGGGTTTCTGAGTACCAGAGGGGACAGTCAAATGTCAGTTGTCCCAAATAATCTTAGTGTGGACTGCAAGGTGGTCAGGGAGTAAGGATGCTTCTCATGCAGCATTACCTATTGCACTGTGTGAATAACTAATAATCCAGTCTCCCGTAGTTGAGAGACACCAGAGGAGAGTCATTCACCTTTTAAGATGTGTGGGATGTCTCATGCCCTGGAGAGCGCTGTTTTTCCTACTTGGCTATGGAGGGAGTCAACATGCCTTGGATATTACATGCTTACACCACCTTGAGACAGTATTCATTGTGCAGGACAAATGGCATTCATTCACTCTCCCTGTTACCATGACTGTTTAGCTGCATGGTCCCAAGTGTTAACCGTTCCTCTGAGAATTATATTCATATCACCCCAATTGGTAACCTCTTTCGCAGAGACTGAAATGAACCATAGATATGCTCATGTGAATAGAAAGCATGCTTGTGTTGATGGTAACAGAATCAGTGTAACTAACAAGTGTTGTCACTTCAAACTTAAAGGGGGGAAAATGCTAGTTTATACATGTCAAGACAGTGATAATGGGGTAAGTTTACTTCTCCTCTTGTCTGAAATGTGTTTCTGTGCATGATTTTCTGGGGTTGTCCTAGCAATTCCTTTAACTTGTGAGTAATAACTATTTCCTTGACAATGTTTCCCTTGTTATCAGAGCTTGTGCTCTGACGGAAAACTGCCACTTCATCTTTTACAGCCAGTTGACCTACTGGAATAAATGCACTTCAGCTAATTAGTCATTGTGGTTTTACTTGAGATGTCTGGCTCTTTGGAGCAATCTTCCTTTCTATACTGCAGTATAATTACTAAAAAGCAGTTGAATATTACTGATAGCGTTTGGTGCTATCGGTCTTCTAAGAAAGAGTACAGTACGGGAAGCTAGCTTCTCTGTGCCTGTTGATGTGTGTGTGCCCTCTTGACTTCAGATGTGGAAGCAGCCATGTTGCAAGATGCTGATTCTCAAACTGAGATTGCTTCATGTTCGGTCTGTATTTCTGTTTCCTGTGGCTGCATGAGCATCAGGTAGATTGTTAATCCTAAGGGAGCAGTGGAAGAAATGTCTTGTCTTCAATGCATACAAGCTCATAAATCATGCGTATGATAACTTCATATTCATCTAGAGAGAAGTTCCTTTGGCTCCTGTCTGCAGTAAACTCTTTATTGAGAAAGCAGAGACACTGGTGCTCAGTGATTCCCAGCACTGTGCTTTAGTGCAAGTTTGTTTTGCTAAGGACTATTGGTCCTCCCAGATGACATAAATATCCTTCCTCCCTTCATGTGCTGGTTGATAGGACTTGGCAAGCTCACTGACATAGCTTAGAAGTCCTGCTTTGTAAGGAGATCTTTGAAGTAGCTATATAGAAAAATCTACAAAACCTAGCCTGAAGTGAGTGCTCATTTTCAGCTGAAATCTTCCCAGTAGCCTCTTGTCAAAGGGAAGATAGAAGATATGTAACAGGTTCTGATCCCTGGCTGTGAGCTGAGCTGTCTTGGGTTTGGGGGGCAATGTTAATACAGATATTGTCACACAGTAACAATAAGAAAATATCTTCTCTGTTCACTGTAATATAGACTTCCTTGAGCCATGGAGTAGCAGGTAATAGGTAGTGCTGAGGGCAGCTGTAATGAAGATGGGGACTGGATATCTTGGGATTAAGGTGTTGTTTCCTTTGCAGACACTATATCAGTGCTTTTAGCTGGATAAATTGTTGTGTTATTCCTTCAAAATGTGCCACAACTAGCATCACCTATGGTTGAGGAAAGTAGAAAACAGTTGTTCTGGCTATGGTGGAATGGGAGTCACAAAAAAGGGATGAAGATGTGCAGAGACTATTCCCTCTTTTGCACTGTCCATCAAGTGCACAGGCTTAATAATTATGTAGCTATAGGATAATGGATGGAATTGGCACTGCTAGAGTTGAGGTACAGCGTTGATTCAGTGTAGAGTTGATTTAGTGTGCCTTCAATATTTATGTTGCCTGAATGGGATGGGTGGAGCAGGGAAATAAACTCACAGGGGAATAGAAAGTGAGCCAGATAGATTAGTGATGTGTCTGAACTACTGTGAGTTTGAGGGGAGAATTTGTGTTGGTGGGATGCATGATTACACGTATACCCTTGAGACACAGATCAACAACTTTATTGATATGTCTGGTAATCCACCCAGTACAAAACCCTGTGCTTACAAGGGTCAGGGGTGTTGGGCTTCTCATTTAGATGTTAACTATGAAACTTGGTCTGTTAATACCATAGTGATCCTGAGCACAGGGGTCTCGCACCAGCAGGTTGGAATGAAGGAATTCAAGAAAGGTAAAAGCTGTTTCTTAACAAGTTGGTACTAATTAAGTGTCCTCCTGGTCTCTGCTACTCTTGTTTACTCAAATGCCATTTACTATCATGTTTTTTGAACTTGCCTGTGTGAAGGTTGAGTAGGGACTGTCTGTGCCCCTTGAAACTGCTTCAAATCTCTTAGACTGTACACATGAGGGACCTAAATATACATTTAGGTAAAATATATAACACAGCTGCTAGGCAATTTATTTTCACCAGTGGAAAGACTATTTCAAGACAGTGGTAAAATGCCAAGTTAATGATGGGGGTTGTCCTCTTACTTGTGAAAATAAATTGTATATTCTATGATCTCAACCAGACTAGTTTTTAATTATGTGTTTGGCTTTGATTTACTAGGTGGGTTATCTAGAAGCAAAAGCACTAGCAGATTTACTGTAGTCAGTCTGGAATAACTTAAAGGGCAAACATTAGACTGAGTATTTCATTTTTAACAAGCTACCACAGTTTTTCACTAGGCTTTCTTTTATCTTTTGCCTACAAGATTAACTCTTCTGTAGATTATTATCAGCTTCTCCTTTCTGTTTTATGATGTGACTACTAATTATCAACCCTGTAGATTCTGCATATAGTTTACATCCATAGGTTTCTGGAGAAAAAGATGTAACTTGAACTTGTCTATGCAGGGCTTTTAGCTAATTGACTGCTCTTTCTTTTGAAGATCTGAGACTGGAGAGATAAGCTAGAGGCACTTGATGGTTCAGTGAAATGTATGCATCTCTGTGCTCAGGCAGTGGTCCTCAATCTGTGGCTGCTGGCTCTGTGCCTGGGACCCTGCCCAAGACCTGGGGCTGCAGGGAATTAAAGCCAAAACAACGCTGCTGCTGCTGCTACGGAGCAGGTTGACTGGGAGAGCAAAACTGGTGATACTGGTAGGCCTTAATTTCTTGGTACTGCTGCTCAGAGACAAAAAAAGTCTGGGAGCCGCAGTCAGTGCTGTTGTTAGACCCATTTTACTTTAAGTCTAATTTTTTGCTGATGGTTTGCGGAAGAGTAAGGCTGTCTAGTCTGGTGAAGCAGTGAAGTGCATCCCACCTTTGAGCCACTGCTGGGATGCCTGTCCACAGCCACCTGGCTGCTGGATAGCTTTGTGAGGATAGGTCCTGGGTAGTTTAGGCATGGTTGGAGAAAGGCACCTGGGGTGCAGAAGGAGCCAGGACCAAATAGCATCTGGTTAACTGGAGCCTTGCAGACCTCTTGGAACAGCTCTGGTTAGCAGCACATGATGGGAGAGAATATCCCCACATGCTTACTGTAGGCTTGCACTACTGATAGCAACACTGATACCTAATCTTACTAAACATGTGATGGTCCAGCCAAAAACCAGTGACATTTTACCCTCTTGCTCTGGTCTCACGTTTGAATTTTGTGTTCAAATCAAATGCAGAGATGAGTTTTGAGTCAGACAAGCATTTCTTATCAGTGGATTGAGTGCTTGTAGTCAGTAATGAAAATACAATATAACAGTTGTCTTTTTTTTTTTCTGCATGCTTGTCATGGATAAGTCTGTATCCTGACAGCACATAGAGAAGTGCTGTGGGTAGACTTCCAATGTTATGGTAACACATCACCCTCTAGAATGGCCAGTTGAAATGGTTAGTTTGGATTAGTAAAGATAAGAGCTGAGAAAAGCTAAATATAAGGACCATGTGTTAACAACCCAGTCTGCACATGATTAATCTAGTAGATTTGATAAAGTTCATAATATAGTGAGGCTGTAAAACTGTTGTTAGACCAGAATTTCTGTGTAAAATATCCAGTAAGTTTACCTAGTATAAAATAACCCAACAGCAACATAAGGCTGTTTTGGGCTGCCATTGTCTTGGAAGGTTTTTTAAAATAGATGATTAAAATAAGGAGATGCTAACCTTTAGTAGAAAGTACTTGAGAGAAAATCTTACATCAATAATTTGACAGGAGGAGTTCAAAAGGGACACTGCAGTCAGGCCAACTGTCAAAAGTTAGTGAGCGCTGATATTCTGCTGGAAAAATGACTATCGTTTTCATATCTACTGATACTCTAGCCTGACCCTGCGTTCTTCTGGGATCTTAAGTTATTTTAGCCTGTTTGATGCCTTAGATAGCTTAGCTGTAAAATGGACATATGGACATTCAACTTTTGTACTGGAAAGTGATTTCTTGACATGTGATGAAGTGCTGCAAAGCAAGCTGTTACTTGTTGGTGAGCAGTGGAACTGGATTTGTTCACTTGGATTTGTAATACTAGTTACTTAAGTCAGAGTTTGAGTTGCTTTTAGGTTATTCCTATGCCAGTAAAAAATTTATAAAAAGGCAACAAGTATTTCTGAATAATTATGTAAGTAGAAAGCCAATTATTCAGTAGCAGTAGTGTGTACTCCGTTTAAGTGCTCCCAAAGTGTATAGTGCCCATTACTAGTTGTTTGCAATAGGGGATAGAAGAGCATCTGCTTTGCACATACGCATGACTGTGGCTTCTAAATTAAGTCAGGGAAGAAAATCTGGCCCTGTTCCACAAAAAGCCTTTTTCTTGTTTGCAGTCAAATATCCCTGTCTTAAAGAAACTCCACAACCAGCAAAACTGGATGGAACTCCTCATTCACCAGATTTAACTTACAGTAAGTGCTGAATGTATGTACTGACCGTGGCATAAGTATTACCAGAGCCTACTCTGACCAGTCCAAAGCAAAGCTCGTGTTTTTTTTTCATTTACTCATCATGCAGTTAGCATGTACTGGCAAGGTTGTGGAGAGCTAGATTAATTCCTCGATATACCTTTGAAGCCAGGTAGTGTCTCAAACTGAATTTTCCCCAGAACTAGAGCTGCACTTGATTATTTTCTAACAGTAAGTTTTTAATTACCATGTCGCTTCCGTACACCAAATTTGAGACAGGCTTCAGTGAGTCTGCATATTGCAATACAGCTACTGAGTGTGGCACAACATGGATGATGTGCTTTATTTGGTGGGTCTGTCAAGGGGTTTTTAATTCTTCATATTAGTATCAAGTTATAGTATATACAACGTTAGAAGTGTGCATTTTTTAAATTTTTCTCTTGTAAAACATCTATTAGGAAAAATAAAAACTTTACCAGTTGAAAATCATCTTTCAGCATCAGGAAGCAATGCTGTGTTCACTGCCTCTTAGTGTCAGGGTAGCTTCTGCGGTAGCCACATGACAAACTACTGATAGGCAAATTGTAGACAGATATAGAAGGAGTGGTTGCACTTAGAAAAGGTGGAAATAGCAACAGGGTAGCTAATTAAAGGGACGATCTTGTACAGTGAAAGGGAGGGCCAAGGGAAGGCACTGAAAGCTGAAGTATAAAGAAGTGGTTGTGGGAAACAGGAAGAGATAAATAGTCTTGTGCTGCATTTGCCTTCTGTCTGGTGACTAAAAAATTAGCTGCAGTTGTCTGTGTAATACTACCCTGGCTATGGTCTGACAATCACCATTTGTTCCCAGGCAATCTCTTTCTCTCATGGAATTTGTTCTCCTGAAGTAAATCTGAGAGAATATTTATATAAATAAATCTGTCTACATGATGAATTTATTTTCATGCTGTAAACACGTATCTAAGGCAAACTTGTAGACAAAGTGCAACAGTTAAACAGGAAGAAGTAGAAAGTGACTCCATAGAGAGAGCCGTCTTGTAAAGAAGCAGTTAATTTTTAAGTTGTAAACACTTCAGCAGTGCATAATTTTCACTTCCTTTTTTCCTTACATGGCTGTCCACTACTTCTTCCTGGACATGATTGTATACATTAAAAAATAGCATCAGGTTTTCACAGCAAATGGCATTACTTAACTGAGCTTTGACACTTGTTAAAGGTCGGTGAAGTTTCTGTGGGTCACAGCAGAATCAGATACTCCACAACACCCAACCCAGGTTTGTTTGCTCTTTGCTTGAGACTAGGTATGAAGGAGTAAACCAGGTGGTGAACACAAATGGTCATTCTGTGTTTCTGGAGATACTTGGTATATTGCTGGCATGTGGGAGGTCAGGTGGCATGATCAGATTTGTTCCTTTTGGATTTGAGATCAAGGAATCCATAAATTGGAGGAGATGGAAATATTTTACCTGCTTATCAGGGTCTATATTTCAAATGTGTGTATTCAAATGTAGCCATTGGAATTCTCTGGTTTGTGGTCATGGTTTCAGAGACTGAAATATTTAACACCTGTTAACTTGAATGAAGTTAAGCGTTTGCACAGCTGGGGATCAAGCCATATATGAAACTTTGGTGTAACCTTGAAGAAAGCAGATAATCTCCACTTAGCTGCCTGAAAAATATTTCAATAATTCAATAGTTCAATAATTGTAGTGTGTTATGTAGTATGTTTCTAATTAAGTGGTGTTAGGTTGTTGGATGTGTGGCTGCTCCTTGGATCCCTTTATAGATGGGTGAGTTGTGTGCTACCAAACACATCTGTTAACCTTCATCTGATAGAGTAATTAAATAAAGTATGAAAAAGCTGTATTACAAAGATAGATATCTGTGTAGGCTGGTTGCTTCATGTTCTGGGTTGCCTGAACACTCTTGGATAATGCAGTGTAGTGTTAGTTGTGGCGTATCTGGATAGGATTATCTAGGTTTTCCAGCAATTCCTTCTAGCTGTTTCCAAGGTAAATGCGAGAAATGGAAAGCTTTGTGGAGAAGGGCTGGATGCAAACACACAAACTCTTCAGACCCTATGTGATAAATAATGTGTGAATGCAAATAGTACTGTTTTGAGGATGCGTAACAAGGATTTTGGGGATGGTGCTGTGCGACAGGTATACTGAGTGCAGACTTGGAAAAGACTAATTATCTCATGTAAAAGCAATAATAGCAGTATCAGAAAAAATAGTTGTAGCACTTCATGTTAGTGAGATTTCCTGACTGCTTGGTAATGCATGGTACAGCAACCCAAAGAATCCAATTTCTCATTGGCTGTTACATTTCCTGAGGGTAGAAAAGGTATTTCATTGCTTTTACAAGTAATACTTTCATACCTAAAGCAATTGGCTGGGCTGGATGCTTCAGTGAGGCTCTGTCCTGATCCCTGATAGATGGGAACCAAGACATGGATATGACCAGAAGTGAAATTAAGTGAAGTGGAAATACAGCCAGGCACTTCATCTTTAGAAAGACTTGTGAGGAATCCAAGGATTGTGCACTCTCACTGTTTCTCATGGTCTTTGTTATTCAAGAGTCTGAGGCCTGAAGCCACACTTTGCTGCTGGGGACCATGGAGGCAGGAAGGTATAGTCTAGCAGAGCATCTACTGTGTAGTTGGAGCAGTAAAGGAGAAATAGCTTGTGAATTTGCTGCTACTTTGTATTATTGATGCAGACCGGTGCCAGTGGTCAAACTCAAATCATTCTTTGTCTTTTAGCCCCTTTAAAGCTGGGCAACTAATTTTCTCAGCTTGATGATGCTCCCAGAAAATTTTCCAGGGCTGTAAAATTTGCAGTAGAAGCTGCTTCCACTCAGTCTAAGAAGCCAGACCTTAGGAAAGAAAGCAAATCCAAGGACATGAACTCCAAGATCAGCTGATGTTCAACAGGCAGGTCACACTCATCCCATCCTCCACGTGCTTTGTCTTATATATAACTGTATGTGAGCATTCCTGTAAATATTTTACATTGTAGGCATGCAGATTTTTTAAATTGATAAACAGAGCACCCATTCATCAAGGCTTTTGCATGGGAGGATCCCAGTTTGGTCTTAAATAAGAAACTTTTTCAATATATTTTAGCCCAATTTGTTGGTGTTTTTAGTTTTTGGAAAGTGTTCTAGAATAGAACCAAAATGCTTGTAGTACCAGTGACAAATTGCCTTTGAAAGGAAATACATGTTCTATAAAAATGTTTTTCAGAATAGGTAAAAAAATAATAAACTTCAAAATAAATACATATTATTGATACACTAATTGCTAAGTTTGTACCTTCTATATGCTCATATGCTAAATTACAAATGTTTTCACAAATAACTGCAGTTAATACTTGATAAAATACCTCCTGCAGTCAGTCAAGTTCATAATATGTGGTAAGCAGAGAAAATTCCTAGTTAAATGAAAAACATTTGATGTCAAATGGGCATGGCTAAGATTGTGTGCTTCCGATGATTTTTTTTTAACTGTTTTGTTCTGCTTCACTGAGATGCCTGAAGCACAATTTTATGTGGGAAAGCCATAAAAAAACTTCGAGCAGCCTTTCTAGCAGTGACTTTCTGTGGAATGCTATGGTATAACAAAAAGATGCACTGGTCTGCAATGTCATCTTCAGGTGTAATGCAACTTTGGCCGTAAGCTATGGAGTCATAATTGTACGGTTCCCATGGCATTAATGACCATGCTCTTGATTCCAGGAAATGCTGATTGGTATTTTTAGCTACCCCTTTCTTGAGCTAACAAGGCACCGAAACAAATATTTGTGCTTCCCTTCCCTCTCCTACAACACAAGGTTATTTTTAGGAAGTTTAAATGTTTGTAAAGGCAGGTATGAATACATGGAATGATATATCCACTCCCACTGGAATGGTCTGCTGATATAATAAATTTTCATCTCTACAAAGGCAGAGTTAGAAAGCTGCTGTATTATTTCCTCATTTTAAAAAGCAGCTGAGGAACAGCAAATAACATCATATTAGAAGAAACAGTATGAAGACACTATGAAGTCCAGAGAACGAGATAAAGTTTGGACAGACAAGTCACAACCTTTGTGGCTAAACCAGCAGTTTTCTTCTTCACTTTTGTTCTTTAAGTGACATCTTTTCTTAGGAACTCTCAAGTATGTGTTGAAATAGAATTTACTGTATTCTAGAAACAATAATTGGAATTTACTTCTTTCAGCTTAAGATGAGATAGAAATTATCTCAAAAGCTTCCCCATTTACAGTACAGATGTAATGCTACTTAAGTTAGTTGCATATTTATTGTGGGTTTATTGGTAAAAATTATTCCTGAGTAAATCTGTTGTACTCCTTATTTATGGCCATGTCAAGTAATGAAAAATTATGCTGGTTACAATTGCATCAGTATGCTTTTCATTCCAACTGATCTCTTACAAGCACATAACGTGCACAGGACTAATATCTAGTGGTATTTAGTGAAGCTACAAACTTGTGGACAGAAACAAGGATCACTGAAGTCATTTGCCATATGTGACCAAAGCACAGACTTGGCTGTTAATGGAAGATATTGCAGGCTAAAGCAAGGTAATATTTTTTTTCTATGATCCCAAAAGCAAGCTAGAATACTTAAAAAATCTCAGCCTCATTTCTTTTTGATAATGGTCAAATAAGTAGAGGTAATGTTTGAACAAATGTAGTTGCACCAAAAATTTCTTGTCTGGGGGAAAATAGTTCAAGAGCAGGGAAACAGTTAAATTTGTGTCAGGTTTCATTCTGTTAATAAGACTTCGTCATTGCATATGTTTGGGCTTCACTTGGTTCATGCAGGCTTAATGCAGCAAATGTAAGTTAACAAAGGATTAGCACTTTGATTTATCACTAGCATGTGACAGCTGTTGCCCTGTGTTGGTGATGCACAATAATTGAGTGCTCTGGGGTGTCCTGAACATAGCAAAGCCTGAGAAGTTTGAAAGTTGACACATTTTGTACTCAGATGACACTTTCTCTGCAGGGCTGCATTGCACCGTGTTAAAACATATGCATTTTATCTCACTTGTCACTCTAAGTAACAGGGAAATAATCTATCCAATGTTTGCATTCTGCTAATTGCATTGCAGGATGAACTCACCAGCTACACTCCTCCTTTTGGTATTGGAGTTTTTGCTTCAAGCCCCTTAAAGATGGTCTCTATGACTCTGGGCACTGCAGTTAAGCCTAAGTGCCACAGATGGGCTTGGCAATGGGGAGGTCTGTGGTAGGGTGGTAGTTGGGGTCATTCCCTCTTTCCTCCATCAGCTTCCATCTAAGGAGGCACTTGGCTGCTAGGCCGTTGCCACTGATGTACAATCCTAGTGAAGGAAAGCAAGGATTTTGATACGCGACAGTTGGCCAGGACACAGCATGGTGTGATACCATAGATGCCTCTTCAGTGGATGGACTTGACTAAGTCCTCAGCCATGGAAATTACTCAGTAATTTATACACTAGCCATGGGCCAGTGGTTGTGTCAAATGAAAGTCTGGCTGACTGCTATGATGAATGAACCTTAAACTCTCCCACTAATTGTCAACAGTAAGTAATTAATCACTTCTTCAACCTTGTTTTGGATGCTTCACAGGACTTTGGAACAGAACTCTTGAATAAGGGGTATATAGGCACTGAGAAAAGTGAATCTAAACTATTCTGTGCTAGATCTAGGAGGGAACATATAGATATTAAGACCTAAGGAAATTCTTTACCAGCCTTGATGGAAAAAATTTGACACACTTCAGCCCCAGATAAAGGAAGATATCTCAGTCATTTATGTCTTCAGACTGAGTTGGGATTCTGTTTACTGCTGCTTTATCTGTTTGATGTCCAAGTACTCTCACCTTTAACTGCTGTGTGCTTTCCACGTGCTCTTCAGATGTCTTCAAGGCTCTAGCTGAGACACGTACTTGACCTGACTCAGAGGCCTGGAGAAAGTTGCTGGCTTCCAGGTGAGTTAAAAAAAAGTGCTCCTAAACTTCTGAGGAATGCAACAGCTGCTAGGCAGGGTTACCAACTATATCTTTGTGTCCTGTTACCTTGCTGGTGCCCTAAACACAGTAGCAGTAGAGAGACGTGTAATGCTGGAACTGGACTGAGGCTGACTGGGCAATGTGGAAGTGGTATGCAGAGCCAGCACAAGGTTTCTGTACTGTTTGAGCAAAGTTTCTTCTCTCTATCCCAAGAATGGTGTGAAGGAAAAAGGGGGAGAGGGCAAGGATACTGCAGGATGAAGGACAACAGACTGCAATTGCTACTTCTCAAACTATATACCTCATTCTGAAATTCCGATTAGGAAAACCTGTTGGTTTCTGGACAGTAGCAACTGCTTCACAATTGAAGTTGAAACTGACTTTTCTGTAAAATCCCCTTTATCCACTTTACAGGAATCTTCCCAAGAGAAACCACTGTGCTTGTCTTCAGGTGCGACAGGTAGATTTCCTTTCTCTACATCTGGCAGCAGTATGGTTTCCCAGCTAAAAGGGAGGTTGTGCCAATGCCAGGCTGCTGGGCACCCTTGTCTGAGCTTTTTATGCAGTAGTGATGATTACAGGGAGAAGTTGATGATGGTTAAAAGTAGTGGGGGAAAAAAGAAAAAGGAGAGATGAGTTCTTAGGTCAGTTTTTCTTCTTTGGCTAACAATTAGTATTTCAAAACTTAAGGACAGTTCAATAAGGCAAGAATCTTAGGCTGCAATGCTGGTTGTGTCCTACTGGGTTCTTCATACTTTTGCTGGGAGGTGACATAGTCTACTAAGGACTTAATAGGGTCACAGACTAGCTTTCAGATTATTGACTTCTGGGGGATAAATAGTGTTCTGTGGGGTTTTCACTTCTCTTTTCAAAAAAAGATGTTTATGGCAATATTGTGAGACAGTGTTGTGGCAGTTGCTTGGGAGGCGGGGGAGGTTCTTAGTCTTCCAGTTACCAATTTTGCTTCGCTGCATTTATCTCAAGCTGTACCTGCATGAGTTGGGCCAAAACATTTTCTGTACTTGGAGAAAGATTCATTGTCGCAGAGGTCTGGATGTGATCCCTTAGTTGACGTTCTGCACAGCTGCTCATCCATCTGACTTCAGCTTTGTGGGTCCCATTATGTCTAACTATCACTGTCCTGGTCAGAGGCCGTTGGGTTAACCTCCTACGGCTGTTGCCTAGCCAGTGGCTATTGTTAGTGTGATGAGGGTGAAGACCCTCATCTCTGCAGTGTGAAGGTCCTTGAGGAATCTTAGAGCATGACATACTGCTGCCCTGACGTCTGCTGTTTGTGTGTTTTAGCTGTTAGTACAGTGCTAAGGGAGAGTAGAACAGAGATGGCCAGATGCACCCCTTTGTCAAACAGTTGCCTCTGTGCAGAAGAGGTGGGGTGGGGAAAAAACAAAATTTGAAGGTGGGACCATCTCTTTTACTTCAGTAGAGGCCTAAACTGATTATGAAAACGTAGCTCAAGTATCTGTCTTGGTCAGCCCAGCCTGTGCCGATAACTTGAAGGAGCTGGATTGTGAGAAGTGCCATATGGCTTATTGGCATACATTTTTCCATAAGTCTTGCTTTTCAAAATTATTGAAATAAGATGCATGCTGCTTTTAAAGCCAGAGTTTGAAGCTGCAAAATGCCTACTGTTGTAGGTATGTGACATAGTGAGGAAAAACCTGACACTAGTGTGTCCATGTGTGGAGCAGTGATCTGAGACCCTGAGCTTCATCTCCCCAGAAAGGATTTGCAAAACTAAGGCATGTGTCTCAGTTACTGACCAGGTCTCAAGGCTGTAAGGAATGTCTAACCAGTAGAGCCAGATGTTGTGTGCCCATCCTTGGTTTTGCTAGGAAGTATCGTTAATGCTGAATGCAAGCACTGAGTTTGGGAGGGTGGTGATATTTAGTGGTGGATGAAATAAGTGTTCATATAATGAGCAGTCCCCAAGGATGAGCATGATTTCTTCTTCAGAAATCATGGATCCTATGCTAATGCCTCAGCTGAATCATGGTCAGAATGGCTTGCAAAAAGTAAAGGTGTTACCTATGGGAAGAGCTCATGCCCTGCTCACTGCTGGGGGAAGGTGGGCCAGATGACTTTGGCAATCCAAGGTTATTTGCAAAGAGAGCAGATAACAAAAGGAATACATTTGAGAAGGAAACAGTCATACAGTTCATGTTCCTGCTAGGACAAGTTTGTATTGTTCTGTTAATATAAATCATTTCTTAAGTGAGCTGGGAAAACAGGCAGACAAAAATGACAAAAATGTTGACACCTAAGGATATTTGCTCAAGGTTTTTTCCTTAGAGGTTATATCTTTTGAGACTGATTCTGATAAAGGAAAATCTTTGTGCATCTTTCACAGTAGGAAATGACCTAGCAGTTAAACCAACTTTGACTTTTGTTACTTACTGATACCTCTGTTGAAAGGCTTAGTATTTCTAGAAAGTTGGCTAATCAACTGTAGTATTTATATAAGCTTTTTTGTCCTGTTTGGCTATTCTTCTGTTTGGAGAGACTTGTTATTTTCTCACTAAGTATTGGCTGGAATAAACTTCAAGGGCTTTGTTGTTCCTAAAGGAGTTTAATCAGTTTGGAACAAGAAATCTGTAAGGCATGCTTATATCTAACAGGAAGAGTATCATAAGAAGAGTGTGTCTTATGTTCCCAGCAATGCCCTGTGTATGTCAGTTTTGCTGTTGACATAGTTGTGTACAGGAAAGGGCTCAGGAGATATAAATTAATCTGACAGTCTCTCATAGCTTAGAACTTATTTTGCATGAAAATCAAGTGTTTGAAAACTAAGGTTTTTCCATTCAGCATGATCAGGAAAGAGAGAAGCTGTGGTGATCGAATAAATATAAAGCATCACTCTGAGATTGTGCAGGCTGGGAATAGTGCTAACTCTTCCACCAGTCGTGCCACCCAAAGCAAAACCTGTGCCAAGGCTGTCTTAGTTCTGCTACCTGTAAAATAGGGAGAGTAACTGACTGCTTTCTCCTAATGCTCTCACATCTGTGGGAGAGAACGTGCTTAAACACTAGCAAGGAAAATATTTTTCCCTTCAGTCTCACAACTGCTATTGTCACAGTCCTTAAACACTTGGAAGATTGCTATCTGTGGAAATAAGCAGATCTTCACTCAGGTTAAGGTTTTTAGCCTGTGTAGAGCAAAATTAGCACTAATCCCATTCTCTTCTGGGAAGAAACCTTTCCCCTGGAAAATATAACTTTTTCTTTGCAGGAGGCCACGTTCACTTGTGGAGACAATGGACAAAAATTACTTTGCTCTGGTGCTAAAGCAAATTTGAGATTTCCCACAATTTCCCTTCAGAGGTGGTATCTATTATTCATCTGAGTGGAGCAGTTCTGAAATTGGAGATCTGTTCAGGGAGAACCTGGCTTCGACTTGAGAAATAATAAAGTAGAGGAAGAATAAAAAATGATTTGTATGATATTTGGAGCAATGGCACTTTGAGATGCTTCAGCAGTCTTCTGAATCTTGAGTGCAGCCTTTCATGTTACCTCTGGCTGCACTCGCTTAGCTGCAGCCTCTACCTCTCAATCTTGTTTGGCTATTGTTCTCTTTGAAAGGATTTTTTTTTTCCTGTATGAATTGGATGGAGTTTACTTGCTTTAGAACAAGCTTTAATAAGGTGCTTTTATAAGGTGCTTCCTCCAGTTTATAGTCTATAGATCATAACTTTCTTTAATCTGCTTCCTCTGTAAACTTGCTGTGGCCATGTTTTTCCCAGTCTGAGCTTGCTCCTATACCTCCAGTGAAGTCTGAGGATGCAGTCAGCCCCATCCCCTCTTGAAGGTGACTGGTGAGTGAGGCTTGCTTTAAAAGGAGTTTTGCCGAGTTCCCCAAGACGTGTGAGTTTGGGAAACTAGGCAGAAATGCCTCTTGCTGCTTAGTACTGTGCCAGTACTAAGCTCAAATCAGTTCAAGGATATTTGGGTATGGTATTTTTTTTTTCCTGCTAAAGAACATGAAAAGACAAGTTTCTTCTCATCTGTTGAGTCTTCTTGAATTTTTGAGAGATTTCTGTAACCCCACAATTAAGAGAAAGCTGTTTAATTTATTGAGGATTTAAAGAAATGTGACATGCAGTGTCAGATCCCAAACTTCGAGTTGTGTAATTTCTTATTCGAAGTAAAACAGGTTTTTCAGTAAATACTCAGAGGCAGATACATCCCAAATCTACACTTCAGAGCTGCAGGTCGTAACCATGCCCTGGTAGGGCTGCAGCATGGCAGTACGTTGCAGGGCTGGGTGGAGTGCAGTGGCCTTGCCGCTGCGGGGAGGATGGAGGAGGCCTCCCCACTGCAAACCGGGTTGTAAGCAGCCAGCAAGGCTGCATGGGGAGTGCTTGTCAGACCAAGGGTGCTTTTGGGGATCCCTGCCACTGCCCAGGAGTGGGCAGGACAGAGCAAGGATGAGGAAGAGGGCCCTCAACCAAATCACAGAATCACAGAATGGTAGGGGTTGGAAGGGACCTCTGGAGATCATATTGTCCAACCCCCCTGACTGAGCAGGTACACCTAGAGCAGGGGACACAGGACCATCTCCACGAGGGTTTTGAATGTCTCCAGGGAAGGAGACTCTACAACATCTCTGGTCAGCCTGTTCCACTGTTCTGTCACCCTCACAGTAAGATGTGTAAGATGTGTTATTGCTCAATTGACTTGGTATCAATTGAGTGGTATCAAACCCAAGTTAGCTTTACCTGTCTGTATTGTAATACACCTTAATATAATATATTTTAGATATATGCAAGGACATTTATGTTAGTGTCATAGCTAAATTCTACTTTTTATGGTAAGTAGATAGTTGACTTTGGTCTGCTGAAATGTAAGAGCCTCATAAAGTTGAAGTGTGGGATTTTTGGTAAGGTCAGGAACCTTTCTCTTCATAGTTAGAAGATGGGCAAAAAAAAGTGTTCTGAATGCTTTAAAGACAAAAAATGAAATTTGGAGTGTATTGACTGCTAAAAATAGTTTATTCAGTACAGCATTTCACACATTTCACCTTTATATAATTTATTAAGTGATAGTTCTATTTTTCTTAATGTTTTGAAAATTATCTTAACATTGTAATATTACAAGATTTGTTTTCCTTGAAGAAATCTATTTAAATTGGAAAATACCCATCTGTATCCTGCAGATCTCCTCCAAGGTGGAGGCTTTGTGGCCTCCACCTGTTCTGTGTAGCTGCAGAGTAATACATCAGAGTTATTAACCTCTGAGAAATGGAGGTTTTGATAATGGGAATGCTGACACATGTAATCTTTAGGGCTACAAGGAGTGCTACTGTAATAATACATCTCATTTCAGTGTGTGAATATTGTGAAAAGAGGCCTTCAGATGCTCAGCTCCTTTTAAAAACAAATTTGATTTATCATGGAAGAAACTGTGGGACAGACAGGTCTTGAAATACTGTGTTTAATCAGAAGAGGTATACTGTGGACATCTGCTGTGGGTTTTTTAACATTGATAACTAGGAGCTGTGAGGTTTTTTTAAGGTTGATTAATAGAATCATTTATGTTGGAAAAGACCCTTAAGACTGAGTCCAACTGTAAGCCTAACGCTGCCGAGTCCACCACTAACCCATGTCCCTAAGCACCATGTCTACATGTCTCTTAAATACCTCCAGAGACGGTGACTAAACCACTTCCCTGGGCAGCCTGTTCCAGTGCTCAACAATCCTTTCAGTGAAGAAATTTTTCCTAATATCCAATCTAAACTTCCCCTGGTGCAACTTGCAGATGTTTCCCGTTGTCCTATCAGTTGTTACTTGGGAAAAGAGACCTACCTCACTACCCCCTCCTTTCAGGCAGTTGTAGAGAGAGATAAGGTCTCCCCTCAGCTGCCTTTTTCTAGGTGAAACAACCCCAGCTCCCTCAGCTGCTCCTCATAAGACTTTTCTCTAGACAGCTTTGCCCTTCTCTGGATGTGATCCAGCACCTCAATGTCCTTTTTGTACCGAGGGGTCCAAAACTGAACACAGTATTTGAGGTGTGGCCTCACCAGTGCCAAGTACAGGGGCACAATCACTTCCCTACTCCTGCTGGCCACACCATTCCTGATACAAGCCAGGATGCTGCTGGCCTTCTTGGCCGCCTGGGCACACTGCTGGCTCATGTTCAGCCCTCTCTCGACCAACAGCCCCATGACCTTTTCTGCCAGGCAGCTTTCCACCCACTCTTCCCCAAGCCTGTGGCATTGCATGGAGTTGTTGTAACCCAAGTGCAGGACCTGGCGCTTGGCTTTGTTAAACCTCATACGACTGGCCTCGGCCCATTGATCCAGCCTGTCCATATCCCTCTGCAGAGCCTTCCTACTCTTGAGCAGATCAACGCTCCCTCCCAATTTGGTGTCATCTGCAAACTTACTGAGGGTGCACTCGATCCCCTCATCCAGATCGTTGATAAAGACATTAAACACAACTGCCCCTGATACTGAGCCCTGGGGGGAAACCACCTGTGACTGGCTGACAACTGGTTTTAACTCCATTCACTGCAACTCTCTGGGCTTGGCCACCCAGCCAGGTTTTTACCCAGCAAAGAATACCCATCCAAGCCATAAGCAGCCAGTTTCTCCAGAAGAATGCTGTGGGAAACTGTGTCAAAGGCTTTACTAAAGTCCAGGTAGGCAACATCCACAGCCTTTCCCTCATCTACTAAATGGGTCACCTGGTCGTAGAAGATCAGGTTAGTCAAGCAGGACCTGCCTTCCTTAAATCCCTGCTGACTGGGCGTGATTGCTTGGTTGTCCTGCATATGCCATGTGATGGCACTCAAGATGATCTGCTTCACAACCTTCCCCTGCACTGAGGTCAGGCTGACAGCCCTGTAGTTCCCCGGATCCTCCTTCCAGCCCTTGTAGATGGGTGTCCCATTTGCTGATCTCCCTGGTTAGCCAGGTCTGCTGATAAAGGATTGAAAGTGGCTTGGTGAGCACTTCTGCCAGCTTCCTCGGTACCCTCGTGTGGATCCCATCTGGCCCCATAGATTTGTGTATGTCTGAGTAGTGTTGCAGGTCGTTAACCATTTCCCCATGGATTAGGGGGGCTTCATTCTGCTCCCTGTCTTCCAGCTCAGGGGGCTGGGTACCCCAAGAACAATTGGTCTTACTGTTGAGTACCTCCACCTTTTCCGCATCCTTTGTCACTATGTTTCCCCTTGCATCCAGTAAAGGATGGAGGTTGTCCTTAGCTCTCCTTTTATTGTTAGTGTATTTACAGAAACATTTTTTGTTGTCTTTTGCAGCAGTAGCTAGATTAAGTTCTAGTTTGGGGAGGCTTTGGTCCTTCTAATGGTCTCCCTGTGTAACCTCATTGACATCCTGGTAGTCCTCCTGAGTTGCCTGCCCCTTTTTCCAAAGGTCATAAGCTCTGCTTTTTCCCTGAGTTCCAGCCAAAGCTCTCTGTTCAGCCAGGCTGGTGGTCTTCCCTGCCAGCTCATCTTTCAGCACATGGGGACAGCCTGCTCCTGCGCATTTCCTGGGCTCCTTTACCCTTCAGGACTGCCTCTGAAAGGACTGTCAACCAGGCTCCTAAACAAGCCAAAGTCTGCCCTCCAGAAGTCCAATGCAGCAGTTCTGCTAACCACCCTCTCTACGTCTCCTAAAATCAAAACCTCTATTTCATGATTGCTATGCCCAAGATGACCAACCACCACATCACTTACAAGTTCTTCTCTGTTCACAAACAACAGATCTAGCAGGGCACCTTCCCTAGTTGGCTCCCTTACCATCTGTGTCAGCAAGTCATGTTCCACATGCTCCAGGGATCTCCTGGACTTTTTCCGCTCTGCTCTATTACATTTCCAGCAGACAAGGTAAGTTGAAGCCCCCCATGAGAACAAGGGCTAGTGATTGTAAGAGTTCTCACAGCTGGTTATAGAATATTTCATCTGCCTCTTCATCCTGGTTGGGTGGACTGTAGCAGACTCCCACCATGATATCTGCTTTGTTGGCCTTCCCCCTGATTCTTACCCATAAACACTCAACCGTCATCAAGCGCTAGACAGTAAAAACACTCCCTTACATAGAGGGCTACCCCACCACCTCTCCTTCGTTGCCTGTCCCTTCTGAAGACCTTATAGCCATCCATTCAGCACTCTGGTTGTGTTAGTCATCCTACCATGTGTCCACCATTTTAACTATATCATAGTTTTCCAGCTGCACAATGACTTCTAGCTCCTCCTAGTTGTTGCCCACGCTCCCTGCATTGGTGTAGGTGCACTTCAGTTGTGCTACTGATCCTGCCACCTTTTTTGGGGGAGAAGCCCTAATTCCTATTTGATTGTTCTTGGGAGCTTCCATGGTTTCTAACACATCAATAACCTTTGTGTCTTTGCTGCCACGTGGATGTCCATCCCTCCACTGAGATGGCAGACCAAAGGACATTGCTAGTACGCCACCCCTGGGCTTATATCTAGCAAGCCAGGTGTTATCCCTTTCCCCTTTCAAATCTAGTTTAAAGCTCTTTCAATGAGCCTTGCTAATTCCTGTGCAGAGGTCCCTTTCCCTTTTTAAAAACAGGTGTACCCCATCTGTCACCAGCAGGCCTGATGTCATATAGACAGCTCCGTAATCAAAAACCCCAAAATTCTGCCAGTGACACCAGTAACAGAGCCAAGTTTGATCTGCTGACTCTTAAACCATAGCAGAGAATGCTGGAAAAAAATGCAATATTATAAGGACACTGGAATTTTTTGTAGTCTGAGGGTGACTGGCAACACTTCCCATGGGAAGGAGCTTGCAGAACAACCAAGTTAGTGCACACAAAAGCACTGAGTAAATGAAGGGTTTGTAAGGGAGTCTGAATTGGAGTGTGTGCCCAAGAGCTAGGCTGTGCTTCCAAATTGCTGGGGGTGATATGTAAATAAGCTTATGGGGGTGGTGTGGGGGGCAGTGCTGAAGGTGCTGCACCCTGCATCTCTAACTCAGGTGTTGAATTTGCACTGGGATTGATGTGATGTAATTATTCACTAACCTTGTGATGAAGAGGGCAACAAAACATTGTTTTACCTTGCTTACCAGCCCATCAGCTTCAGGAACTTGATGTGCTATAATTTACCAACTGATGCATTTCTGAGTGCTAAGGCTTCATTTTCTAGCCTTTGGAATACAGTTATTACTTTAAATTAATTAAGCTAATCCTTAACAAGTAAAGGTGTCGGAGAGTGATCTGTCTCATTCTCTTGCATGTTCTGTGAAGCATGCTATTTTTCAAGTGCATTACGATACTGAAAGTTCAGGTGAAACGTGCTAATTTCCTGAGTGCAGCTGTCTGCAACTGAGTGTTGTTGGAGATCCCCTAAGAACTCCTAAGCAGTTTGTCTCCCAGGATTTAGTGCATGACATGGTGTTGCTCTTTTGTCTTCATCTAAAATAATGCTAGAACAGCATTGTTCTCCCCTGTTGAACATCAGCTAATGCTAACTGTGAGAGAGTACAAACAAGGAACTCAATCCTTCTTTCAGATTTTATCGCTCTCCATATAATTATGAGTGGAACCGTGTATCTGAAGAGTTCTTGTACATTACAAAAACAGCCTACTGCAGCTAGTGAACAATAAATATGAAGAATCATAACCACCTCAACTCTTTCTGGTGGTTGACTTAAATTATATACTGTTTCTAATAACATTGTAAAATTGTTTGAACAAAACAAAACCATTCTTTCTGTAGATTAAATATACCTCTCGTAGTACATACGCAGCATTATGACTGAGATTTGACTCATAATACAACTGTTCTTCTACCAGTGTAGCATGGGGCTTAATTTCTTGTTCCATAGCTTCCAGGAAGTCTTTTTCCCTTTAGTCATCTAGTGCAAGCATGTCTTCAATGACCCATGGTGTGCATTTTATGGTAGAATTATAAATGGGAAAACCACTGTGGATGACATACAAAATGACCAAACTTTAATCTCAAAAATGGGGTTAAACTTCTGTTAGGTTGTGGATCCTGTAACTTCTCCTTGTATTTTGCCTTGTAATGTGCTTTAATTTGCTAGCGGGTCTAAAACTGACTGAATGGGTAGTATAACAAAAGGGCTACTTTGGTTATTTTACTGATCAAATATAAATTGCGTTTAGGAATCCTAGGCAAGATGATGTCTAGGATTGGGATGAGCATCTGGCCAAACTGAATCTCTGAGTCCAAGGATGTGCTTTCAGTGCTCATGCATACAAGTTGGTGGATTCTTCAAATCTGACAATTTGAAAGCTCTAGTGAAACCATGATAATCCTGATCATAATCTCACACATCACATTCCAAAAGAGATTTCTATTAAAATTTTTGTGGAGGTTCCAACATCCTGCCTGTCAGCTTTGCATAGTCATGTTTGCAGAAACAGTAGAACCACAGGTTTTTTGAAATACCCATCATGATACATAATCAAAAAAATCTATTAGGTGGGAAAGACTTAATGAGCCATCAGATTACATGACTCCTTTTGCTCTATGCTTATTTGATTTTATCTGTTACAGGAGAGGTATTGTTGTGGATTCTGAAATGCTTGCTGAGTAATATGCTAGAAAAAGTAGATTATTCTTTGGCAGCTGTCATTCATTAATAATTGTGAACCCTGTCAAGAAGAGCTGTGAATTTTGATGCTGCCCTTCCAAGACAATGTAGTGAGAATAAAGAAGCACCAAATGACAATATCCACTAATGGATTTCCTTAGAGAGCAGCTTGATTTATAGAGGTAACCTACCTTTGTTCCTTTTTTCTGAGCCTACAGAGAAGTCTGAGGGTTAGAGCTTGTCTAGGGGAGTTGAGTAAGTGGCAGTGGGAGACTGCTTTTTTTTGCACATCAGCTTTATTACCTCACCTGCTCCTAGATATGCTCTATGGAGGCAGGGGACTGAGGAGACAGGAGATAATGTCAACTGAGCAAGAGATCATTTCCAAGAGGAAGAAACAGGGAGCCTGCACAGAAGGTGGGTTATACAAATAAAAATAACTTGTAGCATTGGCTTGTTTCTATGCTTGTTTTCCTTTCTCACAAGGATTGGGTTATGTGTTACAGGTTGAGAAGCTAGAAGTTTTTCTAATATGGCTGGTTCGTACTGGCCCTGAAATGATGCTGATAATGTTAAACTTGTAATAACAATACTTCCTTTTTGACCGCTGGAAAACCACACCTTCACTTAAATATTTTGTCTCTCTGACCTTAGCATGTTTGGTATGTCTGTAATGTGTTGCAGTAATTTGTGTAATGTAAACCTGTATTTATATGTAAAAATAGAAATGCATGTCCAGCACTGACAGATCCTGGGCTGTGTTTTTGAACTATGGCACCATCTGTTCAGTGTGATGTTTGTGTCCAAACCATGGTTTGGAAACAAGCATTCAGTGAGCTACTGGCATTTCCCCTGCCTGCCTGAGGAAGATGCTGAAGACTAAGATGGGCAATACTTAAAGGTGGCCATGAAGCATTTTGAGGGAGAAAAAGAGGGGAGAGGGGAACACGAGTCTTGATTCAATAATTCCTGAAGGGAGACAAATGGCTGAGAAGGATGGCAAAAGTTTGGAAAACTAGAAGGAAGTGAAAGATGTTGCTGGTTGGTTTTCTTTCTTTTTACCAAGGTCCTGGTAGTAAGGGGATTGAATGCTTGATGCTTATATTAGTTCAGCTGGCTGAATGATATAACACCATCACATGCGTTTAGGAGACTAGCAAGCCTCTGCAATTGCATGACAGGGCTTATGGAACTGAGTCCTTTTGCCCTATATTATGTGGGATTTCTGTCACTAGCTTGCACCAAGCCAAACCATGGGTGGGCAACCAGGCAGCAGAACCTGTGTCCCAGGTTCTGGGTTACCAGTCTATCCAGGAACAAGTCTGTCTTGTGCCTTATTTTGGCTGACAAAGGCAACTCTGCTCAGAACCTGACAGTTTGAACACCAAGTAGGATTTCAGAGCTCATGCCATCCCATTGTTAGTACTGGAGCTGGGACACTTGTTGTCAGTAAGGATAGAAACCCACCAGAACTGAAAAGTCTGAGGTGTGGTAAAAACAGTTTGTCCAGCTGATTGTTTGCAGCAGTTAAATGCTTTCAAAAGTTCTTACATCACTCATCAGCCACAGGATTCGAGTGTGCCAGTAGTCTGTGTCTGGAGTGTGGCTCAACTTGCATCTTACCCTTATGTTTGCTCTTTGTGAGGAGGAAAAATGTTATTCCTGCTTTACAGATGGGGAGCTGAGAGAGAGTAACTGTTTTCTATAGTTTCTCATAAGAAACAGCCAGTGGAGACAATTGATTTCTAAGGATGCCAAGTATTACTTTGGCAAGTTGACCACGGGCTGCCTTTCATTTCACAAAGACCAGAGATCTAAGTCATGCTACAATACTTGAACGCTATGGTTACATAGCTTTATGATACACTGATGGGGATGTTTGGAAATGTGGGACAATGACAGTTGCCCAAATTGTCTATTTTTGTCAGGCCAGAAGTTACTTTTTTATCTTAAAATCCATTTAACACTCAGAAAGAAAGAAAGAAACTTCCCACCAAACAAAAACAAAACCACAAAAGAAAACATTATTTTAAAATGCATTTTAAAAAACATAATGTGTTACCAGGGAGTTAAAAACCAGCACTCTTCAAGTGGTGTGCTTGACTGTCAGAATCAGTGTTGAGAACAAATGTCTTGAGCAAGTGTGAAGATGCTGAGTTTTCTAGCAATGTAGTTGAGCTTGTTACATGGTCCTTGCATACAGAATATGATTTCTTGGAATCTTCTAGCACTTTCTGCTACAGGCAACAGTTTTGCATGGGAAACTTTTTTTTTCTCCTCTGAAGAAACTTGTGAAAATCAGAGTTATAGAGCAAAGCCAGATCAATTTCAAAGCTATTTGAGTTGGATAACAAACCATCTATAAGACATTTGAACTTAAGCAGCTATTTGCATGCTTTTACAGACATGTATTTGAAAGCTTCTTGTCTCCCGAACTATTTCTACTTGAAACAATGGACATGTATTTCTTACTGGCAATGTACTATTGTTAAATTGCATCATTGCCTCTTTTTAAGAGCTCTGCTTAAAAAGCTCAGAGGTGATGTGGAGAAAAAAGTTATAATAACTGATGTTTTTCCTTTTGTTATTAAGCCAGAGAATAATTATTGTTTTAAAATAAATTATTATTATTTATTAAATTGTTTTTAAATAAATGTCTGTATTTTCCATTAAGAAGTGCAACTTGTCACCAGAAATAATACTTTTGATTGATGACAAAGTAAAATTCGGTTATATAACATAAAGGAGGACTGCAAAAACAGAAGGGAGCATGATGGTAGAATGAAATGCAGCATAGACGAGTTCAGTTTCAATTTTTGCTGATGTTAGCACTTTCTTCTTTGACAATAATGAAAACAATCTCCTTCATGTATACTTAGTATGAAAATTCTGAGATTGTTTTTAATAAACAGTCCAGTTCACATGGATATATAAAATTCTCTACTGCAAATACCAAGGAAGCCTTTCCATTTAGTCTAACTTTATTTTGTGTCATCATAGAGGAGCAATAAATGCCTTCTAAGTCTGAACAAAGATTTTTGTCTTTTGCTCTGAGCAAGGTTGGACTGAGCATGTGCTAGCAATACTTTTGAATCTCTCCTCTAAAAAGAAGGGAGGGCAGAGTAGCTGTATTCATAAGGTTCCCTGGAAATAGTGTGTGCATAGTGTTGGTGTCAGAAAAATCTATCTCAGTATAGTGCTAGCTGGGATGTCTCTCCATGCTTTAAATGACTAGACTTTCACTGAACGTTTCAGTGATGGATGCAGCTTTTGAGTGTATCTTGTTTTCCCACCATTGTTTCTGCTTGGTCAAAAGTAGATCAAAGTCTGAGGAGAAATAACATGGAAATTTGGGACAGTTGAACAGGAACCACAAAAAATAGGCAGAAGTTTCATGGGAAGTGCCTCAGGGGTGATGTCTGGACAGCAATTTGCAGCAAACGTTTTGGGACTGGAACTGAATGTGAAGAATGGGAACAATGGTGTTTTTTTCTCCCAGCTACTACAGGGAGCAGTGGGAGAAGAGGCATTTAGGGTGTACAGTGCAGCAACGCCTGGTAGCATGCTGGCTCCAAGCAGAAGCAGGACTGGAGAGGAGCAAACTGCCTCTCCGTGGGCTCTGCTTGCTGTTTGGATAGATCAGGCCTGGGAGATGACAAAGTGGCTCTTGGAGGGAAGGCAGCCTTTCCAGCAAGGAGAGGTTCTCCCAAAACCTGTTCCTGGTACAGATGCATCCTGGTGGGCTGTGTCCTGGGGTGGGGAACTCTGGGAAGATGAACCCTCCAAACTCATACCCCAAGCAATATTTAGCCCAGGAGAACTTGTGCCATGGTAGAATATGAGACAGCCTGCCCCATGAACTGTCTGCTAAACTGACATATCTGTTGGTGCTAAAAGTTTGACAAAAACCACTAAGAGAAGCCAGATTCCTTGTGGGTTTGTATATATGACAGTCAATATTTCTTGTAGCAGACACAATGCTGAGTGGTTGCCCTCAGGGCAAAATGATAGGCTACTTCAGATGCTCTGTAGGTCATTCCAGGCAATGAACAAGACTCTTAGAAAATTGAGCTCTCTGCTAGACCAGAATATAAAAGCTCTGGTTATTAAGCTGCTGGAGTCAACTGCACAGCTAAAGCTCTAGCAAATGAGCATTTTAAAATTATTTTATGCACCTAAAGGGAGAATATAATTCTCCTAATGGAAGTGGGAGACTGGAGTAAAATCAGGATTGCAAGATTATCAGCAATGTGGTAATTGCTTCAGTTGCCCACATTGGGGTGCGGGATACCAACAAATGAATTGCAGATGTTGTAATCTGTCTGAAGCGCTCAGACTCTGATTTAGCCTGAAAGAGCTTGTCAGTTTAATATTGTGTGTGATCGTAACAGTTGTCAGACATAAAGTGAATGGACTGGGTAGGAAAAAACCTGCACTATTTAAATGTGAGTCCTGGCTCTAGGAAGGTGGCTTTCTGTAAAGTTTTAAATAATATCTTAGCATTTGTTACAGAGATATTAAGGGTAAATTGCATTTCAGTCAAGTGCGTGTGATTATTTTCATCTTTGATCCTTAGCATGCTATTTTGGTGTTGGCTTAAGGTCCAAAAGTATGACTCAATCTGGATTTCATATCCTGCATTTCAGGGGCGTTGAAGCCTGAGACTTAGCTGTTCAGCAATAGCAGACACCAGCTTCTTTTTTAATCATTCCTGGTGGTACTCAAGTTTCTGTCCAGTTATCTGTCCAATTTAATTTGTTGGATCTGACTGCTCTTTCACACTGACACTTTTGATGGCACTGTAACTCCAAAAGTTATAGGCATGCCACCTAAGTTTGAGGTTCCAGGGCATTGTGTTCTCAGTTACAAGGCTGTCTGGACTGAATAGAAGTTGTCACTTAAAATCCTAGTAGACATGCAATCTCAGTTCAGTCGTTCCACCCAACTGTTCATAAAGTAAGGCTGGTCTTATTTGCTTCAGAGTGGAGGGGCAGGGTAGGGAAGAAGGAAATAAATCTGTTGTCTAAAAAATAGCTTGACTTTCAAATCTTTAAGGTGCTTCAAGCTGTACTGAGGCAAAGGCAGAATCTCCAGTAATTAATTTTGCAAGGACTTGGGTTCAATTCATCCTTCTTAGTTACATAATTGGCTCTCATCACCTTGCTTCCTCAGTGCTTGCTGGCTGGTTACTGCTCTGAGATTATGGAAGTGCCTGTTCTTTCCAAGTCAGATACAGGGTAGAAGTTCAGGAAAAAGGCAGAACTTTTAAGGCAGGTAGGTCCTGTAGGCTGTATTTGCTCTGTATTCAAGCAAAAGCCCTGTTGATAGTCTAGTTTTGCTGAAATAAGTATAATGGGATTTTAGTATTACAGGTGCCAAATTAAAGAATGCAAGAATTATTGAATGGTATGACAAAGGAAGCAATGCTTTTTCAGAATATGTGAAAATAGGCAAAGAAATGTTCCCTCTACCAGGGCTTACTAAATATCTTAGAGGGAAGCAGATCATCTCAGAAGAGCAGAGACAAGTAAGTTTGTGTGCTGGTTTTGGCTGGGATAGTTATTTTTCTTCACTGTAGCTGGTATGGTGTGTTTTGGATTTGGTATGAGAATAGTGCTGATGGCACATTGATGTCTTAGTTGTTGTTGTTAAGTAGCAGCTAAGTGTCCCTAAGTAGGGCCTATACTAGTGAAGGACTTTTTCAGCTTCCCATGCTCTGCCAGGGGCACAAGAAGCAGGGAAGGGAGGGTACACAGCCAAGACAGCTGATCCAAAACTGACCAAAGAAGGGATATACCACACTATATGACATCATGCTCAGTTTATAAAGCTGGGGAATGAAGAAGGAAGGGGGAGACATTTGGAGTGATGGCATCTGTCTTCCCAAGTAACTGTTGCGCATGATGGAGCCCTGCTTCCCTGGAGGTGGCTGAACACCTGCCTGCCCATGGGAAGGAGTGAATGAATTCCTTGTTTTGCTTTGCTTGCGTGCACAGATTTGCTTATCCTTTTCATTATATTATTATTGTTGTTGTTATTATTATTACTACTACTACTGTTTTGCTTTACCTATTAAACTGTGTTTATCTCAACCCACAACTTTTCTTACTTTTCTCATTCTGATTCTTTCCCCAATCCCACCGTAGGCGGGGAGTGAACGAGCAGCTGTGTGGGGCTTTGTTGCCAACTGGGCCTAAACCATGACAGTTTGTCAGAAGTTGCTAAGAACCTCATGCTTAAGCTTATTTATTTAGGTAGCTACCTGTCTTACACAGTCATAATATCTACAAGAAAACCCTAACATAATTAGATAGTTTAATGGGTTTTATATCTAACCCTTCCATCCTATTATGTTCTTCCCTTTGCCAGAGCATAAATGAGTATTACATAATGTTCTCTTTAGCTTACCCAGTCAAGTTTTAAATGCTGAAGGTGCAGGAGTTTGTGTTAATTTACCTACAGGTAGCATCAGGCAAGCACGTGAGAAGATGGTATGGTTACTTTAGTCTCGCCATTTAATACGACAGTTGAAAAACAATGCTCTCATGTTACCTTGTGCTTCTCTGTATTAAGTCCCTTATCATTCCATATTCATAGTGGTATGGTAACATATGGTAACATTATTGTACTTGCTGAGTATAAGCGTGCCTTAAACTGTTGGAATATGTCCATTTTATTCCTTAAAAAAAACAACAAACAAAACAAAACCATTACCCTGCGTTCTGAGGGAAGGATTAGGGTTTAGTGGTAGAGTAGGGGAGCTGCTAATTGAACACAGACATATCTAGTTTTCCCTGTCTCCAGATCAGAGTGCTGGTTAGTTTCATTTGTGTGTCTAACCCCAGACTATTTAAATTCAAGTCTTTGGTAAATCTTTTTGTACAAATCCTAAAGCTTTGGCCACATGGTTGAACATTACTAGCTGAGAAATAGGAGCTAGTCTAGTTACAGAAATCAAAAATCTGTCTGGAGTGAGCTTCCGTCAGAAGTCAAGAGTTGAAAAGTAGGTTAGGCCAAAAATCTAAAAATTACTTTAATTCCAGATATGCTTCTGGCAATTTCTTTTTCTCTTTCAGGTATACCTAGGGCCAGGACTGAAACTTCTTTAGACTACAAGAAAGTTTGAAAGAGAAGCCCATTTCTGTGTTGCCTGGATAGCCTGGGAGGCAGACTGCTCTATCGTATGAATTCACTAAGCTCAGGTTTGTTTTAAGGATAAATCAGCGTTTTGGACCTTCATGCTATTCTGTTTTCATACCTGCTGCGCAGTCTGTGCCTGTTTCTAGCAATTGTAGATTCCCTTTACCTTTATATCAAATGAGTCAATTGTTCGGTTCTTGAAAAGATGCTAGAAGTGCTGCTTACTCACCTGGGCAAAGACCATCTGAGCTGAGACTTGCAGAGGTTGAGTCATCTGCTCACTGACTGATCCTGAATGCCTTAAATACTATTCCCACCTCTGTAGTTTGCTTATAGTTGATCATGGTCAAAAAGAGCTACACAAACTTTTTCTCAAAGTTAAGGTTCAAGAGTACTTACACATTTGTTTCATATACCACACCCCAGGAGGGAGGAGGTGTGCTGCTGGGAGGTGGAAATACTTCCCTCTTTAGTTAACCACTTAGAAGGCAGTGTAGTTTTTAAGGAACTTGCAGGATCTTTTTGCTTTCTAGACTCTAGTCACAGTGCTTCAGTACCCTGTGTCTTAAGAGTAGTGATGAATCCTCATCAAAGGTGAGGAGAACACAGCTTGTTGGAGATTACTGAAGGTTGGCATCATCTCTGATTGGCCTTAAGATGTGAGAGTGTGCCATGATGCTTTACAGCTGGTCATTCAGCATTGCTCTGCTCTGAACATGCCAGGATACCCCTGTCTTCATGTTGCCTTTGGCTTCATCTGAAAGATGGGGTTATGCCCTACAGTATGATTCATGTTCATAGTAGCTTGCTACTGGTGTCTCTCAGGGTAGAGTTGGAGGTTTTGAGGCTTTCAGCTACATAGAGAATTAATGCTTGATTTTATGGACTATTCAGCCTTTTAAGAAGGAACTAACTTATGTGATGGCAAGAAATAAACTAGACATACATTTCTGTCACCCTGGGCAAAAGCAAAGTCATGTAAGAAAATTACTTTTTTATTCAGATGGGTTTTTAATCTACCAGCTTCCTTACTGAGCTTGCCTTCAAATTTCAATTGCTGTTTTTTATTTAGGTAGTTAAACTTAGGTTCTATGGGAACTCTTCTGAGTAAAAGAAAACTTGGTCATTCACAGGAAGTAAAGATGACTGAGATATGATTGC
Organism: Phalacrocorax aristotelis; assembly: GCF_949628215.1. Taxonomy (NCBI): domain Eukaryota; kingdom Metazoa; phylum Chordata; class Aves; order Suliformes; family Phalacrocoracidae; genus Phalacrocorax; species Phalacrocorax aristotelis. Next base: position 14,419,451 of record NC_134279.1, read on the forward strand.
TTTCAGTCTTATACCACTGAAAGAGCAAAAGGCAATGGCCACAGACAGAAAAACAAGAAAATCTGTTTTAAGATAGGAAATCTTTCTCCTGTGAAGGTGGTCAGGTATGATCAGAGGTTGCTCAGAGAGGCTGTGAAATCTCCGTTCTTGGGGATATTCATAACCAGATGAACCTGGTCCTGGACAGCCTGTTGTAGCTAACCGGTGTTAAATAGGGACATTGGACCAGGTGATCTCCAGAGGCCTCTTACAACTCAGTCCTCTGGTGTTTTGTGTGAAAGCTGCAACCTTTCCCTCTGTAAGCGTCTATGTGAGGCAGAAAGCTGGTAATTTTACTTATAGTAAGATAAAGAAAAGCTTTGTTGAGCCACGCAAGAAAAAAAAAAGACTCAGGAGTGCTGCCCTTTTTTGCAGAAACTCGTAATAATGAATCTCCTGTTCTAGCCTATGAAATGTGTTGAGGAATTGTAGGCTTTATATTATTCCCTGTAAAAATAGGCTGACTTGGTTACTTTATGCACCTGCCTGAAAAAGTCTATTAAACACTGTTGTGATCTGCCACAGCCTGACTCATGAAATGGAAGCCTCAGCTAAAACCTATGGGCTGACTTAAGAGAAAGCCAACATCCTTTAATATCACACCTTTTAGCTTTATATAACACATATCAAATTAATGTACTTTACAGAGGGGAAAGCCAGACTATTTCAGGGATGATTTGAGTTACTTTTACAGGCCATTAATTGTATCCTTTCACCTGTAAAGCCATGTGCCCTCTAGTTGAGAAATCTAACTACATACCCATTGGAGGGAGAAGGAAAAAAATTATGTTAAATGGCTTTCTTGGACATGGAAATCTGAGCTCTGCTGTTTTGGAACATATTAACATTAAAAATCAAGTGGTGACAGTTGCAGCACTGGTAGAAACTTTTCCATTTCCAGGAGACCACATCTCCCTCTGAGCCTTTGCAGGAGCATGAGACCTGTCCTTGAGGCATGAATAGATGTGAAATGAACATAGCTTAGCCTGAAACATGGAGCAACTTGGGGAAGGGAAGGGGGACTTTGTATACAATGCTTTTAAGGGAAGATAAATAGTATTTGGGATGTTCTAATAAATTATAGAGGCTGAGTGGGCAGTCTGTAAGCAAGCAGAGTACAATGCAATACTTGCAGCAGTGTTGTGTTTTAGAAATATAAACTACTCCTGCAAACAATTTGAGTTGCATCTGTGGTAAGAATATAGCCATACCAGGAAGACCCACTGCAGAGTTGATGCCTTTTTACCTGAAAATTCCCCTGATGGAGTTAAAATTCCCTTAATGCTGGCTTGCAACTTGCTTAACTTGATGTATTACTAGGCTGTAACTCTGGGGGTTAAAATTAGCATTGGTAGGTCTTTTGCTTCATTTGCAAAGTGTGTAAGTATTAGAGATACTTAAAATTCTTGCTTTACTGGTGCTAGAGAAGAATCTATATTGTAACAGTGATTTTTGTCCTGCTGCAGATGAATTGAGGAGCCTTAGTTTAGTGGCTTACAGAAGCAACAAATACACAGTCTACATTTCATGGTTTGCTGTGGAATGGAATTTAAAATACATTGCGATACAATTAACCTCAAAATAGAAAGTCATTCTAATTGTCAGCTGGTATGTTCCACTATTATTGGACTACTATAACAGTGATATTCCCATATTCTATAGACAGTTTTCCTTCTGTTCTTCTTGGTTTTAAAAACAGTACAGGGAGAGAAATTAATGTTTCTAATAGTTCACAGCTGTATGCCTACTACATTGAAGACTAATACTGCCTATAATCGCAAGTGCAAATTAGGGGTCGGTGTGTTTTTTAAAATCAGTGAGAACAAAAGTAATGAAAGGTGATACTTTTATATCTTTAATGCTACTCCAGGTGATGTGGGGTAGAGGTAAAGGTTTGGCTCTGAGTGTATTTTTAACAAACTTGGTAAATCAATGCAATAAACAAGTGTAAATAACTTAAGATGCCTTCTGCTAGGGACCAAGCTATTAATAAGAATTTTAGTGTTTGAATGGACTCTCTATGGGTTATGCTTCCTGTTTAGGTCTCTACATAAATGAAATGGAGTGGTTTTCTTCAAAACCAGGAACACTGAATCTTCTTCAAATCTGAGCTTTGATATGGTTTCCCTTTGGAATATATTTAGTGTATGAGTTTTGTACCAGTAACAGTACAAGCCTCTCAAACCAAGAATAAGGAAACCCAAAAGGAAAATCTAAAGTGGTCTCCTGTATTGTTCCTGAATTTCCATCAAGAAAATTAAGCTATTGATTTTGAACTACCTAGCAGTGTAGATTTGAAAGCTTGCTGGCACTGAGGAGATACTCTTCTGTCAGACAGCTACAGAGAAAACTTAATGTGAAGGAAGAGTTTTCTGTTACTTAACTCATCAGTGTTTAGTCTCAGAAATGAAACCTTTGAGAAGAGGACCCGTTTCTTTCCACCCCAGTTCCTATGGAAGTGTTGATTCTAAAAAGTCTCTGACTTGGGCAACTGTCGGGGAAGGTGTTAGCTGAAAAGGTTGGTGTTTCTCTCAGCCATTTCTGCTGAACCTGTCTGTATCAGTTTGACCTAGCTAGCAGTGGATTGGCAGTTAAAGCAGCTGGAAGAATTGTTCAAATGAAATTTGGAATAACAAAATTCGCCAGTAAGCAGAGCCATTTTGCTAGTTTATCACTAAATCCAACAGTGACAGCTCTACTAGATGGGGTCTAGAGGTAAGTGTCTGTATAGCATAACTTCTACTTTATTGGTCTCTTGCTTCAGTGATATTTTAAGTTTTATGATGGTAAAGAAGTTTCTGGCATTGGCTAAAATGAATTATCCTTTTAGCTTTCTCAACTACTTATTGCTTTTGATGCAAACAAAAGGTTTGTTTTGAGCTGACAGTTTTAAAAAAGGCACTGAGAAAATTGATAAATGCCTCTTATGTTTTTCTTAATCCATATGATTGCATATATGGTATATACGATTAAATCATCTCATTAGGTAAAACATGGAATATTGCAAAGACGGAAAGAAGACTTAGCAGGCCTTAGTAGATCTGGTATTATTCACATGCATTTTAGGTCAGTAATGACTGAGACGCATTTTCATATTATGTTCTTGTTGTGGTTTAGCGGCAGCTCAGCCCCACACAGTTGCTCGCTCACTCGCCCACCGGTAGATGGGGGAGAGAATCAGAAGGGTAATGCTCGTGGGTTGGGATAAGAACAGTTTAATAATTGCATTTCTACTGTTGTTTCTTTTAATTTTAATTTAATTTAATTTAAATTAATTTAAATTTAAAGTAATTCACCTTACTTTGTTTTATGGCAAAACCAGCCTTCAGAAGGATTTGGACTATTTTCTCTCCTTTCTCAAAAACTTCTTCCGCTGTGTTGCCCCACGCAATGATGTCATCAATGTATTGAAGGTGTTCTGGAGCTTCTCCCTGTTCCAGTACAGTCTGAATCAGTCCATGGCAAATGGTAGGACTGTGTTTCCACCCCTGGGGCAGTCGATTCCAGGTGTACTGGACGCCCCTCCATGTGAAAGCAAACTGTGGCCTGCACTCTGCTGCCAGAGGGATTGAGAAGAATGCATTAGCAATATCAATTGTGGCATACCACTTGGCTGCCTTGGACTCCAGTTCATATTGAAGTTCTAGCATGTCTGGCACAGCAGCACTCAACGGTGGAGTGACTTCATTCAGGCCACGATAGTCTACTGTTAGTCTCCACTCTCCATTAGACTTCCGGACTGGCCATATGGGACTGTTAAAGGGTGAGTGGGTCTTACTGATGACTCCTTGGCTCCTCAGTTGGTGAATGAGTTTATGGATGGGGATCAGAGAGTCTCTGTTGGTGCGATATTGCCGCCGGTGCACTGTTGTGGTGGCGATTGGCACCTGTTGTTCTTTGACCTTCAGCAACCCCACCACAGAAGGGTCCTTTGAGAGACCGGGCAAGGTAGACAGCTGTTCAGTTTCCTCCGTCTCCAAGGCAGCTACACCAAAAGCCCACTTGTAACCTTTTGGGTCCTTGAAATACCCTCTCCTGAGGTAGTCTATGCCAAGGATGCACGGAGCCTCTGGGCCAGTCACAATGGGGTGCTTCTGCCACTCATTGCCAGTTAGGCTCACTTCGGTCTCCAATACAGTTAGCTCTTGAGATCCCCCTGTCACTCCAGCAATGCTGATGGGTTCTGCCCCTATATAGTTTGATGGCATTAAGGTGCACTGTGCGCCGGTGTCCACTAAAGCTTTATACTCCTGTGGGTCGGACGTGCCAGGCCATCGGATCCACACAGTCCAGTAAGCCCGGTTATCCCTTTCCTCCACCCGGCTGGAGGCAGGGCCCCTCTAGTCCTGATCATGGCAGTCACAACTCACTTCCTGTAAATGTGAATCAGGAGTCCCTCTATTACACTTAGAAATAAAATCTGTGCTTCTACTCCTCTGTCTGGGGACTTGCTCGCTGGACACTGGAGCAGCAGCTTTCCTGGAAGAGCCTCCCTGAGTGACTGTTCTTCCTTGCAGTTCATGTACTCGTGCCTGTAGGGTCGAAGTAGGCTTGCCATCCCACCTCATCATGTCCTCTCCGCGGTCACGCAGGTAGAACCATAGGGTGGCCCGTGGTGTGTATCCCCTTCTTTGAGCCAAAGGACGCTTATTCCTAACAGCTGAGACACTGCTCTGTCGAGGTGGGGAGTAGGACAGATCATCTTTGAGTTGCTGGACCTCTTGGGATAGTTTCTCCACAGCAGAGACAAGCGAGGAAGAGATATTTGTGTCGTAATCCCGGAGTCTATCTATCACCTCTGCCACCGTTGGTGTCTCGTCATCTTTCCAGGACATCACTGCCAATGAGTTTGCATGCGAAGATGGTGCGCTCCGTACAAACTTCCGCCACATGGGTCGTGTGCACTCGGCTTCATCTGGATCTTTGGATGACCGTTGATCATCCAGGTCACCATAAATCACCTCAAACACAGCTAATTCCCTTAGATACTGGATGCCTTTCTCCATAGTTGCCCATTCTCCTGGACGATATGTAACATCTTCTTTAAAGGGATACCTTTCCTTCACTCCAGACAGGAGTCGCCTCCAGAGGCTGAGGGCTTGTGGTTTTTTTCCAATTGCTTTGTCAACGCCCCCTTCCCCAGAAAGGGATCCCAATTGTTTGGCTTCTTTTCCCTCTAGTTCCAGGCTACTGGCCCCATTATCCCAGCATCGGAGCAGCCAGGTGACAATGTGCTCACCTGAACGACGGCTATAATCTTTTCGCATATCTCGCAACTCGCTTAAGGACAGGGATCGGGTGGTCTCTATTTCATTTATTACTTCTCCCTCCTCTCCCCGCGATGGCCCTGGTTCTTCATCATCCCGTTCTAAACGAGTTGATGTCCGCTTCCAATATTTCGTCTTGTGTATGGGGGCAACTGATACTGGTACGGGTTTATTTTCTGAGCTAGCTCCGGTACTTGTTGTGGGGGTTTGAGTGGCTGCAGTGCCTGTTGTCAGGGCTGGATTGTCTACAGTGCCAGTCACTTTGCATTTCAATCCAGAGACATTCTCTTCCCCCTGGGGGCACTGAATACTGTTGAGCAGGGCTCGGTATGCATGGGCCAGACCCCAGCACGTTGCAGTTATCTGTGTCTCTCTGGAGTTCCCAGCGTAACAACATACTTTCTCCAAATATTCTACTAGTTTTTTAGGATTCTGCACTTGTTTGGGGGTGAAACTCCAAAACAGTGGGGGTGCCCACTGCCCTAGGTATTTGCCCATGCTATCCCACATGCCCTGCCACTCGTAACTATCAAGCCTCGGGGCAGATCTCTGGGTGATATTCTTAGGTTGCTTAGTCAAAACCAAAACAACATGCCCAAAAACTAACAATAAGTGCACCTTAACCACCCAAGGATGTTCAAGATACAAAAACGTTGTTGTAACAAAGGCACAGACATCATAGAACAAAGTTGCAAAGGTACTATTCTGTATTTCCTCCATATAAAATCTCTCAGAGGAGGAGGTATAATTGCTAATTGCCTCAACAAGGTGGTATCCGAAGTACAGTAACGGTTTCAGCAAAAACCCCAAATACCAGATAAAGCTGAAAACGAGTGTTTGTATAACAAATCTCGTAGGCAAAACATTACTAATCACAGCAGAACACAGCAGACTCAAACAACCAACACCGATTTTTAACACCAATTGCAAAAAGGACAACATGGTGCTGTGACCAGCAGCTGTTGTTATCTCCAACCCTTGAGCCCCACGTTGGGCGCCAAAAAGACTGTCGTGGTTTAGCGGCAGCTCAGCCCCACACAGTCGCTCGCTCACTCCCCCACCGGTAGATGGGGGAGAGAATCAGAAGGGTAACGCTCGTGGGTTGGGATAAGAACAGTTTAATAATTAAAATTAAAAGAAACAACAGTAGAAATGCAATGTAAAGGAGAACAACGAGAGGCGCAAAGCCCCGGGGGAGGGGGGGAAGGGAGGGGAGAGGGGGAACGAACCGCCGAAACAAACCGCACGCGCCGCAGCCGCTCACCGCCCGCCGACCCGACGCCGCGCCGCCCCCGCGCTGCCACTGCCCCCCCCCCCCCCCCCCCCAATATATTGGTCATGGTGTCACATGGTACGGAATGAACCTGCCATTGGCCAGTCGGGGTCAGCCGCCCCCGCCGTGGCCCTGCCCCTCCCAGCCCCCCCTGCCACGCCACGCGGCAGAGCGCGGGAAGCTGGAAAGGTAGCCGACCCCCACAGTGAGGAGAATTAACCCCTTCTCAGCCAAAACCAGCACAGCTCTGATGATTTCTTTTACAGCAGCTTGTGCCAGACATGAGTGAAGATGTCAGAGAGGAGGTATTGTTCAGCATGTTGTGGGCAATATAGCCAGAGCTTGTCTGAAGGAAGAAGTGATGTAACAAAGGCAGAAAGTACTTCGTTCATTCTGTAAAGTAATTATTTCCAAGCTACCGTTATAGAACTGTTTGGATTTCCATACCTTCCTTTAGAAGACAGGGTTAGTGTCTTGCACATCAGCCCTCTTCTGGGGTTAAAGTGGGACAATTAAGAAAACGGTGAGCTAGGGTTCACTGAAGCAGAGCATGTGGGCAGCTGCCTACTCTCAGTGAGAGAAAATAAACATGGCTTGTGTTTACAAACCAAATACATGCAGGTGCTCCAGAATTCATGATGTCATGCGTGGTAGATTTCAAGGGGATGGAGAGGACAGTTAACATTAGAAGGAGGCTAGAAATGCTGGAGGAGAGATCAGTGTGTGTAAATGTGCACTTTCCTCCCCCTGTTTGGTATTGTTAAAAAGATTACAATCATCTCCTTCCTTTGATCCTTAATAAGGATTAGGGAGACTTTTTTTTTTACATTACAGCACTTGTGACATACTTGAAGTGATCCATCTGACCAATGAGACTGGGGTTTTAGATTTTTCTAGGCAGGGGCCATGACTCACTCATCGTTTGGTTGCCCTTAGACCACTGTGCTCATGGTTTAGGACTACTAGTTTTCACCAAGGAACAAGCTAATGATAAATTATGAAGATGAGAGCGTAAAAGGGCTGAGAAATAACACTGAAGAACAGTTGCAGTGTTCAATTTACACTGCAAAGAGGAGGTTCACCTTTCCAGCTATAAGTTCCTTTTTTTGTGTGTGTCTTAAGTTTTATTTTTTATTTCTCTCAACACAGCTGTCCACTCTAGCATCTGTTCTCGAGAGGCCTTCCTGTTGGGAAAACTTATGTTAAGTCATTACATCTGAGAATGTATGTTCCCACAAGTGCTCATGTTTCTTTTGTGTGTCTGTATATGTAAGAAGCCAGGAAATGTTCCCTTTATACTGTTGTTTTTAATTGTTGCCTATTCATGCTTTTGAATGCTCTAGGTTAAGTAGCTGAATGATCTGGCATTCCTCAAGTTCTGTTAAAGAGCCCTAACACAAAATATTGCTCCTTCACAGTACTTTACCAGTGATCTTGAGATATATCTAGATATATCTAGATATATAGATATAAAAAATCTCTTGAGATATACAAAAAATACTTGACAAATGAGGCCTGTGTACTTCATAATATGACATGCTCTCCCAGGAACATATTTCCAGTCTTAGGAAGTTGCACTAATTTAAAAGTTTGGCATCTGTAGAACAAGGTTGATTCTGAGGCTGTAAAATCCACAAATTCAGCTCTCTGAAATACTTGAATAACAGGCCAGTATGTTTGCAGATTCTTGCTTGTCTACTTGGCTTGTCAGAACTGATAGTTGGCTGCCTCAGGTGGTGCAAAATGAACCTGCTCAGAAAAATGTTTTTTATGATATTGCATTACTAGGTCCAGTGATGGAGTTGCTAGCAACACAAAAAAGAACTAGTTGTTCAATTTTGTGGTGGTAGTACATTTATTAGTCTTAAGTTTCAAACACTTTGAATTAAATTACAAATAGAAGCTGTTTGGTTTTAAATGCCTTAGTTAACCACTTTTAGTTATTTTAAGCTTCTTGCGTAAAATTCAGTTTGTTGAATGCTCAGCAAAATCAACAGTTCTGCATACAGCTATTTGGTCATTAAATGCACTACTTGGTGGATTTTTTTTCTCTGCTTTTTGGCATTTCAGCCTCAATGTACTGTACCAGTCAGTTCTGTCCTACCAGGATGTTACAATTGTCAATTTAACCAAAGAAGTAAAAAATGGCAGAAAAGCCTGGTCAAGTAGTTAAAGCACAGGACTAGTAGCCAGGCCTGCTGAATTCCAGGCTGCAGTGCAGCACAGGTGTTACCATGGTAACTTTTTTAAAATCTAAAAGGTATGCGGGTGCACAGACTTCCCCAGCAGAGACTTTGGAGACAGTTCTGTCTGTGTGAGACACAGGGTCTGAGCTGTATTGCAACTGCACTTCTCACTGAAAGCCGGGGGAATTAGGGGTTAAACAAGCATTTGAAAAGTCAATTTGTTAATAACACTTATTTTCTGAGCAGTTACTGCAAGTGGACTGAATGTATGTGCAAGGGTGGCATGATCTGTCCTTAACTAAAATAGCAGTGGGGAAAGAAAGTATTTATGGACATGACCTGAGGGTTTCATTGTTCAGTTGTCTCTGTATTCCAAATTATTTCTATTCCAAACGTATTTCTTGAAAACTTTAAGTGGCAGCCGTTAAGGGAAGGACAAATGTTTCCAAACCGGTGCTATGCAAGAGATTCATGGCCTGCCCATGCTGGCTTTCAGTCAGTTTTCATTGTGGTCTCAAGCCGACTTGACACAGGATATAGATGTCTGATGGGAAAGGGCAGCACATCTGTCTTCCGCTGACTTTAACCCTTTAAGCTGTTTGTTTTCAGTGCAATATGACACTCCTGGCAGGTCAAATCTGTGTTTGCCTTCCCAGAACGCAGGAAAGCTGGCTCCCTGGCAACTGTTATGGTTTCATTAAGATTTGAGATTTTTATGGGGCAGGACATTTGGTACCAGTTTCACTGTCATTTGACACGCTGGTGATGAGACTGATGAAATCCAATTCTGTTTGCATGTACGTACGTCCTGTCCTAAATTGGGATTGTAAGTATTATTTCCTTTAATGGAGCGGCTAGCTGTTAAGAAACTGTTTTCAGAGAGACACTGTGGTAAACATTCCCACAGACCTCCTCATCTGTCCCTCTCCATGCAACACACTCTGAAGGCTCTCTCTAAAGCAGGCATAGCTGGTGTTGGAATAATACCTAGGCTTTTCTGTGGTGCTTCAAGACTATTTACTCTAGTGTCCCTCATAAACAGAGGTCAGACCAAGTGAAATCCAGAGAGGGATTATTAATGACACTTGCTAGGGGAGAACAGAGGAGACAAAAGGACACAAAGTCCCCTTACGTGAACTGTCAGGCCAATGAATGACAATGGTCAGTGATGTGTCAGGAGGCTGCGTAATGAATGGTATGTTTTCAGTTGTTCCAGCTTTCTGGAACAGGTGCATGATACAGCCACTGTAGAGATGACCTCTGTCTGGACACCCAGAGACCATAACAAATTAGTTACGAGTCAGAAGTTACCTCTGCAAACCCCGTGTGGGATGGATGATAGGACTTAAGGCTGGTGAGCTCATCAGGTGAAGAGCTAGAGGACTGGAGATGGCTGCCACCCGCTGTTTGCTGGTCACCTCTAGTACGTTCTCTGACCCTTCACCTTCCCCTTCAAGACTGCCACATCAAATGTCAAGGCAAGACTTTAAAGCTCAGAGCTTTTTTTGACTATGCTGATGCAAAATTGTCTGACCACTATATACTGTGTATTGAAATTTGCTGTGTACTGGTCCTGGGACTTGGTTCTTGGCTTGAGTTTCAGATCTGGTTGCTTGCAAGTTACACAAACTCCGAAACTAAAATGAAATGATGCAGTGTCTTTCAGGTACTAATTCCTTTTTAGGGTAAGTAAGAGCAGGTTATAGAAGGGAAGAAGGAGATTTAAGGCTAGGGCATTTCATGTTACATAGCCAGCTCTAGATTGAGTCTTACACACGTTTTGGTAAAAGATTCAGGCATTACTGCTTCTTTGTTAATTAGTGTCTGAGTGCTCTATACCAGTTATGTGTACTTTATTTCAAGTGTCAGTTCACAGATAACGTTTGTTTGCATTCATACTCACACTTGCTGTGTCATAATTTTCATACAGTTATAGGAACGAACTTGTTTGAACATTCCTAGTTAAGTGTAAAAAATATTTTCCCATGAATATAATCTTTTTGGCAAACATTTATGTGAAAAGGACCTGCTGTGGAAACTGTTCTGTGTGTTTGGGAGGATCTTACTCTGAAATCCCTTCTTGTTGCTGAAAAAGAAGTTTCAGTATCAGTCATTGCACAGAAGGCCTGCAGAAATACAAATTTCATTCAACTGCCTGTGATATTGATAAATAACACTGTACTCCCTAAAAGATTCTTGGGGATGAGGCTAAAGTTAAGGGCCATGTTTTCAACAGTATCTGAGGAAACTTTATGACCTGTTTGAGCAACCAGGATATGCTTCATTTTTTTGCACGTGCAAGTCACATCTTGTGTTGCAAGGCTTTAGTAACTGGGAAAATTTGTATTTGATTTCTTGGGATGGAAACAATTCTGCCACGTTAAATTGTTATAGGCTAATTTCACTAATGTAAGCACTGTTAATGGTACTCTAAGCGTGTGATCCTAGGGCTGTATCTGAAAACTTCTAACATATTACGTCCTTTGCTTTTCTTTTCAGATTGTCAGGTAACACCATTATACTGAGGGAAAACTGCATTTTGTCTGGGATCCTGAGTGCAGTTTTCTCCCCTTTGTTTTTGATCTGAGGTCTGTAGGAGGTCACTGGAACTGATGGCTGGGAACAAATGAAAGCATGCTAGTACGGAAAGCTACAATGCCATAAACGAGCATCTGTTGCTGTAATGTGTGAATGTTTGGCATCTGGGAGCTGAGACATGGATTGTTACTAGCTCCTTTCTGAGGTTATTTCAGAAGCACGTAGAGCAGCTGGCAAGGTCTGGGGCAGGTTTAACTCCCTAGTGGTGTCCAAGTGCATGCGGTGTTAAAAGTTAAGTATGCATCAAGAAGCAGTTTTTCTCAGCTTAAGTTTCTTCTCTTCTGTAACTTATGCCTGACCTCAATACTAAATCCCTCGGTCACCATCTGAATGAATTACGTAGTGCGGGACATCTGAGAGCAGAAAATAGATATCTGCAATAGGTTTTGATGGGGTTGGATGATTGTTTTTGAAACTGAAGGGTTGAACAGAACTGAGCAAAATCATATGATCTGTATATTCAGAGCTGACATTACAGTATAGCCAGACATGAACTGCCCTAGTAATGACCTGTAGGATGTAAGGAGACATTCTTTCATCAGTCTTCACTGTGCTGTCCAACTAAGTAACTGAGGTTTCAGTTTGCCATTCTTCCTACAAGATGTTTACTGCACAATTGGACACTGGCAGCTAATAAAATGGGGACTCTAATATCTTTATTCTTTCACATTTGATCTGAGCTTCTTAGCTGTTTGGTAAAAAAATTTTTCATCATGTTCCCCTTGGCCCAGCTCTCCAGCCTGTCCAGGTCTCTCTGGATGGCAGCACAGCCTTCCAGCGTATCAGCTGCTCCTTCCAGTTTTGTATCATCAGCGAACTTGGCTGAGGTTACACGCTGTCCCTTCGTCCAGGTCATTGATGAATATGTTGAACAGGACTGGACCCAGCACAGACCCCTGGGGAACACCACTAGTGACAGGCCTCCATCCAGACTGTGCTCCATTGATCATGACCCTCTGAGTTCTGTTGTTGAGCCAGTTCTCTGTCCACCTCACTGTCCTCTCATTCAACCCACACTTCCTGAGCTTGTCTGTGAGGATGCTATGGGAGACAGTCCCAAATGCCTTGCTGAAGTAGAGGTAAAAAACATCCGCTGCTCTCCCTTCATGTATCCAGCCAGTCATGATCACAGAGTGATCATGCTTTACTTCCTTGAATGTACATTGAGTTCATCACTGAATACCTACTAGTTCTTGAGCTATCATAAAAATAATCTTTTAGTGGTTTAAGCAATAAACCATATGAGTTTTGAAGGTTCTGGGGGGACTTGGGTGTTTTGCTTTAGATTTTTTTTTTAATTACTTAAGATTTAACATAAAGATATACAATCTTCTTCAACCTCAAAGTAAGGAAAACATATGCAGGGAAACAGTGTTTCCCATTTTTGTGACATGTTATTATTGAAGCAGTGAAAAATGGACTAGTACCTGGTGGTGCACTAAAGCTGCTTGCTGTGGTTAACAAAGAAGTTGCGCATGGATGTCCTCACTTTGCCCTCTCAGATGGCTTCTAATGGTTAGCATGCATGGAATGGTCATTCGGTTATAAAAAAGTCTTAAGAGGTGAGCAAATCAAAGCATCCAGGTGTATACAGAAGCTCAGGTCAGTATATAAAAAAGGTGAGGCAGTCTTTCAGCACTGTCATGGGGTGGGTAGTTTTTATCTGTGCTTATTAGATAGCATCTTCTATTGTCTATTTGGTTTGAGGCGCAGTTTCAGTATGGCTTACAAGGGAAAATGTATTAAAGCTTCTGAGGCATATCTGTTACAGAAACTGCATTGTAGTCTTCGGTTTGTAATAAATTGCTGTTTAGTTGACTGTACAAAAGTGCAGTTCATACTGTTCATCCTCTAGTCTACCATTGAATATGATCTTATTTGCAATGTGATTTTTTTTTTTTTTTTAAATCCTTAGATAAGTTTCCTGTCTTCTGATAGTAGCTGTCTGAAATGTTGCTTGATGGAAGGGAATGAATCTTGACTGGTAATTCATCTGTTAGCTGTGGGTCTTGTACCTTTTACAGAAACCAAGACTGATTTCCTCTATAGATGTTCCACAAACACAACACTGGCCACAGCAGAGCTCAATTCCCCCATGACCTACTTCATTACAGTTGTCCTGGAGGTGTTCCTGTATCTGATGGAAGGGCTTAGATCCCACTATTCTTCATTTCCCTTGTGTCTCCACTGAGATCAGTGCTGATCAATAAGAAGCATGAGACTAGTGTAGCATTGCAAATGCTTTTACAGTAGCACTGCTTATTTTGCACTCTATCTCCAGAAGAATAAGTTCCTTTCAATGCTGTATATAGAAGTGTCATGTGTTCATTTTATGTCAAGAGCTTATTCTGTCCTAGGTACCTGTGCTTGACTTGTAGACATGAGGAATTGGAGCCCCACATGAGGAATAAGTTGAAAGTATAAAGCAAATTGTTTAGTCAGTCCAGGCTACGGTTTCTAAAGCAACCTGAAACATGTTGATGGTTCTCTGATGGTTGATGTAGGTTTGTTTGCATACTTTTTTGCTGCTGTAGGCTCTATTTCTCCCTGCTTTCCCTGTTCTGAAACCTCAAAGACTGCCTGCAAGTGTTTTTCCATGAATAAATTGTAGGTTTGGGGGAAAAACGAAAGATGAAACATAGTTCCTGTTGGTTTTCATCCTGCCTCTGCAATAAGGGAAATATAAGCAAAACACATTTCAGGGCACATAGGTGTGGAAATTGTCAGCTTGTGGTGTCCAGCACCTCCTGTAATGAGCAACTCTGCTTCTTTGGCCTTCCATTTTTCATCAGGGAGTGTCACATCCCACCTGAAAAGGGGGGAGGACTAAGATTCACAAATCCCCTTGGTATGGATTAAGGTAAAATATTACTCAAGGTCCATACATAAACATCAACTTTAATGGGAGATTCCTACAGAAAAGGTATTCTGCACACGTTGCCCCTCTCACAATTATATCTACCTAAGCTATGCAGCTTTATGGGAAATCAAGGTGTTACTTAACAACTCTGGCGGTGTGGGGGGAGGTAGAAATATCACCAGTCCTGGATCCAGTATTGAACTTGCTATCAGGAGTATTCAGTGTAGGGAAAGCCCATGGAGAGTGAGCCAGAGCCCCTGTTTTTGGCCACTGTCTGGGTACTTCTAGAATCTTCCACTGCTTTGGCTTCTTGGAGTGGTTAAGACATCAGTCAGTCAAAAACATTGACACAAGGCCCCTCCCGGTGATTTGAACTTTGTCTCTGACACTGTTCACAGTACAGCCACTTGGGGCTCATCCCTTACAGGGAGTCTCTGGTCTCCCTTGCCAGACTGAAGCCCATTAGGTGCATGTGTGATATGTAAATGTTTTGTATTGATATTCTGCCATAAATTTTGAATGAAGACAAATGCAAGATTATTGACGTGTCTCAGAAGAAATTCCTGTTTTGACTTAATGCCATGCTTATTGTAGAAATTTTTCCAGTGTATCTTCCATGATGTCGAAATGAAATGAAACTCTATGTTGTATGAACATGACAGAAAAGGAGAGGTTTTGTTTGCTAAAGTCAGATTAAAAAAAAAGGTTATGCTGTTTTGGGGGGATTCTTCCTGCACATATGCACTCTTACTGGGGCAGATGTGGGTGGCCTGCTCTGATAAAATCAAATATCTGAATAGGCTGCTTGTGGGCTGCTCAGTAAACAGCTCAAGTACTATGTCTTGAAGTGTCTTAAAAGGCAGTCATGTAACATTTTCTGCTCAGTATATTGCAAAACCTTTGGTAGTTCCTTGTCAATAATCTGCTCACACTTACTGTACTGTTACATCTCCGAAGCATTATTGGAAAAAAGTCTCTCTCATAACACCTGAAGTATTTATTTTCTCTTGATCACCTTTTCCTTTCATCTTTTTTATCAAATACCATGACCCATCCTTACCTTAAAGGTGAGCCATGTTACCAGGACCTGACAACAACGTTTTTATTATTTGCTTCACATCTATAATTTTCCTTTCACCATTCCCTGCATGCACACAGAATGTTGCAAGCAACTGACAGCTGCATTTTCAGACACTGAAAGGCTTCACTGTTTACATACCTTTGGTGATTGACGTGTTGATAATTTCATGGTTTCAGGATAGGTCAAAATATGGGTGACTTGGTAAGTGCTTTTTTTAGTGAGGGAGGTGAGTACAAAGATGGCATTTCATGAAGCTCTGTGGGAACACCTGGAATTACTTTTATATGTACTGGGCATATCTCTTCTGTGTTGATAAACATGCAGGCAGGGTTTGTGTACACAGTGTTTGACTCACCTTTGCCAAGGTACCTGGGTTAGTTCAGATCTTAGGAGTTTGGGGATGTGGCTTGGGTTTGAACTGTAGATCTCTGAATGTGACATAGATGCAGAAGAATGCTTTTTGAGAGGATTGCCAATCCTTTCTCAGCAAGTTGGCTAGGTATTTGGGAGGCTTTGCCTTCTGTGGGTCTCATCATTGATTTTTCAATAGTTGCTCTTGGGGAGATTCCGATTGGACATGAGAGGAAAATTTTTCACAGTGAGGGCAGTCAACTATTGGAATAATCTCCCCAGGGAAGTGGTTGACTCAGCCACATTGGACACTTTTAAGATCCGGTGGGACAGGGTGCTGGGCCATCTTGTCTAGACTGTGCTCTTCCTAGAAAGGTTGGACTAGATGACCTCTGAGGTCCCTTCCAACCTGTGATTCTGTGAAAACAGACACAGTTCATATCAATTTAATGGCACCAGGTGAAAATTGTTTTAAACCGATGCAGTTTAAACTGATTTTAAATGGATTTAAGCACACTGATTTTAAGTGAAGGTCAAAATACTCTATGTTACACTATGGTAAAGATGGAATAATTTACCTAGGTGCTTGTTTGTTTTGTCAGTATGGTGTTGGCAGCTGCTCTTGCTTTGCTTTATTTTATAAGGGAACTTGTATCCAGGCTGTAACAAACTGTCACTGTTTCAGTGTGGTTGCTGTCTTTCACCTTTCCTTCCATTTGCACCACTCTTATGATTGCCTCAGAAACCTGGGTTAACTGGGGCTGTCTACAAGGATGGTGCTGTGAGCCACCAAGCCTACACAGGTAGGGGAAGCCTCTGAGAGGCAGGTGAAAAATAAAAATTTACTAATTTGAGTTTAAAAAGCTCATGGAAGGCAAGAGTTTGGGCTGAGGCAATATGAAACTCTTCCTGGGCCAGGATCACATCACAAGAGATTTAGACACATTTTAGTCTGTCACTCATTGAAAGCTCCTTTCAGAGAGAAAAAGGAAGTTTTGTTAAGTCTTTGTACTAGTAAAAGAAAGCGTTTTGGGAGAGGTACCATGGAGGTAGCAGCTACTGCGTATTAAAGATCTAAAAACAAAAAAAACCCATGCTCAAAACAATTTACAGATATTTTTAGAATAAAAGCAATGAAACTAAACCAAACTCATTATCTTTGGGGTATAGAGTCATCCATGGAAATAAATAAGTAGTATAGCTGTTTACATCATTTGGGGCATGATTGTTATAATCTGTGCACCCTCAGTAAGTTTGCCGATGACACCAAATTGGGAGGGAGCGTTGATCTGCTCAAGAGTAGGAAGGCTCTGCAGAGGGATATGGACAGGCTGGATCAATGGGCCGAGGCCAGTCGTATGAGGTTTAACAAAGCCAAGCGCCAGGTCCTGCACTTGGGTTACAACAACTCCATGCAATGCCACAGGCTTGGGGAAGAGTGGGTGGAAAGCTGCCTGGCAGAAAAGGTCATGGGGCTGTTGGTCGAGAGAGGGCTGAACATGAGCCAGCAGTGTGCCCAGGCGGCCAAGAAGGCCAGCAGCATCCTGGCTTGTATCAGGAATGGTGTGGCCAGCAGGAGTAGGGAAGTGATTGTGCCCCTGTACTTGGCACTGGTGAGGCCACACCTCAAATACTGTGTTCAGTTTTGGGCCCTTCAGTACAAGAAGGACATTGAGGTGCTGGAGTGTGTCCAGAGAAGGGCAACGAAGCTGGTAGAGGGTTTGGAGAAAAAGTCTTATGAGGAGCAGCTGAGGGAGCTGGGGTTGTTTAGGGTGGAGAAGAGAAGGCTGAGGGGAGACCTTATCACTTTCCACAACTGCCTGAAAGGAGGTTGTAGCGAGGTGGGTGTTGGTCTCTTCTCCCAAGTAACAAGTGATAGGACAAGAGGAAATGGCCTCAAGCTGCATCAGGGGAGGTTTAGATTGGATATTAGGAAAGATTTCTTTACTGAAAGAGTGGTCAGGCATTGGAACAGGCTGCCCAGGGAAGTGGTTTAGTCACCATCCCTGGAGGTGTTGAAAAAACATGTAGTCATGGCACTTCAGGGCATGGTTTAGGAGGCGTGAGGGTGTCAGGTTGATGGTTGGACTTGGTGATCCTAGAGGTCTTTTTCAACCTAAATGGTTCTATGATCTCTGATTTTTCAGGTTTCTTGTTCATCAAACAGTGAGGCAGGAGCCAGGATGAAGATCTAAGTTACTGGATAAAGCAGCAGTAACCCTCCCCATAGCTGTAATAACAAAGTTGTTCTCTGATTTAAAAGAACAGCATGCTGAAACATTAAAGCATATGGAAGGTTTCCAGATGAAGAAAATAAATTAAACTAACTTAGAAGCTTCTGATTTATGGTACCAGTGGATACAAAGCTTTACAAGATTGTCTCATTCAGAAGCTTATAATTAGAGTATCTGTTTTCTTGTGGGAAACTGTTTCTTTATATATCTGAAAGGACAAATTCCTTACTAGTTCTATCATCTATTTTATTTATTTTTCATGTTACGATTCAGACAAAAGTATTTTTCAAATGTCAACAAGTCAGCTATTCATATTTGACAATCTGTGACTCAAACCCATTTTAAAAAATCACACATTAAATTAGAAATAGCACTCTAGACTGTCTTTATTACACAGAATTCTTAAGAATTGGTTTTTTGTAATACCTTAACCCTGAAATCAAGTTGATAGACAGAGTGGTCTTTAAGACAGATTCAAAGCAGTCTAGTGAGGAAGAGGAGAGATTGTAAAATAGTCGTTTGCCTGAGGACATGGTGCTATTTAATACCTGGATAGGAACCTCTGGCTTATTCTTTAGCCTTTTTGGCATAGCAAATGGGAATAATAACCTAACTAAGAATTGTAGGCTCTTCAACTAAGAACATGTGCACACTCTGTTACTGTTCTGCCTGAACCTTTTGTAGGTACGTCAAGTTGTGGTTTCTTCACAGCTGAGAGATTATATAGCTCCTGTAGCCTTCAGTTATCTCCTATTTCTAAATGTCTGATTTGTTTTGCTGTTTCTTCAAGGTTTCTTCCTGTAGACAAATATGTTTCCAGTGTAGAAACTTTTGGAAAAGTCAGGCGTTTTAATTAACAGACACTTAAATATTGCCATGCCTCCAAAAATCTAGAGGACTGTTCAATATCTAGAATGAGAAAATACCTGACAAAAAAATTAGGTGTTAAGAATTATAACTTGATGAAAGATAGTTTTCTAGGGTGGGTGCCCCCTTTTCCCACTTGAACTGCAGGATAATGGAAAAGGGCTCTAGTGCTAAGGAAAAGGAGCTTGTGAAAGTTTGGACACACATTATCAGCTGGTATTTGCTGCTGCCTTCCTTCCAGGACACACTGCCCCTAATGAGAGGTGCCAATGAAAGGGAACTTGTGGGTGCTCCGTGACTGTTTTACACTGAAGTCCTGTGCCTCAGCTGAAGCTGCTGTCTTCTGTACTTGAGTGTGGCAAGAGGGCTCAGATTAACTCTTCCCCCAAAAAAGAGTTGTGGGACAGTGAGGCCTGCTAAACAGCTAGGAAGGAAGAGCATTGTCAGTCTTTCACTAAGTAAATGAGTGCTTAAACCTTAGCACCTTTGCATAGTGCTCCATAGGAAATGTACAGCACCTATTAATGGTATTTAGCAATTATTGCTCTCTGAAGAAAGTTTCAAATTAATTTTCCTCTGCAATCAGTTTCTCCAATGTACTTTTTTGTAATGTATCTGATTGCTATGGATGAAACAGTAATCATGTCTTCTTCCATTTAGTATATAGAGTTGATAGTATTTTGTTAATGAGTGGTTTACCATTTCCCTCCAAAAGGAATCATATTTTCCCTGTTCCTTTATGCATGTGGGTTTGCTACTATAAAAAAAAGAGGGTATGGAGGTAGGTTTTTTTAACTGGAAAAGTTGATGCTAGACAAGACTGATTATAAATGTAATTCAGTGATATCTGAAATGCCTACTGAAACAGGCTGCCCAGAGAAGCAGTGGAGTCACCATCTGTGGAGGTGTTCAAAAAACCTGTAGACGTGGCACTTGGGGACATGGTTTAGGAGACATGGTAGTGTTGGTTTGACAGTTGCACTTGATGATCCTAGAGGTCTTTTCCAACCTTAATGATTCTATGATTCTACGCTTAACATGATCTCTTAACAGGAGTTCTAACAAGATGTTTGATCATTTGCAGTTGCACTAGGACACTGTAAGTCTATGCAGCATCATTTTTCACTTAGCTTTTAGGTGATTTTGAGTGATAATGAAGTTGACATACTGTATTTAATACTATTGGTCAGTATCTAGAATTAAATTTAAAGGTATCTGGTATGCTGGATTCCCTGGCATGCAAACTCCCGTGTAACAGAAAGAGGGTTAAATATTTTTTTTAGTGAAGGACAACTGCATAGTTGTATGTTTTGTTTATAAAAAAATCTATTAAATTCCATTGACATAGAGGTTACAGTGCTGCAGCATAATCAATTCTCCTGTGTTGCTGGAATTTAGCCTGTAGAGGTTTAAGTGGGATTTCAGATAGGTTGTATAACATCAGAAGTATTGTACCTACATTGGAAAGTGTAATTTTGTTTATTTCAAAATAATGTGCAATTTTAAAATCCAAAAATGGTAGTTAGGATGCAAAATACCACTTTTCATTTTTGAAAGGACATATACCTCTGAGCTGTTTTGGTGAGGCCTCATGTACATTTTCTTCAGTTCTCTTTGTACAGGTAAAATTACTATATTAAAAGTCTAAGGATAACTTGATAAAGTTCCTTTGTAAAGATAGTGACTCAACTGGAAAACAGAAAATAAGTATTGTACCTAGTTTGTGATGAGTCCAAATGTACAAATTAAATCTTTTAAACTCAGCATTATTTGATGACAGTGATGCATACTCGCAAAGTCTGCATACCTGTTAGAAATAATGGAGCATAGAGCTCTTGACATGCTTTCTAAGTTGTTTCAGAAACTGAGAAGGCTCTGGGATCACAGTATAACTCAGGATGTAAATTAGTATCTAATCAAAGTATAGTTCAAATGTTTCCCTGGATTAAGTAGGCCATGAATATTGTCCCTTCTTGGCATACATAGAAAACATTCCTGAGTTGGGTGCTTCAGTACCTGAAGGTGGATTGGTTAGGAGGTGCAGGAGAAGTTTTTTAGAAGTAGAAAAGCCAACTTTGTGCCTGTTGCCAGTTTGACTTGTGACCCTTTGTCTCCTGCACTCTCCTCTTTCTGTTCTTATTCCTGGAGAGTGCTCTGTTCATCTGTGCTTACCTGGATGTCTTATTTGGTGCAGATGCTTCATGTCTGAAGGTCAATTTTGTAGAAGAGTTTAACAGAGAAAGGGGTTAAGGAGAGGCTGCTTGAGTTTATGCCTGAGTAAGGTCAGCTGTCATACATTTGGGAGTACAAGCACTAGCCAAGGGGAGCCTGCTCTGCAGTTAGAATAAACAGTCTTTTTTTTGCTACCTTCCCACCCTGATAAACTTAAGTAGCTCTCACTGAACTTCAATTAACTCTTGCATCTTACTGATATGCCCCCTGTGGGTTTGGCTAAGTCAAGACTGCCCTTTATATAACAGCTCATGATCTAAGCTCCAGATACTGCAGTAAAAAGAAAAACAACTGAACAAGTGAATGATGGATCCTGAGATGAGATCATTGTGCAAAATAATGAACCACTTCTTTCAGAGATGAAATATTACTGTAATTCCAGCAATGTTCTGGCTATCATAACTGAGTTACTATTGCCCTGGAGGTTTTGTAATCAGCCTACTGGAGTGCAGTCTCACGTCTGCTAAAACGCTCCAGTTAAGTGACCGTACTGATGCAGTTATGCTCATTTATTACATGCTTACATTCACTGTAGGTGGAGACATAAGAAGGCAATCTTCTATGCAGGGGATAATCACAACATGACAGGCAAGGCAATATTAATAGCGGTGACCAATAAACGTGGAAGGGCCAAAACTAGTGTCTCATGAGAGTCTGGTTGAACATCAGTGCGGGACATGAGAAGGAGCTCACTGCTGAGGCTTCTGTTTCCCCTGTGCTAAGGATGTGCCTGCTTACGGTTCTGCATGAACCAAACTCCTTGCAGTCCAGGCTCTCAAAGCATGCTCTGGTTATATTGCTTTAACTACTATTTCTTCTGTGATATATCAGCAGGTAATAAACATGAGGTTATTCCTGTCAAGTGTTACAAGAAGTTTGGTCAGAAACACAAACAAGTTGTGGGCTTCCCAGTTCCTGAGTTTGGCCTTGCTCAGATGACTACCTGCTGCAGTTTGGAAGGAAGAAGAAACAAACAGCACAGGTTTTGCAACAGTGAAGTGGAAAAGAGTATCTTTTTTACACTTTGTGCCTGTAGAATAGAGCCCAATTTGTGGGACTGAAGCAACAGCAACATGCCAAGATGGGTGTAGTTGGGACTGCTGCACACACGCAAGGGCTTTGCAAAGCAGCATCTTGAGAAAAGGAGGTGGTCCTCTGAGGGTAGGAGGTGAGTGAAACAGATTGTCTGCCAGGCTAAAGTTGGCCGTGGGGCCCTGATACTGTTCCTCATTGTGAACCCGAATGGTCTGGCAGATTCCCTCTTGCATGCAGCAGCAAAGGGAATTGTGTTGGTGTGAGCATGGGTGGTGGTGTGTCCCCATTGGCCTTGCAGCACTGGGCACCTGCCACAATCCCTCTTACCTGGCCAACAGCTGGTCTTGTAATAGTTCACTTGGAGAGAGGATGTTTCCTAAATACAGCTGGAATTCATACAGATGTCTGTGAATGCTTGCTTCATGACTGGTTTTTCAAGAAATACTGGACACCTCTCCAGTCTTGTGAAATCCATCAAAGCATCAGTGAAAATACATGAACCGGTGCTTGAAATGGTCATTTTTCCTCACATAAAGAACCAGTGTTTTATACCTCTGCTGGTTTTGGCTGAGAAGGGGTTAATTCTCCTCACTGTGGGGGTCGGCTACCTTTCCAGCTTCCCGCGCTCTGCCACGTGGCGTGGCAGGGGGGGCTGGGAGGGGCAGGGCCATGGTGGGGGCGGCTGACCCCGACTGGCCAATGGCAGGTTCATTCCATACCATGTGACACCATGACCAGTATATTGAGGGGGGGGCAGTGGCAGCGCGGAGGCGGCGCGGCGTCGGGTCGGCGGGCGGCGAGCGGCTGCGGCGCGTGCGGTTTGTTCCGGCGGTTCGTTCCCCCTCTCCCCTCCCTTCCCCCCCTCCCCCGGGGCTTTGCGCCTCTCGTTGTTCTCCTTTACATTGCATTTCTACTGTTGTTTCTTTTAATTTTAATTATTAAACTGTTCTTATCCCAACCCACGAGCGTTACCCTTCTGATTCTCTCCCCCATCTACCGGTGGGGGAGTGAGCGAGCGACTGTGTGGGGCTGAGCTGCCGCTAAACCACGACAGTCTTTTTGGCGCCCAACGTGGGGCTCAAGGGTTGGAGATAACAACAGCTGCTGGTCCCAGCACCATGTTGTCCTTTTTGCAGTTGGTGTTAAAAATCGGTGTTGGTTGTTTGAGTCTGCTGTGTTCTGCTGTGATTAGTAATGTTTTGCCTACGAGATTTGTTATACAAACACTCGTTTTCAGCTTTATCTGGTATTTGGGGTTTTTGCTGAAACCGTTACTGTACTTCGGATACCACCTTGTTGAGGCAATTAGCAATTATACCTCCTCCTCTGAGAGATTTTATATGGAGGAAATACAGAATAGTACCTTTGCAACTTTGTTCTATGATGTCTGTGCCTTTGTTACAACAACGTTTTTGTATCTTGAACATCCTTGGGTGGTTAAGGTGCACTTATTGTTAGTTTTTGGGCATGTTGTTTTGGTTTTGACTAAGCAACTTAAGAATATCACCCAGAAATCTGCCCCGAGGCTTGATAGTTACGAGTGGCAGGGCATGTGGGATAGCATGGGCAAATACCTAGGGCAGTGGGCACCCCCAGTGTTTTGGAGTTTCACCCCCAAACAAGTGCAGAATCCTAAAAAACTAGTAGAATATTTGGAGAAAGTATGTTGTTACGCTGGGAACTCCAGAGAGACACAGATAACTGCAACGTGCTGGGGTCTGGCCCATGCATACCGAGCCCTGCTCAACAGTATTCAGTGCCCCCAGGGGGAAGAGAATGTCTCTGGATTGAAATGCAAAGTGACTGGCACTGTAGACAATCCAGCCCTGACAACAGGCACTGCAGCCACTCAAACCCCCACAACAAGTACCGGAGCTAGCTCAGAAAATAAACCCGTACCAGTATCAGTTGCCCCCATACACAAGACGAAATATTGGAAGCGGACATCAACTCGTTTAGAACGGGATGATGAAGAACCAGGGCCATCGCGGGGAGAGGAGGGAGAAGTAATAAATGAAATAGAGACCACCCGATCCCTGTCCTTAAGCGAGTTGCGAGATATGCGAAAAGATTATAGCCGTCGTTCAGGTGAGCACATTGTCACCTGGCTGCTCCGATGCTGGGATAATGGGGCCAGTAGCCTGGAACTAGAGGGAAAAGAAGCCAAACAATTGGGATCCCTTTCTGGGGAAGGGGGCGTTGACAAAGCAATTGGAAAAAAACCACAAGCCCTCAGCCTCTGGAGGCGACTCCTGTCTGGAGTGAAGGAAAGGTATCCCTTTAAAGAAGATGTTACATATCGTCCAGGAGAATGGGCAACTATGGAGAAAGGCATCCAGTATCTAAGGGAATTAGCTGTGTTTGAGGTGATTTATGGTGACCTGGATGATCAACGGTCATCCAAAGATCCAGATGAAGCCGAGTGCACACGACCCATGTGGCGGAAGTTTGTACGGAGCGCACCATCTTCGCATGCAAACTCATTGGCAGTGATGTCCTGGAAAGATGACGAGACACCAACGGTGGCAGAGGTGATAGATAGACTCCGGGATTATGACACAAATATCTCTTCCTCGCTTGTCTCTGCTGTGGAGAAACTATCCCAAGAGGTCCAGCAACTCAAAGAAGATCTGTCCTACTCCCCACCTCGACAGAGCAGTGTCTCAGCTGTTAGGAATAAGCGTCCTTTGGCTCAAAGAAGGGGATACACACCACGGGCCACCCTATGGTTCTACCTGCGTGACCACGGAGAGGACATGATGAGGTGGGATGGCAAGCCTACTTCGACCCTACAGGCACGAGTACATGAACTGCAAGGAAGAACAGTCACTCAGGGAGGCTCTTCCAGGAAAGCTGCTGCTCCAGTGTCCAGCGAGCAAGTCCCCAGACAGAGGAGTAGAAGCACAGATTTTATTTCTAAGTGTAATAGAGGGACTCCTGATTCACATTTACAGGAAGTGAGTTGTGACTGCCATGATCAGGACTAGAGGGGCCCTGCCTCCAGCCGGGTGGAGGAAAGGGATAACCGGGCTTACTGGACTGTGTGGATCCGATGGCCTGGCACGTCCGACCCACAGGAGTATAAAGCTTTAGTGGACACCGGCGCACAGTGCACCTTAATGCCATCAAACTATATAGGGGCAGAACCCATCAGCATTGCTGGAGTGACAGGGGGATCTCAAGAGCTAACTGTATTGGAGGCCGAAGTGAGCCTAACTGGCAATGAGTGGCAGAAGCACCCCATTGTGACTGGCCCAGAGGCTCCGTGCATCCTTGGCATAGACTACCTCAGGAGAGGGTATTTCAAGGACCCAAAAGGTTACAAGTGGGCTTTTGGTGTAGCTGCCTTGGAGACGGAGGAAACTGAACAGCTGTCTACCTTGCCCGGTCTCTCAAAGGACCCTTCTGTGGTGGGGTTGCTGAAGGTCAAAGAACAACAGGTGCCAATCGCCACCACAACAGTGCACCGGCGGCAATATCGCACCAACAGAGACTCTCTGATCCCCATCCATAAACTCATTCACCAACTGAGGAGCCAAGGAGTCATCAGTAAGACCCACTCACCCTTTAACAGTCCCATATGGCCAGTCCGGAAGTCTAATGGAGAGTGGAGACTAACAGTAGACTATCGTGGCCTGAATGAAGTCACTCCACCGTTGAGTGCTGCTGTGCCAGACATGCTAGAACTTCAATATGAACTGGAGTCCAAGGCAGCCAAGTGGTATGCCACAATTGATATTGCTAATGCATTCTTCTCAATCCCTCTGGCAGCAGAGTGCAGGCCACAGTTTGCTTTCACATGGAGGGGCGTCCAGTACACCTGGAATCGACTGCCCCAGGGGTGGAAACACAGTCCTACCATTTGCCACGGACTGATTCAGACTGTACTGGAACAGGGAGAAGCTCCAGAACACCTTCAATACATTGATGACATCATTGTGTGGGGCAGCACAGCAGAAGAAGTTTTTGAGAAAGGTGAGAAAATAGTCCAAATCCTTCTGAAAGCTGGTTTTGCCATAAGACAAAGTAAGGTGAAGGGACCTGCACGAGAAATCCAGTTCTTAGGAATTAAATGGCAAGACGGTCGTCGTCAGATTCCAATGGATGTGATCAACAAAATAGCAGCCATGTCTCCACCAACTAGCAAAAAGGAAACACAAGCTTTCTTGGGCGTTGTGGGTTTTTGGAGAATGCATATTCCAAATTACAGTCTGATCGTGAGCCCTCTCTATCAAGTGACCCGGAAAAAGAATGATTTCAAATGGGGCCCTGAGCAACGACAAGCCTTTGAACAGATTAAACGAGAAATAGTCCATGCAGTAGCTCTTGGGCCAGTCCGGGCAGGACAAGATGTAAAAAGTGTGCTCTACAGTGCAGCCGGGGAGAATGGCCCTACGTGGAGCCTCTGGCAGAAAGCACCTGGGGAGACCCGGGGTCGACCCCTAGGGTTTTGGAGTCGGGGATACAGAGGGTCTGAAGCCCGCTATACTCCAACTGAAAAAGAGATATTGGCAGCATATGAAGGGGTTCGAGCTGCTTCAGAAGTGGTTGGTACTGAAGCACAGTTGCTCCTGGCACCCCGACTGCCAGTGCTGGGCTGGATGTTCAAAGGAAACATCCCTTTACACACCATGCAACTGATGCTACATGGAGTAAATGGGTTGCACTGATCACCCAGCGGGCTCGAGTAGGAAACCCCAGTCGCCCAGGAATCTTGGAAGTGATTATGGACTGGCCAGAAGGCAAAGATTTTGGATTATCACCAGAGGAGGAGGTGACACGTGCTGAAGAAGCCCCACTGTATAACAAACTGCCAGAAGATGAGAAGCAATATGCCCTGTTCACTGATGGGTCCTGTCGCCTTGTGGGAAAGCACCGGAGATGGAAGGCTGCTGTATGGAGTCCTACACGACAAGTAGCAGAAACTGCTGAAGGAGAAGGTGAATCGAGCCAGTTTGCAGAGGTAAAGGCCATCCAGCTGGCCTTAGACATCGCTGAACGGGAGAAGTGGCCAGTGCTCTATCTCTATACTGACTCCTGGATGGTGGCAAATGCCTTGTGGGGCTGGCTGCAGCAATGGAAGCAAAGCAACTGGCAGCGCAGAGGCAAACCCATCTGGGCTGCCACATTGTGGCAAGATATTGCTGCCCGGGTAGAGAAACTGGTTGTAAAGGTACGGCATGTGGATGCTCACGTCCCCAAGAGTCGGGCCACTGAAGAACATCGAAACAACCAGCAGGTAGATCGGGCTGCCAAGATTGAAGTGGCTGAGGTGGATCTGGACTGGCAGCATAAGGGTGAACTATTTCTAGCTCGGTGGGCCCATGACACCTCAGGCCATCAAGGGAGAGATGCAACATACAGGTGGGCTCGTGATCGAGGGGTGGACTTGACCATGGATATTATTGAACAGGTTATCCACGAATGTGACACATGCGCTGCAATCAAGCAAGCGAAGCGGGTAAAGCCTCTGTGGTATGGGGGACGATGGCTGAAATATAAATATGGGGAGGCCTGGCAAATTGACTATATCACACTCCCACAGACCCGCCAAGGCAAGCGCCATGTGCTTACAATGGTAGAAACAACGACTGGCTGGCTGGAAACATATCCTGTCCCCCACACCACTGCCCGGAACACTATCCTGGGTCTTGAGAAACAAGTCCTGCGGCGACATGGCACCCCAGAGAGGATTGAGTCAGACAATGGGACTCATTTCCGAAATAGCCTCATAGACACCTGGGCCAAAGAGCACGGCATTGAGTGGGTGTATCACATCCCCTATCACGCACCAGCCTCTGGGAAAATTGAAAGGTACAATGGACTGTTAAAAACCACACTGAGAGCAATGGGGGGTGGGACATTCAAGCACTGGGATACACATTTAGCAAAAGCCACGTGGTTAGTCAACACGAGGGGATCTGCCAACCGAGCTGGCCCTGCCCAGTCAGAAATCCTACATACTGTGGAAGGGGATAGAGTCCCTGTAGTGCACACAAAAAGTATGCTGGGCAAAACAGTCTGGGTTCTTCCTGCCTCTGGCAAAGGCAAACCCATTCGAGGGATTGTTTTTGCTCGAGGACCTGGGTGCACTTGGTGGGTGATGCGGGAGGATGGAGAAATCCGATGTGTGCCTCAAGGGGATTTGATTTTGGGTGAAAACAGTCAATGAACTGAATGGCACAATGTGAACTGCTATATAATACTGTGTGTCACCTCTGTGTTGTATCAATGATATCAGAGTACGAGCCTCCCAACCCATGGAAGATCAACTATGAAACAAGCCGTGCAGCAGTGATGGAACAATGACTGACTCGGTATGCAGCAACCCAACGCCACACACCATCTCTCCCACCCGGAAAGACTGATACAACAGATGGAGCCCAGAGTCATGGACTGCGTGAACTCAATGGACATTTTAATGGACATTTTACAGGGAAGGTCCATGAACTAAGGGAATGATGTCTGTGTATTATGTTAAAGGATGGGAAGGGGAGGGGTGGTGGTTGGTACGGTTGTATTGCATCATATGGGACCTGGGCATGGTGTAAATGGTATGGAATAAGAGGTGGAGAATGTGCTGGTTTTGGCTGAGAAGGGGTTAATTCTCCTCACTGTGGGGGTCAGCTACCTTTCCAGCTTCCCGCGCTCTGCCGCGTGGCGTGGCAGGGGGGGCTGGGAGGGGCAGGGCCATGGTGGGGGCGGCTGACCCCGACTGGCCAATGGCAGGTTCATTCCATACCATGTGACACCATGACCAGTATATTGAGGGGGGGGCAGTGGCAGCGCGGAGGCGGCGCGGCGTCGGGTCGGCGGGCGGCGAGCGGCTGCGGCGCGTGCGGTTTGTTCCGGCGGTTCGTTCCCCCTCTCCCCTCCCTTCCCCCCTCCCCCGGGGCTTTGCGCCTCTCGTTGTTCTCCTTTACATTGCATTTCTACTGTTGTTTCTTTTAATTTTAATTATTAAACTGTTCTTATCCCAACCCACGAGCGTTACCCTTCTGATTCTCTCCCCCATCTACCGGTGGGGGAGTGAGCGAGCGACTGTGTGGGGCTGAGCTGCCGCTAAACCACAACAATACTTCATCTTATGTTTTGTACTCACACTTTGACACTGTGGGATGCTGTAACTGTAGCCCTCATTAACTCTAAAGTAGCAATGTTTATCTGTGTATATGCTCACATAAGATTAAGAGAGTCAGACTACTAATCTGGAAAAGGTTGAGAATAATTTGAAAATAACCTTGTTAAGTAGTGAAGTTGCTGCTTTTTTCTGTGTGCTTTGGGATGAAGGACAAACAGTGCTTGGTAGGGCCAGATCAGACGCGTAATAGAATCATAGAATATCTCAAGTTGGAAGGGACTAATAAAGATCATCGCATTCAACTCCATGTACCTCACAGGACTACCTAAAACTAAACTATATGACTAAGACCAGCCACTTGTCCAGACACTTTTAAAACTCTTGACTACTTCCCTGAGGAACCTGTTCCAGTGACCGACAACTTTCTCAGTGGGCCACTCTCTCAGAACCTTTTCCTAATGTCCAGTCTAAACTTTCCCTGACACAGCTTCATTCCATTTCCTCGTGTTCTGTCACTGGTCACCAGAGGGAGGACATCAGCACCTCCCTCTATGCTTCCCCCCTTGAGGAACTTGTAGACTGCAATGAGGACGCCCCTCAGCCTTCCTTTCTCCAAGCTGAACAAACCAAGTGACCTCAGCCACTCCTCCCAAATCTTGCCCTCAAGGCCTTTTACCATCTTGGTCATGCTTCTCTGGACACACTCTAAAACTTTGATGTCCTTCTTATATTGAGGCACTCAAAATTGCACATGGTACTTGGGGTGGGGCCACACCTGTGCAGCATAGAGTTGGACAATCACCTCCCTCAACCAGCTAGCTACGCTGTGCTTGATGGTAGTACTTTTAAAGAGACTGCTCTAGCAAGCTTCCAAAGCAGCATGTTGTTCTTTGGCATGGCAACCCCTTCCCCTGACAACCCTTTTTCTCTGGATAAGATACTTCCACGCTAGTGAAACACAGTCAACTTTTAAGTCAGGTTGCCCACTGTTCAGCAGGTGAGATAGACTTGGCGAGTGTTAGAACAAAACAACTGTTAAGACATGGCTTCTATCTAATTTAAAACACTCCTGTGGGAAGCAGACACACCTGTTGGCAGGCAGAAATTTGTCTAGTTATTCTTGTTCAAATCTGTCTTGTCTTCATCAAATATTACCAATTGCTGTATTTTCTTTTTAAACAAGCTTCTGGGTAAATACTTCCTTTCTGATGAAATAACTTAGTCTTGACTGGGTGTTGCTTATTCTTTCTGCTCAGCATGCTTTACCAAACATGTTTCAGCTGTACATTGTCTCTATTGTATTCTACTATAAATATAATTCTTGTGCAGTATGGTATTTTTCTCACCAACAAGTTGTTCACCCTATTCTGTTATCTTCTGGTCTCATTTCTCTCATAGACCATACTTTACAGACTGAAGGAAATCCCTAATTTCAATTTGGCATAGCATTAAGTAGTTTTTTGGAAGCTTCCAGAAACAGCTTCCAGGATGATTTTCAGCCATGCTCTGAAACATTTTCTACTTCCTTACTTATCTTTGCTTTATTATGTAGATTTAATCCAAAGATGTACTACCAATTACTGAGGACAATTAATGACAGAACATTGTCATGATATGGGTTGTCTTGCATTACAGGCTAGTGAGTCTTTCAGAAGTAATACCTGAACTATAAGTTCTTTTAAAAAGATTTGGCTTACCCTTCTCTCTTTTTTTCTGAAGCCGAGGTCACATTTTACCTGTTTGGAGATGCTGATACAAAGCAGATTCAAGCTGTGACTCTGATATTGGTGTTTTGTCAGTTTTCTTACAGTGAAAATTGCAGTAGAGATAATACTCTATACAGGTAAAAAAGTGAATTTCCAAAATTGTACGCAGAAGATGGTTGAACACTGGCTTTGCAGGACACAGTTGCTGTACAGCTTAAGATGTGTTTCATTGTCCTGCTCATCTTGTGCAAGTTTCCTTTCTTGGTCTGCCTGACCCTTCTGATGTTACTCAGGATAAGATGGCCAGGCTGATTCTGAAGCCACTGATTGATTTTGTTAGTTAGGTCATTATGAAGCAGATGAATGTCAGTATTTCATCTGTACATGTGCAGTAGCTCAGCTGAAGTACCAGGCATCAGTGACAGCTCTTAAAGGTAGAGCTCTGGAGGTTGTCTGTGTGATGGTCATAACGGAGGGAGGCTTTCTTGTTGTAGTAGTGCATCATAAAAATTACACGTGACAGCTGGTAGTGAAACTTAGCTACTGCAGAGGCCCTGTGCATGGCTGAGTAATGCTAAATAACATTGGTGAAATATTGCTGCTGATAAAAAAAAGAGGCCTGGAGGCTGATCTTGCAGATATTTGTCTGTATATTCTTTCTAATACGAGAAGTCATTTATCAACAGGAGTAGCTAGAAACATAGCTAGGAGAGCTCTGCAGCAAATGACCCAGAAGCGGTGTTCTGATGTGAATATATACATGGAGTTTAATTTAGTTAGCAAATACACAGTGTAGCATGTTAGTGCACTTACTGTGTCTAAGGGAAACCATGACCATTGAACTTGTTTTTTCATCACCTGGAAGGCAAGGTCATAACTCAAACTATTGTTTTGCCAATACCTGTAAAAGCTAAGACAAAATCCAAATAAGCAAAAAAGGTTTTGTGGGACTGTTGCCAACGGTCTCTGTTCTTTGGAAAAGGGTAAAGAAGGAATATGTTTACTTTTTTGGTAAAGGACTTTGGGCTGGGAGGAACATTAGCTGTCATTTTCCATTGCACATAGATTGAAGTGGAAGAGCAAAGAAAATGGAGAGTCCTAACATCAAGGAATGCCCAGATCATACCATGCAGACAGTAAAGCCAGAGATTTTTGTATTATACATCTACATGTATTCTACATGTTTTGTTTTCATCCAACCATTTGTTGGTGAAGAAAATGTATTATTCAATTTCACGAAGCTGCTATACTGTTAATTATTTCTGACAAGTGCCAGCATGCCTGGTCAGTTCATCAGAACATGCTTTGCTAGATAAAAGCACCTGACGAGGAAAGAAACTTTAAGTATTAATTCTCAGAAGTTTGGAGGGTTATTATAATTACATAAAAATATGTTCTATGTAAACCCCCTACACCACCTGTCGGAACAGGCTGCTGCTATGTTCCAACCGATAGGGTAATTTCCACTGTAGGAGTCCATAGTAATTAAAGGTGAAGGAGCTCCATAACATACTGTGTTTGGAAGGGAGCTTAAATGTGGTAGGTTAGAGGTCACTTATAAGAACTCCAAGTTAGAGGACACTGATGGATCTAGAAATACACTGAATACACTGATGAAGAACAGGTGGAAACAAATTTCCAGGGATTTTTTTGATGGATGTCTGAAACTTTAGATCATAGTTGTAGGGGGAAAAAAAAGTGGGAGGGGAGTGCATGTTGAAGAAACCTTTTATGCATCTAACAAAAATGTCAGCGTGTGGAGAATTTGGAGTGTTGGTTTTTCATCCTAGCTGTAAGTTAGATGAAAGGCTGACTTTTAAACTGATGTCAATGCTATCAGAACTGTGAATTTTTTGGCCTATCAGTGAAAGACTGTATCGAATGTTCCTTCTGGCTATAACAGACATACTTCGGTGCTTGGCAAAGAGCTTGCATACTGTCCCAGTTGCACCATAGCCCTGGGCTCTGGAGAGGACTATGATCCAGTTTTCATTTCCTTCAAGGATCATTGCATGTTCAGAGTGAATATGAGTGATGAATTCTTTGTCTTTGAGTAAACGGACGACAAAATTATGTCCAGAATATAATGACATTGTTATAAAATATGCTTTTATTTTAAGAACAGTCTTCACCTGTGCTGCTCTTTCCATGACATAAGCAGTAGGGCACCTTATCTGAAAAGTAAGCCAGAAAGTCTGTATGATGTGCTGAATTGTTTAATCCATTTTAGAGTAAGGGTAGAATTGTTCTATAGAGCAGTATTATAGCATGTTGCACAGAGTGTATGTATTGTCTTTACAATTTCTAAGTATTTTGCTTGCTTGTACGTTGTCACAGGGTGGTATTTTGTTAAGAGAGCAATATACAAGTCTAGGAAATAACGGTTTCCTATTTCCAAAAATCCAAAAAGCAGAAAACTGAAACAATCTTTACTGAAAAATCATGGTCACATTTGTATTGTGTTTTAAAGCTGACTCTTCTGTGTATCTCTACCAAAAAAATGCATGCCTCTGTTGATGAGGTGACTATAGCATTCAGGAGGAATGCTGACCCACTAGACTGTGTAAGTGAGTAATGTCTTACAACAGTTGGCCTTGACGATCTTACACTTTCTTAAGCGAATTTATAATCATCTAATATTTGCACACCTTCTTTCAATACTTA
Organism: Phalacrocorax aristotelis; assembly: GCF_949628215.1. Taxonomy (NCBI): domain Eukaryota; kingdom Metazoa; phylum Chordata; class Aves; order Suliformes; family Phalacrocoracidae; genus Phalacrocorax; species Phalacrocorax aristotelis. The sequence goes on from NC_134279.1 coordinate 14,452,925, forward strand.
AAGCACCAGCTTCTATTTTGTCACCATTAATCTAGGGCTACTCTTTCAGGAGGCAGCCTATCCAGTATGAGGAGAATTTTCCACCAAATAATTTCATTTTCCTGAAATGCTAAGTAAGATGGTTGCAGCTTTAATGAGAGGGACATTTCTTAGTTCATCATTGGCTCTGTCATAAGAGGATATTTGCATTCTTGTTTGGCCAACAAGAGTCTCATTATAACAATTCCCAGTTAAAAAGAGCTGAATGCTGACGCTCAGCTTTAATTAATATATCTAGCTTAGCTTCTTTAAAAGGCTTAGATGATGAAATACCAAATAATTAAAGGTATAAGGTAGACTAATGGCTAGGAGCTATAACAAAGAACCAAGTCTTGTTTCTTTTCATCATGAAAATTTTTTTTTTGGACATCTCAGCCCTTGTGGCTCAGTTCACCCAGATGAAGAAATAAATGGTTATAATGCTCCTGAACAAGTTGTTAGTGAAAAATAACAACCTTAAAAGACCTATTATTTTTCTAGGTATTGGCACAAAGGAAAACATGACAGTAGGATGAATATGGAAGAACTGTTTGGAAGATGAGCACTTTGGTTGCTGCAAAAACAATTACTGTTGCTGTGGGTTTGGTCAGACATATTAGCTTTGCTTGGTCAGGAATTACTGGTGTTCTTTAAAACAGGCAAAAAAAAACCCAATAGTACTAGTATCTCAGACCTCTTGTCTGAGTTAGCTGAGTAAACGCTGGAGCGTATCTGTTAGTTTGCTACATTGAGGCTGTTGCTGTGAGCAAAGAATTGCTGGTTTTAGAAAATAAGGAGCACTGATGTTCTGGCTATGTTGTGATGTTACATACATCTCCTTATTGATATTTTTGTTGAAGTGTGACAGAATTTGAAGAGCATTTTACCAGTACTGATACATTTTAGGACAGAATTACATTAAGAATAGTATTCATGATATTTTAAATCTGAAAATTTGTTAAGGTTCTGTGACAATGAAGATTTTGGTAATTTGTTACCAGAAGCTATAGTTGAAATTTAGACATTATAATCTAGACTTTTTTCACACTACAGAGGTGGCTCTAATTGAGAGTAATCATACTATTTATTAAAATTTATTCAATACTGCATTAGTCAAAATCACTTTTGTCTTTGTTCATTAACTCATGTTGCTTCTTTCTGTATATTCAGGTCCTTAGGTATAGAGTGTAATCACTATTCTCATTTTCTATATTTTTCTTTTTCCAGTATACATCTTCCAAATCTAATCATCTGACAAAAAAGCATGGCTGTGTATCTTTAAGCACAAGTCTGAAGTTCAAGCAGGACAAGGAAGTGCAGGGAAAAAATGTTAAGATGCATGTTTTACCAAGTCGATCTGCAAAATAATAACACTTAGAGATGTAGTAGATGCAATCAAGAGCTAGGTTTACTTTGAGAAGTGTGTTAGATCAAATCATTAGGTAGGTGGATAAGGTTGAAAGAATGGATTGTTGGATAAATGAAGATATTTAAAATAAATTTGCTTGTATCAAAGTATTTCACTGCCATTTCACTATCAGTATGAATTAGACTTACGGTACCGAATGGTAATGTTCTTATCTGTCAGATGATGTTCATCTCAGAACAACCCAGTAATGAAGGATTGCTATTTTACAGAAAGACCTAGAGTTAAACATATGGAGTGATAATCTTGAAATTGATAGTATTTGGAAGCAAGAATTGAAGATGTTACCAGACAAGAAATAATTGGAATCAGAATTGATGTTTATTGTCAAAAGCGGTAGTGTAGTAATTTCCCTTTGCACCATGTTTCACAAAAAAAATCTGTTTACTGTGCATTTTACTTTGGGCATACACTTTGAAGTTAGCAGTCATAGTAGAAGCTGGACTTAATTTAGGAAAGTTAAAAACATACAGTATTTCTACATCAATATTGTAGAAATTTTTAAATTTATGTTGTTTATTAAAGCTATTAATCAAAATAAGCAGATCTGAACCACACTTTTTTTTTTCCGTTTAAGGAGACCTCTTTCTATGCATATTAGTAGCAAAGTATTGTAGTTTGTAGAAAGCATGGAAAAAATGGTTGCCATATCTGATAAGATTATTTGATTTTATTATTTTGGCATGAGTCTTCCTATATTCTGTGACTTAATGTTTTAAATGATAGTGCTGGTGCTGTTATTTCAGAATTTTACTACAAATTTCATGTAGTGAAAGGAAGTGGGGTTCATGAAATATGACATCTCTTGGAAGCAGCCATTTTGTGAGATACAGTCTCTCCTTTTTCTTTAATCTACGGAAGTTATCCTTCTAAGTGGTTGCCAGGAAGACCTCAGAAGGGTGGAAAGACACCTTGCTGGTTCTAGGACAGTGTTTCACAGATGGGTGGTCCTCGTCTCCCACAACACCAGCAAATCTAATATTCTCCACAAAAAATTTCATGCCAGTATTGTCTGTGCTTTCTTCGGCAATGGATAAGCTAAAGATGATGTTAAGGAAAGTGCTGAATGGAAGGTGTGATCTCCATGGTGAGAAATCTTTTCAACATGAGAGCAGGGATGGCTTTTTGGTAGGCAACTAGCCTTTTCCCTTTTTGTATAAATAGCAAAGTTTCAGAAGGTTTTCAGAGGGCAGGGAAACACTGAATTTCCATGAAGTTGAGCTTGTTGAACCCAAACACATCATGCTCAAGACTTGCTGAAGAGAGCAAGCCCCGTAAACAAGGCCAAATTTTATTTTGAACATATATCAGAAGTAAAAATTGCTATAGCTTGGATGGAACAAATTCTGTGGGTATAGCATAGAAGATACTCTAGTGCTTTTTTCTGTAAAATTGAATTCTTAAAAGGAACACATCTTCATGTTAGTGCTGACATTGTATTATTGTATATTTAGAAAAAACTCCCCAAAGGCAAGCCACACTTTGAAGAAACTGGGTGAGGAAGATGAAATACAGATGCTATTGTAGGGCAGGAGTTCATTGAAAAAAGGGAGACCACCACCATCAAGAGAAGTTCAGCAGCATGGATTTAGCCTTTCTCTTAGTTTTCTGTTCTCCTGGTAGTGAAATAATTGTAGTAGCTATTTAAATCTGTACTATGTCTTTCCTCATGTCCTGAGGAAATTGGAGAAGGGTAAGAAACAGAGGGGGATAGTCCAGAGGAAAATGAACAATGGGATAGCACAGAGGGAAGTCACTGTCTACTTGATTTAATTAGAGGAGAAACCCTACGAGGAGTAGCTAAAGTCACTGGGTTTGTTCAGCTTAGAGAAGAGGAGACTAAGGGGAGACCTCATTGTGGTCTACAGCTTCCTCAAAGGGGAGGAGGGGCAGGTGCTGATCTCTTCTCTCTGGTGACCAATGATTTAACAGAACCTGAGGGAATGGCAGGAAGATGTGCCAGGGGAGTCTTGCATTGAATATTAGGAAAAGGTTCTTCACCCAGAGGGTGGTGGAGCACTGGAACAGCCTCCCCAGGGAGGCAGTCATGGCACCAACCCTGACGATATTCAAGAATCACTTGGACAACACCCTCAGAGACATGGTGTAAATTTGGGTTTGTCCTGTGCAGGGACAGAAGTTGGACCTGATGATCCTTGTGGGTCCCTTCTAACTCAGGGCATTTTATTCAATGATTTTAAATTCATCCTGCTACAAACTGTTGAGGGTTTTATAGTTTGACAGTAATGCCAGAGTTGTCATCAGTCCCCACTGTCAAACTTTACTTATGCTTTAATTAGTTCACCTCTGGCAACATAAACTGGAGGACGTGATTGGGTAATATGTTATGTCTTGGGAAACTAAGGTATGCAGATCAGCACTAAGACTGTAGGTTGTTCAGAAGAGAGAAGAATTCATAATATGTGCTAGGCAGAGAATACTTTGGAACTGTACAAAGAAACATTAATATAAAGAAAAGGATCCTAGATGAAAATGAGGCCATACGTTATTATTTGCTTAGAAGCTAACTGTGATCTTGACTTTGCATGTGGCTGAATTTAAATGCCCTTAAACACCAGTAATTTCTTCAATTTATGGATCTGGGAAATTGACTTGTATATGGAGTTGGGTGTAACCTATTTAGGTTAGCAATAGGAAGGGAAACTCCAGTCTGAGGTTTTTCAATACCTCAGGCTGTAACTGTCACCGGTGTATATTCTCAGTTATTTAGGCCTTCAGTACTTTATCACAGAAATGGAAGACTCATGGTTTGCGCAGCTCAGATAATTGTCAAACATGTTCATGCTTGGCAGCCAAATGTTAACTAGTGGTGACCTGCCCTGATGAAGCAGACAGCTGCCTTTGACTGAGAGTCTGGGAATTTTGTTTTACAGGTTCAGAAATATCAGCAAAGTGTTGGAAATGTCCTTGAGGCTATGAAATGGTCACTTTGATCCAGGATTGCTTGTTGTTTGGACTTGTTAAAATGTTGGAGTTTGGTTTGGCCACTTGTGGGATAGCCGAAGTAGAAAATAACTGTATTTTAGATAACAATTACTATTGTCTGCAGTGTACCTGATAATCAAGGCATAAGATTTTGCTTAGGTCTATTTCAGTGCTTGCCCTTCTTGCTTGATCACTGAATTTATTTCGTGAGGTAGAAATGGTAAAATACTTCTAGCAGATGATGTTACAAGAAGTTTTGGCCAAACTGATAGCATGAGTTATGTGAAAAAAGGTGGAAGGAGGGTGATAAGAATTAGGCAATCTCACGTCTTGGAAGAAATGGTGTCTGTGTCACTAAGATTTCTGCAGAAGAGTTCAAAACTGTAGTTTTTCTTCCTGTATTTGAAGAATAACTGAACCCTACTCTTTGGCTTCCCTTTCTGACTAAAATACTAGCATGAGCTTAGGTCGGTGTGTAGTGCTGCCACAGCAGGCATCCTTGTCATCCGTTACCACATGGAGAAATGTTCGTCATGCTTTAATATGTTTAATTTTCAGGGTAGGAGTTAGGCAAAATGCTTTTTCCGCATTTTCTGAGAAGTGCCTACAGCACATGCTGTTCATTCCTGTGTGGACTCTGAATCCATTCAGTGCTGGAAGAGTTGGTCCCTTTATATCCGAAGTTAAGATTTGCTTAAGAATCAGTGACACGTAAGCTGGGGACCAGCTGATGGGCCTGAATGATTTTCATGCAATTTGAGAGACAGTAGGTACATCAGTTGTATGAATGAATTATATTGTTTCCTGGAATTGCTGCTTCTTCAGTGCAGCAAACTTGTAATTTCAGGAGGCGATAACGGTACCTAGAGAAAATAATGAACAGGGCTGCAAAGAGGTGTGAGGGAAAAAAACCCAAACACTAAAATGGTCCTGGTGACATTGTAAACCATGAGAGTATGGTCTGAGTGCCTTATCATGTCACTAAAAGCTCCCCCTTCCTAGGTTACTGTTTATATGCTTAACGGAAACAACAAATTTGGCTTTGAAACATTTTTAGAAATCTCTCAGGATTTCTTGTCCAATATTACAGTAATGTTTTTTTTCCTGGGCTTGACAAACACCTCCAAAAAAACCCCAAACCACCAAACCCCAACCACTGGCATCTTCCCATCCTGTTCTTGTCAGTGAAATAAAATCCACTTATTTGATGGAAAAGCTGCTAAGTAAAAGCACCCAAAGCAAATAAATTTTTCCTAAAAATTCAGAAAACAAAATGGAATTGGATACAAGGGCATTGCTTATTGTCAAATTGTGGACATCCTGAACATATTAGAAAATCAATTACAGCTTTTCAGGAGCCACTTTATTTAAAAACAAATTAAATTGCTTACTTTTCTATGGAGGTCATCTCTCTCCTGTCGTACTCTGTTGCAGTTATGACTGGTTGCACCTCATTCATGCCATGCTCATACCAAAATGTGCCATACATCATCTTGTACACAAAATATTAGGATTTTTGGTTAAAACTGAGTAGCCACTATAAACTAGAGTAAATGTTTGCCTTCAGTCTGTAAAGGATATAAACATTTACTATTTGGCAATAATATTCACAAAAGCAGCTGCACAAAACTACCGACTTCTCAGCCTGTGCCATCAAGGGACACCTGCAAAATACTTGTGAAATGAGACTGTGAACTAAAATTCCATAATGGTATACTGAGAAGTAAAGACCCAGTAATCTTATTTTATGATCTGTTATAGTTTTCCTGTTGACTGCTCCTGGTAACGTGAATGCTAATGCTGTTGTTCCACCTTTGAAACAGACAAAAAAACTTCTTCCCCTCATTCTGATAACAAGATTTTTCTACTCTGTGATGACACTGTTGTTTGATTTGGGGTATTTTTTCCCCTCCCCAAGAAATGTCCAATTGATTAAAGCAGCAACAGTGAAGTGCAGTTTGGCAGGAGACACACCAGTCCTATCTAGTACTAACTATCCAACTAGAGTACTGTTCCACAACAATAGGAGTGCAGAAATAACAGGCATAATGAGAATAAGAAAAAAGGTAGCTAGTACTGTGTGTACTACAGATGGACAGCACTTGAGTCAAATGTCAGAAGAAATCCTCCAGTTTCTCATCTGCACTCATGTGGAGTGTATAAATACCCACTGAGATCTGCTGTAGCGCAGACATGGTCATCAGGTGCAGCAAGGGAGTGGTGAATAGGTAGAAAAGGTGGTATGTGAGGAGGGTGTGTCTGAGCTTTGGGAATAGTCAGAAAAGGCACTTAAGTATGTGCTGTCATTCTCTGTCTTGAAAAATAATCTAAACATCCCAGAGATACACATGATAGGCAGCAGTGTATATAGTCAGGTCCTCCCAGATGGCAGTGGCAATGGAGCGCCCATCATCCGTAGAGCTGAAACCCTCTGTGCCTTAGGGTGTAATAGGCACCTTCAAACCATGTTGTGGATTTCAGCGATTGTACATGCTAATGTGCTTTCATTTCCTCTTTAGTGTGTCTTAAAGCTGGTTTTGCCCAATGGATAGATATATCTTGGGCCTGTCTGTTTGTGTGTTATGCATAATTTGGTACAGATTTAACTTGGATCCTTAACTTTCCAATGTCCTCGTTAATTTTTTCATTCTCTTACTACTTGAGCGTGCTTTCGTCACACATAGTGAGTCAGTAGCTTACTGAAATGGAAGGTATTATAGAATTTGTTATGTAACTAACATCATCTTGGGTGTTGCTTGGTTGAGTAACTTAGACTGTGTTATAAATGTGTTTTTCCTCTTTGTCTCTCCCAGTAACAGTGGGGTGTAGTGGGTGGTTGACTGGCAGAGGTGATGGTTTCATGAATGCGGTTTGTAAGTACAGTGCAGATGGCTTTGGGGATGAATTGAGCAGAAGTATCAGCATTGGGATATTACCATCAAAGCATCTGTGAAATGGAATGCTTCTGCCTTTAGCTAAACTCTGAAAGGCATTTAATGCATGTGACTGAGCAGTAGTGAAAATGGTTATATTTTCTCCTCTAAACCATGCTCTGTGCTGTGCCCATCTATTTCTCTTTTGGGAGCCCCTTCCCATGTCCCAGTTGTCAGTATCATTTTAATAATCAGGATGTTGCTGCAGGTAGATGCTCACAGTCAGTGAAACATTGGTGTGTCTGCTTAGTATTTTCCACCCTGCTGCAGTATATAGCTGGGCCTGTGTTCGCGAGCTTTGGAGAAGCTAAGTTACTGAGTCCTATTATTCATATTAGTGTGTATCTCAAAATAAGGGACATATCTAAAGGTGGTTTATTTTACTGAAGCAATTTCCAGCCCAGAGCAAAGGATAAGAGCAAAAGGATGTCCACTTCCCACTTGCTTTTTTGAGACTTTGTTTACCCTGCATAGTGGGACCAATATTGGGCTACTTTTCCCTCCCCTTTTCCAGGACATATACATACCATCAAATATAGAAAAAATGATGAGGGCGTGCCCAAAATTTTCCTGTGCCAGAAAAAGTCCTAGAATCAGAGAGTTCTCTTTGATTTTTATGGTCTGTGTAAAAACTGGCAAGGCATTGTTTACTCATGCTTTACACAGTTGCTTGTAGTGATCGTAGATGCGTTTCCTGATCTGTCAAGACAGGATTCACAGTCCAAATTCCTCTTTGCTTTGCTTGCAGTGCAATGAGTGGGTGACTTCATCGTGTTCCTCTGCAACAGAAAATACAGAAAAGATAATCCTGTGCCAGAATCTTTGAGAACTGAGCTTGGGTATCCAATGGTCACCTTATGCATATAAGGTTTTTGTTGCTTCCAAATGGAAGCACAACATGTTGGGCATTGTAGCAACAGAGAGTCATTGTCCTGGAGAGCTTAAGTTGAAACAGGTGTGTTAGAAGTGGGGGAGAAAGAAGAGATACAGAATAGCAGCATGGGTTGCCCAGATTCACTTGGCTGGCAGAAACTTGGACTAGAACTCACATCTCATGGCCCCTAGCTCATTGCTTTTTTTGGGCTGGATCCTGTTCTCCATTTATATCACTCATGACATCTGTCTCAGTTCTGAGACTTGCCAGGTAGGTTGAAGGGAAGTTAATGGGACATTACCCATATTGCAGTATGGATATCCAGAAGTTCCCAACACCACAATTACATTTTTGGAAGGGGGAAAGTAACAGTGGGGTTTATTGTTTTTTGGGTTGTTGTTTTTTTTATCATGCAGATTTGCTGAAATATTCCAGTTACAGGATTCACTTGTACATGATTTCTATGCAAGGATCAGTAGGAATGGTTTACAGTCTGGGATGCATTTTCCTGCTCTGGATTTTTCAGCTCCATTGTTATGTTAGCAGTGTAGCAACTTGCTGCTGTTGGGGGAAGTGGGAAAGCTGTGCCAAAACCTTCATGACATTGTGCTTCTGTAGATGGGCCAGGAATTATTGTGGTGATTTTTTTTCTTTGGGTTTTTTTTGACGGGGGGAGTGGTGGCTAATCACAAGGGTATCACATTTTCTCTTGCATCTGGTCCCCAAGGTATGGTAAGCAGGAAGGCTGGGGTTGCTATAAAGCCCTATTCTGTGTTTGAGACAGCTAGGTTCTGGCTGAGAACTGGTGAGGTTTCTGGCAGCCTCTCTGAAAGGGATTTGAGTCCCACTGTGGGCTTAATGGTAGATGCAGTGTGATCTGGTTCCACAGAAAGTTTCTTTTCTTGTGCAGCCAATTACATTTTCTTCCTGCTCTACAGTTTGTATTGTATGGTCACAATTAGATGGGTGAGGGGGGCTTAGGTGGGCAAGGGGGGCTTGGGTGAAGTAGACCTCAGAAAGTATTTATCATTACACAGTTCCTCTGTCAGTTACAGGAAGAAGGCTCTCATTTTTTTGCCTGATGGCAAATGTTTTACCTCAAAAAGTCGAAGAGGTTCACAAAATAAATGTATTGGAGCATCAGGTTGAGAATTCCTAGCCTGTGGCAGGGGGAGGACAGTCACTTATCAGGAGTTAAAAAGAGGAGAAGCTTTTAACTTCTTGGGGCTTGGAACTTCTCGTGAAAAGCTTGGTGGAGATGAGGCAGATGGTGCTATTCCTCTATCAGCCATTGTTTGCATGACAAATGCTCCTTGCTGGTCTCCTTGTAAGTAAGTAGAGAAATTCTGGTTATTTGGTGCTGCCTTAAAGTCTTTCAGAACTGCTTCTCCATAAATGGAGATAAGCAGATCTCTAAGCAGCAAAGAGAGGGTCAGAAGGGACATGTGAGATTGTGGAGAGGGTTGGGAGAGACTGTGAAGGAAACTTGGTATTAAATGCTGGAAAGCTTGTAATTTCTGTTTGGTGTATCATCTCAAAGCTTTAAAGAGTTCCAGTACCTGATAGTTAAGCACAACTGTTGGAAAGTCATCCCATTGACAGTTACCCATAAAGGTAAATATTATGCCTAATTTGAAGTTTGTAGTTATTTAGTCTCACTTGCTAACTGTTGGGATTAATTCATTTTTATTCACAAGTTTCTGTTCCCCATACCTGATACACACAGTGATGCACAGTGTGAGGCAGGTGTTGAATCACTGGTAGCCTCTGTCAGATCACTGCCTTGTTTTTCAGCATTTGTTGTAGACTCTGAATTCTGGAATTGTGTACTGACTTAGAAATGCTCCTGTCTACAAAGGTTGAGAGGTGGCAGCCTCCTTCATGATGAGGAAAACTGCGTGGCCAAGGCCTTCCTGGGAGCAGCTCCTGAGGTTCTTAGACTGGACCTGGTATTTCTAGAATTTAGCTTTTCCATTTTTGGATCTGAATGTCTGTCACAGGAGTCTTCTTCCACAGCCCTGAAGAAGCTGGGGAGCAGTGACTGTTGATTCAGGTGCATAGCTTGCCTATGAGGGGCAACAGATAATCTCTGCTTGCAGTATGTACAACAAAAATGAGATTAAAATAAAAAAAAAAAACAACAAAAACAACACAACCTGTATGCCAAGTCCTTTATATATGAATTTAACACAGATTTGACCAGCTCTGGTTAAATTTTTTTAGGAAATAGTGGGGTCAAAAAGTGAGAGGTCTGTATGTCATCCATCCTGGATTATACTGCATAAACTAGTAATCCTCACTGCTATGCGTTGGTGACTTGAATGCGTTACTGTGAGTACTTAAGGAAGGGAAGCATTTCTTCTTCTGGAAGTAATAGCCTTAACTGTCTCGTTGCAAGAAGTGACTCTTTTCATTTCTGTGGCTGCTTGCCTAGAGGAGGTCATTTGCCTTGACACCTTGATAAAATCTCAGGAATTAAAAACTTTCTAAGTACACAGGTCATCAGACAAACACTAGGTTCTAGAAAATACTCATAAAACTAAATGAGGCATGTGGACATCACGTGGCAGCAGGTTTTATTGCCATGATTAGGTATCCAGTTAGGTTGCTTCATGTCAATATCTGATCCCATGCAGCCTCTGCTCATGGTATCACCTCTGCTCACTGCATCTGTTTTGTGTGATGTTGGGGAAACTGTGACAGATGCTTAAGATATACCTCTGTGGCAAGCGTAACATAGATGCTTTAAAATATCCAGATGTAAAAATCCTATTCTTGTGGGCAGGGTTCTTCCTGGGTAAAGGGTCTTGATGAAGAAGGGAGTATCCATACAGAACCCTAGGGGGAGGAAGAACAGATAACAATGACATCACAAGAGAGAAACCCAAGAGCAAATGGAAGTCTTTTTCTGTTGAAAGATTTTTTTTAAGCACCCGGAAGGCATAAAATACACAGCAGAAGTACTCTGAGTCAATTGAATGACATTGAAAACAGCTTGTACGTGAGAAGAATGGACAGATGCTAGAGTGGCATTCATGTATGGGGTAGCAGAAAAAGGTCCCAATTTATGTTTGACTAAAAGGAAGTATGCAGAGTGGCAAATGGGGCTTTTGGACTATGAAGATAAAAGCCTTATTTTGCTGTACTGTTTATATAGCTCAAGAGCTCTCTAGTATTTTGAAGTGTTTGAGATGGAGGATTGTCTGTCAGTCATGCCTCAGGTTGCATCCAAAAGAATGGAAGAGAAAGGACATTGGACTGCTGTGTTTTGTTTTAATACTGGATCTGTTGCTAGAACAATCTGTTACTTGAATCCCCTGTTGGAATTTTAAGAGCTTAATTGGGAGATCCTGAAAGCTCCCAAGGCAAATAGTGGAGCAGAGTAAATGTTAAGCAGCTGTCAGTGCTTAAAAACACAACTGGCTCTCCAGATGAAGCACGGAGCTGTAGCTGTGTTTATTCTAGCTCTCAGCTCTGTGCTCCAGTGCAGCAAATAGTTCATGCTTATCCCCAAAATCTCTGGTCATGCTTTAAGAGCTCATAGCTGACTTACTGCAGAGCGATAGTGAGGACTGTGTGCAATCTTCCTTCTTTAAATCCATGTGATTTCACTAGTTGTTGTTGATGCCTTTCTGAATGCAGTTTTCAGAGGAAAAGGGGACAAATGTAGCAGGGCAAACAACTGTATAAAGTATTGTAGAAAGAGCCTATACTAATGAATTTGGGAAGTGATGGATATCATATTACTTAACTGTCTGCCTTTGTAGTGTCCAAATATGAGGTTTTCTCTTGGAGTTAGGCAGAGCTTTACAATGAGCCATCAAGATAGCTGTACTGCACCACTGCTGGACTGAAGTAGCACTCAGGTTTTACTTATCTTCAGTTCATGTGAAATGCATGATGGAGAACGGCAAATACTGTTGCAGCTTTGAGTGCTCAGGTTCTCGGTACTCAAGGTGTAACCAAGCTTACAATGAAGATGTGGTGAAAGTAGCCTGGATGAGCAATCAGCAAATATCAGTGGGTTTGTATCTCGTCTTTTCTGATTTTCTTTTTTGGCTTTAGTCTGCTAGTTTAAAATCTGCATCATATAATGGACACAGTAAGACCTAATTTACAGTACTGAGGAATAATATATCATGCATTAAAGCTGAAGTGCAGCAAGAAGTGTTAGTGAGACTTGGTAGAAAGCAAACACTCAGCAAGCAAAAGGCATCTGAGCTTTAACAGTTTAAACTTTTATTTCAGACTCATCTCGCCAAGGACCAAAGTTCAAGGAAAGCAGTAGATTCAAGTGACAGGATGAGAGGAAATGGCCACAAGCTGCACCAGGAGAGGTTTAGACTGGATATTAGGAAATATTACTTCACGGAAAGGGTTGTCAGGGATTGGAACAGGCTGCCCACAGAAGCGGTGGAGCCACCATCCTGGAGTATTTAAAAAACTTTTGGATATGGTGCTTAGGGATATAGTTTAGTGGTGAACTGGCAGTGCTATGTTTATGGTGGGACTATACAATTCTATAGAATTCTATAACCAAGTCCAAGTGATCCATAATGCTGGAGAGGCACTGACGAGTTATTAATCATTTTTTACCTGGCTCTCTAGGTAGACTAACAGCAGAGATCACAGCATCACAGAATGGTAGGGGTTGGAAGGGACCTCCAGAGATCATATTGTCCAACCCCTATGACTGAGCAGGGACACCTAGAGCAGGGGACACAGAATGTGTCCAGGAGGGTTTTGAATGTCTCCAGGGAAGGTGACTCCACAGCCTCTCTGGGCAGCCTGTTCCACTGCTCTGTCACCCTCACAGGAGAGAAGTTTTTTCTCATATTCACGTGGAACTTCCTGTGTTCCAACTTGTGCCCATTGCCCCTTGTCCTGTCATTGGACACCACTGGAAAGAGTCCAGTCCCATCCTCTTGACACCCATCTTTTAGATATTAATAAGCATTGATAAGATCCTCCCTTAGTCTTTTCTCCAGGCTGAACAAACCCAAGCTTCTCAGCCTTTCCTCATAAGGGAGGTGCTCCAGTCCCCTGATCATCTTGGTAGTTCTCTGCTGGAATTGCTCGAGCAGTTCCCTGTCCTTCTTGAACTGGGGGGCCCAAAACTGGACACAGTACTCCAAATGTGGTCTCACTAGGGCAGAGTAGAGGGAGAGGATAACCTCCCTCGACCTGCTGGCCACACTCCTTTTAATGGAGCCCAGGATACTGTTGGCCTTCTTGGCCACAGGGGCACATCACTGGCTCATGGTCAGCTTGCTCTCCACCAGCACTCCAAGGTCCTTCTCAGCAGAGCTGCTTTCCAGCAGGTCAACCCCCAACATGTCCTGGTGCAGGCACCATCCTGCAAACAGATCATCTGTGGCTTTACCAAAGCTCTTTGAAAATGACTGAGGTTCCCCTGGCATACAATGTATTTGTGATAGTAGGTCCAGATTTCATTCAGGTTTTATATATACATGACTCTAACCTGTGACAATTGCTATGACATAATGGGATAAGACTTGAAATGATACTTGCATCTGGAAAAATGTCTGTGAAAAGATGAGATTTGCGTGATCTGGAAAATGGTATGCTCAGTTAGTAAGGCATTGTGCAAGTCCTCGTAATAGCAGTCTTGACACAATAACTTTATTGGATGAATTCAATGCATTTTAGTGGTCCTCTGTGATGCATTCTTCAAAATAATTCTTCAGTAATATGGAACAGAGTAATTTGTTTCTATCACCCTTGCTTACTTTTGCTCTCTAATAAAAGCTGACCAAGAAATGCTATACGTGGATTTTTTACTGCCTTATACAAATCTTCAAAACCAAAATTTCTAATTTCTCCCTGGTGACTAAGCCTGTTGTCTTATGCAGGAGAGTGTTTTGTGGACAAATTGTGTAATTATTATGTTTAGTTTTTGCTCTCTTGTTTTTTTTTGTTGTGATCTGGTCATGTTTGTTTTACGCCTGTTTCCCTTTGCATCTTAAATGATGTAGCTCATATGACGGGGCTTGGCACTCTTCAGAGCTACAGTCCAACAGGTCAGGACTGCCCTCGGGGAATCTGTGTCAATGTTAAACATTGATTCTGTTATATTCCTCCTTTTCATGTGCCACCAGGGTAAAATACAATGCAAAGGTTGTGTTCATTTTCTCATCTGAAAAATAGACATTTCCTAATGAAAACCGTTTGAGGTACTGACTTCCTGCTCTTCTGTGCTTGTTCTTTACCGATGTAGCATAACAGCGACTCACTCAGTGTGTTATGTTTTGCTGCAGATGTCAGCAGCAGTTAGTGCTGTGATATATTTAGACTTGGGGATTTTTAAATGGACACAAACTGTGCCTTGTGCAATAACTGTACCTGTACACTTGCCTGTAAATGCTGTTTGTTACAAGAAAGTGTAGGAAGGAGCACAATATCACCTCAGGAGGATGTTCTCTGTGGTGTTTTCATATTTCTACTTGGACATGAGCCTTGGCAGTTAGGTGAATGAGTGCCCAATGGACTAGGTGTGCAGACAGCTCAATAGAAGTCATGGGGACTGTAAGATACAGAAACAGTAGCACTTACATAATTTCATTGTTGAGGGTTTTCTGAATTCTTAACTGTTGACTTAACTGTGTTAAATTCCTCATATTTGATGCATTTATTCCTGCAGTCAGGTTAACTGTGCTTTTTTTTTTTTATTGTAAATTTACTGCTGCTTTACAGGGTGGATCTTTCTGTTTTTCCATCCAGCCTATTGAGAGGCAATGTAAACTGGAGCTCCTGTTTACTGTTGATGGATAACATTCACTTCCTAGTGACTTGAGAAGAATGCTTGGTCAGTGTTGAGATACCTGAGCTCTTTATGGCTTGTTTGTTTGGTTTTTTTTTTTCTACTGCCTAAGCTGGTACATTGCTTATAGGAGTCTGCATCTATGAGAAGAAGGTGAGACTACACATGGAAACATCATTTAGCAGGAACAGAACTATACTGTTAAGTTCTGCTTGCATTCTTGTGCATATACTTTAAGAGTACCACCAAAATAAACCCTGACACCTAATATTTTTTTGTTTTGGTAATTTCAGTGAGGCTGCTGCAGCTGCTAATTGGACAACTGAGGAGTTTAATGTAATGTATTGCAGAATATAAATGTAGAAGTTAATTTTTAAGGGGAATAAATTTTTTTTTTTTTTCAGTGTCAGTGTTCCCAAGAGGGACAGGCTAAAAAGCTTTTTATCCATGTGAATTTCTGCTTCTAGGAAGATCCTTTTCCTTGGGTTTTTAATGTATTAAAAAAACCCCAACATTATTTTTGCATGGCACCAAGGACTTGCAAAATGTCCATTCTGAGATTGGGACGAAAACCAATGCTATCTGTATATTTGAAGGTTTTACTCTATGTATAGAAAGGACCAGAAGTAAAATGTTCTCTTCTAAACTCTCCTGTGTGGATACAGATTTTGCTGGTTTGAGCTTTGACTTAAAATGGTAAATCAAGGTTCACTGTTGGAACGGCTACATTAGAAAGAGGATTTAAATTTTTATTCCTTCTTATCTGCTGCTATCACTTGTAGGAATACATACACTTGTGTTCTGTGTTTCTGACCAAAGCCACAAGGTCAGTTACCTTCCGCCTGTCCTGTGAGTCCAAATGAAATTTGCTTTATGGCTGGGAACGAATAGTATGTTTATGCTAGTAAGGGCTAATTCCAAAGTAATCTTGGAGCAATACTGGAAGATGTTTAGGAAATCAAAGCCAAGTAGTGTAAAATCAGATCTAATCTGAGATCCTGGCAACAGCCTTGTGAAAGAGTCAGTTCTTGCTGTTACGGAGTGCTTAAACAAAAACATATTTGTTTTAAAGCTTTCTGTTTATTTTTCTCCAATCTTGGTTGTCTTGTTTCTACTTTTCTGTGTTGATCTGTCACAGCATAGATCATCACTATATCTACTGAAGCTCTATTCTGTGTCTTTTGACACTTTTTCAATTCTAAGGAATTAGTATAATTTGAAACTATTATGACATGGATGACCATCTTTTCCCCAGTCAGAACACAGTTGAATCAGCTTCCTTCTGTGTGTCCAGGATAACCTCGTTTTGTTTTTCATAATGTTTTTAGTGCAACTCTAGACTCAAAAATCTGGACTTGAGGGAAGTATACCAGATAAAATTGTTTGGGCTCTTACAAGAGGAGGAGAAAATATCTGCTGAACACTGACATCCAACCTAAACACTAGGTTATTCTGAGCACTTGTGCAGAAAGAAAGGGGTAAGTGATGTAAAACCTACTTTTAAAATTGAATATTATGGTTCTCCCATGTGACTTGATGTATGACATGCACATCTTAAGAATCCTACATTAGTCCCAGTTATCTAGACCAGAAAGCAGAACATGTGATTAGGCATTATGTTGCTGAGTGCAACTACAAGTTGCATGTGAGGTTCAGTTGCCAAGCACAGGGCTAGAAGAAGTTGTAAGGCAAGGAAAGCAGAAAATCTACAAACTGGTGAGGAATATCTTGCTGCAGTTGAGGAAAGGGAATGTGAAAATGGCTGGATGCCTGTGAGCTCTCTGAAATAAAATTATTTCCATCTGGACAGCTAGATTTTGATAGATTTGAAGATGCACAAATTATCCAAACATTCCTGATGACCATGAGTAGAAGTTCCCTGTATGTGTAGGGAAGATCTTACACTTCTTAATCCATTTTCAGATGTGTCAGGTTTTGGCCCTGTCTCTGAGCACTTGCATGCCTGTGCGTTAGGGCTATTAGTGTAGAGTAGCTTTACTCATTTGTGAAACATCTTGCAAAATCTATCACTGTGGAAACCGTAAAGATTTAAGCACTTTTCAAGGTATTGTTGATTAACTCTGAGTGTGACTTGTCCTTTTCTTGCTGGTGAGTAACGATACCGAATAATATTCATTCAATGAGCTGTGGTTTTGTTTTTTACCTTGTGGCCCTAAATTTTGCTGAAATCTGCTATATTAAATTCCAGTTCTTTCCTTCTTGACAGCTGTGATATTGGATGAATGAAGGAAATAGGAGTGAGCCAGTACTCAAAAATATCCAATGAAAGTTAAAACAGTAGTGTTCAAAAATCATACATCTTCCAAAATATTCCAGGCACTGGGAAGATAAGACAGATTTAATTTGTGAATGAGCTAAGCATAAGGTGAACTGATTTCCTTGAAACTGAAAATGGGAAATGACTGTCCAGCATGTTCTATTGCACAACATAACCAGTGAGAATAGGATGAGAAGATATTTCCTCAAATACGTAGTGAATTCTGTACTGCCTTCTCCATCGGTATTAGCCAACAGAAACTGCAGGGGCAGTGGATGCCCTCTGGGTTTAGTTACATTGAAAAAAGTGGTAATTTTTCCTGCTTGCTTATACATTTGCCCATTTTGCTCATCAGACTGCAGTGATGTCTGCAGAGAAGCCCTGTTCTAAAGGCTCTCTGTCTGTATATGCATACATGAACACATAGAGGAAGAGCGAGTCTCCTATATATACTCTATGAAATCCAAGAGCCATGCAAACCCATTCTTGCTAGATCAGAAAATGTGGGCAAAATAAGTCTGACTTACTGAATGAAATTTTTTTTGTTGTTCTTTGGGTTCCTGCAGGTCAGAACTCTTCAGCATATTGACATTGGAACAGGCTGCTCAGAGAGGTGGTGGAGTCACCATCTGGGGAGGTGTTCAAAAAACCTGTAGACATGGCACTTGGGGACATGGTTTAGGAGGCATGATAGCATTGGATTGACAGTTGGAATTGATGACCCTAGAGGTCTTTTCCAACCTTTATGATTCTATGTTTCTGTATATCTTCAGGTGTTAACAGCCACACAGTTAACTTCAGCAGTAGATTTGAAACAAATAACCTGTTATGCCTTGTGCAGTGACCAAGTGAAAAGGTGACGCTCTGCACAGAGCAACAGTCAATTTGCCACTTCCATTGGTATAAAACGCTTTAAGGACAAGAGGCTTACTAGTGGACTGTAAGCAGTTCAGTGGTGGTAGTTACAGATTTTCTACAGAAGATAAGCAAGGAAAAGGGAACTTAACTATTGTACTCTGTGACTCCCAACTAAGTGACCCCTCTTGCCAAAGGAGCATATTTGCACAGAGGGACAGAATTATCTTTGGAACTGCCTGCACTTGGCCATGGGTTTTCCATGCCTGAGCAGCCCCACACTGTCCCCTGTAAATGTAGATTGTTTGGTTGATTGCTTGGTAAATTGTTTCTCATTGATCCCATTAGATGTTTTGGAAAAAACAAATGTGTTTTTCTTCCAGAGGGAAAGATTCAAAATTTTAGTTCCCTGCCATGCAAAGGTCGAGTCTCTGAAGTGTCTCAGGCTGCTCAGGTTTGGTATCCAGGGAGTTAGATAGGAGTAGTCTTGGCATGGAATACTAGCACCAAACCAGGCTTTTCTTAGCCTTAATTGTGTATTGCATGGATTTGGATACAGTTATATCCAAATATCCATGAATATTCACAGTTATAGACCTGTTTCTACTGGCCTTTCCATACTGTAGCTAATGAATGACTGGATATTGATGATGTACACGTAGAAAAGACAACTCAGGCTGAAGGATTTCAATGTGTCTTACAGGTGAGCCCTTAAAGCTACAAATATGAATTGTTTTACAGTCTGAAGCTCAGCTTTAGAAGGGTATCATCTAGCAAACCATAACCACTGCAGAGAGAAAGAACAATATCAAAGGGCCACCAATAAGCGAAGGAAGGCAATCTGACTACCAAGGGTCTCCTCATTGTTATTGTTGTAGTTATGTATTAATAGCCAGACTTCAAATCTGCAGTTCTTCAAGGATATAAGTGGCTTTGCAGCTCAGTTTTTGAAAGCACCTGTGTTGCAGGCACAAGGCTGTGAGTTTTCTGCTGTGCATGAGCAGGTCTGGCGCAAGACCAGGGGGTCTGCATGTACCCACCTCTGCAGCCAGCAGTTCCGTCTGCCCTGCAGCTTGCTTCCTGTGTGTCTTTGTGCTTAAGAAGTACATTGTGCTGCTCTCCTTTCTCTCTGGTAGCTGGAAATTTCCCTGGGGTTACTTCTCTCTTAAGAGAACAGTACAGTAACAGAACAGTAATTTCCTATAATTTAAACAAGAGGTCTTGTGTGTTACTGTGGCTGTTGTGCAAATAAAGGTGTAGAGCTGCAGAGACAAAAATTACAGAAGTGCCTGAGTTAAATTTTTATAGAATGTTGTTTACTGTGATGCATCAAGTGAGGCTTCTATATGTACATGCACCTCTCAGAGCAGGCATGGTCCTTGATGGTGGAAGGCTTTCCAGCCCATTAAAAGAATGCTTTTTCTAGTACGTCATTCTGGCTGTTCTCCCTATGAGCCTGCATTTGACAGCTAACTGAACCAAAGGTCCGCACAGGTATCCTGCTGTGCGTGTGTTTAATTCTGTCCTCCTCCTTGGCATCTAAAGTTTGTGCATGTTTACTTTCTCTTCCTGAGCAGTCATGTATCTGTATAGCCTACTTAAAAAAAAAATTTACACTGGCATAGGGTCAGCAAGATTCAGTGACTTCTTCAAACTGGTGTGGTGGTTGGGACAAGCTGCATTCTGGTGGGGTGCAGCATGCTGTCCCTGATGCTGAGGACCTCTGTTGACCTCATCTCTGTATATGGCAGAGAGATTCTAGGAATGGCTTTGGTTTGCCTCCTTCTTGTTCTATCTCTGTGGACTTTTCCAGGCATAGGAGCAGGGACCAGCCCTTCTGCCAAGAGACTTGCTTAGTTCTCTTTTCTGGCTGGCTGTCTGATGACAAGGAAGGTGAGGAAAGCATCTTGGGTATTCCCCTACATTCATGCACTGATATCTGGGCTGGCTGCTGCAGGTCTCAACCCTTCTTGCAGCATTAGCGAGAGGCAGAGTTCAGAGATTTGATTCAGTATGGATAACCAGGCAGCTAAATGATATTATTTTCTGTTAAAAGTAGAAGCTGCTCCCATGCAGTGGTATCCCGTTATCACTGCTGCAAGCTATAATGTGTCATATGTTACAGTATGTAAATGTTCTTCAGACCTCATCTATTGAAAAACTTCATAGATCTGAGGAATTTGTTAGCAAACTGATTGCTTTCAAAAGGCTTTAACTAAATCTTGTATTACTCAGAATTTTTTAGTGCTGTCACATTGGGTGGAGCTGGAACCAGCAAATGCAGAATGATGAGAAATGGGCCACGGGAGGGAAGTCAGTGGAAATGTGTGTAGGTCTGTCCAAGCTGCACATTCATCGATGCTGAGATTCTGGGTCATGCAAAACACTTTTCCAGCTTCTACAGATTTGCCAGCTCCAGTCATTAGAGGACCACTACATGCCTGGTATGTGTAGCTAAAAACGGGCAGGGTACTGTGGGTACTGTGTACAGTACACAGAACCCTGCTTGGGCTTGAAAGTGTAATGTGCTGTTTTCAGCCATTATTAGTAGTAATTTTTTCTTATGACCTCATGGTGGTATAGTATTAGAAATTACTTTTTGTCTCCTGATGGGGATCTGAAAGAAGAGCCCAGTAACACAGAGCAATTAGGATTTTCCGAGAAAGCTTGTGTTTCCACCTAATACCAGTCCTGTGGGGTCTGGTGTGCTGTGAGTGAGGTGGTGGGAGGGAGGACAGAGGTTACACATCATTCATTGCCCTGAGTATGGGAAAAAGAAGAATGCAGCTTCACGCTTACTGAGTCACCCAGGAGTAGAAGACAGCCATGCCATCCAGAGAGGGAATGGCATCTTCTGAAATCCAGTTACAGCTGCACTTTCATCATAATTCCCTTTCTGATTTCTGCTGTGCAACTGAGTCAGAGATGGGCCTGTAGAGAAGGCCCACAGCCTTCCTTTTACAGGTCCCGTGGAGACCTCCGTCGGGTCTGCAGAAGGTAAGATCCTTAGTCCTCCTTAAACAGACCATCATACGAAGTTGCAGAGATGCAGGCCGTTGAAAGTAGGTGAGAAAAGACCACTTAGAGTGTGTTTAGTTAACTAAAAAGGTATCATAGGCAAAAATAGAAAAGGGCAGTGTGTGCAGCAAAAATCTGCATAGGGTCACAGGGTGTCTGTGTCAGTTGGCGGCTGTCTCCTATGTGTGCAGCAGGAAAGGAGCCCCTTGTCCCAAGGGCACAATCAAGTTGCTGCTGTATGTGTAAGGTCTCTGGCAGAAGTGCACAGTGAGAAATCACAATGGTAGCACTGGTTGTGTCACACGCCTGAGCAAGTGTGGACCTTGCTCTGTACCACCAACAGCGGCAAGCACGGTGAAATAGTTAACAGACGGTCTCCAGGCATTGTCAGGCGGTGGGTGCCGTGTCGCTGGGATTTCTAGAGATGTCTGGGAAGGGAGCCGGATCCCTCCCTGGCGCAACAGCAGTGCTGCTGGCGTGCTCCAGAGCTGCCAGCTGCCAATGAAATCTGAGACCCAGGGCTGCGTCTGAGGGCTGGCCCTGGGAGGCCGTTCCAGCCTCTCGTACTGTATATTTACACATTCATACACACAGAGCCACTCTTTCTAACTTCTTGGGCTGCTTCTTGCACAGTGGCTGGGATTTCTCGAGGATGTAGGGTGGGAGCATGGAGCTCCCGTGTGGTGGTGGTAGCCCAATGTGTGCACAGATTATCTGAGCAGCTGAGAGAGGGGGAAGGAATAGAAACTTCTAAGTGCAGTCAAGCTGAAACAGGCTGTCACTGTTTCTGAATTTATCTTGAGAAGCCACTGTGTTTATGGGTGAGAATATTGACCCGACTTGTGGAAGGCAGGGAGCCCTGATCCGGGCCAGTTTTGGAGCTCTCGCTGGATTGGGTCAGCACTGCAGCTAAAACCAGGGTAGGTAGCATTGATGCGATTTTTATCTTGGTGGCAAAACCGTGTGGTCTTTGCAGGACAAATAATTGCTGCCGACTGGGAAGCAGTGGCAGCAGCTCTGTGTGTGTGTTATGGCTGTTCTTGTCTGCTGGGGGGTGTGTGTGCGCGTAGGTATCTTTAAGTGTTGTTGTGTGCTGTTATTTCTTAACAATGATAAATTCTTCAAAGCAGGATTCCTTTCTGTTGGTTTCAGGGTTACAAGCAGAGTATGTGTCATCTGACCACTTCTTGGTTTAAATATAAGTGAAAGCCCTTTGTGCTTTCTGCAATCTCCATGTTAATGTTCATCTTTGGATTTGTGATGGTTGTCTTAAAATCTTCTTCCTTCTACACAAAAATCTGTAGCAGCCTTTCAGAGATAAAGTCCTTACCGGACAGAATTTACAATAAGGACTTTAATTCACAATCACAACGGAGTTAGGGAATCTTCAGTGGATTTTTAGAGCTACTGAGTGGATTTCTTTTTAAGATAAGGAAGTAATTTTCTTCTCATTTTTTCCTCCATTGGGCTTGTATGGAATATTTATCTGTCTTTCTTAGCAGTAACATGCACGTATGTTGTCAGTTTGGGGATTTCCTTCTTTCAGCAGAGTGGCGAGTAGCAAATAATTCATGTTTGATGATGTTAGAAACATTTTTACAACAGATGACCAGAGATAAACAGTAGGGTTTTTTTTTTTGATAGGTACCCTTGTCCTGTACAGGTAGAAATAAGAAACCAAACCCTGTGTAGGATAGTGACTTCATAACACTGGATTTGTCTAATATTAATCGTGAATTAAGTACCATGGTTGTTGGGAGAGGGTGATAGTCTAATGATCAGCAAGTATTAAGATGCTGTTAGGTTAAGTTTTTCTGTTGCGGAGTAGTTCTGTACCTGGAAGGTGACAATAACTTCTCTACGTTAAGGGGAAAAGGATTCCTTGTGAGGTAAGAATTAGGGGAGAGGGATTTATCAATACAAGGGGCAAAGCATCTTGTCCTGGCTAAAAATCATGTAAGCAGCATCTCATGCTCACAGAAGGTGTGCAGAGTTACAAGCAGAGGTAGAGAGAAGGAAGGGTTGAGAGTCAAGTGCTTTTTTCCAGTCCCATGAAATTTTCATGCTGTGGCAGGTTTTGTTATTGCAAAAGGCATCTTCTAGTACATAATACAGTGACTTGTGTTAAAAATAAATGTGCTTAGAACCCATGTTTCTTTGTGCACAGTGTTTCAAGTTATTTATCTGCTCTTTGATTGTTGTGCTGTCTCTCAGCTGCTTTTTTATTCTCTTGTTCTTTACTTGGCTTTCATTCTTTAATGAAATTAGATAGATTTAGTTTAGAATAGTGTGCTCACCAGAAAAAAAAAAAAAAAGCCCAACAGTAAGTACAAACTGTAAAGCCATGTAGAAAATTCAGCTAACAACATGATTCGGTGTGGAAGGCACAAATTCTTCGCACTGAATGGCAATGTGCATCTGGGTGCAATTGAGAGAGAGGCTGTGGGTTATTCCTTTAAGACATGTGCCTCTCCTGTGTTTGCAGGCTGGTGCACGAAGATCACTTTTATTAGTGGTCCTATAGCTAGGTTCAGTTTTCTGAAGATGGAGTTTAGAAAGCTAGAAATGGAGATCCCTTAAAGGAAACTGCCTCACAAGTAGTAGTTTGAACTCCTGATAAGGTCATGTCTTCAGAAGTAACTAGAATAGAAAACCCCTGTGAGCTCCATGTGCAGCTATAGCACACAGGCATCTCTCAGGACCTTTTCATCTCTTGCTGCTTGATTCAATATTTGTTTTTTTTTTAAACACACCAGGTGGGAAAAAAAAGGGTGGGGGGAGTTGAAATTCACAGTAGGTAGTTTGAAGTGATTTGCTTCCTATTACCTTTAGCTGTCTTCTCTGCAGGCTGTTTGTTTTTTATTGTGACCTGATGGCATTTGTAAGTATGCTTTATTTCTGGAGAAATTACTTATTGGCTTTGTCTATATTGGGTAGAAGGAATGCTTGACTTTTTTTTTTTTTAAATAACCTCCTGGACAGAGTGTGATACTTTATTGTATTGGAGTGGCATTTGTGTTTATAAACTCTCTTGCGGGTGAATGAACTGTATGTTAGCTTTCAGTCAGGAAGAAAAAGAAAACGTTGTCTTCTTGTTTTAGAATGCCAAAAGAAAAACACTGAAGAAGAATATCTGGTATAGATTTTCTTTGTTCACTGTCTGGTCCTTGGCTTTCTGTAATGTTGAGGACTCCAGGTAAGATGAGTGGCTGAGATGGTTGGACAATAAGGAAACATACAGCTTTTTATGAAATTTGTTACTCCACTGCCAGTCTTGGGAGGACCAGAAACTTAAGAAGACAATAGAGGACAAATTTCCAGCTTAGATTCAATACTTATCTATAAGACTGCAGGAAGTGCTAGTGGGAAGATTTGGTCTATGTTAGTTTCTATTATTATACTAGAAGCAAGGATTTCAAGTTATAATTGTTTCTTATCCTTGTTGCCTGCATTTATTTAGAAAACTTCGATTACATTGCTTTTTTTTTTTGATTGGAGGAGGAAAAGTGGCTCAGCTCTATAACACTCAGAAGGGTATGAAAATACCAGACACCTTGAAGAAGCAGCATAGCAGACATCAGCAAGCCCTGTGTTGATGCAAATAAATACTCTTCATCTGCAGAGATGTAATCAAATAATGCTGAAATCCCAGCCTTAAAGCAGCGGGGAGGGCACACTGCTTTTGGTGGCAGTGGTACCGGGGAGCCAGGAGATGCTGCCTTGCCAGGTGGATGAGCTCCCAGAAGCAGCTAGATGGTGTTAGGAAGCAGCTCGCATTGGTCCCTGTGGTGTCCCAACCTCAGCAGGATGGCCAGCAGCTGATGCCTCTCAAGCCTCATGGTTTTGTCATCTTCACTTTCAATAGGTACTCCCAGGATGTGCCCACAAGCCAGATGTGGCAACCAGTCTGTAGGTGGTTGATCTTGGTGTGAGGAGCTGTATGCTGAGAGACTTCTTAATGTTCTGCAGCTTCTTGTACATTTCCTGACTCTTTCTTTCTACTTCACCATTTTGCCAGTTACATTTGGGTGATCAAAGTGTGGATAGTAAGGACTGGAAAGAGACTGTAAATTTATTTTGTATTTAATTGACTTTGAATCAGAAATGAACCATAAGGGTCCTTGATTAGCTCCCATTATAAGTTAGATAATTTATTTTTGAAAAATATCCTATTTCACTAACAGAAAGTCACTTGATAGACTCTCAATGGTTTGCAATATATTCACTTGGTGTAATTATCATCAGTCTTAAATTATGTGCTTTACTGCTTGTTTTGTTTCACTGTCTTTAACTGCCAGTTTTGTTAGCTCTGGTTCTTATTAGCTCTTTGTATGTTTAATAGCTTTCTCTATCCAAATTTCTGCTCCCTCTGGGGTTACTATCTTATTCTTTACCTTCTCTTTGTAAAAGTGGATAATAGAGTTCCTTCATTACGTTCTCCCATTCTTTAATTATGCTAACCTTTTTTAAATGGCTTCCAGTTTTCCAAGATGCTTCTAGATGTTTGAATGCCAGCACTGGAGGTAATACTTAAGGTGCAGTCCTATGAAATCCAGAGACAGAACGATATTTATACTTTCGTTTTCCATGTTAGTCTTGCAATGACACTAGAGATGGGGCCGTTGTGTTGAAGAGGGAGCTCAGTTTTTCCTTCAGGAGGGTGCTCTCAGGTACTGTTAGTTCTTCACAACTTGTGCATCTGTTGAGCAAGAACACACAGGCTGGCACACAGACGGCTGTCTGTCAGTTGCCTTCCCTCTTTGTAATTAACAGCTTGCTTGGTACTTGTCACCTGCACAGTTTTTCAGTCAAGATCTTTTTGTTGTTGTTGTTGTTTTTTTTTTTTCTTCCAAGTCGTTGGCTAAACTGCATAATAGGACAGTTCCCCTGAGACTAGAAGCCACCTGCAGTATGATGCTCTTTTGTTTACGGTCATGGTTTTTGACTTATCTGTTAACTGTTTGAATTAATTTTGTCTGCCTGGTTCAGCTCTTGTTTCATCCAGCTTTCCTAATGAAAATTTCATGCTCCATCAAGCCAGAGGCCTTGAAGGGTCACACGAGCTTAGTGCTTTTTACTTTAACTTCTGTTGTTGACTGTTGTACTGTTTAGTTTGGAGGGGCTTTCATGCTCTATGGCTCAATGAGGCAAACTTCAGCAACATGTATTGAATTCCTTGGCAATGTTTATATAGTTTCTTGTCATTAAATACCTTTCATTTTCCTATATTTAGTTGTGTGTGATTTTGCATAATAGCAATTTTGATTAGTAGCTCTTCAGTGAAGACTAAATGTCTTTCATGTCTGTTAATTCCAAGAAGTAACTGGTATGTTCCTATCATCCTTTTCCTACATCTGCCTTTGCTTTTAGAGCAGCTTAAATTTTAACTGGACTGGTGTTCTTCGCCTGCCAAATTGAACAATCATGAAGTGTTGTAAAAAGTAAAATGGAAAAACCCAGCAATTTGCCTGCACGTGGGAGGCAGTAAGATCCCTCTAGATGTCACTAATTGGGAGAACCAAACCTGTTTTTTAATGCGCTAGTGTGGTCCGGGCCAAAATGTGTTGGCTATTACCATATTTTGAGCTATTTCCCTGTTTTGCAAGGAGGTAAAATGCTCCTTCAGTAGGCAGAGAAAGCAGCCTTCCTGTTAATCCTTACTCAGATGACCTGACCTCAGCAGCAGCATCCTGGATTTTCCGTAAGCTGCCTTTCTGTTTCTTTAACACACACACACACACACACACACACACACCACCCCACACACACCCAGCTACCACATCCTCTCTTGTGAGAATTAAAATGTGAAGAAGGGTAGAGGTGACACCAGGGGAGTCCCTTGCTGCCCAAAAGTGCTAATAGTTTGCACCTTAAGTTGGAAAAGGTTTTTAAAAGGGTGACTTGTCAAGGACAAGTCACAACTTCTGTCCAAGAAACAGCGAAGCAGGAAGGAACTTTTCAGCCCAGAGATGAGATGACTACGAAAGCTGCTTTAATGAATGGCAGGGAAAGGCCAATTCTTCCCTTATTTTCCAGTGCAGGAATCCCAGGGTGTATCCAGGAGTGACAGTGGCAGGCTCAAAACAACTGAAAAGAGGTAGTACTGTGCATGAGATGTAACTAAGGCACAACCACTTGCCAGGAAATGTTGTGGTTATTAAAGAGAAAATGCAGTTTTAAGGGGTAGCTAGGTGCAAGTATTGTTGCATGCTTGTCTTAGTTATCCTGCTTGTCCCTGAGGTTTTAGTTTCAGTAACAGTTGGACATGGGTTGCTGGGCTGGGTGGACTCTTTCCATCCCATTGTAGCCATCCATTTGTTCAGTTTTAACCCTTTTTTGTTTGGATGTTACTTATATAGGGGGGAAAAAACCCATCTGATATTCTGTTTGTGGCTTGATGGAAAGGAGCTGAATGGCCACTGCAGAGAATTCCTATAAGTGAAGCTGGAAATGCATTGACATAAGGAAGGATAAGAGCTGGTGTTGTAGAGCAAATTGTGATGAATCTTTGTGCTTTTCACTTCTAAAGAACACAACCTTGTTTCTGAGTAGTGCTGCAGGGGATGTATGGGCACAATGTTACAGGATGAGTATTTAGAAAATGAATTGCAAGAGTGGATCACATGAATTCAAGTGGAGCAGACCCCCTGAAGCATGCTGAAGCTTACTCCAGTAGGGAGTCTTTCTCCATACCCTGCTTGACAGCCTGCACTGTAGAGGTGGAAAAAGAAGCTGAAGTGTTACCATGCTCTCACAATCCCACAGTGCTAAATGACTGTTTAGCAAATGGGAGAGCACTACAGTCAAAGGTGACTTCAGTTATGCTTAAGGCCCCTCTTGAGTTGCTTGAGAAAGAAAAAGGATGCAGAGGCTGCAGACAATTAACTTCGCTTCTCATTCTTCAAGTCCTACTCTGTGGATCAGATGGATGTGGCAACTGCCCACCTCAGCCAAAGTGGTTGATAGTTCTTTCAGGGTTTTTTTTGGGAAAAAAGTTTCATTAAATCCTTAATCCTCGAGGAACTCTGCATTCTACAGTAGTTCCAAGATCTTGTTGCCACCATGGCCATGTGTATTTAGAACTGGCTACTTTAATGTAGTTGATTATTACTGTAATGGAGTGCTAATCATATTCACCTTATCTACTTGGGCTTGGACTAGGAAATAACAATTGCAGTTATCAATATATTGCACAGAACATGATAAAACTCATTCTTAATGCTTCCTGTTGGGGCCTAACAGATCACTGCAGTTTGAAGACAAGTATGTGAACAGGGACATGTATCTAGGAGATTAAGACAATTTCTGGAGATCTATTTATTTAATGATATCATTGCCTAATTATCAAAGTATTGTATTGGAAAGTGTGCTGAGTAATTTGGGGTCTTAGTGTTGTTGTTAAATGTGGGATAATGATGAAGGAAAAAGCTGTGCTATGCATCTGCTTAGAATTATATATTACCTACCACGGTATTTTGATTGTCCACAAAAAGACAGAGCAAGCTGCCTATTTGCTGTATAAGCTTTTATA
Organism: Phalacrocorax aristotelis; assembly: GCF_949628215.1. NCBI lineage: Eukaryota > Metazoa > Chordata > Aves > Suliformes > Phalacrocoracidae > Phalacrocorax > Phalacrocorax aristotelis. The sequence goes on from NC_134279.1 coordinate 14,481,585, forward strand.
TGGTGGAGCTTCTAGACACTTCCATTAAGGGTTTGGGTTTCTGGTTGTTTTCTCTGCGTGTGTGTGTTTCTATGGTGGGCTTGTGTTGAGCTTTTTCCTCTTATCTGTGACTGAGATCAAAATTGCGTGTCAAATGCAGGGATAGTCCCTGTGGTTATCCACTACTAAGTGTTCTTGGAAAACACAAAACAAGAAATCCTGGATGCTAGAAAGAAATCTTATCTCTGGCAGTTGCAATATTTGTGCAGCTGTTCCCACATATGTTTCTTTTTTCTTCTCTTTTTTTAATTTCTCCTAAGAAGCAAGCAGACTGAGGGAGAAATGTTAAAGGGCCTGCCTGGATAAAGAGAAAACTTGCAATGACTTTTAGTCTGGAGATAGTGATGTACCTTGTTTTAAAAGGACTGTGAATCCTTACTTTATATTTGCAAGTACAAAGCCTGCTTAGGCTCTGTATCCAGTAGATCTAAATGGAAGTGTCCTAAAATGTGAGCTTTTCAAATGGGCTTTGAGAGTCAGAATCTGACTGTAATAATTGGGGATCTTAATAGTATTGCTGGAACCCAAATTGATTAGATGTCAGTAACTTCAATGTAAAATTTTCTGAGTTTAGAAATTAATAGGAAAAGTCCTGGTCAAAAAACTTGTTCTGACAGAGTTCTGCAGTGTGGCTAAAAATGAAGTTTCAGAATGAAAGCATAGTAGCAACCTCTCCCTCCCAATCAATAACTGGTTTCAGGACTGGGGACTAATTTTGTTCATATGTATTAAAAATATCATTCAGCATCCACTGTAAGACAGGTCTATTCACCATTTTTAAAAAAAGGAAAAACAATTCCATTATATGGCAGTGGGAAGTCTTGAAGGTGCCATTTTAAATACAGTTCCAGTAAAAATTCTTCAAAAGTCAATAAATTAATTGGAATGTAAAGCATTATTAACATTTGATGCAAGATGATGGAAAGCCTTCTCCTCCTAGGAGAGTGCAGGGCTCCAACTGGAGTCACTTCATCTTCCAGAAATGTATAATAAATGGCAAACATTTGTGTAACTAGAGATCTGTGTCTTGATGCCAGCAGGCTCTCTCAGGTTGCTTTTTTCTCTTGGGGGACACAACTAAGCAAGTGGCAAGAAGCTGTAAGAAGGCACATTGTAATTAGTGTTTCTGAGTAATGAAAACTTATGAAAAACAATATATATCTGTCCATAAGCAAAAGAGACCTGGTGCTTTTGGGTTGTTTAGTTTTCCATGTAAGCTGGTATGTATGTGATGTGTGCTGCCTAGACTTAACCAGCCATGCTTCAGTCCTTTTTGTCAAGAGGAGATCAGACCTGGCTTTGTGTATTCTAGTGAAAGTGAGATAGCAGCCTTAATCTCTGCACATAAATATATCAGGTGGGGAAACATCAGGGAGGGAGCAGAACTATTTTGGATGATAATGCAGGAGTAAATTGGAGTAGACTGTCCATGAGTATGCTGGGATGAAAAAAAAATTTCTAACAGAGTAAGGAGTTCCTGGGTAGCCTCAAGGCTGCTGTTCTGATAGTGCTTTTTCACTATCTGAAAGTAGCTGTGGTGCTGGCTCCCATGGGGCTTCAGAAGCTGGGCTTAATGAGTCAGGAGGTCCTTTCCTGTCCTGCCTGTTTGTCATGTGTGGACAGTTGTAAAAGAATAGTCTAGTCCCTAACCATATGAAATTCTTATGTGTATTATAAGATATGCCAGAGCAAAAATATAATTGACAGCAAATCAACATGCTCACAGTAAGACCCTTATTATTTTCACTGTGATGATTCTGTCCTGTAATGAGCCAATTATTAATTCATTTCTGTTAACTATACTGACTTTGAAGAATTTGCTAGGTTTTAGCACTGATGTTACAAACAATTCTGGTCACTTGCCGTGATAATTTGACTCCTAATTTGGTCAGCTGTTACTGGTAGGCTTTACCACATTTAGAAATGGTTGGTGACTGTTCTTTGCAGTGGTCTGTGGGTCTTTGTATGGGAGTAGCCACGTTAGTCCCTTCAAATGCTGCCTTCTGCCAGGCGTAAGGGGAGAGAGAAGCTTCTGGGAAGGAGCAGGGGGCAGCTGTGATGATGACTCTGTAAATTGGGGAGCTTGGCACAGTTTGTTATGCACAACACTTAAAGTACCTTGTGGCTAGCTGTCCAGTCGTTTCCTGTTTGATATGTGCTGAATTTCTGTGTGTACCTCTTGCGCTCCTGCTGTCAGCTTGGGCTCACAAAGCTTGCAGTGCTCTCAGCTGACACAGGAAAGAACTAAAGCAGCTTGTTGAGTGTGCACCACATGGCACATTCAGTGTCAAGTCTATTTATCATGTAATGAGATTAAGCCATCATGCAGCACTGCCGTTCAATGCAGGCTCACGCAGCTCCCGATCCTTTCCTTGGCAACTGGAAAAGTGCAGAACAGGAGTTCAGCATAAGGGTGATCCTCTGCTAGCATTAGAAATAGAATCCTAAATGCTGAGACTCCCTTCAGACATTTGCATATTACTTGATCATGTAACTCCCAGGACACTGCTTCAGAGAGCTTCATCTCCCATCGTGAACAAGAAGGCTTTGAAACGGGAGTTTTACCATTTCTTACTTTCCTAGGGACTACCAGAAAATGGTATCTTAGCCAAAAGGACATACTAGTTATTTATTTTGCACCTTACTTAGCTGTCCAGTAAGTAATGATAAATTACTCTACAATACCTGGTGCAAATACCCAGTAAAGGAAATAATTTCTAGTCTGTGGTGTTATACCTAATGCTGAATGAACCCAGGACAATGAAACAATAAAGAAAAGGTCACGCCACTACAGTGGCAGGGGAAAAACTGGAAGAATGGGATACAAGCAGTGCTACTGAGAGATTTTAGAGGGACATGCCCTAGCGATATTTCAGTTTCTTTTCTGAGGATGTGAAAAACAGGCAGTTATCACTGAGGTGCTGCTGTGGACAGGTAGGTGGGACAGGGGAGAGATATGATTTCACTTGCAAACCAGTTGTCTGATAGTGCTGCTGGACTGCTAAAATGTAGATAGAGTGACTGGGATATGTCGGTAGATGTGGAAATGCAGCATGAAGAGCTAATTATTTCTCAAATGACTAGTCAGATTTTTTTTTTCTTTTTTTCCTTTTTCCCTAGGAGTTCATTAAAAGCTTTCACTTGCCATTTAGCTCTCCCTTATAAGTCATTATCACCTGGAGACAAGAAGGATCCTTAGATTTCTGCTTTGAAAATACAGAGCTGCTTATGCCTCCTCTTGCAAAGTGCACAGCTGGGCTGCAAGCCCATCATGTCACATGACCTTAGATTTCTGAGGAGAAGTTATCTTTGGTAACTTCACTCACCATTGTGGCACTATGGCATACATTGTTAAGGAGTTGAACACCCTCCTCTGTTTTATAGCTCAGTGTCTTGGGTTGGTGAGATTATCTGGGTATAAACAAAACAAAAATTGAGTGTCTGGGGCCTGTTATACCACTTAGTTATGAAGATACTTTAAGTTAGGTCATATTTATTTTCTAATGCTGTAAAATACCCAACAAATTTCCATGTCACATGGCTCTTGGGGGAAAAAGAGTATGGTAGCTGTGATAACATTTTTTTCACTCTGTGGTTTGATTTTTGAGCTGCAGGAACATTCCTCTTCTTTTTGTAGTTTCTTCTGGGAGAAAAAAAAAAGGCATTTTCTTCTGAATCTTGGAGGTTCCCCATGATGGACTACTCTGTGTGTGACAAGTCACTGGGCTGTTCAGTTTCCTCTGTCACATACCTTAAATAGAGAGCTCTAATGTGAATACAGTGTCATGTATCTTACTTATTCATAAGCTCATTGCTCCTTTCATCCCTAGCTGGGGATCAGAGGTCCGTTTTGAGATATGGTTTGTATGCATCTTATTCAAAGCAGTGCTGAAGTACTCAAAAAATCCTGTCATACTTTTTGTTAAATCTATACCTTTCTCTCATGGAAAACTTCTCTTTGCAAGTTACTGAGATTTATGAAGTCCTGTTCTTTAATATGTGTGGTGCATACCTCCTATACATCTTGATGTATTGAAAGACAGTGTTTGTTTTCCATTTTCAATTCTTTAACTTAAGTCTGGAATGGAAAGGCAGATAAGATAAAATACTTGAAGGGTAGTCCCTGTCTGCTCAATTTTACTGTTATGGCATGCTCACATAAAATAAAAGGTGGACCATTAGCCAAAATATTCCACTGAAGGAATATTTAGTAATATCAGCAAGGTAAGGTAGTCTGGGATTTCCAGAAAGAACTCCTCTTCTGCCCATCTCTTCTACCTATGTAGATTTTCTGCTATATAGAAATGATGATTTGCAGTACCTACCACTGAAAGTCTTGCAGTTACCCGCCCCAGTGCTTTTGAGAATAAGTAAATAAGGAAGATGGAGTAGGTTTGCTTTTATATCCCTAGGTAAGGTTTATTCTTGTCTTCGATCCACCCTTTCATGATTTCAAGCAGTAAAGAGGTAATATTGCCCTGGAGAATAACCAAAGGTATTAGGGAATTGCCTGGAAGCATGGAAACCAAATAGCAAGCATGTCTAAAATGTCTCTGTACAGGGAGATTATTGATAATTTCAGCCAGTATGTATTGAATATTGGCTGTGGTATGGCAGTAGAGCTGAAAGAATGCATGCAGAAAAACGGATGCTAACTTGGAAAATATTAAGTGTGGAGCTGGTGGTAACAAGGTCCTTTATAGATTAGTGTGAAGTTAATGTCTGTGCTTAAAAAATAGGATGAAAACTTGAGCTCAGAAATGAGTCATGTGTGCTGCTGGAGGTCTGGAAAAAGTAGATTTTTTGGTGTGTGTTTTCAGAAACATGCAAAAACACAGCTTTTTGGCATCTGCTGTAGATGACTAGCAATGAAAGGGTTGAAGTCTTATCACAAAAACAAAAAGATGATTTATTGGAAATGTCAAGAAATAAGTCACAGATCCTAATAGGCCTGTTCAACAAGCTTCTTGGTTTGGGTCTGTTTAAAACTAAGGAGGCTTGAATGGTTCTTCTAGTTAATAAACAAATTGCTTGGAAGCTGATATGAGCAAATAGTTTGTTCTGAGACTTACTGAAAGTGGAACAAAAAGAAACTTTTTTGGCTAGGCTATCATTTGCAGAATTTTTGAGGCTAATAAGGTAGGAAAAAGTAAAGTAGTTTGGAAATCATGACATGATCCTTTAATTTCTTTGCCTTTAACCATCTTATTAAAATTTTACAGACCTCTTTAGAGAGTGTTTTTAAGCTGAAGCTTGTCGTATTTTTGGTGGTGGTGGTAGTGAAACACTTCTGCAGAAAGACTGTGCGTTTTAGCTGAAAGCTTATGTGAAGATATATTAGTTTCGACTAAGTTGTCATCAGACGGTCACTGAATTCCAAGGTGGTGTTGGAGACATAGAATATAGTTATCTGCCATCCTGGGACAAAAGAGCACAGGGTAAAAATTGCTGTTTGGTTGGAGTAATCTGAATATTATTTTTTTTAAATATCATGGGATTTTTACTTACCCTGTTTAATATATATATACGCTATGTCATATACTATGACAAAATTGTCAGTTCCATTGGTTTATATTATATTTGAAATTAAAAACAAATAATACCATACTGTTAACTAGCATATCTTGTTAAGGCCTCAGTGCTCCATTGTAACGTTAGAGCAGCCGATTGTTTTGGACATCAATTTTGTGACCTAGTAAAGGAAGGTGCAGAGGTTGAAAATATTTCTTATGGTAGGTATTCTGGAGACAGGAGGGTAATATTAAAGCCTCTGAAGTTGGGAAACAGGGAAGAAAGCCTTGGTCTTAACACTTGTACACTTAGGACAGGATTGAATTGACTTGATAAGCAGGTTTTCTCCAGAAGGGAGTCCATGGGCAAGGAGGCAGTGATTTTTCTTGCATGTTTTGTTTCTTTGTAGATATATCAGAGCTGCTTTGTCTTAGAGATCCTGAAAACATAGTCCTAGATCTGTTGCTGCCAGTTTCTGCTAGTGGCATCTAGACTTAAATTTCGCCTTGTAAGTGGATTATAACTTTTTTGTTTGACTTGGCAACATTTCAGCAGCTAACAAATGAAATACAGATGTATGTGATTGATTCTTGATGCTGTATCACTGTATTTTTTAGCATTACATATTTCCTTATGGACTGTCTAAAAGTGCTTAATTGTCTAGTTGTAATGTTTTTTCTACCAATTTATCTTTTCTCACCCCTTGGTCTGTCATATGCTGTGCTAGTTTACTCTGAGAAAACCTTGTAGAATTACTTTGATTTGCAGGGAGATAAGTAAAGGCGGTTGTCTGCAAAATGATGTGTAGAGTGGGGATCTACAAAACTCTGCTGAAAATGGATTGTGGAATCTGGAAAACTTATTACAGGAAAAATTAGACACTTCAGCCTGCCTCCTTGCAAAGTGCTTTTCAATTGTTTTCAACATTGTTATTTTCACTGTCCATACAGATGAGAAATTTAAATGGAATTATGTCATTTGCAGAGCTGGGGGGGAAAAAAAATCTCTATGGTAGAACATCAACAATTGCCATGGGTCTCCTAGCTTTTGTACCACTTCACTTCACCCAAGCTGGCACTTACTCAGTGTATTTGCTTCTTGTTAATAGTCATGCTATATGTCATTTAGTAGCATAAATGTGTGCCTCTACACAGCTGTTAAACTTTCTAAGGCATTTGTGAAAAAGAAATATTAAATGTGATCAGTTTGCAAGTGTTCCCTTGCAAGAAAAGAAATTCTCTCCATCAGTCAGGAAACACACATTGTATTGTGTTATTGATCACAAACATCAAGACCAACCAAGCAAAATACTAGATTTTATCTCACTGTAGAATTCAGGAAAACTTTGTGTAGTTCAGGGTGGCATTTTACAACAATGCTGCATTAATTTGAGCATTTGGGGTGAGGGAACAAAAAGTTAAATTAAGTGATTACAAATGATCTTTAGTGTTTTAGTGCCTTGAAAACTGTCTTAAATGTAATGGTGACTTGAAACTGCCGCTTTTTTGAGCAATGATGAAAATGAATGCCCCGTCATTTCAGTTAGCCGTCCATAATGTTATGTTCTCATGATATGTTGCAACATTTTAAAAGCCACATATATAGGCTTAAGCATCAGCAAATTATGAAGTATGTTATGAATGATTCAGTCACTTCTCAATAATTAATTTAGAGCAAAGCTCTTCAGGATAAGTCATACTTTTTTGCACCATTATGCTAATTTTGCTGGGTTTTTTTGCAGCTAAATGGAGAAGTTCTTCATCAGAAAAGTTTGAGTTGTTATCAAAGTACAATGAACTCTTGTAAGCTTGTGTGATGGCTGAATACAAATATGCTATAATAAGAGCAAGTTTTTGTCATTCTTGACAGCCAGATTTTGACTGGCCCCTTTGTGGGTGTGCAGGCCTGACAAATAACAAACAAGTCCTCTGGAGACAAGCTTCTGAGTGTCTTTATGTTTGTAACCTACCTGAAAGCTGGTTGTAATTGCAGCCTCTGTGTACAATGGACTAGAAGGAATAATATTTCATTACTGTGTGCATTCATTCAGATAACATACATGACACATGTTTAACACAGGAGAGGGCTCTGATAATTTCCTCGACAGGTTCCTCATATGTGGTAAAATTGTGGGTGATTTCCACTGAGCATCTCCTACCCTCTCTATGTAGTAGTATGATTTGTAGTTTGCCATGTTTGCTTTCAGACAGGTTCTTAAAAATTGCCAGACACCTTAGAAAATGCATTAAATGCTGTGCAGAAAACTGGGGACAGTTAGGTGTGGATACTAAGGTGCCTTCATCACTTTTTGGACTTGCGGTCATTCAGTGTGTCAACCTGCTGTAGAGGTTAGTGGCAGCAGCTCCACAATCCATACTATTTTACCAATATAGTTTGACACACCTTTCTTTCAAAGAAGCTATTGCCACTGGACTTAGTACTGTTGTTGTTACCCTAAGTGTTGCTGACAATGTCTTGGCATTCTGTTTTCATGAGGGATCCGGTTCATGACCTCAAGATACATCTGCTGTGTGCTTTTGATAGCTGATGTAATTTTTCCCCAGACAAAGGCTTCCATTTATATTGTGTTCAGTATCTTATGAAACCCAATAAAGATGGTAAAAAAAATATTGCTGAGAAAATGCAACACAGCAATAAAACAAGAATCAGGTAAACGTAGTATAAGAAACAAGTATAAAGACAGTGAAAAATGTGGAACACAGTTTTATGGTTATTCCGGTTGTTTGTGTCAATCTACAAACTGAATGAGGAAAACTTCCTGCAAACAAAGTCATGTAGTTTATGGAATAAAAAATAGTTTAATTGTTCACAGGTAAAAATGTTTCATCATTACTGCTGTTTTGTCCATCGCACATCCACAAGTTTGTTCACATGCTTAAATCCTTGGTTTTGACCTGTACAAGGTAAATGCCGTCTTCGTAAAAAACCCTGTAAAAATAGGATGAGTTCTTCACATACAGAGGAAATTAGCAGTGAGGGATACTAAGGTATGTTTTCCTGAACTGCTGTATTTTCATAAATTCAGAACCACATTTTGAGCTTGATGTGAAATCATGCAACCCTCAAACCATGGGAAATCTGAAAAAAATGGCAGTAGCAATACTGAGAAATCTTTTGGCTAAACAGTAAAATAAGCATGTCTTCAGAATATACATTTTGTGTATTGTATAGGGTCCTCATGAACAGCTTTGGGTTTATGGAATCATAGTCATCAGGATGGTGAAGATGTTTGGATACTATTCAGAGCATCTTTTCTTAGTACAAATTTGGATGAAGGTACAGAGCATGGAAAAACTGAACTTGTGCCAAATGGTGTACGTGCATTTCTGGCTCTGAAGAAATGGTTTGATACAGGAGTAGTCCTCACTGAATACTTAAAGACTTTTGCAGAGCAGTGGAAAGGTGATGCTTTTGTTCTCTAAACAGGGACTACTTACTCGCTTAAACATGCTCCAGAAAGGTTACTTTGGTGGTTTATATTGTTTGCCAGGGGATATTGCTGGTGTACTTCCTGAGCCACTGATTTGCTTGCCTCAGTGAGCTGATGTCTATCATCTTCCCCTATAAGTTGTTGTTTTTCTCCTTGGTGTTTGCACCCCTAAACATTTGTGGAATGTTTTGTCTTCTTTCCTTGGCTGTCACAGTGTCAGTCCAACCAAATGCTCATCTTCGTTCCTCTGCCTTGAATGTCTTCCAAGTTGTCTTCGTTGTTTCCAGGGGAGAAAAATCAAACTGTAAACAAGCTGATGATATGTTGATATGATGTATTATTTTCCATATTGAATTGGAAAGCAAGCTTGCAAATAATTTGTTATGCATTAATACTGTTAGGGTACTGTAATGAAGAAAGAGATCTATGTTTACTCTGTATTCCTTTCAGGCTATTTTTTTCAGATAAGGCAAATTGTATTTTTCAAATGTGAATCTTGCAAGAAATAGGCCAGAGTTGCAGTGTCTTCTCTGTACTTTGTCCATCAAATGTGATTCTTGCAGTTCCCATGAGGATCAAATTGTCTTATAAATCTTAAAGGCAGGTTTTTTATCCAAGAGCAACCACTTCACTGCCTTAGGATATGAAGGAAAAATCCAGAATAGGTTTGACAAAGTCTGAGTTTTGTAAATTGTTCCATCTCCTCCAAATTAACCACTATCAAAGCCTTTTTTTTCAGGGGTACTGGGACAGCTTGCTAAGGCTTTGCTTTGCAGGTTCAAGCTTTAAATACTTCCTGGGAAAAAGGTTTGTCACAGGGCTGCTTGAATGGTAGGTTCTTATGAAAATCTGGACCATGAGGTGAGTTATGCCAGGATGCTCCCCAAGCCCCAGATGTGAGATATCTTTTGGGGTACCCCAGATTCCTCAGCAGTCTCTCAGGAAATGTCACACTGCTGCAAGGACTGCTTATGCCCTTCCTTCCAGCAAACATGAAGTAAAATTCCCCAGTGAACCATAATAAAGATGATAAAGCAGCTTTGTTCTGGAAGACTGTGTTGAAATCTGTTCCTCTTAGAACTGGTTTTGATTTTTTTCATTCCATTGTGTGCTGTGCTACAGTACTTATCACAGGCTTTTTGGTTTTGCCAGCAGAAATTTGCCCCTTCTGTTATTTTTTGTTTGTTTGGGGTTTTCTTTGTGTGTGTGTGTGTGTGTATGTTTTTGTTTGTTTGGTTTTTTATTTTATTTCTAAACTGCAATTCAAATAACTTGGGAATAGAGTTTAGCACATCTAATGCATATTTGCCAGAGACAACTGCAAGTCATGTTTAAAATATTTTGCTTTCATAATACCCAGATGTGTCTAGGCTTCCTTTATCTGTCAACTGTGGTGACGACATCTCAGTTTTCTTCTTTTCCTTTCACTTGGTGTTCTTCACAACCGACTCATTCAAAGTATAAACTGTGGCTTAGTCCTCCATGTAAAGTGTGAGACAGGGACATGATCAGGTTCCCCTCAGCATCTGTTCTGAATTGAAGTCGTGTTCTGCCTGCACAGAAGAGCTATTGTTAAGTGTGCGTGTGTGTGTGTGTGTCACCTTTTCATACTGTTGGATTCCTATTTCTAGGAGTTGTGCAACACTCCAGTTGGGTATTGTATTGAAGTGGACTGGTCAACAACTGCCCGAAACACTTTCCCACCAGAAAGCACTCACTTATGTAATTGTAACCATTAGTGGGAGCTTATCATTAGCATGATTTTTTGTAACTGAAATACTGCGTTGCTTGATTTTGAGAGCATATTGTAAACTAGTGTCTAATATAATATAATACTGTGTGTTGACTTTTAAGATATTGGGATGTTTCTGAAATTATGAGTTTCAATGAAAAGTAGGACTCAGATTCAAGTTTGAGATGAGAAAATATTTAGAAAAGTGAGGAGCATTAAGAAAGTGAAATATATGGTTCAGTACTGCCTGGTAGGAATGTCGTCTTAATTGAACTTTTAAAAACCTTAAAATTATGCTTTTTGTCTTCTAAGGAGCTGTTATACATACTTGAGCTTATACATGGATTTGGCAGTAAATCACATACAAAGGTTTATTGCTAGGTATCAACTTAGTGATCACCATTATAAATGTCTACTTCTTGTTTGTATTGTTGTTCATTAAAAATTCTATATAAATCTTGCCTCTGTAATACTGTGAAAGAATTGCCATCTGACAACTCTTTTTTTTTTTCCACCAGTATGTCGTTGTCTTCTAGATGCAAAGAGCTGTTTGTGACGTTTTCTTCATATTTTGAACTGTCTCTTGTAATTTGTGTGATGGCATAATAGCTGCAGGCCCATGATATGTCAGTGATATGTGGGCCACTAGGTTCATTTGTTCCCCTGACAAAAATAGATTTCTTCGGAGAGGGTCTCATCCTCACTTTATGATGGCTTTATGGTTGAAAAGATTATAATTGGGCCCTGAAGTTACCACACAGACTGTGGCTCCCTGTTCCTTTTCTGTCCTCATACTCTGGTTATATCTTGCAGAATTAGTGGTCTAGAGCAAGTATCACTGGGACAGTTACATGCTTCTCTTGAATGCTTTTTTTCAGGCTCCTACAAAATAGTTGTTAAATGTTTCAGGGTTGCAAAAACAAATAAAATGGAGCATGGTTATGGCTGTACTGCTTTGTGTCATCTTTTCTCTTCCTTCTGTGTATCGATTTTCAGTGAAAACTCCTTCACAAAATACTCTGATGTGGACCCCTGTTGCACCATTTTCTGCAAAGATTTGTGTACCCATGACTGTGGTAGATATTGTCTGTCTTGTTACAGGACTAGCAAATCAAAATTCCTTCTTGGTAGAGCAGACAGGGTTTTTTTGGTTGTCAAAAATGTGCATTCTTAGCTCTTTACCTTTCTTGGGAAAAATGAACCTTTTAGTATGGACAGGAGCATTTTCTTATGCTGTTCTTTACAGTGTACAGGTCTGTTTAGGAAGGGGAGGGACAGTAGGTGGAGACTGGTTTTAGCTTCTCTGCTGCCATTTGAGAGAGGCAAGTGGAGTTTTTCATGACCTCCCTTATATTTCTCAATTGTTGAACCAGGTGTAGAGCTGTTAAAGGCTCAATGCAGCACAGCTGTGCCAGTGTTATGCTTGGATCACCTATATGGGTGTTTGTGCAGGAAAAGCTGTGTGACTGAGCTGGACAAAGGTAGTAGGAACTAAATCATTGCCTAGTAAATTCCTGGAAATGTATTTTGCTTGTCCTAAAATATTTACAATGAGAATGTTCATTTGCCCATTCTGAGCAGAAGAAAATAAATTCAGGTAGATTTACAAAACTATTGTTGAAGGAGGGGGCAGGGGGAAAAGAGAAGGTTTAAAATCAATGGTTTTAACATACACACTCCTACTCCACCTGCAGTTTTTTTGATCCAGAAAATGAACCCAGGCTTTTTTCCCATTCATGCTAGTTATTCAAAATGAGAAGCTGTATAGGTTGCTCAACAAGCTTTAATGATGCAAGTGAATTGATTTTTCAGCGGTTTGCTTAGTGAGTAACAGTAAACATGTCAGATTTTTTTTTAACAAAGTAAAACTAAGTACTGGATCTTGCCAAAAAAACCCATCAGTTGGTGTCATCCTTAGGGATACCTTTGGTGCAATCTACGGTGTTCTGATAATAGTGATGAAAATTAAGTAGAAGTAATTATCTTGGTGATTTAGCTCTACGTATCTTGCACTTAGCTTTAAAACTGGCTGTATTCTTCAGCCAGTCACGGTAATAATAAATTTTAAAAATATGGGCTTTACAGGATTTTGGATACTCAGACACTGGAAAGAATCTCATCTGCTCAGTTTTGGTGAAAGATTAACCAGATCCCTAACTTGTTACTGGGGAGAGAGGGATTTCAAGATCAAAAAGTGAAAAGATTGACCTTGTTTTGATTCATGCCAATTTCTTATGCAGATTAATTTATCTAAAGTGTATGAATGAAACAAGTTACACGTTAACTGAGCTATATTTCTTGCATAAACAGTAGCATTGCACTGGACCAATACATTAACAAAGTTATTTGCTGAATGGATCCTAATCTGCCCAACCTGAAGGTGTTACTTCATAGACAGGCCATTTTAAAGTACAGTTTCTGACACCATCTGACATCATCCCTGATCAGGTCTTACTGTTCCTTTTTTTATTTTATCCATTGCAAAGTAGGTAGGGCTGAGAATTGCTTTTTAATGCACTTCTAAGTTGTAGTGTGCGCCTGCTTTATAGACCAAGCAATGTTATAAAGTTCATGTGTCTGTTTAAGAAGAGAGTATCCCAGAAACAGAGATGTAAAGCAATAACTTTTTGACCATGAGTGAAAATTTCGCCTGTAGTACAACTCATGGTACTGTGGATCAGAGTCTTGAAACCTTTTTGTAAAACCTCATCTTAGAGCAACTTTCTCCCTCCATCCCAAAAGGCTAAAGCTTACCTGGGCTTAAATTGAATTTAACTTCCTATAGTACCTTGCAGGCTGGCCATCTTCTCAGAGTTTGTATTTTTCATAGAATCATTTACATTGGAAAAGACCTTTAGGATCATTGAGTCCAAATGTGTAACACTGCCAAGCCCACCACTAAACCACGTCCCTAAGCACCACATCTATACGTCTTTTAAATACCTCTAGGGATGATGTCAGGTCTGTAGAGACCCTGCATGTCAAACACTTCTGGTTTTGCATCCGTATACAAACTTCATCGTACATATATGGCAAGAGCCTAATTTTATATTCCTCACTGGTTCCAAATTTCTATCCTAACTGGCGGGAGCTGTTTGCATTCCAGGTGTTTAGCTCTGGGTAGGTACTTTCACAGGTTGTGTGCAAGGCCTGAGATATGGGAACTGCAGCAGTTACCTGAACCAGGCTCTGGCAGAAGCTGTCCTGCCTCTGTCAGCCTGCTGTACAGCTGCCCACCCAGGGAGGCTGATGAAGAGCAGAGTAAGATTCATCACCTGCTGAACTGATGCCGGGCTATCATGGAAAAGTTTAAAAGTAGGGGAAAAAAAAACACTGTAGTATAAACTATTGGATTAAGCATGCTATGGGAGTCTAGTTAACTCAAGTGTATTCTGACACATTTCATTCAGGAGTGCAGATAAGAATTTAGGTATAAATCTGCCTTTTCATTTTCCTTTGGAACTGAGAAGGGCCTGACTGCTACGATATTTGAAGATATCACACATTTGGGCTGAAAACTAACTTCTGATACACTGAACTATTTTTTGAAATCTTGCATTTAATATGTAAAATGGAGAAGAAGAGCAAGATCAACAACCAGATCCAAGCAAGAGGAAGGACCTGTTGAAAGAGGAGGATCATCTCTTGAAAGTGGAGCTCTCTAGTTACATTCTGCTGCTCAGGCATTGTGGCCAGGCTAGAACAAGCCATGGAGGAAGACTTGGGAATTCAGGAGACTAAGTGCAGTTCCATGCACAAGCTTGAGCATGTGTGAAATTCCATCACACCAGCTGTACGTACTGTCATTTGGAGCAGCAAATGCTGACAGTTAAGATAGATACACTATTGATAGGACAGTGCTCTAGTTGTGTTCAATACTATAGATGATGTAAGAGTGGAACAGATATACATAAAAACCAAACAGATTTATGTTTTGGTTTTTTTTCTGAGGCCAGCCAATACTGGTTGTACTTTCCTTCTTCAAAGCAAATTTATTTCGGAGTGTGTTCTTAACAGAGGTAGTTGCAAGAACCCGCATCCCCTGCATAGGCAAAATCTCAGAAACCAGTGGAAATGTTGAGTTTTGGTGAAAGCTCCAGATGAATTTATTCATACCTGTCTTGCAATTGGAGTTGCATGAAAAGGAGGAAAAGCTGGCAATGTTCAGAATAAGTTTTCAACAGTACTAGAACTGAAGGATTTTGGAAGTAAACTTAGGCATCTTCTTCAGTAGCTATACAGAATCTGTATCAATGTGAACATGATACCTGTAGCCATACTACATATTTTATTCATGTGAATAGTCCCAGTGAAGTATAGATATGTCTGATAAGAAATATTTGTCACTATTTGAACACAAAAGTGTGTATATGCTTGGAAATGCAGTGGTAATGGTTGAACTTTCAGGCTATTCACAAAATTTTTGTTGCACTTAAACCAGAAATAGCTGCTCCTTTGGAGAAATGTCAAGCACATTCTGAGTAAGGACTAAAGCAGCAACTTGTAGCATGGACAGACAGTTTTCTGAATAATCAGCAAGTACTAGAGAAAGGTGAAAAATTTACATCTTACTGCCAAGTGTCAAAACTACTTAGTGCAGAGCTTACAGATCAAACTAATTCCTATCAAACCACGTACCAAAGGATGGAGCTTTGGAAGAGGAATTAGTTCACCATTAAATAATTTCTAAGGTGTAGAAATATTTTCAGAATGGGGAAAAAACCTAGGAAGCTGGGATTTAAGTGTGTGCTTTTAATGTTTTGGATTCAGTCCATGTTATTTTAATATTCGAGGACAAACTAAACATTGAGGAAGCTAAATACCCTGATTAAACTTGTGTTTGCTGCCTGCAACACCAGTTAAAAGAACAAAGCCACCTACACATGGTGGAGGGAATGGCTTCTTTTTGCAGCAATAAACAGAAGTTTTGTTAGCAATGGACATACAGAAATGTTCTTTCTATGCTGTGACTACTCAAATAATAAAATGAACAAGGTTTATTTACCAATGGCTGAGATTGAGGACTGCAAGTGCTTATGCTTTCAATTTCTCTCTCAGTTCTCTCTCTCATGTAGGCTTTGGTCTGTCTTGGGGGTGTTGGGAAAGTGATGGATTTAGTCCTTTGGTCTTGGGTTTCCTGGGGCTGCCAGTACTGAGAGGTGTACATTCTTTCCCCTTTTGTCTAATTTCCTCCCTTTGAAGTGGAGATCAGGCTTCCATTGAAAGCAGAGTATGTCCAGATACATGACACATGAACATCTGACTTTATTTGAGGGTACATGAAAGGCTTTTGTTACTTTCTTTTAACATTTCTGTCTCCTAATATCATTCTAAATCACACTATGAAATGAAATCATGGTAGTTACTGCCTTGATTCCCTGTGTGTTGTAGAAAGCTTAAAGCTTTATGTACAGGATCTTTCAGGGCCTAGCTGAGATTTCAGCTGCATTGTCTTCCATATGTTTGGAAAAGAACCCTTCATCATCTGCATCCAATTTAGCAGAGCTGGAATGCCAGAAACATATTTTTGTTCCTGATGAATTATAACTGCAAGTACTTTGTGAGTGAAAGCATCAAATCAGAGTTATTCCTCTGTTTGTGTAAAGCGGAGAGGATTTCCAAGTCCTAGCTGCTTTTATCTCTTTATAGGTTATGGTCCTTATCTCTTTGGTGTGGCCTGACCCTAGAGGGCTGCAATGAGCCAATGCCGAAGTCATCAGGTCAGCTGTGGTTCAACTTAGCTCTTGGTTCAGGAGAGGAGCCCCGCTGCTGCTCAGCTCTTGCTGCATGTATTTGTGTGACGATTTTAAGTCCTGAATGAGCCAGCTGCTCCTGTAGGTTTCGTGCACATCCTAACAAAAGACAGTTGATGATGTTTGATACCTTAACATCTTGTACTTAGACTCCTCAGCTGGCCTTCATGCAGAAGGTAGGTAGATGATACTGCTCTATTACTATGCCTAGTCACAAATAGAAACTGAATTAACAATTTTATTTTTTGTTTTGCTGAAGCACGTGGCGAATCTTGTCATCCTAAAAGGCAAAGTGAGCTAGTGCCTGTAAGCATTAGTGTGTTTTGTATGTATTCTGTCCAGATTACTTTACCAGCTTATTGCTAGGGAAGCTGAGTGCCTTCCACAAACAAAATAAATCTGACATCTGTTAGCTGTGCTTGACTGGTTTTCTCTCTATCGATTCAGAAAATTTTATATATAAAGCTATTTTTTTTTATTTCTTTGAAACTTCCAGGGCATTTGATGGTTTTGTTTGGAAATGCAAGGTTAAAGAATTGCTTTTGATGAGTCTTGCTGTTTAACAGTTGTGAAGTGGCACCAGAAGTCTTATGTCTTCTAAAAGACAAAGGCCATAGGAATAATTGAAAATAAAAAAGTGAAGAATTAGAAAAGCTTTTCCAGAGTTAATGTAAAAAGAGAACTTGGGTCAGAAGACAATAATAAGGGCATCTGTTCTAACTCTCCACTATGAATTTTGTCATGGTTTCTAGAAGATCCAGTTGTTGCTGCAATGTCATGCATTATTTACACTGGCTAATCTGGTGGTTTTTTTTAAAGGTTAATTATATTTTTCCGTTTGTAAAGGTTGAAATATTGTCTTAAGAACCATTGTGTCTATTGGAAGATAAGTTGAAAAATGTTACTCCGTCTGCATCTGTTCTAATTACATTTGGTTCCTAAATTTAGGTAAATGATGGATCAAGGTGATATAAAACAGACAACTTGGAGCAAAAATTGCTTCCTATGGGGTTGATATCTAGAAATTTTACCTTCCAACTTAGAAGAACAGAGTTAACTTTCAAATCATTATCTTACCAAGAGTGGATGAAAAAGTAAGAATGTAGTTAGGGTTGTAGATGCAGAGAAAAGGGAAGTCAAGTATGAAGTTACTGGAAGAATAGATTAATTTAATTGCCATTCATTGCATTCTCTGCAATCTTAGTTGTAAGTATAAATCCTTGGGAAAAATTGTACATAACTGATAGTTTTAAAATAATAAATGTCACAGTTGTAGCTTTTACCCAGCTCTACTGCACTGGCTTGCATATGGAATAAACTGTGGTGCTGATTACTGTATTTCCTCTTAGCTGTCACCTCCCCGTAATTCATGATTTCCAGAATACGCCTTATTCTGCAAAAATAAATCCTCAAACAATCTGTGCTTAGGCAAGTAAAGAGTTGCTTGAATTTGTGAGATCCTCATTTAAACTTCTGTTGGTTTCCTGCACTGATAAAACATGTTGCTTTTGAAATGCAGGATAGTGTTGGTAGACGTTATATATAACCTGAAGGTTACAAGTCAGGAAAAGGTGTCCTTTCCTTCTTTCTAGAACTAAATACTTTTGAAATTACTATTTTGACACCTGCTGTAGTTGACAGAGGAAAAAAATCATTATTCTATGAAAGGAATTTTATTTTGACCTCTTTTTCTTTCTTTAACCAAAAAGAAGGGAAAGATAAGAAGACTTACATGTGCATTACTCAGGGCTACTGAAACTCCTAGAAGAGTAAAACTGCAGGAACATGAGGATAAATTGTCGTTGAACAAAGCCTGAAACTGGATATGGTCACTACCATGTACTAAGTTGCATGAAATACAAGAAAGGAAATAAACAGTTCAGCTAATAATAAGAGATTAATAATATGGGTGGGAATTCTTGTAACATAGCACTTGGGAATCCTGACATCTTTCTTTATGAGTGCAATAGTGTATAGAAGATACATTTGATATTTAAGTGCAAGGAGCTACATTGCATTATATTTCTCTTGCTGTTCTCCCTCTTTTTGTTTATTCAAGTCCTGGAATGGAATATGAATTAGGTTAGAGCAATTCTATTTTCTGTAATTTTAAAATATGAATTCTTGTTCATACCATTTGGTTTGTGCTCAAGCTTCCTTGATTTTTGTTGTTATGGGCATTGCATAACAAGTAGATCCCTCCCAGCTTTACAGTGAGTTTATTAGTCTGAGAAGGCCCTGTTCATTCTGATGTGGAAGTGATGTTCTACATGTAGGAAGGCCTTTCTGTTGTATTTCCTTCTTTACTTTGTTATTCTGTGTTGTTTACTGATTAACATTGGCTGGTTGACTATATGTATCACAGAGCTACTGTGGTTTCTCATCTCATGATGACAATTTTTAAAGGGCTGGTGTCAGTGAAGGGGTGAAGCTTAAAGAACCAAAAGGAGAGTCACTGGGAGAAGAATGCTTATTTGCCATGTTGCACAAAACCACTTTGCCACTTGAGGTGCAGAAGGAAGAGCAGCCTGCATCGAGACCAAGAATGTACTTTCCTGGTAGTCAGGAACAAGCTGACCCTATGCTACCACTGAGGCAAGGATCTCAGCTGACAGCATTGCTAAAGCCATTAGCACAGCAAAATGAGCAGATCAGCCTAGTGATCCTAGTCCTCAAACCATGCTTGCTTGGCAAATCAATGACTGCTGTCTGCTGTTAACTTATATCTGTAATATCCATGTGCATGTGGTTACTTTCTCCTGTCATATAATTTATTGTTTCTGATGGCATGCTGCAAATGGGAATGAGTTTTATTCAGTCATAACTGGGGATGTAATCTGGAGGGAGGCAGGGGGTGGGGGCAGGGATAACTCTGTAAATTACCTACTAGTTTGCTCAGCTAGCTAATAACACTGAGACTGTCTTGACAATAAGAGCGCAATATTATGTAAATTGTCTCCAAGCATCTTGATGTGTTAGCGTGATGAGTTGCTTTCAGCAACTCCCCAAGAAACTAATATCATTCAAGAGTTATCCGAACATGTTCATTCCCCTATTGATTTGTTACACTCAGCAAATTTTTGGAAGATTAAAAAAAAAGCTCAAATATAACGAGTAACTTACATCATCACAAAAAGCGGATGTGTATCTTGGAGATAGGCTGACATTGTTTTCAGAGCTAGTGCTGAAAACATTTCAGAATGAAGCACCAAGTGTTGTAAGCATTGGTGTGAAGAAAAGGAGACCTGTGTTAGTGAGGAAGAAACATGCTTTGTTTAATATAGCACTGTGTCTTTCTGGTAGTGCTACAGAGATGACCCAGATCCAGGTCCATGTATACTCCTTGCAACTTCATGCTGTAGGGGGTGAGCTCAGTTAAAATGAATGGTAACATGTGTAACACTGCAGTAAATTCTGCATGTTCAGGTTTGTAAAAAGAGAAGCCTTGACAATGAGGGGTTTTAATCCCTTTCACACGCAAACTAGAGAAATCTCTTCACACGGTTCATGTTTCAAAGTGTAGTTGTCCAAGGCAGTAGTTGCAGGCTTGTGAAATCACAGTCATTTAAATGGGGAGAGAAAGAAAAATCAAGAAGGCAACAGTGCAGAGCAATGATGTCCATGTAGAGAGATGGGCTATTTCTGGGGGGAGGACGGTGAAGCTTCTTTGTTGCTTTGAATACAGTAATGTGAAATAGTAAGGCCCTCTCAATGTAGGTGATAACCTCCTTTCCCTTGGGCATGCTGACATTCTGCTCTGCATATAGTGACTTACAAAAAACACAGACTCTCCTTACTGTAAATGGAGTTAATAAGAGAAGGTAGATCTTGCTGGTTTGTTCTTAACATTATTTTATGCTGTTAATGAGCTCTGTCATTTATAGCAGAAGGAATTTCTCAGGATAACTTGCCTTTCTTAAAGTAGACGTTGATAAATTGAACAATGAAAACACGAACATGCTTAGCACAGTTTCAAAGTGGCTGCAGATTCAGGATCTACCATCTTTGGATTGGGGTTGTTTAGTCTGGGGAAAAGGAGGCTGAGGGGAGACCTTATAGCTTTCTACAACTACCTGAGAGGAGGGTGTAGCGAGGTGGGTGTTGGTCTCTTCTCCCAAGTAACAAGTGATAGGACGAGAGGAAATGGCCTCAAGTTGTGTCAGGGGAGGTTTAAATTGCATATTAGGGACAATCTCTTTACTGGAAGAGTGGTCAGGCATTGGAACAGGCTGCCCAGAGAGGTGGTGGAGTCACCATCCCTGGAGGTGTTCAAAAAATGTGTAGATGTGGCACCTGGGGGCATTGTTTAGGAGGCGTGGGGGTGTTGGGCTGATGGTTGGACTTGATAATCCTAAAGGTCTTTTCCAACCTAAATGATTCTATGATTGTTTCTCTTCTGCTTTTGCAGCTGTTTCTCTGACGTGTTAGCCCTAGTTTATGCAACTTTGTCTCTTTCTGTAGCCTACTTAAAATCTGGAGAGTGCCTGATGTTGCCTTGCTACTAGCTGGTGCTTTAAGTAAACAAAACAAGAAATGTTTACCTTTAGTTTTGTGTAGGTAAGTAACATGTGCATGTCTCCTATTTCTGAATCATTTACTAGGTGAATTACTTAATTTGGTTTTCAGGGTATTTTTGGGGGGTTTTGGGTTTTTTTGGTTTTGTTTTTTTTGCCAGAAAAATATGTTTACATGCTTTTAGCTAGCTTTCGGGGTGCCAAAGATAACCAGTTACTTGCTAAAGTGCTCTTGATTTTATTTTTGCTTCTCACTCAATTCACATAGCAGACAAGTGTGAGGAGGAAGACTACCCACTCTGGCAGCATGCAGTTACTCTTTATGTTCTGCAGATTTCTAGTGCATTTTTTGTAATGACCAGAAAGACACGCATGAACACAGAAAGCTTTGAAAGAAGGTGTGTTCACCTTTTAACTGTGGGTTACAGTAACAGAGCCTGCAGACTGTGGGTGCAATACAGTAGAGTGTTGCATCTTTGTCTTTAATGGCTTCTTCAGTACAAGCTGGAAAAGTAGGCGTTACCATCCGTGCACAGATTGGCCTTTTAAAGGGTAAGGATCACATGAATTTATACTGTTCATCCATAAGAATTAATTTCAGAGTCAAGAAGTCTTGGTGCTGGCTTAGGAATTTGGGGGCAGTATTCGCTTAGAGCTTTACTGGAAAGGGCAGGGACACAAAGGCTTTATTAGTGTAGTATAGCATAATTTTTCATTTACTAAAACAATTTAGATGGCATAACATGCTCACTACTGCTTTCTGAAATATATAGGAAGAATTGCTGACTCTGTTTTTCTGACGCAAACTTGGTTTTAAAAAAGAGAACTGTTAATTCCATAAGTATGAATTAATGCTTTTCCTGGGCAGAAGATGGAACTGTCAACTACAAAGTAATGGTGCTTATTTTGAATTGGCTTTTTCCATGGAAAAACACACATCTGCTTTTAAAAATTTTGACTATATTGTCTACAGTGTTCTAACATGGATATTTATGTCAGTATGGTTAATGTTTTTAAGTGACAGAGGCAATTACCGTTTATAGAAAACATTTCTGAACAGCATTAAAACTCTACTGATTTCTGTTTAAAAGTAGGTCTATTTTAGGAATGGAAGTGAATGCACCCTTGAGTATGCCAAGTTTGAGCATGGTTCTGGCTTGCCTGTATTTATCTCAGTTGGGATGGTGCCAAGACACTCTCTGAAGCTGGGTGGGCGCTCACTTCCTGTGTACAGTACGTGCCTACCTGTTTACTGTCGATACGCTTGTTTGGATGTGTACAGTACATGTGTAAAATGAACACATATGCCATTACAGTTGCCCCCAGGTGCTGCACTGTTCATGCACCTCCAGAGCGGGTGAGAAATGGACGTGGTAATTATGAATTTCAGTGCAGGCAGGTGCTGTAATTCTGTCAGTTCCTCTGAGGCACTGGGATGGGATGCTCTCAAGCACACAGTTCAGTGATGCTGAGGTCCTTCTGAGGAACACATTTCCATGTGTGAGATGTCTACTTCAGAGGATCTCTCAGCAGCACCCCAAATGCTGCTGTTACTTGAACTTCTTTGAACTGAAAAGGAAACACATTACATTGTACTTAACAAAGCAGAAGGAAGTAATTTTGCATGAAATGTTAATAGTAAATATGTTAAAAATAAGTCCACAGACTTCTGTTTATTAAATGTGAACTAATGTAAGACTTAAAAGGTAATTACGGGGTGGGTTGAATCTTCCCTTGTTTCCACTGTGGCTTCTATGGAGGCACCCAAAGATAAGGTTTCTCCTGCTCTGAACATCTGTGTATCAGGAGAGATGTCACCAGCCAGCGCTTGCTGTGCTAGCCTCTTGTTGCCAGAGTTAGGACTTTGCTGGATCTGTATTTGCTCTGAGCAAGAGATTAAGTTGAAGTGTGGTGCAGGCAGCAAATGTTCCTCTTCCTTCCTCCCACTCCTCAGCAACCACAAACCCTTTTTGCAGAACCCATATGCTGCTTCAATTTAGAAGAATTGCAGCAGGTTTGGCAGGAAGCTTTTGCTGCTGTAGACAAACTAGAATGTATTTTTCCCGCCTGTCAGCATACTTAGTGAATGTAACTTGTAACATCTTAATTCTCTTGGTCAATTTTACAAGGAATGTGGAAGGCCTGAACTGCTGTGAATAGGACAACATGAAAAGTCCTGCTGTGTTGGATTTCCTAAAAGAGCATGCAGCCTCGTTCTGTTCTCAGTGATTCACTGACAGAGAGCTGCTGACATTCGTACTCAAATGCCTTTTGCCATCAGTCTTTGAGAACAAAGAGCAGTGCTAGAGATTATTTTTATACTTTGAGAGATCATCTGTTGAGATCATGCTTGGACACAACTCTTAATCAACTCTTTTGTAAGTGAAGCCAGCAAGTGTTGAAGTATTCACCACTCACATGTGGGAATTAAGTTACTTTTAAGCTGCCCTTACTTTCTCCATGTAAAGTATGAAGCTGTAAACAGGGTTTGAGGTTTCTCAGTGTCAGATATTCAGAGGCAGTCTAACCCACTGTTTGGGAGAGACACCTGGGAGGTTTATCGTTTTGCTGTTCCAGATGCTGCTTTTGACTTGCTCTCTGACCTTTTCACTGCTCAGTATTTCAGCTTGTGAGACTTGCCATCTGTTCTGCATTTCTTTGTCCGTCTTGCATCACTTGACCCTTCAGTTACCAGAGGTTCTCTTCCAACTTGTCTGTAGTTTTGTATGCTTCTCCAGATAGTTACAGCTGATTTTCTGCTGCATGCAATTTTTCTCTAGCATTTCCAGTTTTACAGAATAAGACACCTGAAGTGGAATCCTGCAGAGAAACCTGAGACAAGGGATCACTCCATTCTAATCACACCTTCACTTTTCCAGTCACATTGGTAGCAGCAACCTTGTCTTGCAGCTGCATGCTACCATGTGAGGAAAAAGCTGAGGACATACGTGCCTAATAAGTAACATGCAGAAGCATAACAGAGACAGTGCTATCCTTGTAAATTGCTCCTTAAGCCTTCAAAACCCTTTTTTGTGGTGTGACATTTTGTAATCACTGCTAAATCAGGCATGGTATACCTGTACTTGAGAAAAGATAGCCAGACAGATTGTATGTAAATGGCTCTCAGTTACACAAGTCTTCTACGGGTGGAGTCCAACTCCACCCAGAAAAGGCAGTGGGATTAGGAAGTGATGGAGAGAGCAAAGTGTCATTTCTAGGTGTCAGAAGAGATTCTGCAATGGACAAAGTGATCTTAGCTGAGCAATTTCATTTTGTCTCCTGCTGCCACAACAGTAGTGCAACGACAGGAAAGGGTTTGTCTGAATGTTGCTGTATGGATTTAAACAGAATAGGACCTAATGACAAAGGCAGCAAAAGTTAACCTATGAGAATTACCCAGAGTACTGATCTGACAGCATGATGCTGTAGTCACAGAACTGCTGCAGTTGCTTTTCTTTACATAGCAGCAGCTGACAGATATGGGGCGCATTTTGAAATACTTTTTTACCAGCTATCTCTACCAGGGAAGCCAACATGATTTCGTTGCTATATGGGGAAGAAATAAATTCTAGCAAGTAGAGAAATTATGTATTTAGGGCTAACTCTGAGCTCCATTTGGTGCTGACTCCATTTTGTGCAGAAGGCACATAGGGGAGGCAAAAGGTTCTGACTCTGCAGTACACCCATCTGCCAGCGTTTTATACCAAAGGCCACACAAAGTACGGAGGACTATTGATCATTACTATGTCAAGAGCAATTGCAAAGTGTCTGGCACACTTCAGCTTCCTGTCCACCAGCTTGGGCTGAGTGCTGCCCTGAATATAATAGGGCAGAAGTTTGTTGAGCAAGTAGTCCATTACATGATTCCTGTTGCCCATCAGTGACCCTAGATGATGGGAAGATTCATACCGGCACAACGTAGCTGGTACTGTGGGATTATGGTGAGGGGAAGTGAACTAGTGTCCAGACCTCATCTCTAGGGTTTGGACTGTACACATGTATACTAGCACTAGTTGCAACTATACACAACTAGTGAATACACATGTATACAACAACTAGTCATACGAGATAAATATGCAAACACAAAAGCTGACCTTTTCAAAGGTGCCTGACAGAAATTGTTAACTAATTTCCATTGTAATTCACAAGAAGTTGAATACTTTATGTTCTTTATAAATTCTCTAGTCCCATTTTATTTGGGCTATTTATAGCTGTGCTTGAATTCCTGTAAGCAAACAGTAGGCTTGTAAAAGTTTGGCTAGTGTAGGAATAATTGTAGGATGGTTCTGGCATGGAAATGCAAATCATGTACTAAAGAGTTGTATTTGACCAAGACTCCGATTTTCTGGCAAAATTAATGGGTCTCGGTTTTGGAACTGATCCCTAAATGCATTGAAAAGTAATGGAAGTATTTCCCTTAGTTTCACTGGGAATTGGATTAGGCCTTCTACAATCTGACTGCTGATAACACCTGTCACAATTTTTTATTGCCTCAGTAGTAATTATTTATGCCTTGGAAATTCTTTCAAGCAAAATATCTTCAGGCTGTCCCTGATAGGAAAAAGTGAGAGTGGGGAATGCAGAACAGCCAGATGTATCTGTGATTAGGAGTGTTAACTGCCAGTAGTACAAAAGGTTTCTCAGATGTCTCAGAAAACCTTCTGGATAAAAGCACAATGTCTGTTCTAAAAGCTTTTGGAGGAAAGCTACTGGCAAGTGCACTGCTGCAGCTTTTGAAAAAGAACAAGACAGCAATGCTTTAAAATCTGTCCTTGCAGTGACAGAACTTGAGACATGCTCCTTGCGATGTGCATCTTGTAAAAATGGTTGCTAAGCACTAGCAGAAAGTCAACTCTCTTTTAAAGTATTTTTTAACCTCTTTGACATGTTTTTTCCTACCATGGACAATATCATGTTGACACAACAGATGAGAAGCAACTGATTTGAAGCACCCTGATGGTGAGAAATAGGCCAGTCTTTTTCTTCCTGCAGCAGTTCCTTGCAAATGAATGCCTGTGCTGTAGCAGAGATTCAGGTGTCTTGAGACATATTATGAGTAAGATAAATGCAGACAATGTTTTCACATACTAAGTGGTTTTACAAAGTTTTACTCAGCCAGACTAAATCAAGAAAAACCAAAAGGAAACTCACTGGTCAGAGGCAGCACTCTGTACTTGAAAGATACTGATAACCTTAAACATAGGCACTTATACTATATAGCTCATGGGAAATAGGTAGGAAGGAACCCAAAAGTAGACATCCCTTGGAAAGTGAGTTATAGGTCTTCATGTTAGTGATACATGTATTGAAGTATTCTAATTTTATATAGAACCATTGTTTCACAAAGATTCTTATGAATTTTGAATGTGTATATCTGTGTGTGTGTATTTCGCAGATATGTTCATCAATGACCAAGTCACTTGTTGCTGCAAAATTGCAGCCTTGTACTGGATATCTGTTAATGTGTCTGACATGGAAAAGTCATCTCCATGCAGTGTTGTGTTGCTTGCCCTTTTGGGAGAGCAAGGGGATTAGACCTTGCAACAGGCTGGAAGAGTATGGTTCTGGGGCAGGTGATTTGATGGCTTCTCATCTTTGTCCATTTTGTGCCAGGCTGACTCTGGGCTGCAAAGGACCTGATAATAGCATCTAAGCAATGGCAAAGATGAAGAAGGGTTGCTGGAAGTGAACGCTGATGATGTTCTGCATGCTTGAAATGTGCCATCTTGGCCATGAGAAATTTCAGTGAAAATAAAAACATACTGCAAACCATCAGGGTTTTTTGCCAAATGGGTCATCTTGGTGCAATCCTGTGACTATTCATTGTAACTGGATTTGCTTTGCTTTAATGACTTTCTCTGACTATTTCCTGGCAAAGTGCTGGGATCTGAGGGAGCTGCCCAATTCCATATTTCAAGTATCAAGCGAGGGGTAGCTGAGGAGAAACACTTACCCGCTTTCTATGCGCGTCACCAGCACAGCCCTTCCACATTGGCAAGGAGAACATAAGTGCAGTTATTTGCCTTCTAGATGGACTAGTGAGAGAGGCAGATACCCTTTTTGGGAGCAGAAAAAGGTTGGATTGAGGCCAGCAGTGGTAGATGGTGATGGGCTCCATGGACCAGGAGATGTTGATGCAGAGCCAGTATGTCAGGGAACATTTTTCATTTTGTTTACTTTGTGCTCCTGATGTCCAGACAAGCCCAGGAGAGTTAGCCCACAGCCAGCCCCAGACAAATAGACCGTGTAGCATTTGTTCAGTCCTGGTCATTACCTAAACTGGAGGTTGGCCAAGTCAGTAGAGTTGACACTGGCAGCAAGTACAAGTTCTGTTTCCCGTTCAGAAGATGGGTTTGAGGAATATGCTAATTTAGTGCTTGAAAATGCATTGCTTTCTGCCTTGTGTCATCAGGGCGAGAGGACTTGGAGTATGTTGATGTAATTCCACACTTTGTCATGTGTTATTTACAAACTGTTTGCACCTCACTGTTCTGTGCATCAGTGCCAGCACCCTGATATTTCTGCAGTTTATTTTTATGATCTTGGTGTTGAAACAGCTGTAAAAACAACTAGTGAAAGTGAGCCAGCTGCTGGAATTCTTGATTCTGAGTCTGGTTTGCAGTAGGCAGATTCTGAAAGGCAAGGAGGGATGGAAAACAACAAATAAACTTAATCTCATGACTAAATACAATTTCTCCTAACAAAACCAAGATAGGTGGCTGAAATTTTAACTTCTGAAGAGAATTAAATCAATAATAAATGAAATAATACAACTGTGTTGTATAGAAAGTGTCCAAAGATATACTGCTGCTTTAAAGGAGATCTTACCTGTGAGGACTTGGGAGCAGTAGAATATCAGCTCTCCTATGCTTCATTTGTTTTAGTATTGCAGAAATAGTTTAAGATACAAATTTTACCAGACAAAGAGATGTAGAACAATTAAAATTTTCCCTGGCTAGCTAAAATCCAAATACTTAGTTTGGTCACTGGTGTTGACACCAGTGAAATGTGACTTTGTGGAACGAAATTTAAAATAGCCTTTCATCCAAGTAGTTAATTGCTTTTCACTTCGGTGCTCAGATTCTTGTTTGTGGTCCAAGTATAATAGGGACCTGGTGTCCCTAACACTGCAGCGATACACATAATTATAATTACTGTGTTTAAACTTTGTTGTTCCTGCTTTGAGGCTGGCCCGAGCAGCAGAGGTAAACTGATCAGGTTTATTTCTGCTATAGAAGGATTGATTCTGTATCTCAGCGCTCTGAGGACTGCTATATCATCAGGCTGAAGCTAAGCACTGTGATTTTCTGTGGCTTTGAAGCAAGGAGCAGGGGTGACCCATGGGTAATGATTTTGTTCCTTACTTTTTTCAGTTGTAATTACTTACCTGCCATTTACAATGCTCTCCTTAAAATATTTGCTAATTTGCTTTCTAAGTATGTGTGTTGGAGGGCTGCTTCTTGGCACCTACTTTGGCCCAGCCACAGACCAGCAGCATCCAAGTGATTTCTGCTTGTATTCAAAAAATGCCAGTTATGAGTTAGGTGCATTTCCTTTTGGAAATAGTGATCTTGAATAGCACAGATAACTCTGTCCTCATTCGTGGCATGTTTTTACCACACACGGTGATAAGCAGAGGTAGGGTACAAGTCAGTTTAATAAAGTCTGCTGTGTATGGCTGAAGTTGGTTCTTGGAGATTATCCGATCATTGCTTATTGCAACTAGTTTTACTTAACCTGTCTTCCTCCTCCTGAAGAGCTAAAGGTAACAAGTGAGAGAGTTTGGGCATCAAGAGATAAAGGTGTAAGGGTTTCAGCGGCTGATTTGCCACTGCTTTGTTGCATTCATAGTTACTTATTACACTGCAAAGTGAATGAAAAACATTACAGAAGCCCAGACCACCTTGACATGCGAGTAGACATTTATGAACAAGGGAATGAGAAAGGAAGCTATTAATTTTCCTATGGTAGTTGAATCTCCATTTGCCGCTCCAGATTGGAAGGAGGCAAGGTTCAAGTTCAGAAACTCACTGCAACATCTAATATACTCTGCAGCCCTAGAGCTGCAGTTTTCAGAGTGTGTACTCTGATGGTACAAAATCCTCACAGAAGCCTTCTGTCAGTGTGGTCTGAGGGTTTATCAGCTGGTTTATTCTTGTTAGGATGTTATTGTAACCCTAAGCACAAAAAAAGTCTTTGTCAGCTCTGCTGAGAGCCAGACATGTTTATATGTTTTGCAGGGACACTTTGCTTAAGTAAATGTAACAGTACAAGTGTTCTGGGTGACTCTCGGTGAACCCTAAAGAGGCAGGAGAAGGATTTTCTTTTCCTTTTTCTGAGAAGAATACCGGGTAATTTGAGTCCTTTAGAGAATAGAGAAGTAAGTCCTGCAGTTTGTATTTGCAATGAAACATCTGTGCTTGTGTTGAGGCCCATTAACCTCAGTGGCACACGTCAGTTAAGAGTTTTAATGATGGAGATCAGATTCCAGGATCCAGTCTAAAGCAGGGTTGTGACAACAGACTGTGTGTGGGTATTAAAAGCAAAAGTTGTAAACGCACAGCAGAGATGGCAGCTGGAGAAGTTCTTGCAAAGGAGGATAAGTGTGAATGGTAGGAAGAAAGGAGCCAAAGGAAAAATGGGCTGAAAAACACTCCTGACTGGAATCTATTGATCTATTTACATCTTCTTGCTTGATTATATTAAAATTTAGTTTATAATGATGTAACACTATCCAAACAAAGTACTTGTATTAATTGTCAGAGGGATGGCCTCCTCTACCAAATGAATGTGTGTTTCCATTTCTAATCTGCCTTGGAAGCTGAGCACGTATCTTTGCAATGCTGATGTCTTACTATGTTCAATAACGTTATTGTTGCTGTATAGGGGGCGGGAGCAGGATTGCTGGACTTGGACTCACTAATCTTCTTTGCCAAATTCAGAAGAGGAAGATTTGGTCTAGATATTCTTATTCATAGATGCCTCCTGCCTACAATGTCTAGAATGTTTTGCTGTTTTCCCACCCTGATGTTTAGAAACAATAAATACATTACCTATGAAGCCAGTTTTCCCAGGCCCTAACAGCTGTGGAAGTTCCTGACTAGGCAAGAAAGGCTGCCAGTGGTAGTCTAGTCAGAAAAAAATATGTTGTTCTTCAAACACTTACAGACAGTGAAATTTCACTGTTAATTTTGCATACTGCTGTGTTTGTGGTTATAGTCATATTTTATTCTGTTTAGGTATGCGCTATTTGGCACATAGAGGTCTCTGTTTGATTTGTATTTCAACTGAAAATATCAGAACTTGCAACACAAAATCCCAAGTTTGTTGAGGTCTAGACATAATGGGGGATCTGGAAGAGCCTTTTGACCATGAAAGTTAAGCACATGACTGTATGATTGTGTATAACAAAATCCATCAGGAAGATTCGTGACTGTCCAGAGATAGTTAAAAAGTATAGTTTTAACAAGGCTGAAAAGCCACATGAAACTTTGTCAAGTTAAATTCCACACCAGCTCTGATTTTGACACACTTCCCATGCCTTGAGTTGACATTCCAAAATTCTGTGTGATTTGCAAAATATCTGTAATTAGTAAGTGTGGCTGGACACACACCCACTTCAGTCAGGGGATTGTCTGTATGAGGAGATATGAAGCTATTCTTGTATTTACTGTCACCATTCTGTTAAATGGACTTCAGTAAAAAAAACAAAAAACAAAAACAAAAAAAACCCCTGCTTGTCTGGTGGGGTATATTAAGCCCCAGAGAAGCAGAGGCTTCTTTAATATTCCCTTAAAGCCCCAAGCCTGCAGGCAATATTAAATGGGGAGTTCCACTAGTTAGAAGCATACTGCTGCCCTTAGTCTGAAGGCATACTGTAAATTCATTCCTTGTTACTACCTTTAACTCACCTCAGGAAACAGCTGATATCTTCTTCAGTGCTGTTTAAAATAGCCTACACTGTACCTGAACAAATCTTTTGCCTCTTGCCTGCTTTTTAGCTACTAAGTTTATTATTATTATTATTATTATTATTATTATTATTATTATTGTCTTTCATAGGCAGATAATATTCTCTCAGCTGATGGAGTTCTAGTATGAAAATAAACAGGCAGATGGTAAATGCTTTTCTAGCCTACCTTTGTAGTTGGAGTGTGTTTCTTTTCCAGCTGTGTTAAAAGGAACAAGTTACTGCTTGGATAATAATCTAATTATTTTACCTTTTCCTCTTGTTTTCTCAAGAGGAGAGTTGTCCAGACCCAGTATGGAAGAACACAATGGCTCTGCAGAGACTCCCCCGCTGAGACAAGGGCGGCACAGTGCTGTTAAGTGTGGGTGGCTGCGGAAGCAAGGAGGCTTTGTCAAGACCTGGCACACACGCTGGTTTGTTCTCAAGGGTGACCAGCTTTACTATTTCAAAGACGAAGATGAAACCAAGCCCTTGGTAAGTGAAAGGAGGAGATAGGATGGGAAGTGAGGGAGGAAAATAAGTTAACGCAAGCAGAATTCTCTGCTCTTTAAAAAACCAAACCTCTCAGTCTTTCTCACTGACTCAGTACAACTTGGGACATTGATTACAGTGAATACAAAACTGAGTCAGGCCTTGGCAGTTAGCATGGTTTCCTTGTCAGACTTGTTTCTAAAGTTTCCTTTTCCAGGTCAGGTTTTCTCATTGCAGCATTTTAAAGGGGGTGAAGTGTACATGAAGTTCAAGTAGCAAATGTCAGTCTTGATTGAGGCAGATGAATAAGCTGTATTTGAAAAGGTACTGTTTATTTTTCTACTGTTTAAAATGTGGAGTATCCCTGCTTTGTTTCTTCCCAAATTGGAAATCCTGTGAGATTGTAGCCT
Source organism: Phalacrocorax aristotelis (assembly GCF_949628215.1). NCBI lineage: Eukaryota > Metazoa > Chordata > Aves > Suliformes > Phalacrocoracidae > Phalacrocorax > Phalacrocorax aristotelis. The sequence continues at coordinate 14,513,436 of NC_134279.1, forward strand.
GAATACATTGCCATCTGTAATGTGGAACAGACTGCTGTCTGTTCTGTTGCGGTGATTTACTGCTCCTAATCTATTTTCTTATTTATTTAGCTTTTTCACCAGCAAGCTTTAGGGTTGCCTATCTCTAGAGTGCCATAAGAATAGATTAAATAATGCTGCCTTTCAGGTCAGGGCAGGCCTGAGCCTCTAAGATAATAAATTAAGAGAGAACTTGTGCTAGCACCTATAGGAGTATGATAATTCTATGTGTTAATAATTTCTTAGATGCTTGTGACTTCAGAAAAATCTCTGACATCTGTGAGTTTCCTCTGTGCAGATATTAAAATGTAATCGCACTTGTATTTTATAAGCCTACTAAATTTTTGATGGTGTACCTTTATGTGGCATTTCGCAGGGAGTTCTCAGAGATGTAAAGCCCATCTAATCCAGCTTCCTGTATGGAACAGATCATGACACTGTCAAGCTTTACAGCTTGCATTATGGTGCACCTGTTGAGAAAACTGTTCAGTCTTGAGGTAGTCATTCCCAAAGAAGGTTCTTGTATGAGTTAGTTTCTAAGTACCAATATCACAGCCTTGGCAGCTGTTTGCCCTTAAAATTATCTCAGATAGTATAGGTTAATAAAATAACACACCACACATTTACAAATTAGTGTGGATACTTTGAATATGAAATAGCCAATATTTCTGGGAAATCAAATGTAGCTTTCACTATATATATTTTGTTAATCAAGAGTGTAAAAAGCAGACATCAAAATAAAAATATATATGGGTCAGAGCCTGGGTTTCCAGTATACAACTCCGCTTCCTACCACTTGACAGCTGCCAGGTATGTTTGCATGCAAGGACTTCATTGCATTTTGAGAGGTGAAACAATGCTGTATTGCATGGAGCACTATGGAGGCCAAATTATCATCTTGTCTGTCTGCCACTGACCTGTGGGATGACTTCAGAAGATCCTATTGACTTTGCTGCTTCCCTGATGTGAAATGGAGGTGGTGATTCTGATCTTCTGATACCTTTGATAGGTTAGGTAGCAGTTGATAAAATAAATGTTTGTTTGGGTTTTCCATTTAAGTCTCAAATAAGTTCATAAAGACACCCGGAGAGACAAAGGGCAGTGGGGAGAAGTGCCAACAGAAGTGTAACTTAAAATATGCCAATAGGTTTGGAAAATGAATGGACCTGTCCAAATTACGATAAGCCAATAGCTCACCTTGGTGTAGATTTGGAATGTTTTTGAAGCAAACTGCACAAATATCAGTTCCTGAAATATGTCCCAGGTTCAATGCTATGTACAGAAATGTGATTTTTTCCCATTTAATTACATTGAAGGGTTTGTTGCATGAGCTTTGACAAGAAAACCACCTTGACCTGCTGGGAATCCTGTTGTTCTTACTGTGGAGAGCTAAAGCAAAGAACTCCACTGATACAATGAATTTTCAGTGCATAGGAATATCATTAGGAAATGGCAAGCAGTATTTTGGTATATTGTTATACTAGCCATGTAGCATTGGGTCTGTATTTAGGATGAAGACCCGTTTATTCACTACTGGTTTGTACAATCTGTACAATGTACAATTGTACAGTAATTCTTTTAGACAATAATATAATGGAAGACAGGTTATGAGGTCCTTTTCCAAATCAGATTGTAGTCTTTATTTTGTTTACTGATAGGTTGTGTTTGAAAGGAGGCAGAGAGTGGTGATTACTTGTCCTGGGGAATGCTCTATTTGACACCTTGTGTATATATATTTATAGAAGGTGGAAGAACTATAGCAGGAGAAGACAAGACAGGCCAGTGAGTTTATGTTCATAGCCTTAATGCAGATTAGAGAAAAGCAGAATCCAGTTTCTGGTGTGAATTCAGCAGGTGTCCTGAGCACCGGTCTGCCTAACATTTGGGTTCTGTCCAGTCTGTACCAGAAATTACGCCATGATGTTTGCATTTTTTGAAAGCGATGGAGATGTGAATGGAATTGAATTTCAGAAAAATATTATCTGTCAGACTTCATTCTACAAGTGACTGTGTATAACAGGAGTAAAGAAAAGAAATAACATCTTGTGTCTAAAGCATAAGTAAATGCTTTGGAATTCCTGACACATTTCCTGCTAGTAATATAGGTGGCTATCACATACACTTTAGTCAATGTGTGTACATCTCCTTGGTGTCAGACTATTAAATTTAAAAGTCATTAACTATCAGTGTGAGTGTGGGAAAATGTCTCTGCCAAACTGTGTCAGATGCCTACAGGCACACAGAGCTAGTGAAGGACAAGAGGAGAAAGCAGTGCACAGCTGTTAGTCTTAGAGTTAAGGCCAGGGAATTGTTATTGTTTCTTTATCATCATCAAACACAAGAATCTTTCCCTTGTAATATTTTATCAGTAAGAATAGCACCTATTTTTTGCTCTGATATCCTTGAAATGTCTCTGGGGATCTGATGAAAACAGCATTTTCTCTTTACTGAAGATGCAGGTATGGATAGCAATAATCTAGTTTATTCTAGAAGACAAAAAACCTAACAAGTGAGCAAGCCATGTGAAGAAATAAAATCTGATTTCTGATAATTCTGTGTGATTTTTACTTCTTGGAAGTGATACTGGATTTTGCCTTGTTAATTCTTTTTACTGTCTTGGTAAGTCACCTTACTCATGACAGCCCTCTGTGCTTTAGAAAGCTAGTATTATGCTAGATCTGAAAGTCAGCTATCCAAGCTTGAAATGCGGGCAGCTGAAAGAAATTGGCATTTAGCATTCCCCATTTCACAATACAGTTATTGTTTAAATGTAGCCTATGATGAAAATTTATTTCTTGCTTTCTTCTCGGCCTATGGTTAGCTTCTCCAGCTGTGTCTGGGCTGGCCTGGTCTTAACTTAAGAAGGAAAGAGGAAGTCAGTGCCTTCTCAGTGAGACAGCATGCTTTTTCTGTGGTTTTGTGAGCAGCAGGAGGGAGCTTCCAAGCATCTTCTCCTTGTTGCAGCTTTGCTGCTACACTCTCCTGGTGTTACTGGGGAATTGAGTTCATGGGTGCAAATCTAGTGTCGTGGTTTAGCCCCAGTCAGCAACCAAGCACCATGCAGCCGCTCGATCACTCCCCCCTGGTGGGATGGGGGAGAGAATCGGAAAAGTGAAAGTGAGGCAACTCATGGTTTGAGATAAAGACAATTTAACAGGTAAAGCAAAAGCTGTGCGCAGAAGCAAAGCAAAACAAGGAATTTATTCACTGCTTCCCATGGGCAGGCAGGTGTTCAGCCATCCCCAGGAAAGCAGGGCTCCATCACGCATAACAGTTACTTGGGAAGACAAACACCATTACTCCAAACGTCCCCCCTTCCTCCTTCTTCTTCCCCAGCTTTATATACTGAGCATGACATCATATGGTATGGAATATCCTGCTGGTCAGTTTGGGTCAGCTGTCCTGGCTGTGTCCCCTCCCAGCTTCTTGTGCACCTGGCAGAGCACAGGGAGCTGAAAAAGTCCTTGGCTGGTGTAAGTGCTACTTAGCAACAACCAAAAGATCTCCACATTATCACCACTGCCTCCAGCAAAAATCCAGAACATAGTCCCACACTAGCCACTACGAAGAAACTTAACCCTACCCCAGCTGAAACTAGGACATCTAGGTAACCTGTACTGATGAAGCATCACTGATATGAGGTTGTAAAAGAACAAGAATGGGCAAGTTCATCCAGTCAAGACAGTGTTATAGGCTTAGGCACATATTTAATGTCATTGCCATTCAACTTGGTTTATGGACTTGAATTTGAGGTGTGTACAGGAGAGAGATCTTAAAGGACTATGAACTAACCTTCAAGAAATCCTTTTTAGTATATGCCTGAAAGCAGACGATGATCTCCTACTTCATTTTATATCCCATTCTGAACATTTTCACATGCATTTTTTATCCTCTAGATCTTGTTAAGCTCTGAACTGTTTGGCGTAAGTAATGCTAAACAGTATTCAGTGACTCATAGGTTCTTAGATGAACCCTGGGAAGGGACAGCAGATTTGAATGCTAAGGTGTGAATCTTAAACGTGGCATTTGAATTCGTCTTTGACTGAAACTGAGTAAGTGGCAGCTGGAATCTTAAGTACAGGTCACCGTTTGTCTGTAAGGGAAAGACTGTCTCTGAGGTACAAAAAGAATATATTTTGAAGTATTGCTTTCCAGCAAAATATGTGCTTCCCATTTAATTAAATTTGTATAAAAATTTCATTGACAGAAAATCCATTTAATGGCATTAATAGGAAACATAACAAATTTCAGTTGCATTTTTTAATTACAGTAAGGCTTTTAATGAATGCGTTAAATAGAAATTGATATAACAGTTAAATAAGTTGAAACTTAGCCTGTCAGTAGGGGAAGTCTTTCAGTACTAGTATTGAATATGATTAAAGATTGAACATCATGCTTTTTTTACAATTTAAAAGGGAATGGATAATATTTCTGGGTGGAGGGTAAAAATCTAATTGTATGTGCACTTTAGAACTACATCACAAGAAATGGCAATCTGTCGTTGTTGCCTAGAGGATTTTCAGTAAGGGTGATGAGAGTATCATTCACTCTGGTCCTTGTCTTTGGAAAGCCACAAGAACCAGCTTTTTTGTATTTACTGTACTTACTGAAGAGCAGCGTAGCAAGCAAAACAGCTTCTCAGTAGATACTGCTTTGAATTCGAAGAGCAGTTCTTGTGGTCTTGTGTAGGGGAGGATATAAAGCACCAAATGTCTGCACACTTGGCTTTGTTGGGTCTTGCTCAGAACTCCACCTTTCAAATTCAGGGACTTGATGTGAAAACACCAAGGACCAGACCACTGATTATTATTTTTTTAAATTTCTAAGCAAAACACTTCCTATTAGTCTAGGACACAGAAACAGTCTTGGGATGGACATGTGCTACTGGGTGAACCCTCACCTGCGTAGGGGCAGTGCTTTAAAATACTGAGTTACTTAAAACCTACTGCAAACTGTAAGACAGAAATTAATCAAATACAATTATGCAGGTGTCACAAGATATGTGGGGGGTTGATAGAGAAAGCATGCTTCTCAGGAATTTCACTGGAAACTTAATATGCTGGATGTAATTATATAGCATTTTCTTGAGATCAATAGTGATGTTTCTCCGTGATGACAGGATTTACCAGAAAGGCTTTCTATTATTGGCTACTGGATACATTTTTTGAGGGTGGTGAATATGGAACTTAAAAAACAAATATAAAGCCTCCACAAAAAATCCATCACAAAGCACATCTTAAACAGTTAATGTTGAATGCAGTGGAATGGAAGGATGTCCAACACACCTTAAGCAAAGGTTTTAAAAAGTCAAATGACATGGTGTTCTGCAAAGGCAGTCAGCTGCCAGTGACTTCCTGAGACAGTAACATGCTCTGGAGCAGTCCTGATAAAAAGGTTTCCAGCTGGTCTTGCTGAGCTTTGTCTAAAAAAATATGAAGTAGACAAGAAATAGTGGCCCCATTTTTCAGACATCTGAATAGAGCCTCCTTGTGACTGACTGTACGCACCCTAATAATTTCTGCTTGTGGAGCGCTTGTTGGGTAAACTTGCACTGTGGGTTGCAGCAGAGCAGTTGGCTTGCACTGAGCTTGGCGCAGTCGTGGCCTGGTGGGTTTTTGCTGTCTTGTCATTCAACAGTCTGGAGTGTGATCTCCTTTATTTTCTTTCCCTTCATGGCTTTTGCCTTTGCATAAGCTCACTAAAGTAAGGTACTGCTCATTGCAGTTTTGAACGCGTCGTGCAAACTAGAAACGGATTTTGGGTTAGCGATGTGTTCCTGGTGTAATGATATTTTCAGTTTCTTGAAAAGCGTAGTTGAAGGAAGAGAAGCCTCTGTGTAACATACCTTTCTATTTATGACAAGTGCATTTTTTTCCTTTCTGATCATTCTTGACCTCCATCCACTGCACATAAGGTCTCTCGAGTTTTAAACTGAAAATTAACTTCTTAACTCTATCACTGATTGAATTTCAGGTGAGGCAAGAAGAGTTGTTTCCTGTCTGATGTGAGTAGCAGAATCTCATGCTTTTTTTCCATGTGGGGCACAAACAGATATTACCTGGCATGCCAACAGGCAAAGCAATCTAAAGCCTGATCTTTCTCTCATAGTGACCTGCTACAGTGGTGGCTGTTCAGTGCAAAAAGTGAAGTGAAAGCCCCAAAACTGCTTTGGGCCTTTTTTATGGGTTTTCAGGGAATGACTCCCCAAGTATATGAATAAAAGCAGGCTTTTGCAACTCAAGCAGTGAAATTTCTGGAACACAAGGGTGGTTATTGAAGGATAGGTCTTAACTTTTATATGCAGTAGAAAGTTCTGCTATTTCTAATACCTGTGTGCCTTTGTAAATTTTTAGGTCTTTTATTGCTGCAGGTTTCAGCAATTTATTCATAGAGACACTTTTTTTTACTGCAATTACTTATGTCAGTGCTATTAAGGTGTAATACACTTTGGTCAGTAGATACCCATGGGAATTTTGTACAAAAGAGATTAGTGTGATAAGGCTAAGTTTATTTGAAACCAGAGTGTTTCTCATGCTATTATTCTGTTGCTTGGGAAAGGTTTCTCAAATTCTCAGGACTGAATTTCTGTCCTCATCCTGAAACAAATAGCCACAAGGTCAGTCACATAGGTGCTCAACTTGGAGGTGATCAAATTCCAACTTTAATCCCCTTCTCTGCTTCTTACAGACCAAAAATGTGAACTTGAATTTTCAGTAATTGTTCTTTGTTTTGTTCCTTTGAAAAACTTTGGAGGCCTTGGGCTTGGCCCAGTAGGAGTCTTAAAAATTTTCACAGGAAGAAAAAGGGTTTCTCCTCCAGTATTAACTGCCATGCTAATTACAGGACTGTCACTAAACACCATGCAAGGTTATGGATTCTGTGCCAAAATCAGGCAATTCTTAGTCAGTGTTTTGCCCCAGTTTATGCTATTGGAAATTCAGTTCCCCCACGAAGATGTTTTTTAAGTTTCAGTGCAACGCAAGGAGTATTCAGTGTCTCTCTTAGCTTTGCACGTAGCAGTTGTGTCATTGTGACTCTACGGGTAACAGCTACAAACTAGTATCCTGCTATTGTACTGATTAATTTAAATCTGCATACTGCATTCCTGAGGACTTGTAGATTTTCATTCTCCCTGAAAGTAAGTGAATTTTCAAAACACCTCTCAGGTGCAGTCTTTGTCCTTCTTGCATTGCTGCTGTTTTGTCCCTTCAGAACCATGTCTGACTCCAGCTTCCACTGGGTCTTTCCTTTGCCTCCAAATACATTGGCTGGTGACATAACTGCCCCCCTTCTCTCCAAGTATCTATAGCATTTATAAAGGGCCAGCTTTACGGTTGTTGCTCTCTGGCATGGTTCAGTGTCTCCATTCCATCTGAGGACTTGGAAAATAACAGAAAAAGTTAGCTTCCTACTCCCCATGCCCCCAGCAGTTCCACTATCTGCCTGAGTAGATCTTCAGTTTAAACTCAAACTAAAAGTTTGTAAGTATTTTCCACAATCAGCCTCTTTGAAGCATTTTGACACCCACCTGCCCCACCCCCCCCCAAAAAAAAAAAACAACCAACAACCAAACAGTGGGCCTAGATGCTGTGCAAATCTGAGAACGTTGTCTATCTCCTTTTAGGCTTCAGAAAACCAGTCCAGTGACTGAAGTTCAAAATACCTGAGTTGAGACAGTTTTGTAGGTGGGATTCATGGTGTTCGGATTTGTGTATTCCACTGGGGCTTTTTGTTGTTATAACCAAACTCAGAAAGTCAGGATAGTAAAGAAAAGATGATCCCACCTGAGTCTGCCTGTTTATATGGCGGGCAGTGCAGCCCCAGGTCCTCTTCCAAAGCTATTTGGGAACAACAAATACATGTTTCCAGACTTCTATGTCTTCAGTCAATCCCAACTGGGAAATGAGTTTTAGTAAATATTTTTATAATAGAACAAAGCAAAATTGCTTCATGCCTATGTGTGCATTCAGAGCTAAAGCTCTCAAGTATGCTACCATGTGTTGTATAAACTGTGTGTTTAATTAGACTCAGCTAACAGCTGCTGATAGATTGGAAAATATGGGTGCTCTAATAAGATGCAAACTAGCAGACATCATAATTTCAGTTCTTGGTGGCCAGTGCATCTGCTTAGTCCAAATGTTGAGAGAACTGCCCCCACCTTTGGCTTTGTGGGACCAGGTAACTAGCTTGTTTGTAATAGCTTGCTAACTCTTAAGTAAAGTTAAACCCATATCACACTTCACTGCGTTTCATGGATGAGCAATACTTCCAAATATAAGAAGCCACTACATGGTACAAAACTGCTTTTCCATGGTGGTGCGGCTGCCCAGTCTGTAACTGTGTTGAGTCTTGCATTTCTTTTTATGCTTGCACCATCTTTCCATCACTTCTTTCCTCTCCATTTCTGCCTTGTGCCAATTGACAGGGTTTGGGGCAGGCTTTTCTCTGTTGCCTGACAGATGAAAAGTGCATTTCTGGTGGATGCTAATGACTGTATATTTAACAGGTTAATGAAGTTGTGTGGAGAGGAGTAAGGACAGTGTCAGGCTGCTACTGGTTAAAAAAATATACCTGATGTTATGTTGTGATGGTTGTCATTGACTGTCTTCTTACTACCACCTTGCCTGAAAGACTGCTGATCAAAATTCCTAATCATGCAGTGGTTTTGTATTATCAACTCCAGGGCAGAGTGCCTTTTCTCATATTCAGTCGGGCAGCAATGATCTGCTCTAGATGTTTCTCTTTAGCTTTCTTTGCTTAATTACTGTTGTACCAGTAGATTAAAGCAACTAATGTGAATACCACTACACAGCACCTGTGGGGGCATAAGGTGAAATTCTGTGGAAATCAATCTCCAAATACATCTTTAAGTAAATTTAATGCTTTCTCTTCCAAGCATATATGGAGCCTTAACCATTATAAAAGTAAAGTTTATTTTTGCACTCCATTAATTTGGGCAGCAGAGGCTATGTAATAAGTTTGTTTTGTCTAAGGGCAAACATATGAGATAATGAAAAGATACAGATGATGTGTTTTGGAGCCTGACTGATCAAATTCAGTGACGTTTGATTAAATCATAACCTGGAGCTGCTGCAGGTAGCTTCTAGTTTAGTGTATGCTATTAAGAGAATGCTTGAGATGTGAAAAAGTTCAACTGGTGCTGCATCTTGTGTAGGCTATAGATAACATCACTATTTAAAGAAATCCTAGGTGCGCTTGCTTATTTCCTTGCATATTGCTAAGGGACTTACTTAATGTTGTTGCTGTAGTAACTGAGGACCAGTTTTAGCAAACATTTTTAGCAGCATTTATACAAGTCCGCTGATTTCAGCTTCATTCAGCTGAGCTGCATATATGCTTTTCCGTGGGAGCTTTGGCTGATCACATGAAAAATTACCTGAATCCCATGCAAGTTCAAACGCAGTGAAATGGTAAATACATGGTATGTAACATAGACTGGGCAAAAAGCCCTCCCTCAGTGTCTTGGTTATTACAGCCTTCGGGTTGCCACGTGTTCCCTGACAAGCTAAGCCAGACGTTTCAAATTCCTTTGTACAGAACAAGTTTATGAAAATGGCCATCACAGGTGGTATTTGTGTTGGCAGCCTCAGAACAGAGGCCAAGGGTTGAATGGTAACAGAAGCAGCTAAATTAACTTCTAATGCTGGAGGGACATCCTTTTCAGCAGACTTGCAGTACAAAAGTTGAGCTAACAAACAAAAGGTTTCTCTGTTACTGCTTGGGCTACAGAATAAACCCCATTAAAAGCCTATGTAGCTACCCACAAAGAGCTGCTGCTCTGAGTGAGTAATTGCAGCATCTCCAAGAAAAAGCAAATGCTTTTAACTCTTGAATAATGACCACAAGCAATTGAAGAGTACTAAGGGCTTTCATAGACACAGGCATGTGTTTTGGAAGCCTGTTGACATGAACTGAGCATTAGTGTAATGATCTAGTCATGCAGGTGATAGAAAACAGACACCAGGCTGTGATTTAAGTAGTAAGCTGATGCTTTAGTAAGCCACAAAGTGTGCATGTGCCAGAATACAGTGGAGAACTCACAAGAGTCATCTTCTATGATGGCTCAGCAATGTAGAATTTCCTCACTTAATCCAAAGGTTTCAGCTCTGTTTTAGGCCTATTCATCTGCCCCTTTTCCCTCTGTGTTTCCATAACATCTGTTGCTTCAAACTTGTTTTCTTTTCTTCCTGTAAGCAAAGGCAAAATGGCAGGTCTCCTTTACTTTGGAGGAATGACATGTGCTAGACATGTGAAGGATGGGGAGCAATGAAAAGCCTGCATGCCATGGTCCTATATCTATTAGAGTAATCAGTGTGTTTCTGTCTTTATGCTGTGAGGAGCAGAGAGGCCGTCCTTCAGGCTGCCCACTTGGTCTTTGGTGAGGACTAACTAATTTTTTTTTGTTGTTTAATCAGAGCTTTAGTATCCTAAAAATGCATTTTAAAAAGCAAAAACACTCTAGCAGGATGGAAAAAAAAAGTGAGCAGCTTGAAAAAACCATGGAAGTATTTAGATGTTTTGGAGCCCAGTGAGAATGACACACACTTTCAGGTTTTTTCCTCTTCCTTCTTTGCCTTTTCCTCACTTGAAGAGCAATAAATAATGCTCCATATCTGAAGAAGAGGTTTAGTATTTGTGAGGAGAAAGAATATTGTTAAAAACTTCTGTCATCCTTACTAAAGTTACCATTTGCCACATACTGCATAGTGTTAAGGTGCCAGATTTCCTCCCTGGGCTTAAAAGTGATACTTATCCCATTGTGTACCAGCAATTACTGAAACTCTGTTTAGCTTTTGCAAGCTGAAAGTATGTGTAGCAAATTATTTATATGTTGTGTTTCTCCTGATTTTTTTCAGCAAATGAAGTTGTTGCTCAGTACACTTTATTATAAAACCATTCATTTCTAATATGAAATCACTATCCATGAAGTATCTGGGAGTGAGCTTCACAGGTTTTCTTGATATCTTTTGTTGAATGCAGTATTACATCTTCATGTGCATACTCTTAAATCCATCATAATGATATAGTTTCCTGTAAGTGAGACAAATGATGTGCTATGTAAACCAACTTTTATGTGTTACAGAAATAATCCCTTTTCAACAGGGGAAAGATTGCCTAGAGGAACTTTTTGAGAAAACACCTCATGAGAAATGCTAGCACGATTGGTATTAGTTAGAACTCCTGTTAGCACTTCTCTGAAAACGATAAAGAAAAAAGCCAGAGTGAGAGCAATCTGTTTTCACGATTCCTTACATATATGTTTAAGAGCAGAGAGACTGGCCATGAGTAGAGCTTGGATGAGACATACAGCGGTGTCAGGAAAGAAAAGGATGTGTAACAACATGAAATTCACTGTGCTGTAACCTTCTTTGTCCCTCTCAAGAATGCCAGATCAGTCTCGTGAGCTTCAAACCTGCTTAATTTCCTTTAAATGGTGTGTTAAATTCCATACAGTATCAAAACTCTTCTGTCCTGGCGTATCTTGCCAGGAGTGAAAAGCTACATGGGGGTGAGGCTTAGCAAGATCTGTGTAACAGTGGACTCCTGAAGGTATATTGTTTGGTATAAGAATTCACAGGTTAGTCTGGAAAAAGTCCAATGTTAGATTTCATTCACAGTCTAGGCTGTAAAACATACATGTTGCATTTAACTTACTTCAGATCAACAGATCTTTTCCCTTTTGCTTCCTGGGTTTGATTGTTATTCCAGATGTGTTTCTTCACTTTCTTACTGTGTTTATATAATGTCATTTAAATAACCAACACTATATGGGAAAAAGAAGTATGAGTTACAGCTGAAAAATAAAACATACAGAGCCTCTATATCAGCCTTTTTGACGTACTGAAGTTTTTGGCTTTCAATTTTCTGGTCAGTTGCCTCATTTTTGAATGGGTTAACTGGAGGGTACAGAGGAAAATAAATCTTCAGTAGTTTATAATGTGACAATAAAGAAATGCATAAAATAAGTTTCTACCTTCTGGTTTGTACCAAGGTGAAGGCAGAATCTGCCATTGTATGACTAATCAAGCTGTTCTCAGTTGCTGACAAGGATTCACATATCTTATGTTGAGGAGATGCTAGAGAAAAAATGGTGAGCTTTTTTCCTTAAAATAACAAGCACTTGTTCCAATAAAAAGTCTACGTCTAGCAAACATCAGTGCTATCACTGGCTCTTGTAGGCTGTGGAGCGGTTTTCACTGGAAAGAGAAGACCCAGTCCTTCTTTTTCCTCTGCAAGCAGGAGCTTTACATTTTCCAAGGCACTTCTGACTTTGCAGCATGAAAACCCAGCCTTTACTCAAGTGTGAAAGCAGGATTTTAGGACCAGTGCATGATGACCCTTGGTTTTAGGTGATACTTCTTACAAGGTCTGTGGATGTGTTTGTGGTTGCAATAAACAGATTACATTCAATTTTAAAAACAAACAGATGTGCATAATAGCACGTTTTAACCTCTTTAGTGTAATAGCTAGTCTAGTAAACACGGTGATTATTTTGGTGTCCCTTTGCTACACTGGAAAGAAGTATCCAATTAACTGAGTGAAGAAAACACATCTTCTGCTCCAAATGCACAAAAGGCTGATTTAATGTCTAAATCTGAGAGTATTTAACATTGTGGGTAAAGCTAATTAAGCTGTTAAGCTGACATGATGAAAACAGATTAAAACTAAGATAGCCATTCCTGGCTTTTATTTACAACACAGCTGTATTCTTGCACTTTTTTGATATGATGACTCATATATCTCATACATAAGTACAGTAGTATTTCTAATGAAATGTTTAATTAAACAGAAGGAAGGTCTGCTAGGTTAAATGGTTGCTGCTTTTCTTGGTATCCCAGAAGATGACAGCATTGGGACTTCTCACGGTTCTTTCTGCCCTGCTGAAAATACCAATGTAATATTCAGAGTAGCTGTATATGTGAGTTGTTGTTCTTTGAATCATTGGAGCAGTTTTGTCCTAACTCAAGCAGTGTTGCGTATGGAATCTGTACTACAGATGTGTGTCTCAATGTCTTTTCCATTTCCAGGGGTCCTGCTCAATTTGCTGCCTCTGCATATTTCTGGGTAACATGGGGTCTCTGTTACAAAGCCAGCAGTACTGGTACTGCTGTTAAGACACTAGGTTTCAGAAGTTAAAAGGGTTTCATTAGTTGAATGATGCATATGTACTGTATTTACAGAAACAATATTTTCCCCAAATATACCAATGTTTCTCAAATACTTTCCTTCCTGAGTATATTTCAGTATCAGACATTTAGTACAGCTCTCAAAAGCATGGTAATTCAGTTGTGTGATGTTCTCCGTAATGAAAGCCATATGACTTGCATCCAGTGCAGTGATCAACAGTTGTATGTGTCCAGTATGCTACAGGACTCTAGAAGTGCAGGATGCTTTCCAGACTCTCTTCTCTTACTTCAAAAGGCTTGAGTTCATCTGTGTACCTAAGCAGGTATTCCTTCAAAAGCTTACAGGTTACGCTGTTATCCAAAAGAAAGTATTGCCATTGAAGAGAAGAGCAAGGTTGTGTACTTAACTGGATTGAATTCTGCCAGAAAGTGTCCATTCTTTTGTTTGGTTTTAATTTATATTGTTTTCTCCGTTGTAAATGTCCACAGTGTGCTCCTGCTTGTCTCCCTCCCTGTCCCATTGCACTCTGCTTTGGGAGAGGAGCAGAGCTGGGGAAGTAGGAGATAAGCAAGGGTGAAAGGCCCTTAAGTACTGTTCACACTTGGCTTCCTCTAGCAGCATCCATGTGTCAGGACTGAGACCATCTGCAGGACACTGATGGATTTCTATCACCCCTGTCCCACCATCTCTTTGCTGCTAGAATGGGAGTACAGGTGGAAAGACAAGAGGAGGTGGATGCAGCCCAATACTGGGATCCCAGTGAGAAAGTGCTTTGTGGATCTAGTAGCTCAAATGTGAACTAGTTCACTTGACATTTGCAGCTTGCAGACTGTATTTGAGCTGGCAGCGTTGAGAGGGTGCAAGCAAGTGGAATTTCGGAGAGAGATTAAATACATGCATGCAGAGCTGTGCAGTTTTTTTCAGATGAGGGGCTTGAATGTAGTGCTATAGGAGTTTGGACACAAATGTAAGCATGACCTTGGGAGGGAGGGTGAAGTGGTCAAATGGCCTGTATGAGAAAATTTAGCTGTGCTGTGTAGGCTCAAAGAATGTAACCTGAGACTGAGGGAAGGGTATGTTAAATGAGAGGCTAGAGAACAAGACCAGGGTTTCACAGCAGGTGTGGGGAGGAAGAGCTGGACTTGCAGACCTAAAGAGCTGGTAAGACTTTCATTAGTCTGTTAACCACCATTCTGCACATTCTATCAGTTTGCTTCAGAGGATAATTATTTGCTTGCATTATTTTGCTTGGCTCAGCTTGTGAGCCACAGTGTGCACCTGCAAATGACATTAGTTTCAGTGTTTGGCTTGTAGTGCTTTCTCATAAAAGACTTCAGCCACTATTGTTTTTAAAACCTTAGGCAGCTCATGAAGGTATGCTCTGTGGATGATACAGGGACAAAGGGGCTTTTTTACAGAATGCTCTCTAAGTCTCAGTTTGTAGACACTTTTAAATTAATGTATGACAATAGAATAATAATGTTAAACAAACCAGACATCAAAACGCCAAGGCATTTCTGAGATGTTAGAACGATACATATACTTCTCTCAAATCGGTGGTAACGCCAGCAATGGGACAAATGGCTGCTGAAGAATGAAACCGGCTAAAGGCCACCCCACCCCCACCCCCATTTTTCTGTGAACTGTGTCCAGCAGGTCCCCAGTGTGTTGCAAAATGTTCAGGAAGAGCATAAGGGCTTTTTATGTAGGGTGGCTGGGAATAATAGATACTATCCAGAAAAAAATTGCTGCACATTGTGGAGTTCATTAATGCATGTGTAGTCAGCAAGAAGGTTGAATGACAGATTTCTCTATCAACTGCTTACACAGACAGCTGACAATTTGGCCAGTGTGTGCCCAGCAGGAGTGAGGTGGTAGAGAGTCCCTCTGGAGAGGAAAACTGTGATCGTCTGCTTTGAGAGATGCAATGGTCAGGGTTAGAAGGGGAGAGAAAGAGAAGTCTGCAAGTACTGGGAGAAGACTCTCCCATGTGACCCAAAAGGTGATGTTGCAGGTAGCATTTGCTCTGCCTAACTCATTTCAGGAAGAGATTAGTGAAGGGATACAATTATCTGTGTGCAATTTCAGAAAGCCCATGTAAATTTTTCCTATGATAGTGCTGGTGCATATCTCTCAAATAGTAGCAGTGTCACCAGGAGCAGGGAATGCCATTATCACCTGCGCTCTTCAGGGCACTATGTGGAGGAGAGGGGGAAGGAAGGTTTCAGGAGGCGTTGCTGAGCTCAGACTGGCTGTGGGTCTGGCTGGATTTTGGGCAGTAGTGGAGTTGAGCTGGGGAGGAGGCAAGAACCTGTGCTTCTCTAAGAGAAGAGTTTACATGGTAAAGACTGTCAGGATGGAAAATGCTGAAGATAGTACTTTCATGGAAGTGTGTTAGAGATGAGTCTTTTGACTTCCTCTCTGAAGTAGAAGTGATCCCGCACGATGCTTTGAAGCTCCTGGTTCACATTACTTTCCAAATGAATCCAATGTTTTTCTATTAGCTTTTTCTAAGAAAACCAAAATTTCTGGGACAAGCCATTTTACATGTAGAGGTTGGTAAAAAAAGATGAGAAATAATTTTAGAACAGAGGTTCTGGGAACCAGGCAGACAAGAGGGAGGGTTTTGGCTTTGGCCTTTCTGATTTGCATAAAAGCAAAGGGAAAGAATAAGTAGTGAGAATTTTGGACAGGTACACACATGCAGACCTCATATATGCCTCTCACGCTTGTTCTTGTCAGGGTGAAAAATGTGCACAATCTAGCTGACAGTGTTGAGTGGATTTTAAAAGTAGGTCATTCAGCACCATTTCCTCTGTTATTGCAAGGTTTGTTTTCTTTCACGTATCCCAGCTATACTTCACTGTAGACTTCTTGAGCCTCGTATCCCTTAATGACTGTTGTAGCATTGGGTATCATTGTATCTAGTTCTTTTGCAGCACTGTAGGGGTAAAAAAAAATAGGACTGGTGTAACGGGTGGTAACATCACCATTATCTTAACAAGCAGACACTACATTCCATTTGACTAGTGCCTTACTAGATCAGAAAAGTCTCAGTGTTTTCATGTAGAAGTAGAAAATATTTTAGGTTTTGTGTCCAGCTTGACTGACCTAGCACTCGCTAAGTACCCTGAAAAGCATTGTCTCCACATAATACAAAGAAAACGCAGGCACTGACAGGGCTATGAACCTGAAGTCAAACATGCAAAGGTACAGGCTGCTTTTACTATTGCAATGACCTGGTAGCTGTGTGTCTCTGAGTGGAGGTGTCATTTGGGGGCTTATGAATATTGTAGCAGTTCAGGAGTTAAATTTACTTTTTTTCTGAGACACAACAGAAGTTCTATCATTTTAATGGCTCCAGGTACAGTTTCATTTACCTAAACTTTATTACACAAATTGTCCAAATCTATATAGATACCTTACTCCATATCTGCTAAAACAGCTAAATTTTTTTTTTTTTTTGTGGTAGCAATGGTGACTTTTTTTCTTTTGCTGTCTTTTTGGTTTAAGGCTATTTAGGTTGTAACAGTGAAAGTAGTATTAGCGAGAAATGCCTCAAATCCTGTTATAAAAGCAGATCCTGGCTTTCTACTCTATTCAAAAGGAAAAAAAACCCAACCAAACAAACAAAAAAGGTAACAACACCACAAAATCCCAAAACAACAACAACAAAATCCAAAATCAGATTAATAAAACACATTAAGGTTGGTAATAGAGTGATACACAGTAATGATTACTCTAGACTCCTGACTGGCATAAATGGTTTGGAATAGACCTTGATGTTACCTCCTAAGAAGAGGCACTTGGGACTCCTAAATTTAGAAGATAGCACTCAAATGGGTGCCTGGGCAAGTTTTCATTGGCATGAAAATGGAGTAAGATCTGAAAAGACTCTTCCTTTTTTTATTTTTTTTAATTATGCTGGGCAGTAATAATTACAACAGGAGGGATGATGAAAAAACAGATTCTGTTACAGTTGAGATGAGTTCCTGAGGAGTACAGTGTTCCAGGGGCAGAGTGTCAATTATGGCTCTTTTTCTCTGAATTTCTGCACATGCTTTTCTGGAAAACACACTCATAGAAAGGGCATAAGTTTGGTTTAAGTGATGTGGATACACTAGTAAGAATGGGGGGAATAGATCACTACGGCTTTTTCTGCATACCAGCAAAGGGGCAGGGAGACAGTTTGCTAACAACCAGGAGAAGCAGCTTTGGGTGTGGGAGACAACTGATTGTGAATCAGTAATGTCAGATCTAAGTTACTTTCCTTGTCAGGGATAATTATCTAGACAGCTAACTTACTTCAGCTGAGTGGTGGCAGTCTCCTTGCCCTGAATTGGGTGAGTAGTGCAATGCAGCTGTTGCACTTTTTTTTTGTTTTTTAATGATTGGGTTCTCAGACAGCATCTGTGTCACCTAGGGCAGCTTAAAAGCATATTGTGGGCACACTTCATCTAACTGCTGGTGGTAAAGGTTTTGCACTAACCTTGATGTGCTTGAGAAGGCTGTAGTGACCAAAATTTAGGCCTGAGCATTTCTCCTTTCTTTCTTCAAAGCAATTAGTTGTTACTCAAGTGTGTGCATACCTCCTTCTGAAGTAGCTTGGCAATGAAGGAGGAATAATCGCTGGAAGAATGTGCACTTCAGGTGAGTGTGAGAAGACTTGTGCTCTGTGTATGCATGTGCGTCCTGAGTGGCATGACACTTGAATGCCTTTGTTGCATCTTGCGCTCTGATGCAAAGCATGCTCAGGATGCAATTGTGTTTTGACAGTGTTACTCTAGGTAACGCTGTCCTTTCTCATTCTCCCCACCATTGTGTTGGTGGAGTCGAAGGACAAAATATGGAAAACACTTGAGGGTGGAAAGGTATTGGTAATTTTGGAAAGAAGGGCAGGAAGCCTAAAGGCATAGATCTGGGCAAATGTTCATCCTTAACTGATCATCTGCCTTAGCTAGCCTGGCAGGTATCCAAATGAACAGAGAGAGTTTCTGAACTGTAATTTCAGAAAGTGTTACCTATTATGTGGCTTGCAAAGTCTATGAAGGCTTGTGCAGTCTTCTGTGGGGAGTAATTTAGTATCCCAAAAGGAAAAGCCTAGGTTTGTGGTTTTGAGATATTTTCAATTATCCACAGTTAGTTTTAGTGTATGGATAACTTAATAAACACTTTTTACCTGAAAGCAGGTAGAGATACTATTTTTAATAGGATTTGAAAAGAAGATTCAATTGTAGTTAATATTTTGAAAATATACAGACCTCATTTTGTGGGGGGCCCGTAGCATGTTAAAATATAATCGAGTCTGCAATAGGATTAAGTCCACCATAGGATGAACATTTTTGTGCACAGAGCGTGACACAGAGTCTTGTCTAAGACAGAGCCATGGACTCTGTCAGGGACCTGAAATGGTATGTTAGGACTATCTTAATTAAGTGTTGTGGTTTAGCCGGCAACTCAGACCCACAGTCACTCGCTCACTCCCCCACTGGTGAGATGGGGGAGAGAATGAGAAGGGAAACGCTCGTGAGTTGAAATAAGAACAGTTTAATAATTAAAATAAAAAAACCACAACAACAAAAATGCAACGGAAAGGAAAACAACAAGAGGCATGAAACCCAGGGGGGATGAACTACCGAAACAAACCACACATGACACAGCCACTTACTGCCCAACACCACACCTCGCTGAGCCTCAACTGCCCCCCTTAATATACTGGTCATGGCGTCACATGGTATGGAATGAACATGCCATTAGCCAGTCGGGGTCAGCTGCCCAGGCTGTGGCCCCACCCCTCCCAGCCTCCTGCCAGCTGTGGCAGAGCAGGGGAAGCTGGAAAGGGCCGTCCCCCGCCCCAGGCACCACAGTAAAGAGAATTAACCCCTTCTCAGCCAAAACCAGCACATTAAGGTAAGACCTTTTCAAATCTGTCAGCTGTATACATAGGGGGAAAAAAATAGCTAAATTAAGTCACCAGTGTTATAATAGTTGAGACACTGATTTTTAACCAATGTTGAGATTGTCATTGCAGGAGCAACTGCAAATGCTAGGGTCTGTCATCAGCAATGGACAAATTAATGTCCCTCCATTATTTCCACCACCACCACCCCCACCCCCGCAACATTTTATAGTGAGTTCCAGGAATTACATTTGTTATTGTTGTTGTCTTCCCAAGGCCTGCCTTGGAAATTAGAGAAATCATTCCTTCAGAAGAAGGAATGAAGAGTTTTGTGCATTCAGCACTTCCATGCACAAGCAACCCAACCAATCCTGTGAAAATGAACAGGGGAATGAGATTTTCTGTTCAACTGGAAGAACTTGGTGTAACTACAAAGGCAGGTTCCTAAAAGAAAAATGTTCTTTTAAATCCATGGAGTATATTTTGTAAGGGACAAAGAGGGTTGAGCTCCCTGCAGCTGCAGAGAATGGAGGCAGTGTGTCATATAAAGACACCATGAAAATGGCAACTATTCATTGCAGCCTGGCTCTTATTACCTAGGATTACCATGGTGGAAATGGCCTTTTTAAACTTGATTAAGAACACACAGATCTGAATGCATTCAGAGCTTGGATGTCTTGATGTTGCCTTCTGTGTGTTCATAACGGGTTGGTGAAAGTGTGCTAGAGCTAGGGAGTGTGAGTGGGGTGAGCTGGTGCTTTGCGATGATACCCTTTTACACAGCATGGTGTGTGAAGGCTGTGGTATGATTGCTGGCGAGGACAGTTCTGTGCCAGTCACCTATGAGTAGTGTTGTAACCATTTTAAGGATGAGTACAATGTGGTTTTTTAATTATCTCTAAACTGACAGTAAATTGAATATAAACACAACTGGCAGGAATATGTAAATCTGCATTTGAAATTTCATGGCTCTTCCCTAGAAGATTTTTCTGTATGATTATAATTTCTTTGGTCTGCCTTGCTTATTTCACTGAACTGCAGGAGGCAACTATAAGCTTTGTGTCAGGCAAACTGAAAAGAAAATTTACTATAATGTCACTTCTGATTTCTTACAAGAGTTAGTAACTGCCCTGTCTTGAAAAATTGAGTAAGACCCCCATACCTTCAGCTGTGGGGAAGTAAAAAAGGAAAGACTCTAAAACTACCTGAGCCTGGGAGTGCATTATTACTACTGAGAGTAATGGTAAAATATATTGGACCTTGCACACTGTCCATGACTCGTACAGAGCTGGTGACACAGTGAAACAGTATGTGTATGAAGTGTTTGCATATGGGCAATTATGTTAAGTGTTTTCCTGAGAGGTGACATCTGTAGGAATTGCATAATAATACTGGGATTAATGCAGTCACTTAGCATCAGGAGGCCCAGCAGCTCCTCTCCATCTGCTGTGTTTGGTGGGTGAGTGACTGACTCTTCCAGTGTCACATAAGCTGAATGGGCAGGGAAAAAGTGCATGTATGTGATGGAGTAGTGCCAAATCTAATAATCTCTGGAAATACACATCCTTCTAGTCCTAGTTTAGGTCATAAATTAAAACAGGCCTCTTCTCATGTGGATGTTTTTACAGATTGTTAGCACTGTGATATTAGAGACTGGTGGGTGTTTAGTTCCTGTAGATATTCCCAGCTAGGCAAGTACAGAGAATAATTAGCATTATGCAAAGATATCTTTCATGTGGTCCTAAAGTAAAAAGGACATGGCTTTGGGTGCAGGGACCAGCCCACTTCTTGTTTTCTTGAGTCCTGGATTGAAATATAAATCTTCTAAAGATCCTTCATATCTTAATCATGTAGTTTTGCTGCTTGCTATATGACGATGTATAATGATGCTTTGCTTTCCGCTGATGAGTCTTATTACTTGTTAATTATTTAATGTAAACACCAGATGCAAAGATGGACCACCATGTTTTCTTGCTCTATTTGATACCATTGTAAAATAGACCACATGGATATAATTGTTTATATGCTCTTGGAGGATGCTACTGTCTGCCTCTCTTTCAAGGAGCAATTTTACAGTCAGACACTGTTAAGAAGTTAATGTATTGTTTTGTCTCACTACTGGATTTTTGATAGTTTTTTAAGATAACTACAAGGGATTTTTAAACAATACTGTGTTGCGCTTAGCACTTCCCATTACAGCATTCTTCACTGTTCTTGTGTAGACAGATACTGCTACTGTGCTATTTATCAGATTGTGAAACTGAGGGCCAGCTTCTGCTTAAGGAGAGGAACAAACAAGAGATTAACATTCAAATTTATTAACTGTTTATTCCAACCTTTATGGAAATGATGTGTATCACTTAAAATGAAAAGGGTGGAACGGAAGTTTCACTATTGTTTTATACTGGAGATTTCTCTGAAATACTAAAATCTTTAATGACCTCCAAACATTTCTGTAAGGAATATATATATCATCCCCTACTGAATTCTACATAATCATTTCATCAAACTATAAACCACAGGTTTTTCTACTAACTCCTGCATGAGTTTTCCAGAAGTGTCTCCCCTGCCCCGTATTATTAAAACATAGAAGGCGAGTGAGCAGGGGTGACAGCTCCCAGCAGTTTTGGATCAAGAGAATAACAGTCCCAATAGCTGAGACAACTGTCACAATTCATCATCTGCAGTATAAAATAGAGCTTGCTGGAATAGAAGGGATGTCCTTGACTGTGGTGATGAGTCTTGTGGTGGCATGCCTAAAATAACATAGCAGCAATGGGAAGAAAACCTTAGAAGTGAGGGGACCATTATTCTGCACGAATGTCCACCCTGCATGGAAGCAACGTGGGCAGTTTTCCAAGAGGTTATGTAATTTTTGGTGAGGTAGCCTGAGGTTAAGGGTGTAGTTCTCAGCCGTGTCTTACAGTCTTCAGACTGAGGGATGACTGCTGGTGTTGCCAGATAAATTTCAGCAGGTAACTACTGTGTTGTGTAACGCAATTTTGATTTTGCTTCCATTTCTACTGCATATCAGAAGCTTATGTTTTCTCACTAGCTGTTACTCATTTCTTGCTACATTTATGCTGACTTGTGAAAGATTTTGACTCTGTAGCCTGTGCATTTACTTTTGGGGCCAGATTCCCTTTTGCTTACTTGAAATTACTTGACTGAATGTGCAAATAAAACTTGAGATAAACTTGTGGAGGCATGATTGATGAGTTTTCAGTGCTCAGTTGGATACACTGACTATATAAAAAATGAAGGTCCTTTCAGGGAGAAGTTGAATGCCTAAAACTACAGTTAGCTGCTTTATCATCTCAGTCCTGATGCTGCAGTGGATAATTAAAATACGTCAATAAGGCATTAACGATGAAAAATTTTAAAAGTTCTTTGTCTGAAGAAAGCACATGACCATATGGAAATTATTATGTATCTTAGCAAGGTTCTGTGAAACTGAACTAGAGAATATTCAGTGTCTGCTGAGCTGGCTTCCATGTTGGCTAGCAGACAGAAAAACTTGAGTTTCAGCAATGGTTTGCATTTGGAGGAGAGTCTTTCAGACACTTGATTTTGCTTTTTACTTTCTTCTTTAAAAAATGCACATTTCTGAAAATAGTGAAAATGTAATAACTTTAGAGTCTGAGGCCTAAGGACAGGCAGTGAATAGTACTTGGTCTCCTTATTCCTCAGTGCCTCTGTGGGTAACAAGCTTGGCCTCGTGCAGTGTTTCCTAGGGAATTCACTTGTCTTTGCTTCTGGTTATCGACTCCTTCAGCTGGTCGTTACTTTTCAGGAAATGTCATGGAGCTTGAGCCTTATTACTTAAACAGAGAGTTCAACTTGTGGTTAGCTTTTCATCCTCAAGGTGTTGCTCTTGAATGCTGTGTTTTTTAGTAAAGAAAAGTTTATTTGGGGGTGGTTATTGTGAGTGACACTCCAGTCATAAGAAGTATCCAACATTTTCTGTTGGATACATAGCTAAAATACTGTAATAGTCTTTTATTTTGAATAGATGTTGCTCTACATATATACAATACCTGTTTCATGAGTTGTGCATATCTAGTGAGAAGTTTGACTATGGATATGTCTCTCTAATTAGAAGGAATGAGACAAAGCCTGTCCCATGTCTAATGTTTGTTGATCATTGGCATGTTGCAGATGTTAAATGGCAAAGAGGAAATGAGCAGAAAATAACAGCCATTTTGAACAAAATTTTGTGTTACAGCTAGGACCAGGAAGTGACTTTTGGATGGTCTGGTCTTGAAGAAACAAAACAGCTTTTGCAGAGGATTTTATTATCATTTGTTTTGCTGGAAATCTGATGGGAGTGAGAATGGGATGAAGCAAAAACAGTGGAAAAAGGTGCCGAGGGACCTGTGAAGCAGCTGAAGTGAGACTGAATGGTGGTGTGTTGCTACCTCAGGCTGTCACCTCTGCTCCCTTGTCTGTGCAGGCATCCTTAACAGACTCACATCTATTGGTTGTAAACAGCCATGGGAAGAAAGTAATAGTGGCTGTAGGATTTCAGGTGTCATGAGTGAGGCAGCAGGAGACTAAATTAGGTATAGATAGCCATTTTGTCATGGTGGCAGAAAGAGGAGGGACCTAGAGACGTGCTTTGTGTTGTGTGCTTGGCGAGCACTATACGAGGAACAGCCAGACGGAGCTAGAGGGGTGCAAATCAAATAGACTTGGGAAATGGAGATTATATTTGGATGTCAATAGTATGAAGTGCAGCACTCAAAAATGGTCTCTTAATTTTCTCTTTACATTTTTTTGTTTTCCTGTGTTTTTGCATCATACTTTCAATAAAGTATTAAGAAACTGTAGCAGCAGGAGAGGCAATATCATCACTACCTGACTTATTCAAGACGCATTAAATATATTTGTTAGGTAGAATGAATAATAATAGAATATGGAATATGCACAGATGTTTACAATATAATAAGGTTTTCTTACCCATACAAGATATAGGCTGTCTTCCACCTTGCTTTCAAACACCAGAGACAACTTTTTGTTCTCCAGTGGTTAGCAAC
Source organism: Phalacrocorax aristotelis (assembly GCF_949628215.1). NCBI lineage: Eukaryota > Metazoa > Chordata > Aves > Suliformes > Phalacrocoracidae > Phalacrocorax > Phalacrocorax aristotelis. Next base: position 14,537,538 of record NC_134279.1, read on the forward strand.
TCCCTTATGTGTCTTAAGTTTTTTAAGGTGTGATTAGAGGCTTGTGGCAGTCAGTCTTGGGTGGCCACAGAGGAAGATAAAGTGGGTAGCCTTCAGAAGGACTCATTCCCCAAAGTAAAGGTGACAAGCTGAATAACAGTGTTCCTGTTCCTTGTAATCTCACATAATCTCTTGATTTTGTCAGAAGGAGTTCTCTTGCATTAGACTAATCATGATATTGGGTCAATAATGAGTGGCCTGAGAAAATCAGCACTCAAGTGTTTTCCATCCCTCACTCAGTCTAAATGCTGAAATGTTGCTATAAAATTTCCCAGAGGATTAGGGATGATAAACAGTTACATGATAATAGTTTTTGTCTACATCTTGACCCTTGCATCTTGACTGCTCTATGTATGTGATGGGCTTTTTGATGATCTTTCACTTTTCCTGTTTAAAGGGAATTTCAGCACTATAGGAGGTCTGTGTCCATTAAAAGGGCCCGTCATGATTACTCTTTTTCTCCCTTCCTTTTATTTACTTGGATGTGGTACAAGTGCCGCATGGCTCCTGAAATAACAAAATGAATAGCTCACAAGAGAGCCTCCTTAGTCTTCAAATGAAAATAATTGAGGTCTTTTAGCCTATTAGTGCTTAAGAATAGCCTTCTCTAAGTCCATTACCTCTGGGATAAAAGCCGTATTTGCAGCTGAATAGGCAGCATGTACAACATGACGTGTTGCTAGGGCAAGAGGCTTTCTTAGTCCTCTGCCAAGCAGAGTGGCTTGTGGAGTAGATAAAAACTGAATGACCTTAAACTGCGTTCTTGAAATCCTCTTTACTACTCAGTTGGCAGTCTGAAAATATTTCCATAAGCGACTGGCTTTCTGGAGCTGTTCTCATTCCCTCTCCAACTCGGACAGTTAGCAATGTGGGAAAAGGAGTCCTTCCAGCATATCAGGGCCAAATGTACAAGGGCAATGCTCACTGCAGGCCCTCGTTTCATCCAAGTGAAATGCCCAGAGCCCGGCTGTGTGTTACTCGATTAAAGCCTGTGAGACGTGGGCAGATTTGTCTGTTAACTTGGCATTTTCCCCCATTTTCTTCACTGCAGCAAACGGCCAACTCCTTTGCAATGCAGAACAGCAGTGCAGAATACATCGTGGGAAAGCAGAATTTTGGTAGCAAAACATGTTATAACTGACTGCAGGGAATAAAGTAATTTGGAGCGCCTTCATGAATGTTTTAGTATAGCCTTATCTCAGACCTCAACTGCTGGAGTCCTGAGGTATGGCTGGAAAGTGTGCCCATGGTGCTGCTCCTGGATTTGGCACCTAATCTGTGTGGACTAATCTGGTGGTCTTGGGTGGTGGTTGGCTTTTCTTGTTTTTGATGGTTGAACCTTGGTTTTGGTGGAGTCATTGATACTAGCCTCCATCAAGAATCATTCCAAGGTTGTTAAAATAGACCCGGCAATGTAAAAGTGTGTTGAGAGAAGTCTTGCCAGAGTACCTTTAAATGAGATATTTAACTCTTTATCAGCAATAAGGCACATAAAAATGCTTTTTGCTCTTTAACAGCTGAAGTTTTGTGACAACTGCAGAGGACACAGTGCAGTGGAGAAGAAAACTGCAATGGTGGTGTACTGATTAGTATAAGAAACTTCAATACAGCAGGTCCACAGCAGTGCTTTTATTCAGCTCAGGTTCATCAGATGGGTCCATTTCACCCTGTGGAAATGAGGACAGTTTGGTTTTAGAACTCATCCTTTTCCTTTAAGAATAGCAAGTGGGTGAAAAATGGGTAGTTAATACTTTTTAGACGTTTAAATGCCAAATGCTTGGTGTTATTGCTTTGACATCTGCTGTCTTAATTTCAATGTCTGTTGCGAAGACATTGCACAGGACAGTAGGGACCAGGACAGACTGGAACTCTCTTGATACTAGCATCATATTAATAATAATGAGTGACAGAAGCCTGAAAATCCTGACAGCATCTATATGTGAGTCTGTGTCCTACCCAACCATTGGATAGATGCTCTAGCTGTCTCAGTTTAATAATAGAGACAAGAATCCCACAAGGCTGATGGTGCCTGTCACTCATTTGACTGGAACTCATATTTAAAAGGCCTCTTGGCCAGAGATACCTTAAGTCTTGAATATATGGTATGAAAGAGCTGTGTATCAGTTAAAATGCTCTGAAACTCAGTGTCGAGGACTCTACACTGAATATCAGACAGGAGTTTTTGCAGGCTTTGGTATTTATATTGGTTTTTCTAGATTATAAAGTCATTTGTGTTTGAAAATAATTTTCTTTATCCTAAATTCTTCTCAGCACTTGAAGCTTTTGTAATCTTTGAGTAAATGGGAACACAAGCCTTTATATTATACTCAGGAGGGAGGTCATTAAATTGTGGTACAAATTTGTGTTTCAAAATTAAAATTTACTTCATACCCTAGAGTGGAATAATATCTCATCAGTTGATCTTCTCTGCTTTTTTTTTTTTTTTGGGGGGTGGGGGTGGGGGTGGGGGTGGGCGGGAGGGGGGTGGAGGGTGGAAGAAGGAAGAAAGAAAAGTTTCCCTGGAGTGATCACTGATACAAACTCTTCTGATGAGAGGGAAAGGAGGTGGTTTAAAGATGAAGAATTCTAGTTGAGAGTTGTGGAAAAATAGCCTTTTGTTCCCTAACACAAACCTTGCTAAAAATAGATGCATACTGTTGCTTCAAATGAACTTGCTACTGTTTGTGTTTGAGTGACTATAATGTTTATCAGGGAATTCTGAGGCTGGAGAGTTTTCCTGTTGCTTGTCCTAAGTGTATTCCAGGAGGTCCCACTTCTTGACTGGGGCTCTGACAATGGATCGTAGCAGTATGAATGATGATAACTTGCTTCATTCTGCATAGCTTCAAGCCTCTCTTCAGATATCTCCGCTGACACAGGCAGAAAATTAGTTTGAACCAAAAGTCTTCTTTCTGTCTTTTAGATTTAGGCTATCACTCAGCGGCTCTCTCAGTTGGACTAGTTTTTCATGGTATATGTACTTAAATGTTTGCCAGGCTCAATAGCAAGCATTTGTGAAAGGTTCCTAGCCTGCTGGATGGGATCTGGGATGTGAGGCCCTGGTGTTTTTCCTCTGCAGTGGGAACATTTAACCCCTTTGTTGTTCCTGGGGGTTATGTGCACCCAATCTCCCCTTACCTGTCCCACAGGAAGGACCTCTCCTTTGGATGTTCATTGGAAAAGATGGGAATTTTGCCTGGCTTTTGTGCATCCAGGTGTGTACACAAATAACTGAGTTTCTGAGTAAAAATGGGAAATCATAGCAGCATAATCCCATTTTCCTTTAGACAGATGTTTCCCAGGACAGCTGTTCAGAGACAAGCCTTCGAATGGCTGAAATCTTGTTTTTCCATAAAAGCAGCATTTCATATCAACCTCCCTTCCAACTCCAAGACCTGCCTGTGAGTCTAGATGTCTCTTCATGGATTGTTATGGGACACGTTCAGAACCAGTTCACTGGTAACTGTCTGCTTCATTTGGGGTATCCGTCCAGCTACATTAAATGAGTTAACCAGTTTGTGTTCACTATTTCCTTGATGGTTGTTGATTAAAATGTAAAAACCACCAAAACTGGAATAGGAAACTAATGAAGAGAGCTCCAAAGCTATAAATATGAGATGCTGATTGTTAAAATTGATGTTAACATTTTTACATCATAATTTGATTAATGTAGCAGTTAAAACAGCAGCCTTGAACAGGATGCTTTTGTGAACAAGATAATTTATCTCAGTAAATGCATTCACATACATGTTTTAAAATGAAAGGCATAATAAATCTCTCTAGAGCCTACACACAGTAGAGCTGCCAAACCTGCCACCTATTCAAGATTTTAATGAACTGTTCTTTATTTAACAGAAGTCATCAAATTAATGCTCTCACTCGCCTTTGAGACTTCCCTTATCTTGGGCACCGTGAGATATTGTTCAGCAAATGCTTCTAAGTGGAGCAACTCTGGTGTTTTAATTAGAATTGCAGCAAACTGGTGAAGAAAGCCATTAAATCTGAAATGTGGCTTTTGTGCAGCTCAGATATGAGGATGGGCTTTTTGTTCAAAGCCACAGGGACCTGGTGTTTTGTCAGGAGCCGAAGGATGCCCAAGCTCATGTTGTGCCATGAGATTAATGGGGAATTAGTTACTCTGGATTTTCGAAATAGAAGATGGTATATTTCTCAGAGTAAACCAGAAATGTACTAGGACATTATACTTTTGTGTGAGAGAAAGATAAAGTCTTTCAGTGCATTAAGCCCTGTAAGGTGGGTCTTAGTGGAGTTTTTCTGCAGCAGCAGGAGAAGGGTTCACCAAGGCTCCTTCTGCAGCCTGTTTTCAAAAGGGAATTTGGAAGTTTGGAATATGTCAGACTTGAAACATCTGCATAAGGACAAATGCCATCCTCTGAGAATCTGCAAAAAATTAACGTGGTTTTTTTTTTTTTTACTACTGATGAGTTAAGTGTGTCACTTAAGGACCTTAGATTGGCAACACTTTGGAAGATTGCAACTTACTGGGATCCTTTTTCCTATGCTCTTCAATGAATCACCACTTTTGTTTTCCATCCAGGAAATGCTTGTTTCGTGGTTCCTTGATTGTCCTTCGCTTACTGTATATGTGGAAAACATTTCTGGCTGAGTAAACAATACTTAACTTCTATTTAAGCTATGCAATGACCTGGCTGAAGTTCTCTGATGTTGTAGAAGGGATGTAGAAGACAGAGAGATGCTAGAAAAAGTAAAAGTAGTAGGTGATGAGGTAGGATAGAAGGGAGAAAGCATGAAGAGATTTGTGAGGTAAATAGGCAAAGTAATGGGCACGATCAATAATAGCCATTGGCAGCAGCACAGGAATTGTAAAAATAAATCCTGGAAAAAATAATAATGAAACCTCATTAATTACCTCCATTGCCTATTCTGACTTCAGCAGGCTTTGAAGCAGCCTGTTGAAGCAGCCTTGAGCCAATGGCCCAAGTGTGAGATTGGAATTCAGAGCTTTTCTGTTTTTCTTTTGGCTGAACCACATTTTGTCCCATGAGACAAAATAATGTGACAGTTTTCACAAGCAACTCTAAACCTGAGACAACCCCTCCCTTTTCCTTGCTATGTCCTAATCAGTACCTTGGTTTCCCATGATGATCCCAGCCCCCAGCTGTAGTCAGTATGCTCTCTAGCTGTGAGCATGCCAGAAAATGGGGCCACTTCTGGTTAGGCTCCAAAGTAAACATTTTTACTTGCAGATTGGTGGACTAACAGATTTGACATCTTTGCCTGGTGTTTTCTTCAAAGAAAATAAATGTGGAACAGAAATAAATGTGCATCTAAAAATGCTTAAAACTTCAGGAGCTGTCTCTCTCTTAGAAAAGCAGATTCCAGATTGTTGACAACAGATGACTGGAATGAACTAGTCTGTGTTGTTAGTTGGAGGAAAGGCCCCTCTTCAACAATAACTCCAGGCAGGGAGCAATCTGGTGGCCAGAGTATTAGTGTGTTTGCCAGAAAACCTGGAGTTTTGTTTCTGTTCACCTGCTGTGTGAATTTTGTCTTGGTTTCTCCTCTTGCATAAATTGCAGTTCATCCTCTGCTTTTGTAAGGGATACTGCAGTCTCTCCTGCAGACTGTGAAGACCTTCATGATCATTTATATTTTCATAATTTATTAAAATAGCAACATGGAATCTAAACTATTTATATTAATACAGTGTGGAACAGAGCAGCTGCTACAGTGCAGTCAATAATGTTTGCCTCCAGTCACCCTGAATCCATTTTTACCCTAGACTGTCTGGCAGTCTGCAAGATACCCCTCCAACAGGCCTGCTTGTCATGCTGTCTTATGAAAAAGTGTATAAACAATGGTTTGGTAGTTACATATGAAAACCCATATAAAGCTGTAATAAACCCAAGCACACTCAGTTATTCTCACTGTACCTTTACAGAATATTGTAAAATTCCTTCAGTGTTATTAGGAGAACCCAGTAAAAACCCAGACTATGAAAGTCTTATTTATTCTCACTGAAGTAAATGCTATTTTGAGACAGCATTATCTTAAAAAATATTGGCTATTTTTAAAAGACACCTTTAATTCAAAAGGTCAGCCTCCCTGTGAGGTCCAGGGACGAGTCCTTCCGGGGTTTTTTGGCTACAGAGGGAGTAGCTGTATAGCTCAGCTTCATCAAGGCTTTGGGTATGGTCCCCCATAGTGTCCTTATAGCCAAACTGCTGAGATAAAGGCTGGAAAAGTGGACTTTTTTAAAATGGTACCTTTTGGGTATAGCCCCTTCCAGCCTGTGTTAGCCTATGAGTGTATGATTCTCATCATGCACCTTGTAAATTCCTCCTGGAGTAGCAAATTGGCCTTCCTGTCCTGGCTGTCAAAGGAGTTAAAAACCCTCACTCAAACCTGTGCAAGCAAAATTGCAGAACTATGCATGTGTTCTGCATAACTGAGCTGGTCCGGAGGTTTGGGGCTGTTGCGATCCATTGGTATTTGACTTGCCCTAAACCAGCTCCCACTTAACCCTGCTTTGATTTTGCAATTATTAAAATTAGGGGATATCTGGCACTTTTTTTTACATAGCTAGTAATTTAAGCATTGTCCTCCAAGAACACATCAAATGATTGTATTCCAAGCAGTCTTACATAAATGTAATGGAAAACTTTTTAAATTTTTTTTTGTCAGTGAAATCTGCAAGACCTATATTCTACAAAGCTCTTCCTTCACTTCTTTCCAGCACCTAAGAAAGCATTAAGGCAAATTCAGCTGTAGCACCATGTAGTAACTTCCAGGTGAAAATAACAAGTGTTTGATTTATGTTGTCTCTCCAAAACTCCACCTTAAGTTGTGAAAGTATGTTTTAATTCATAGATATATTTATGTAAGTATCCATTTTGCCCAAGAGTCTAGTTTTTAGAACACGTTTGTCTTGCCAAAGTCATCAGCTTTCCATGGCAAACTCAGTATATTTATAAACCATGTCAGTGTTTTGTATGCTTACTATCAGGTATCAAAACCAGTTCAGTTCATAAGGCAGCTTTTAATCAGCCAGAATTCTCTGCTCAATATTTAGGTGGATAAAAATATTTAAGGATACTTTTCCACACATTACTAATACTTGATTAAGAAACAGCTAGATCTCATGCAAAAGCTATAAAAATGTGTGATTTGGTTATAAAGATGAGAAACTATCTGAGAAGTCCAGTCTTAACCTGGAAACTGTATCACAGAATGGAAGAAGCAGACCAGTATGCTAAACCGAAAGTAAAACCTGGGGAAAAAAAAAATCTACTGTACACAAATTGTACTGCTTGAGAAGTAATTTGTAATCAGTGAATTGGAGTATTCCAGTCATGCTAATTGTTCAGATAGCACACAAGACATGACCCCAGTCTTCCTGAGGTATGATCACTGCTAACTAATGTAATCCCTTAGACAAGGACCAACAGAGTATCTTATACTAGATGCCAGAAAGCTAAATGAGCTATTTAATTTGTGTCAGTGTGGTATTTGTAGAGCAGTAGCACTTATAAGCCATGCTCATAAAACATTTACTACATAGACAACATATAAACAATGTATAGATCTTAAAACAACAAGCAATATAGGAATTAAAAGAACTTGCAAAAGGAAGATAACCCTTGCCATTAAGCTCTAAAATTTTCCATGTGAAACTAAATGTTTTTTCTTCAATAAAAAGCTGCAAGGTCATAACATATAGGACAGGCAAACTCCACTGGAATATTCTTGCTAGGTAAAAGCCAACAAGAATATTTGCACAGGAAAAGAAGAAACTATTTCGGTGGAATCATATTCCCATTTCCATGTCTCTGTCTGCCACCTTTCTTTTGCACTTTATGTGTAATTTCTAGAAAATCTGTAGCAACTTCAACCTTTACGACATACTGACCTGAAACTAAATTGTCCTCAGGTTGGATGCTTGGCTGTATATAGCTTTCCTGGAAAAAAGCTCAGTGTCTTAGAGTTGGAAAGGATTTTACTTCTTAAATTTGACATGGAAGTCATAAAACGAACAAAACGCCAAACAAACTGATTGGAATAATCCCTTTTCTTAAGGCAAGAACAGTTTTAGCTTAATCATACTGATAAATACCTGTGTTTATCTGTATTTGAAGTGCCTCAGAGCTGAAGACTTCAGCATCTCAAGGCTATGCTCTCTCATTGTTTACTATTTCTTCTCGCACTGGACCTGGAGATCAAAGGTGGTTTTTCTTTATTTAAAAATTATTTGTCTTGCTTGATTTTTCAGTTTTAAAAGCCCTAATTAAGAACAGAGTAGTATAAGTTGTCATAAGCAAGACTGTTACCATAAGCTAAGCTAAAACAATAAGAAATGCTGAAGAGGTGGGGAAGAGGCAGAGAAGGATATTGATCCTAGGTGACGAACTTTGAAACTTTGTCTTGGTCAGAAGCAGTCTGACCTCCACTTGGGAATTACCTGACCATGGTTTTAGCCACGGCTGTTTTTCTGACTGTGTGTTGGGATAACTGTATTTAAATGATAGTAAAAGGAGATTGCTTCTGGTGCTAAACTGGAGTGACTGCAGGGTTCCTGCTGGCAGGTGTAGCTGGGTCCCCTGTGAACCTGCCTCTGACACCTGAGTAAGCTCCCTCCCCTGCAAAGGCCTCTCTGGCAGGGTTTCCTGGGACTTAGAAATGGTGAAATCTTAATTACTGATTTCTGCACTGAAGTACATGGTTATTTTAGAGCAAATTGCTTCAGCTCCTTTTGGCCCACTGACCAGCTTTGAGAGAAAGGTTGTGGGTTTTCATGCTCTGATCACTTGCATTGGTTTTCTCCACCTTCTCTCTCCTGAGTCTCCACCCACCTTCCAGTGTAGCGCCCCAGGCTGGACACAGTGTTCCTGCTGAGGCTGTTTCAGATGGGAGGCAGACAGACAAGTTACTTGTTGCTCCAGGGTGACGTTTGCTCCTTTAAGAGTTGTGGTATCTATCACTTACATTAATCTGTTAACTGTTACAGTGGGTCAGATCTTGACAATCTGTTCTGAAAGCCAATCATAATTATCCAGCTGTATTTTTTCCAACAAAGATGTAGTGTTTCCACAGATTGTTAGATTGGCTTCCCCTTAAATTAATCCTCCTGCAATGTGAAATCATAAGTGCTTTGCTGGGTCTCATTTTGAATTAATTATCATTAGCAGTTCTGGTAACTCTAAATGGTTTTCTTTCCTTCAGCTGTGGGAATGAAATCAAATAGAGTGTATAAATGATAGCCACTTGACCCTTGGAGGTAAGGCCTGTGTGCAGTGACCACTGGTTGCCCACTTTTTCAAAATAATAAAAGAAACCAAGATGGAGTAGAAAGTTCACGTTTAGGGCCTTGTAATCTCCCTCTGAATCTTATATTGAAAAATGTTTAGTTCACTATTTAATGACCAACTTGATTTAATCTGCTCAATCATATATGCTACATTCTTTCACAGTGTTGCTGAACCTGTCAAGTCTATCACTGGAGATCTCTGTATATAAATGAGAGGCCATACTTGAAATTTTCTCCTGCCAAATATCATCCTTTTGGGGAATAATTCCATTATTTTGGCCTAGACATTCTCAGGGCTAGAAGTCAGTAAATTTCCTTTGCAGAAGAGATCTATAAAGCAAGACTTGGTTCTGTGTTCAGATGCTTTGCGCTTTATTGGCTTTTTCCTTTGGGAAAATGGTTTTATCTAGTAATAAGCTAAGCTTCTTATTGACTAGAGCTACTGGAAGTAAGATTTTTCATAGATGCCTTTCTCTTCTATGATAATTCAGTAATGCCCAGTCCCGTTGTTGTCCATTGATCAACATTTAATGATCATTACAAAGCCTAATTTTATCAAAACTTCCAAGCATACATCTAATAATGAGCTTAGTTTGTACTCATGAGTCCTTAGACTCAATGCAGTCTCTGAATTCATTTATACGTGCCTCCTTTTTCTTTGCCTTCAGACAATACCAACGGGTCCTTTCTGTAAGCAACATGGCAGTTGCCGAATTGATTCCCGAGGAAGGCACCTTAGACTGTAGAGCACAAGCAACATCTCTCAGCTGCTGGATCCTGTGACCTGTCCTGTTCTGTTAACTGAGACCAGTCCTGTCATACCTTTTGCCCTCTCCCAAATCACAGTCCTAATTACTCCTTTTGGAAGTGCTTGTGTGTGAGCAGATGCACACCATGCCTTCATGCCCAAGATAACTCTCAAAAGCATTATTCATGGGTTGGCTCAGACCTTATAACTATCTCCCCAGCTTCTTATACCCCTCTGTGACAAACTTGGGAAACAAAAAGCAAAATATCTGCAGGAGGAGCGGTGTTTCTCACAGAAGCTGGCGACATATAACTGAATAAGCAAGCCCTTTCATTAGGGGGAAGCCAGGAGAGGGTGGGTAAAATAGAGGTGTTAAAGCTTCTCTAGATGCCACAGAAAATCTGCTTTAGAAAGGAAAGCTGCTTTGTACTGATCCAAGACCGGTCTGAAACTCTTTAAAATAGCAGGCAGGATTTAGAGGTGGGAAGAGAGCATGTTAACTTTTACTTTCAACTATAAGGTAAAGGTTGGTGCTGGGAAACTGACTCAGAAAGAGAAAAAGCTTTTAATAATTTCAGACATTGTCTCAGATGTGGTCAGGAAATGGTCACTCTTTCTCTCCTGCCCTAACTAGAGAAATGAAAACCATAGGCATGCAGTATGCCTGTATCTAGCCTCTGGTTTTAGGCAAACTTTTTTTTTTTGTGGTATAGCTTAACTTGGTATGAGCTTTCCTTCTCTTGTGGAACAAAAAAGGGAGTTTTTTCTAGTAGCTGCTCAAGCCAAGATTGCTTCACTCTTGAGGAAAGAAGTTTCTCTCAAGCAGAGAGAGGCACTCAACCACTAAGTGAAATGTGTGGCAGGAGAGAAAGATAGAAAAATCTTTAAAGAAACTGTAATCACATCCTAGTAAAAGTGCCAGCTCTCTCTCTCATGTCAGAATAAGTGTTTTGGTGCTCATTGCCAAGCAAACAATACGTGTGGTATTCACAAGCACAGAGGTGAATTTACTTCTTGTTTAGGAAATTAAGCTGTGAGGTAGGTTTGAACCTTTCCTTGAGTAAAGGAAAAATCTCCTTTATACTCCTGTTTGTGGAATTTCTGAGAGCTAAATGACAGAAACAAATTGGAATAATGTGTTAACATAGCAGGATAAAAAAAGTCAAATACAATGGAATTTATGCCAGAGAAATGTATGCTCTGTATTCACTGAATTTTATCCAACCAACCTTACTTCTTTTGTAATTTCTCTGTCCTCATCTGTCTTCATTCCTGGCATGTTACATGCCCCCCAAAATCCGAATAGCCCCTCCAGATGCCTCAATATGATAGAACTTGTTCTCTCTCTGTGCATACTGCAAAACTGTAAATGGCTGCAATAACAGCAAGACAGACTGCATCACCTCCTGTGGTAACTGTACTTCTTCCAAAGCTTTGTTTTCTTAAGTGGTATAAAAATCCACTCTTAACAATAAAAATTAAAAAATCTTATTCTCTTATAGTAAAAAAAAATTATTATAAGAGAACATCTGGTTCCTTCATTCTCTTATAGTTATAACTTGTATTAGTTTTTTGATTCTTGTCCCACTGTTGTCATGTGTGCTAGAAGACCAGACACTATGAATATATAACAGTGGCAATTCAGTAAAACCAGTAAAACTTGTTTTCTTTATGTAGTGTTTATCAACAAGATTTTAAACCCCTAATGTACATGGGGGATAAGAGATCCCTAGACAAAAATACTTCCTGTTTAAATTGAAGAACAGCAATTATGTAGCTCCAAAATATCACTGGAGATGAGTAGTAAGAGCATTTACACTGCTTGAGTCATAGTTACAACCTTTTAGGCCTGCTTATGGTGACTATCCATCTATAGATTTGTTGCTAAGTAATCACACCAAATTACTTGATAGATTATAATTGTAGGACAGCAACAGGAATGACTGAAATGTTTTGAAATTGACCATTGCTATTTAACTGGATAGAGAGGCCAGTGAATTTGAAGCAGAAGATGCTTTTTTTGCAGACTAAAGCTCTAAAAGCAAGTTTGCTTTCACGATAGGCAGTAACAGGAAACACCAGAGCTGCGCAATGGTGAAAGCAAACTAGAGGCATTGCAACCGACAAAGCAAGCCAAGCCGTGTCAGCCAGCATGCTGTGGACACTTCTGGGTCATGCTGTGCTGCAGGGCCAAGTGTGTTTGGGATCTGCTGGGCTTTGCCCAGCTAGAGGCAGCCGAGGCAGTTCTCTGCCTCTGCCACAGCACTGATCCAGGGTTTGGAGCCAGCTGGTTAACTTACCCGGGTCCTGGTTTGAAATGCAGATATCTCTGTGTACGTAGTTAAATGAAAAGGCTGGCTTTCAGAGTTGCTTTGCCCTTTTGCAGTAAGTGTTTTACTGGGATTTTGGAAATACACTGTAATGGTGGAAATCAAGTCAGATTTTTAAGATCTTACTGCAGTCAAACTGTGCTTTTAAGGGAGCACAGTGCAGGTTTCATTATTGACCTCAGTATAAGTGCATTTCTGCCTGTGCTATAAATTTTCCTCCTCACCTCAAGTCTGTATGTTCCTGACAGTGCAAAGGGCTCACTTGGGCTTGAGATAATCTATTTTTGTGATAGTTTAAAGGCAAGACCAGTATTTATGTGAGGAATGAGGATTTCTAGCTAACTGATATCAGCTTATGTGTTCACTTTCTCCTTCTTTGCTATGCATTACTTGTTTATAAATTCACAGTACAGGTACACATAGGTACATGTAGAAATATACATATATGTATATATATGCATATGTATCAGCTATATTGTTTAATCTGGGTCAATTAACAGGCTTTACTGTGAAATGCAGTGGATGCCTTTCAGCTGCAACCTTGTAAATATTAGTGACGTTGAGAGTATTATCCACTAAACGTAGTATTTTTCAGTTTAAGGTGCCATCCAGGTTGAAGTGCACAGTTGTTCTTAAGTATGAGACTCAAGACTTTCCAGAAATGGCAACAGCGCTGCGTTGTACATGGCTGTGAGACACATAACAGACACGTGTACCCAAAGATCCGTTCTGCCTCTTAATGTTCCCCATCAGCTGCCTTCTTCCAGGCTGATGACCTTTCTGCCTTTGAGAGCTGATTCTTCTTTACCCCTTCCTCTGTCTCTGAGAAAACCTTTTCTAAGAGCTGTGGTGGAGTTTAGTCTGGCACCATCTAGGGAGGGAGAGTGCTTGGCATGGGGAATAGAAGTTGATTGCGGGCTACAGACCTTCCTAGCGCTATTTCTGAGGACTTTTTTTTTTTTCCTGAGGGACACAGTCCAGCTGATTTGGGAGCATTCTTGCAGAGAGGCATGAGTAGCTGGGTGACGTTTGTTCAGAGGCTGCAGTCTAGCAGGGATAAAGCCCTGGAAACCTTTGCTGCCAAACCAACGCAGCCACTTCTGTGCTGCTGTGGTTAACCAACCTTTAGCAACAGACAAAGAGGAAGAAACTATTTGAACATCCTCTAAGTTAACTGAAGCTATACAAAAGTACCAGAAAAAGTTCCTGGGAAGTGTTTCCCATGAAACAAGAAAAACAGTTATGTAAATGCAGCACTTGCCCTGAAAGCCAAAGTAGAATTTGGTAAATCATCAAAGTTGGAAGGGCAAGAAGAACATCTGATATAACTGCTGGTAGTGTGGACTTCTGAAGTAACTTTTTTTAAGCGGTGGCAGGGCAAACTATGAGCAAGCAAATAGACCAGTTAATCTTTGGGGAACTCTATTAGAATAAATACTGAAGACCGTATTTTGTCAAGAAAGCAGTTAACTTCCTTATGTGTCTACATGCTTTTTGAGTAAAATCCATCCAGAAGTATTGAAAATCTTGTCTTCGTAATTGCCAGTCAGCATCTTAAAGTCATGGGAATTCCTTGTACCGTAAGCTTTCTTGGGGAAAATCCAGTATCTCTTGAATACAGGTTCAAATAAGGCTGGGGAAAGTGTACTTATGGAAGAGTAATGGAAAGGAAAGAGAAAGAGGCACATGGTTGCTTCCCTGCCAGTGTTACACAGAGTGCGCAAAACAGAAATACCATCTGTCAGATGGTTGTCATGAAGCACTTGTGTAGTGGCCATCCTGTCTCCCCTTTCATGCTTCCTCATGAAGTTTACCTGCTAAACAGTGCTGAAAGTGTTGCAGTGGACCAGTGTGGGATAAAACATCCGTTTGAGTGAGACTGTAATGCTGTGACTCTAATTCAAAGTAGATTTATGTCATTATTGCTGCACTCCAGTATTTTCATAGAATCATAGAATCATTAAGGTTGGAAAAGACCGCTAAGATCAAGTCCAACTGTCAATCCAACACCACCATACCTCCTAAACCATGTCCCCAAGTGCCACGTTTTTATCAGACACTTTAACTGAGTAGTAATTTTTCTTCAGTTAAAGGCTTCATGTATGCAGAATTTTAATTTTAACAAAAATATTGTTGTTTTGCTATTGAGATGATCTTTGGTTTGAAGCAACAGTGTACTGTAGTAAAAGACCTGTGTGTGAGAAGCTCCTTTGAAAACGAGCTTGATACTTGTTTAAGGAAAAGGCCAATGCTTCCTGAGCAACCCAAACTTCTTCTGCATTCTGTGAGTCACCCTCAGCGCTCAGCTGGAGAAGCAGAACTGCCCTGGTAAGGACAGAATTGTTGGAAATTGACAAACAACATGGGCTTACTGCAGAGGAGTTCTGCAAAATGTTGCTGACCTGGTAGAGGCACAGCCCATGAACAGAATGGCAACAGGAGCAAGGAGGTACTTGGGTCAGAGCCACATTTTCCTCCCTCTCCCCTTTTCCCTATATTTATATAGATTGTATGTCTTGTTCCCTACTGGCAGCATGGTTTTTTTCTTTCTTTTTTTTTTTTTTTTGAAAGCAGAATATTAATCTGGTCCAATCTGTAGTCTTGAAATGAGATTTTTCTTTTAAACAGTTTTGAATGATTTGTAGAGTTTGATATGAAGCAATGTGAAGTTTTCTAATCATGGAACACTTAAATGCACTGTTACCCAAGTCAAAACATGTATTTCCTCTGGAAATAACCTTTATCTTTTATGTGCAAATTACTATCTTGTTAGGTGTCTTAAGACTATATAGTTGGTTTTCTCGTATTTCGCCCAGAATTAGAGACTCAAGGGGAAAACCAGGGCTTTAACTTGTTGAACCTTTGCAACTCTCTGGTAATCTGTACTCTTTAGATTATCCAAGCTGTAAGGATGGCCCTTATTTTGCACCTTAAAGATCCAGAAAGACAACTGAGCAAGGGAACTGGCAGTCATGTGGGGACAGGGGTCCCCCCCACTCATATCAAATACCTGACAGCCAGGGCTGTGCTACATGAGGGTCTGCAGGGGTTTTGTTACAGTACAGATGCGTTCCTTCGGTGTCAGCATGCTTGTGTGATACACACTGCCAGCTGCTGAGAAATGAAGCAAAGGGACACTCCAGATAGCCTTGGTACAGTTATGTAGATAGCTACAAAACCTATTGAAGGGGAAGTGTTGCCTTATGGTGAAGGCAGACGGATGGGTGCGAAAGCAGACAGAATGGGAAGTGAAAAAGCTGTAATCGCTCTCTCAGGCTTTCCCCACTAGTCTGGGGCATCCAGGTGCATGTTGCACAAACAAAGCTATTTTCTTATTTTAAAAAAACCACACACACATGTGTATATATCTTTAAAGTATTTCATGTGCACTGTTTCCAATAATAGTTCTGAAAATAGACAGTAAAATAAAAATTACCATTTGAGGACATGTTTTCTTTTTAAACCACAGCAATATTCTGTACAGTCTTGCTGTCTAGATTTCCCACATATTAACTTAGCTGTCATGTGTGGCTTTAGGCTTCACATTTTAGTAGATGAAGTAGATTTCATCTATGAAATGAAGGTGCTGAGGTTATAAGTATTATAACTGTTTTGTTCTTATGTTCTCAAAGGTATGTCATTAAGACAGTTCACTGTAAAGTAAATACTAAAAGGGTTTTACATCAAAGAATCAGAAAGCATCACATTGTAATGAGACTGTAGCAAGTCTATTGCTATTGAGTTAACAGCAAAGTTGAATGCAGTTTTCATTTACTGTGATGTAAATTGATTTTAGTTTACAGTGCTGTAGCTTAGGTCTCCTTAATTTTGTATTTTTGTTTAATTGAGTAGCAAGACATAATTAGCTGAAATGTGTTGTATGCTTCACTGGAATAAGCTCCTGAGCCAGTGAAATTTACTCCAGAGTAATTCTGATCAGCTCATCCTGTGTGCTGGGTGGAGATTTTTTTAGGTAAAACCAGCTGAAAGCTAAAGTAGGCAAGAAAATTATACCAGTCTTAATGGTCTATTACGTGTGACGTAAAATTCGTGTAGTTAAAAATGGTTTTTAGGGCTTCTTATTCCTAGTCTCCCATAATTCTCAGGAACAATGTGGTTGTTGTATTTGCTGTTTTTTCTCCAGCTGTTAGATGAGAAGTTGAGCTATTTTGTGACTTATCTTTTCCCGTTCAAATAATCTTTTTTTGTTTATGATACTATTCTTGCCTAATAAGATATTTCACATAAGACTTTGGGGTGTGACAACTATTGACAGTTGCTGCTTGTATCAGGAATGAAGGAAAATAATGTCTAGTAGGGCTATTGGACCAAGACACTTAATGCTTATAATACATCTGTATATGCAGTGAGTGGGGAATGCTGCCCACAACTGCTAATGCTTGCTGCTAATACCACTTCAGCAGAATACTGTTCTGTTTCATCTGTTTTCAGGGAAAAAGTATCATACTGTTTAATGGAGATGATTTTTTTATGATCTGATAAAATATCTGTGCACCATGTCCCTGGCTTCCTGTGACACACTGTACCCACTGGCAGACACCAATACACTGACAAGTCAGTGTAGAGCTCAGTCTCAACACCAGCTGGTACAGATACTGATTTTTGTGAAACATTTGTTACCTGTTTCTTCAGATTACTTTTTCCTGTCAATTTTTAAGGTCTCCTTTGCAATAAGACTATAGCATTCTGTTTGTCTTGCCTTCCCAATAATTGAAAATGCTTCTGCTCATAATGAAGGTTACAGGCCATAGCAATCCATGCTGGACATTAGAACTGATGTTTTTGCTGTACATGAATACCTTTACTGCTGTTTAGATGAGGGGTCAGACAGATATTTAGAAGTAGCACTTGGTGAAAGTACTATGGAAAATGGTGCTCTGTGTTGGACTCAGTGATCTGTATGGGGCCCTTCCAACTCAAGATATTCTACTCTGTGTTTAAGCCATGTAAGTTATATAAGTTGTTTTCTTTGGAGATAGGGGCCCTGTTATGCAGTGAATGGAAAACTTTCATAAGTAGGTATTACCTCCCATTAACAGTGCTGGAAAGCTTGTACCTAACACAATTGCTAGGATGCCTCTCTGAAAATTTACCCCTGGACAGCCACCCCAGCATAACTTCATTAAGGACTGCCTGCTAACTGAGGAGGAAACAGTAGGAGGAGGAGCTGTAATATCTGAAAATGAAAAAGAGCTCTCAGAGGACAGGGGTGGTCTATCCATCCCATGTGACAGCAGGGCCAAGAAGGGGGGAAGTTATGTCTTCTCTGCAGCCCCAGAAATATTTTGCAGTTTGCAGACATTGGTTTTGGTAAACAGTGTTATCAAATATGCACAGCTAAAATTCCCCGTCTGCCTTCTCAAGGTATTAAAGTTGTGATCAAGGTGTTCAGTGGTGGTCACCGAGATTATCCGACATCTATCTGCCTGTAGCAAATGCATATTTGAGTAAGACTCTCACTCTGCCTGCTGTGGCTTTGTGACATGCCAGTCTGCTTGTGCTGCCAGTGGGTGGAAGTGGGATAATTTCTCTGTACTCTTTCTGTGGATTGTACAGCAAAACTGCACAGAGCAGGAACTGGGTATGCACCACACATATAGAAGGTTACTCTTCTATACACATATCCTTTGTCTTTAGCCAAGAAGTCCAGCTAGTAAGTTCATCTGCCTCACACATGCAACTTCACAGCTGTTCATCGACAGGGTCAAACTAACCCTTTCTTTTAGTCTCAAATTTTCCTTGCAGCACAGTGGAATTAGGACATGTGATTAGTACAAAAATCTGCATGTATCAAAAAAACAAGAGATGGAAAAAACCTAAAGCCATTATTGAATGCCTCAGTTAATTTAGGGGATCTATGATGATGGCTTTTGGGTTAATCCCTCCTCAGTCCCACTTTGGAAGTTAGCTGCCCAGGCACACCTCCAGAAATTCATGTATACCTCAGTCCAAAAAGAAGCAGCCTTAGTCTATCAGAAGCATGGTAGCAGTTTTAATCCCATGTTTGTTGTTTTTTTTTCCTTTAGGGTACCATCTTTTTGCCTGGCAACAGAGTAATTGAGCACCCCTGCAATGAAGAAAGTCCAGGAAAGTTCCTTTTTGAAGTTGTTCCAGGTAGGATATTCTATTCCACATAAAAAGTATTTGTAATTTTGTTCTCAGTGACAAATGGCCACATCTGTTCTGCCAGAACAGAAGCTGAAGGTGATTAACGATTCAATTTAAGGAAAAAAAATCATTAATTTGTTAATATTTTCATTCATAATTTTTTTCATTCACCTCTGGGCAGCATAGGAAAAGGATGTGTTTTTTATTCGGTGATGTAAAGCATGATTGTTCACAGCAAAGGGCTGCCCCACTGACTGGCATAGTGACAGTACAAGGGTATTTGGTAATTATTTTAGATTATATTGGATGCTATGAAGTAGTGTGTTCTGTGGTAACAAAGGAATCTGTAACTTAACATCAAGACCTTATCAGTATAGCACATGAGCTTGATGACATCAGTACCATCACTTAAGAATGCTCCCTGATCACTGTGGGTGGATAAACAGATAGTAATAACAGCAAGCATCACTGCTTTAAAACCCTAAACTTGCTTTTAGTTGTGTTTTTTTAAATAGGGTGGGTTTTTTTCCTGGGGGTAGATTTGTGTAAGGAACATTACCTTGTCAACTGACTGGTACTCATGACTGCGTGTATTGCATAAGTGATTTGCTAGCCTCCTTTCTGCTACCTTTGATTCTGGAGGGCAGACTTTGGCTTGTTTAGGAGCCTGGTCGACAGTCCTTTCAGAGGCAGTCCTGAAGGGTAAAGGAGCCCAGGAAACGCGCAGGAGCAGGCTGTCCCCATGTGCTGAAAGATGAGCTGGTGGGGAAGCCCACCAGCCTGGCTGAACAGAGAGCTTTGGCTGGAACTCGGGAAAAAGCAGAGCTTATGACCTTTGGAAAAAGGGGCAGGCAACTCAGGAGGACTACCAGGATGTCAACGAGGTTACGCAGGGAGACCATTAGAAGGACCAAAGCCTCCCCAAACTAGAACTTAATCTAGCTACTGCTGCAAAAGACAACAAAAAATGTTTCTGTAAATACACTAACAATAAAAGGAGAGCTAAGGACAACCTCCATCCTTTACTGGGTGCGAGGGGAAACATAGTGACAAAGGATGCGGAAAAGGTGGAGGTACTCAATAGTAAGACCAATTGTTCTGGGGTACCCAGCCCCCTGAGCTGGAAGACAGGGACAGGGAGCAGAATGAAGCCCCCATAATCCATGGGGAAATGGTTAACAACCTCCAACACTACTCAGACATACACAAATCTATGGGGCCAGATGGGATCCACATGAGGGTACTGAGGGAGCTGGCAGAAGTGCTCACCAAGCCACTTTCAATCCTTTATCAGCAGACCTGGCTAACCAGGGAGGTCAGCAAATGGGACACCCATCTGCAAGGGCTGGAAGGAGGATCCGGGGAACTACAGGGCTGTCAGCCTGACCTCAGTGCAGGGGAAGGTTGTGAAGCAGATCATCTTGAGTGCCATCACATGGCATAGGCCGGACAACCAAGCGATCACGCCCAGTCAGCAGGGATTTAAGAAAGACAGGTCCTGCTTGACTAACCTGATCTTCTATGACCAGGTGACTCATTTAGTAGATGAGGGAAAGGCTGTGGATGTTGCCTACCTGGACTTTAGTAAAGCCTTTGACACAGTTTCCCACAGCATTCTTCTGGAGAAACTAGCTGCTCATGGCTTGGATGGGTATTCTTTGCTGGGTAAAAATAGGCTGGATGGCTGAGCCCAAAGAGTTGTAAATACAGATTCAACAAGGCTAAGTGTTGGGTCGTGCACTTGGGTCACAACAACCCCATGCAACGCTACAGGCTTTTGGAAGAGTGGCTGGAAAGTTGCCTGGCAGAAAAGGATGTGGGGGTGTTGGTTGAGAGCTGGCTGAACATGGTCCAGCAGTGTGCCCAGGTGGCCAAGGAGACCAACAGCATCCTGGCTTGTATCAGCAGTAGAGAAGTGATTGTCCCCCTGGTGAGGGGAAGCTGGTGAGTCTGCACCTTGAATACTGTGTTCAGTTTTAGGCCCTTCACTACACTGAGGTGCTGGAGTGTGTACAAAGAAGACCAATGAAGCTGGTGAAGGGTGTAGAGAACAAGTCTTATGAGAAGCAGCTGAGGGAACTGGAGAGAAGGAGGCTCAGGAGATACCTTACTGCTCCCTACAACTACCTGAGAGAGAGGTGTAATGAGGTGGGTGTCAGTCTTGTTTCCCAAGTAACAAGTGATAGGATGAAGGGAAACAGCCTCAAGGTGCACCAGCGGGGTTCAGATTGCATATTAGGAAAAACTTCTTTACTGAAAGGGTTATCAAGCATTGGAACAGGCTGCCCAGAGAGGTGGTAGAGTCACCATCCCTGGAGATATTTAAAAGATGTATAGATGTGGCACTTAGGGACATGGTTTAGTGGTGCACTTGGTAGTGTTAGGTTAACGGTTGGACTCAATGATCTTAAGGGTCTTTTCCAAGCTAAATGATTCTATGTTTCAACATCCAGTTAGCCCACTGTTAATATATTATTATTCAATATATTATCAATATATTCAATATGTTATCAATATATTCAAGATATTATCAATATATTGAATATATTCTGTTAATCCTGATATTACTTTTCAAGTTCCTTTCCCACTATGGCTATTTAAAAGGCTAAATAGAGGACAATGTTTATTGAAACCCAACCACATGTTCTTGCTCTTAAACCATCTCTGTGTCAAGGCAAAAATATAGTTGTCTTTACTGATACATGGAGATTTTGATATGTCGTAGAAATGTAAGAAATATGAAGTAGATCTCAAGGATAAGGAGGCCAGTCACTCACTGGAATTTGCAAATGGAGGTCAGCACAGTGCAGCTTTATTTTTCCTTTTATACGTGGCAATGAATGTGGTTATGAAAGCTGTATGCAGTAAGGGGTTAGTATGCAAAGAAAGCAAGCATGGTATCTGTGAGGTTTGGTTAACACTTACACCAGCTTGAATCAATCACACTTTAAATAGTTTCTCACTGTGGTCTGTATCTTTTTTGTATGTTAAAAATATTGAAAAAAACCTACTTATTAGCATTGCAAGTCTGGGGCTGACTAAAATCTTGTTTCCATTGAAAATTAAGAGAGTTCTTTTTAATTTAAAAGGTGCTTTCCCTCCCCACTCCTGAACACATAGAATGCTCTCTGACTTGAAATTTTCAGGCAAAATGGGACTTCCAGTCAGTCATTTAATAAATTAAGCCTGTATTTCTTCTAGATGTTGTAGATGGGAAAGAGAGAAGCTGAGCTTCTGTAGTTGTAGCTGTTGCTGGTACTGCAGTAGGGTCTGTGCCCTACAGCAGTCGGTGTGGAGAGGATAAGATGAGCAGAGAGAAGTGGGCTGGCACAGATTTCAGTGGTGATGCTCTCTCTCCTTCTGACAGATGGGTAGAAGCAGCTTTAGTTCCTGCCACAGGTTAAATCAGAAGGTGCTTCTGAGGAAGTGCACAAAACTGGTTTTTTCCTATTTCAAAATGGCTGCGATGTCGCCTTTGCTGCCACCTCACATGCGAAGACATCGATATAAAGGGTTTTGCTGATGGTGGTGCTCCATACGTCCTGATTCATATGACACCCTAATCTATCTGATAATGTTTGCCCTGGATGTGCTGCTTATGCCTCTGGTCTATGTGAATTTGGCATTGAGTGTGGAATACTTAACTGTAAGCCTGAGATGTGTGTGTGATGCAGGCATGAAAAATGAAAACCTTCCCGTGCAACCCTGCAGGCAGCTGTATGGCACCAGGAGGTCACTGCCTCCATGGGACTTGCCACAGCTGAGCTGCAGAAATCTCCCTCTGCTAGAGCTTGTAACTTTCCCAAACAGGAGGAAATCTGGCTGACAAGAGTAGTAAGAAATGGTAATGGAATAAGGCTTGAACAGCTGAACACTTACATGTTGAACACAGGCCCTTCTGTCCTGAACATCATGCACCTTCTTCAGAGATCACTCATTTTCTCTGTATGCTTTCCCAAACACTGCTGATGCCTGTTGGATGTGTACAGCACATTTGGAGGTCAGACCATACTTGCTGCCGAGTTTGAATGCTTTTACCACAGTACCTGCCTGTTGCCTAAATTGTAGAAAGCCTACAGAAAATGTAATATTTCACCGTGGTTTTGAGTTAGCAGTACACTACACTGTTAGGTCTCAACCACTATCCACGTTGCTTGTGCTCCCACAATTTGGCTGTTAATTGCTGGTTTTCAAAGTGTCAGCACCTCTTACTTGCTTTTCTTCCAGCCTGAGCCCTTACGTGCCAAGCCTCAGCCTGGGGTCGTCCTCTTGCCCAGGTTAAAAGGCCTTGGGCAGCATAGCTGACAATGGGAGTGCCAGCTGCTGAACTGATGGGCAATGCTGATGGGAGAGCACGATCGTTCTCATGATTTCTCAAAATATTTGTCATGTCACCTTTCTATGCAGTCAAGTTAAAAAGTAATTTGCAATTAGTTTTGGGGCTGCCTTCAATATTTATCTGGAACTTCCCTGAGAATCAGGTAGGGTGTTTTTTGTTTTGTTTGCTTACTGGAGCAATTTTCCTCATGAGATACTATGCTAAGGATTCATGACAAAAAAAAAGGTTTTTGGGAAATCAGATAGGATATTTCATGCCACAGCACCGGTCTTTGGGGGATGGAATTAAAATCAGGACTCAGACTGACTGTGGAGGCATCACAGTGCCTGTAGAATGTTGTAGAATGTCAGCTGTATGTTAAGCAAAGATGAAGTGAGCTTTGCCATGGTCATTGTGTCACTTGCTTCTCAAGGCAAGTATCGTCAGCATTTTGTAATGGAGCTGTTTGTCATCTGTATCCTCATAGTGACTCAGTGTAAAAGTCAGTTTTTTAGGCTGATAGCAACAAACTGAGCTCATTGAGTGTAACAGAGAAAAATATATTGGAGCCAAGGTTCTGTTTAACCCATTGTTAGCATTAAAATGATAAAACAGCTGCATAGCAACAGTTTCTATTTGCAGGGGTTTTTTTTATTTTGTCAGCTTAAATGAATGTCATGTTAAATGTATGGCACTGAAACTCACGCTGCTCTTGGATTCTGCTTTCCCTGTATTAAAAGTTGAAGTAATTTTAGTTATAATCTCAAAGGCAATACTGACAAGTCCTCTTTTTGTCTGTCATGTCTGTGGGTGGCCTGTAAAACTTTTGTGTGTGTTTGTTTATTGGTAATACATGCAAATTATTTTGGGAATGTACGTGGGAGTAGATTTATACTAGGAAACTAATTTTCTCTACACAGCCATCTCTGAAGATGAATGAAAGAAATGTGTGTGGAGACAAGTATCTTGCAGTTCTGATGCTGTAATTAAAATACAGATGCCTTTAATTTGCCCTTTGAAAACATTCTGTTCATTCCTTAAGTCATGACATGGTTTAATACTTAAAATTGTTCCTTTTTTTTTTCTTTTGCTGTGCTGACGAAGTTAATTTACAGGAGTGAAAGTGTTTCCTGTACAGCACAAGGCCCACACCACATTTCTGTGCAGGAGTCAGTGTGACCACGAGGTGATTAATTATGCCTGTGGTTATTGACAGCTTCTCTCACACTTGGAGGAATGTTTCATACTAAACAGAAACCAGATGAGAGTTTAAATAAATACCTTTTTAATGGGAAATATGTACATATAGCAAAGTTGTGTGATTAGGTTTGTTGAAGCGATTGTGTTTTATTTGCTTATTGTTTCTACTTCTATTTAGAAGATAAAATCTCATTCTCTGTATTTGTTCCTTTCTAAAGGAAACCTGAGGTTTCTATCTTGGTATGTAGGTGTAAGGGGAAAGGTGTTTGTGTTCACACAGAACTGAATCAGGTGACCTAGCTGTGTTTCAGGGAATGAGGTGTCACCTGTATGTATGGAGGTGCAGAACAGAGGTACATGGAAGCACCGTAGTTTGCCTGAGTGGTGGATTTCAGATGGGGGACTTGATTCCTGCTTAAGTTGAGTTGCTGCACCCCATTTGCACCAGGAGCAGAGCACGGAGATGTGGGAAGCTCAGACTCATCCATTGTTTTTTCATACAGGCTCAAGTGTCTTTTTTTGGAGTCCCCTGGACTTTCCAAGAGTTGCTGCCTTGAAGGCATTTTGAGTGACAGCAGTATGGAAAGCTTTGCAGTAAGAGCCTGCGGCTTTCCAGCTGCCTTTAGGAGCTCCTAGGGCTTGAATTCTTGTCTCCTGATGCACTCAGGAAGCACCACCAGCTCAAAATAATCTGGGACTCTGTAGGTAGTTGCCTGGAAGAGATGATTGTTATTGAATGGACAAAGGAACGTACTTCATGATTGTCTGGATTTTGATCCTGGAAACTAAGCTGCTCATACTGCTATCTCCCCAGTTGCTGCTATTCGAGATCCTTATGTGGTGGTTGATGTCCTGCTCTATGAAAGTGATAAATCATCTGACAGCTTGTCCTCATGGGTAAGAAGTCAGATAATCATTCCAATGGTATTTCACTATTTGAATATTGTCAAATCATGTATTTCTTTGTCCCTGTCTGTGTTACATGCAATTTCATGAGAAAACAGCACTGAAGATGAGCTTACTTACAGGACCATGTTTGCTAGCATGTGGTCTGTTTGTGTGTGCGTGCTCTGTTCTATGGCATGAGTTTCCCTAGCAACACAAATATCCCAAAGATTTCTTTGAGTTGTTCAGTTGCATGAGTGTTAATATTTAATTAGGACTGTTTAAACTTAAACACACATTTCCAAACGCTGATCTTCAGTATTCCTTATGGAATCTTTTGGTTGTAAACTTTGTATATGTGTGCTGTATTTTTCACCATTGGCAAAGTATCATAGTCCAGCGTGTGCATCTGTGTGGATGAATATGTACTTTGGTAGTACTGAGTTAGCAAAGTCTGTTCATCCCTCTAAAAGCATTCTCAGTGCAGCCCCAAGATATGTGTCTGCAGCTTAAGGCAGCTTCATTCTTAGGGGTTATTCAGGTTGTTAGACAATAACTGTAATATTTCTGGGAAGTTACTTCTTGTCTCTGCTGCCGCTTTTTTCTGCACTTCTGTGTCTGCTGATTTCTTCTGTGCATGGCTCCTGGCCTATCTCCCTTCCCTTCAGGGAATGAGATCTTTCTTGAGTCATGGATGGTGGAGACTGCAGAAGGCAGAAACTACATTCAGCACTGCATGCTTTCAATTGTTTAAGGTCAGTTTGTCAGGCCTGAGTGCTGTAGTCAAGAGAGCAAGCCCAAACACATTGCTGAGGAAAATCACACCATTTTTATTCCAGTTTAGATGAGCTCTCTCTGCTCACAATTTTTCTGTACATACATCTTTTCAGAAAGCAATTTCTCATTGACGCTATGCAACAGAAGTGTTGGTTCCCTTTGTGATACTAACTGAAAACAGGCCAAAAGGATTGCCACAATAAGACAACTTACTTTTGCTTCTTCAATTAGAAATACAGGATATAAATCAAAATACGACATGTACTTATAATACTTAAGATACCTTCCTAAATGCTTCAGCTGGAAAAGATGTGAAACAAAAGAAGTTTCAGTGGACTGCAATGTATAAGCCTGTCTCAGGACTTAGTTTTGAATCTCTGGCAGTCTTTACTTCTGGGATACTGTGCAAACTTCTGGCTGCTTTTGCATCACAGCTTTTCTCATAAGAATTACTTTCAGGGAATTTAGAAGTCTGTAGTAGGTTTTACAAACTGATGTTAGGAAGGTACCCCCCAATGCTGTTTTGGAGAGTGCCCTATGAAGTATTTTTATATTATTTTGGAGGACTTGAGTTGTTGCTGTTCACAGCATGTTTGAATCTCATTTTTCTGGCATGAAATTCTTAACGCTGTGCTTTCACAGAACAGCGAGCAGTATTTCATCAGGTTTCTAGGCTGACTTTATGGACTTGTGAAGTCTTTGACTACAGAGCATTTCCCAAAAGCCCGTGGCTTTATTAGAGAATCTCTGTAAGGGAGTAAAATATTAATTCCCAGAACCTTGAAATTGTTAGAATTATTTTTTCATTAGTCAGAAAAGAGGTGTCCACAGGCCTTTTTCTTTATTTATGTCTTTAATTGCATGCCACATGGCAAATGACGTTTCCTGCAGATTAACTGTTGTGGCAGGGAGCATGAAGTGGGTTTGAGGCAGTTTTTTTTAAGCTTCCTTACATAAAAGGTTGGATAATAAACTATTTTGCTTCAACTGCTGCAATAGGTTTTCACTCCTCAAAGCTTAATGAATTTTTCAGTTCCAAAGGATGATGTTACTTCATGTCTGCAGGATAGGTATCTTATATTTAAGTCAGCTTAGATTTGCTTAGGTCTGTGCACCCACGGCTGAGAGTCAGGAGGGATCTGTTTTCAACATCTGTATGTCACACTGATTTCACTGACACAAGTGTGTTGTGAGGTTTGAGAAGATAAATGGTTGCCAGTGTGTTGTAAAGTTATCAAGAACTCTCCAGGTCCCTGTTGATACACAGTGCTTAGCAGATTAAGCCCTTCGAGACTTTTCCCATGAGTTCTCAAACCTCTCAAATGGGAAGGCCACAGTAAGTGATAATTCTTGTCACCTAGTGATTGGCAGCAGTTTTAATTAAGGGTCCATGAAGGCCTGGAAAATCTGGATTTGATAAGTTTTTGTGATTTAACTCCAGCTGGCAGCTAAGCCCCACACAGTCACTCGCTCGCTCCCCCCCCACCCAGTGGGACAGGGGAGAGAATCAGAAGAGTAGAAGTGAGAAAACTCATGGGTTGAGATAAAGACAGTTTAATAGGTAAAGCAAAAGCCGTGCATGCAAGCAAAGCAAAACAAGGAATCCACTCACTACTTCCCATGGGCAGGCAGGTGTTCAGCCATTTCCAGGAAAGCAGGGATCCATCATGCGTAACAGTAACTTGGGAAAATATTGCCGTCACTCAGAACATGTCCCCCCCTTCCTCCTTCTTCCCCAGCTTTATATACTGAGCATGACATCATACGGTATGGGATATCCCTTTGTTCAGTTGGGGTCAGCTGTCCCAGCTGTGTCCCCTCCCAGCTTTTTGTGCACCCCCAGCCTGCTCGCTGGTGGGCTGGGGTGAGAGGCAGAAAAGACCTTGACTGTGTGTATGCACTGCTCAGCAACAGCTAAAACATCTCTGTATTGTCAACACTGTTTCCAGCACAAATACAAAATTAGTAGCCCCATACTAGGTACTACAAATAAAATTAACTCTACCCCAGCGAAAACCAACACATAAGTTAATTTCCCTAAGGGACACAAGATGAAAGGGCAGTTACAGGTAAATCCTTTTTTGCCTAAAGAAGTGATGTAGTGTTCTCATGTACCTTAACAAGTTGGGTACTGGGTACTTACTGTAGCTTCTTCAATATTCTTCTCTTCTGATATCAATACTTTGCACTCCTAGTAGTCATATAACAGCAAGACTTCTGTGGGATGGGAAACGTTGGACTCTACAGTGAGGCACTAAATGGGGCAGATGATTAGCTGACATGTTTCAGTGTGACTGGTATAATTCAACGTGATGTCTCTGGGATGGAAATGTTTTAGAAGGTTTTGAACCCTGTTGGTTTCTATAAGGATGTAGCCTTGTGAGAAATAAGGCGCAAGAGTTCCATACCTTGCCTTCTAAGGAGCAACTGCCGTGTCCAAAGTGAGGATACACCCACACACACAGCAAGCAGCTTTCGTTGATGGCTTAGCTGAGTGTTAGGAATCCAATGCAATACACAAATTCCTTGACTTTAGGAGAAAATTGTTTGTGTATTAAAAGTTGTTCTGCCCTGCTGCAAAAAATCACCTCTCCATAGTGCACATGCACACACACCTGAGCACTGAGGTACTCTTTCTTCCTTTGCTGTCATGCAGATGCTCTGTATTCCCTTCACCATCAGCATGCCTAGCATAAAATTGATTCACTTTTCTCCATGATATAAAACCCTGAAATGAAGTGTTAAACCAGTCAGCTGCTTTAACTTCTTCCCTGTGCTGAATTCGTATCTCCTCCTGGTGTGACCCCTGTGGATTTAATTGGTGCTGCCACAAAGACGAATGCCTCCCCCTGCACGCACTGACAGCCAGCAGTGCCTCTTCATTAGTTGTCAGGAGCACAGAACCTCAAGGGCATTGCTGATACTGCTGACTGAACTAATTGTACCTCTGATATCTTCTGGAGGGAGCAGGCAGGCTGTTTAATCAAATGGGTACCAGCCTTACTGTGCATAGATATCTCCGGGTAATGGCATATTGTGCTAAAGCAGCTTTGAGCGCTGCTCATTTCCTATTGAATATCTCCTGAACACATTGCCGTCCTTATTAACAGACTGATTTCTCAAAAATGTATTTGGTCTCTGCATGTGAACACACTGGCATGCTCTGTCTCGTTCTTGTCCTTCAAAGGAAGCCGTAACAACTCCAAACTGCCTTTTTTTTTAAAGTGACCCTTGGAAAATCATGGAGTCAGTGAGCCAGAGAAACGAATCTGGCTGAAGCTTTGCTGCCTGTTTCTCACAAGGTTAACAATGAGAGCTTAGAATGAACTCTCTTCCATCTCAAGCAGCAGCTCTTGTGATACACAAATATTTGATGTGCCCATAATAGGTTTGTCTCCTTCACAGTTTTTAGAAAAGCAAAAACCCAAACCATCCCCAGTCCTACATCCCTGTGAAATGAGATGGTGGGTCAGGCCACAAACCTGTTGTGCTGGCACCGTAAAATATGCTAATTTCAAGCTCAGTTCCCTACAGGTCAATGCATGTAATATCCCTCTTAGCAGTGTTTTTCATGCCTTTTTTGTCATGGCTACTGAACAACACTGGTAGAAGGCACCAAGTTCAAGATACCTGTTTTTTGTTCCAGTTCCAGCAGTGACTCCTTCTGTGACACTGGACCAAGTACTACCTCTCTGTGCCCTCGTGTCCACGCATGTTTAATTGAGATGATACCTGCACGCTTGTGAGAGGTACAAGCCTTGCAAGTCAATGATGTTAAGGAAATGTAAATCTGAACTAGTGATAGCAGCAAGAAGTTTTTATAATCTTTATACTGGGGGCTTCAGGGAAAGAGGCGAGCCCAGGGTTGTGACACATACACATGGAGTGATATGAGTAATTTTGCCTCATCATCTTCCTATGGAAGATCCTTTCATAACATCACATCTGTTTAAAGATCAAGATTAGTGCAGCTCATTCTTGGGCTACTAAAGAGCTACTAGAAAATGTAATGTTTATCCTGCAAGGGGAGATGGGGCACCTTTAGCCATTCAGAAGATGCGGTCCCTTTTCTGGTAGAACTCCAGCGCTTGTATCTAGCATAGAAGAGCCTGCAATAGCTGATTTAAACATAATTTCTTTAAATATAGAAATGTTCATTAATAAATATTTTTTTCAGCCTAAAATTAATCTGATTGAAATTATGGTAGTTTAGGCTATCTGATTTAAAGCTGAAGGAATTAAATCTAGATGCAAGAACTATTTAAAAGAAAAATAAAGGAGCACTTTCTAAATGTCTACTCTGAGGTATGCAGCATGTGCAGAATAGAGAAATTATCCTCACTCACATGGCCTGCATGTATAACTTTGAAGCTAGTGAAACTCGAACCATCACAAATTTTCATATATAAACCCAGCTATGTTGAATCCCTTCTATCTTTGCGAACGAGTACAGATCATACGTTAAAAGTGTGCATATTTGTAGTAGAAGTAGCAGTAATATTACCTTTTTTCTGAATGCTGTTTCCTAGTTACAGTCTATTTTGAAGATAGGTGATGGATGAAGCACTTCTGAAAACTCCTGAACACTTGTAGCTTTCATTTTCTTTCCTGTAAATTAATTCCACTCTACTTTTCAATCATCTGTTCTCAGTGGCATTAATTTCATGTGGCAGAAGACTGCACAGACTCTCTAAAAATTTTGAATGAGTGCAGGTTTTTTTGCCTGCCTTTGCAATAAGCCAAGCATGGTATATAAGGCTGAAGTTAAAAAGTTATTTTTCACTTGTATCTCTTAATTTAGGAGCAGACTGCTTTTAATGGTCTTGCTTAACACATGGTGCATGTGATCTGATCTGTGTTTATTCCATAGGTTAAGTTAGCAATAGCGTTCATTTGAATGAGCTTCTTTGTGTGACCCACTGGTGTCACTCTAGAGGTCATCTGCTACATAGAAGAGGTTGGAACATAATGGCAGTGGCATATTAAAAAACTTAGGTGACATAAAAGCAAACTTAAGAGGTCGAGTTTGTGGTGACTGTTTTCCACCATCAGTGTACACGTACACCAGATTTGCTCTTAGTGAGGATGTAGTTCATGTAATGAAAATTACATTTGGGGTCATGTTTTATTCCTACCCTATTTTAAATTCCACCAATTGTAATCACAGCAATGATGAGACTTTTTTTCTCTGCCTCAGCACTGCAGCTGGCACTGGAGTGTGACAATCAATATAGATGTTGGCAAATGGCTTATGTATTAATATGATTTATGAATATTAGACTATAATAATATATTAATACACACATGTATATATATTAATATATATTGCGAATATTCCCATGAAGCCAGGTGGTCTTTTGGAAGTTAGAAAGGTACCTGGAATGACAGCTTGTTGCTCTGACAAGTTTTGACAGTGATTTGGGGATTGATGGGGGTTGGGATGCAATATTGGCTTTTTCCATTGTTCTGTTAAGGTGTGAAGAATTTCCTGAACTTTGACAGATCAGACTCTGGGGGGCTGAGGATAAATCACACCCCAACTGTATGGTTTGAATGAGTTGTGAAGCTACAGTAGGTTTTCAGCAATGTCTGTGTTATGTCCATTAGCTATATGCCATGGACGCACCATTTTGTTTGCCAACACGAAATCATGTGTGTTGATACTTTTTACATTCTCTGGTGTGTAAATACAAACTTTGTCTCAAAAGAAGCAATGTCTTTTATCTTTCTAACTGCAATAGCAGTCTGAACAGCACCTTTGACAGCTGCTAGCTTCATTTTTTTTTTAGCTTCATGTATGTCCCTCTAGTGGCAACATCAAAAAGGTCTAATGAAGTAATAGATGTACTTCTGTGTTGGAAATCCTATTCAGGGCTTCAATTTTTAGTTTGTTTAATGCCAGCATTATCCTTCATATATCATGAAGCACAGCTTGAAACTTAGATTCCCAAACAAAATCTGTGAATTGGGAAGACAGTACTGGGAAAAATCAGAGGCAGTGGTAACTCAAGCTTTTGGAGAAAAGATTTTCCTGAATATTTTTGACATTATTTTGATGAATTGTCATAATGATTACTTTGCTCTTTACCTCTGCTCACAGAATTGAGGCTCCATCAGCTTTAGTCAACATGCAAAGTTTTATGATAAGATGATAATGTTTTTATTACAGTAGCCTATGTGCTCTTTCTGTGTTTCCGTTGTTACAAGATCATCTGTTCTTGATTACGCTAAGTAATGAAAATAAGATTGTAGGAAGAAGTGAGAAAGAAATGTTATGGAGGGATACTCCAAAGTATAGACATTCAAGATACTGTTATCCGGTGGGGTGTTCTGTAGTACAGATGTCTGCCAGTCTTCTGCAAAAATTATATTAATGAGATTCCCATGCTTGTTGCCATTTTCAGTAAAAACCCCTAAAGACGCAAAAAGTAAATAAATTAAAATGCATTTACCGCCTCTTTCAAATAGACGGTGGTGTTCCACTTAAAATGGCAGGAAAGACAGTAGGTAACTTGCCTGAACCTGTCTGGAAAGTCAGTGGCTGAGTCTGAAGGCAGATCTAACCTCGCTGGTGAACCAAAGAGCTTGTGCCCCTGATGTGGGAGGTGAAAGTATGCAGGCCGGGAGCTTGTGAAGCCCTCTTATCTCTGAAAGTAGCAGGAAATGCAAGCTCCATTTGGATTAAAGGATGGTTTAGCCAAGCATCCTTAAAATATGGTACTTCATAGTGGCTAGGTCATCTGAATAGATATTAGATTATTTTCTTAAAGTTTACAGATCTTGAGGTAGATACACTCCATATATTCTCATGTGCTTGGATGTTGCTGGCTGACCTAATCCTCTGCCCTGTGGCTGTGGCGGTAAGAGGCTCACAAGTCCTTTGCTCTTCAACCAGTCCTTCTGCAGACTCTTTCATCTTCCCCCTTTTCCATTATTGGTGCTAGGAGAACATTGACCCTTATTTAAAATAAAGTCATCTTTCTTCTTTTTCAGCCTTGAATTAGAGGAGTGGGATGAAAATTTTAAGCTCATGGTGAATGCAAGGACCTTGTTTGTCATTGTTTCTTCAGCACAGATGTCAAATGTAAGGCTGAAAAGCATAATTTCTACCTTGTATCTACCAGTTTCACAGTTACATCACACACTAGCACATAGTGGTGATTAGTTCTTCAGCATGGTAAAAGCCAGGTTAGCCTAACTCCTTCCCTTTGACAGAAAAGGAAAACCTTCCTGTGGCATGTGAATGTCTGTCCAGGGAAACATTGTCTCATCTCTCCTCATGGAATCCTAGCTTGTACTGCTACCTCTGGAGGTGGAAGTCTCTGCTAATTAAACTGTATATCTTTTATAAAGCTAATGAGCCTAAATGGTTGTGAAATCTTCATCTTCTGTGCTGTATTTCAGATTCCTGCTACATTCATAACTTCAGTGAGAGGTTAGCTTTTATTTTCTGGAACAGATAACAAGGAGGAACATGTGATTGATATATGTTGTGAAGAGAGAGCTTCAAACTATAAGCACAAGGTTGACTGTCAGGTCTTAATGGAGCTGGCCTACAATTTAGGTGATGATTAATGAAAGAATAATGTCAAGGAGCAGTGCTTGATGGTATTATGTTGACTTCTGCTGCAGACCAAACAGTCTTTTCTGTGGGAGGAGGAGGACTGCTGCTCTGGGTTGAAACAAGCTGTACCCCGCAGCCGACATTCCCGCTCTGTGGTGTGCATTGCAGGCGACGCATGTCTGGGGGCAGCCTGCCCTTTTGTCCATGCACTGGCTGTGTGCAGCCAATGCCAGCAGGAGGATCTGCTCTGCAAAGGGCTTCTTTCAGGGTGATTACGGAAAATGTGACAGCCTTGTCAGCCACTCTGCTGCATGCCAACGTGGAGGAGGGAGAATGAGAATGCCGAGGGAAGGGTGATCTTTGTGGCTTGCCAACTGCAGCGCCGCAGCTACAGGGTCTGGGGGAAAGATGCCATCTGCTACCATTTGGCATGGCTCAGCCGTGAGAGCACAGAGTGCATTATTGTCCTCGACCTTGGTGGAAGGAGCTGGCAGCATGCCCGCTGCGTTGCTGTCTTCGTCACGAGATAGGAGCAGAAGGTACGTGGTGGTAAAATAGCAACCACGGCTGTGCCTTGTATGCTGCAGCAGTATGAGTGCTGGGGGAGAGGGATGTGTGTGCCTCGGAGACTGCATGCCCCTTTGCTCCTGCTGCAAAAGGATGCGCTTCACCAGGGGAGACTGGGTCCTGCTTGCCCATGGGGGAAGCAAGGGGCTCCCAAACTGTGGTGGAAGAATGTGCCTGTTAAGGACAATAACATCATTAAAGCTCTTAGTAATGTTAGAGGGGTAATAACAGGAGGTTTACACAGGCTGATGAGAGAATGAGCTGGCTCGGTGGAGACCTTGGTGAACTTGGATAAACATTCCCAAACAAGATTAGCTATACCAGGGGCTGGTTTCCTTCAGAAGGACTGGGTGCCTGCAGCTTTGTGCTGTTCAGTTTTTTCTGAGGTTTAGTGTCATCTCTAAGTGTGGACCTGGTTTTCTAGGGACAGAGGAGGAGAGAAGGGGCTTAATTAAAAACTTCAGATATGCTGCCAAAATGACCAGGTACATCTTTGCTCAGAGAACAAAATACTAACATCTCAGCTATGGGAATAAAATGGCACAGAGGTGGGAGAGTGTACTTTTAGCAGCAGGCAAGCCAAACAGTAAAATCAAGGTATGACAGACAATAATGGCTGGAGATAAGGAGAATGAATGATGGAATTAAACAGTGGGCTACCAAAAAGGTATATAAAGGGGAGTGTTTATATCAGGGGGAACGTGAAATAATTTGAGCCATACCCATTTTATTTCCTTGTCGATGGAAAGTCAAGTTAAGCTATGGTAAAGGCAAAAGAACAGTCATAATATAAAACATGTTTGTGCAAGTCGTGTGTGTGTGTGTGCTCTCTTTCCACTTGCAATATTGCAGAGGAGCACTTCCACAATGGTGAAAGAGAATCAGGCAGGGTGAGCAGCCTGGAGTTTGTTATGGGCCTGTGGTGGATAAAAGCACATTTAGCTTCCATCTGTTCCATCTTGGATGATGCCGATAAAAGGGTCATAGCTTTGGCAGTGGTGGATATTTGAAACCATTGCCATTTTCAGCTGTTCCAAAATTTTTCCCATTCTGTTTATAGGACATCTATTTTTCTGTTTCATATTTATTGCCAGATAAATTGTCGGTGGTGATTAGCTACAAGTGTTAAATAAAGTGAGGCTCTCCTTGCTGTCTCTCCCTCTTCCACTAGACTTGGTACGTAAATGATGGGGAATGGGAACAGTTAGGGATATGTTTTGGCACATTACAGATAACTGTAATTTTGCTTTCCTGGAATTACACGCATAATTACCTCACTTCATATTTATGAAATATTATTATGAAATATTACAGTGTGAGTGTAGCTTGAAAGTAATAAAGAACCCGGATTTTCGACTATCATGCAATACAAGAAACAGATTACTTGCCAAGTATGGTATTTTCTATGATTACTGAAGTGCAAACATTTATCTCTCTCTTTTTTTTTGTACATCTCTGGTGCCTCGTGATTAAAAAAAAAAGGCATTGAGGTGTGTCTTTTTCTTTTTTTAATTAGAACAGAATTATGTATGGTGAATATGTAAAATCGTAATTATAGCACTCAGTAGTTCTTCTTGGAAAGGGCAAGAGATCAGCAAGCACAGGCACGTAAGAGAGACCAGGATGCTACTTTAGAAAGTTGTCATTATGGCAGGAGCAGAGCCCATGGACAAGCGTGGCTTCTGTCCAGAGGTTTGTTCTTTCTGTGTATCTCTAGAGGCAACCAGTATGGATTGAAGAGCAGGATTTTTCCACAAATGATTGCAAATCCATTTATTGTGGTTGTATATTATTAATTGTTGTAAATTTTTATGATACCTAACCAGCCTTTATTTAAAACGCTCTTGACTCCAAACGCATATTTGGGACTGTCGTTTGCCTTGTCAAAGGCGAGTTAGAGTTCAGTGCACTAAAATCCATTTAAAAGGAATCCCCAAAGACTTTTTACATGTCAGTCTTTTTAAAGCCACATAGATTTGGGGAGAAGTGGGTATACATGTATATGTTGATTTATTATGTTTTGAGTACAGTTTTGTCCACACATACAGATGATCAGGAAAAGGAAAATGTGAAAGTCATTTGCTACTTGAAAGTCCTTTTGATCTCTTGGGACTCCTACGTTCCTCAGTGATATAACCACAATTCAGATACGTTTGGCAGACAGTGTGGACACCGGAGCTGGGATAACTGAGGTTTACATTCTTAGAGTGCCATTAAGTACTGTTGGATCTGCAGCTGACTTCTTTAATGCATCAGCTCTCTTTTAATTCCTTTTCTGTTTTAACAGCACCAACTATATATCAACATGTTATTTAAAATAAATAGAGAATACTCCCCTAGAAATGCCCTGAAGATTCAGTCACATTCATTAGTTGCCTTGTGCCAAAAAAGGCTGGGGAAGAGATTTAATAAGCCTTGTATTCCATAGTTATTAAATGTCTGACTGATGACACCATAAGTCAACAGATTAAACTGCTGTGTGAAAAGATATAACCTGTCATGCAGAGATGCACATTAGTAATTACTAGTACTGGATGGCACATGTGATGTCCTCTCAAATTGTGTTATCCCTTGGTTGAGTCCCTGCATCTGAAATAAAGGCAGTAATGCCATAATGTTTTTCCTAAGGTGTTTTGTACTTTTTAGTCTGTAAGTGAAATGGAGGCAAGTGTAATGCTACCAAGTTATGTGAATTAGAACTCAGAACTGTCACCATCCCTATTCCTTGATGATTTTTGATTATTGTTCATTTTAATGTCATTAGAAATTAGTAATTAGAAAATTGTTATTTTCTAAAGGAGGTAATTCCTATAGTTCAGAGTCCAACTAAAATCTCTGTCAAAAGCATTTGGAGAATTTCACCCTTGGTGTAGCTGGAGTATATCTTTGGAGGCCTGTCGTACTCGACCTGCTTCTGTTTCTGAAAAGAGCATGTAAAGATTAAATACTGTGCTTAGATCTCCATCTTGCCTTTTCCTCTTTCAGTGATGTAACTTGCTGCAAAGAAAAATATCT
Source organism: Phalacrocorax aristotelis (assembly GCF_949628215.1). Lineage (NCBI taxonomy): Eukaryota > Metazoa > Chordata > Aves > Suliformes > Phalacrocoracidae > Phalacrocorax > Phalacrocorax aristotelis. The sequence continues at coordinate 14,574,396 of NC_134279.1, forward strand.
AGGTTTTGTGCACCCCTACTGCTCAGTAGAATTCATGTTCTCTCTAACAGTAATGTGAAAATTGCTTTTTGTGAATTGCTGGTGAAATCCATGTTAAGTGGAGTGTGTGGCAATTCTTTTAGTGGTCACTTCATTAATTTATGTACTTAAGTGGTTAACCTTGGCTAGCTCTTAAAATGAGGTTTAAATCTAAGCTGGACTTTTGTGTGTCTGAGGCAATGATGCCTGACATCTGTCTGGGCTCCACAGCAATATTTTGTTCTGCAGCATGACAAAGAACCCCTCTCCTAATTTCTGCTAGTAAACAGGCCTGCTGAATAGTTTGTCTATGCTTAAAATGAATCTTAATACTCACAGATCAGCTTCTCCAAATCAATTTATTCCTTCTGGTGAGGTCAGTGACAAAGTAGTGTATAAAGACCTCTCAAACGTGAAGACCTTGTAAACAGGCTGAACTGTGCCCTGATATGGTGCCAGGCAATTAACTGAGAGTATCACTTGTTTTCTGCTGCTTCCAATTTACTTCAGATTTTGTATTCTGTGGCAGCAAGCAGTGGTATTGTAGCCAGGCCTTTAGCTGTTCCTGTACTTGATGGCTTTTTCCAGCTCTCTTTGCCCTGCTGAGGAAAAAAATTGCAATCCCCTTTTCATCCTTGATGAGCCTTTGCTTCCTTTCTCTTACATTTTCCTGCCTCAGAGCTAGTTGTGTTTCTGTCCTTGCTGTGGTCTCTTAGAGTTGGCAATGCCAGCCCTGTCCTTGCCGCTCCATACCCCGGTTATCCTTTGCAAATCACCCTTGCAAAACCACCCTATTGACCAAAGCCTTCATGGAGCCTCACAAAAATTCTTGCTCCTGAGAGTCTGCAATGCAGTCTCGTGAAGGGGGCACATGAACAGGACTGAAAAGGGTGTTGTTGTAGCTTTCATTGTCAAGGTGTCAGCATGTACAAAGTCGGATACCATTAAGAATCCACTGGTTTTCACAGAGATCTTAAAACCAAGGAAATTTTGATACATGCAACCACTTGATTTTGATTGCCTGTGATTACTGTGCTGGGTAATGCAAGCCAAGTGCATGGCAGTGCTGCCCTCTGCAGCTTCCCCTTTTGGTGACCAAGGTGGTCATGGGAAGATGTTTTAGTACAGTCCTATCCAGGTGAGGCTAGAAGCATACCCACTCTCACCAAGGGCATCTTAATGCTTGGTCTGTTGTTACTCTGCTAATGGGCTTTTCGATGACAAGAATATTGTACATCCTAGTCAGACTTTCCAATTGCTGTTAAGCAAGCTGGACTTTTCAAGTTTTCATGAGATGCTCTAAGCCTTAGCCCATGTTAATGATGCTCCCAATGTCAGTGTAGACATATACAGCAGAGTAGATGAAGTGACTTGACATGCAGGGGGTATGGTGAGTAGGTACCCTCATACAGAGTCACAGCTGTGTTTTGCTCCCTATTCATCTCTGTGAAAGCCTGCACTTTTTGTGCCTGTTACCAGTTCTGACAGCCCACGGCAGGAAGACTTATTGCTTTATAGATAACATTTTTTTGTTGATTACAGTTCTTTCCTTGGAAAAAAAATATTTTGAGAAAATGTGTATGATGTCCATAATACAGTTTGTTTGTTTGTTTGTCTGGACTGTGCATTAGGATGATGTTTTGAAGAAGATATTGGATTTCTATGTATTTTTCACAGCAGTAACTTTGAGCAGGTTGAAGAAGAGTGGTTGGATCTCTTGAGATAACTGTGGAAAAAAGCCAAACAACATTTTCCTCCTCTATTTTTTTTTCTGTGTTGGATAATCAAGTCTATTTAATTCATTCAATGTCTCACGTGAGCAAATAATGTGGTATTCTGTCACCAGATTTACTTGGTTGCCTCATCTGTATTTGCTGGTGTATGTAGTTACAGTGCATATTTGTCCTACTCGACTTAATCTGCCTCATTCCAATACAGATACTTCTCTTCAAAGTTGAAAGTTTTGTGTTTAGACATATTTAGTGCCCAAGCAAATTGAAGTAATCCTGCATTTTCGTCATTGTGAGGAGAGAGTTTGGCCTCACTGGAATTCGATTTAAACTTATCCCAGCAATGTAGTTAACTTCCTAACAAATTACATAAAGTCCCATAGTTGTGTGTATGATGACTTGGAAGAATTGAGTGAAGCCTTGACTTTGAAGCTAGGGAATTCAGTTTTCATCTATCCAGCAGCTCCTCACTGCCTGTTTCTCAGAAGAGCCTTATTCTTGACTTTATTGTTGTAATTTTTTCCTGTGTGACTATTTTATGTCCAGAAATTAAATACCAGCGATTATAATCTTTTCAGGAAGTCAGTAGGGAAAATCTAGAGATATTTTGAATTCAGTAAGTTGAAATGATCAAGTCACGAAGCTTGCAGAACCAAGGCAGGATGCTATGATTTTTATATTAATTTTATTGTTCTGTAGTCTGAGTTGTGAGTAAAAATGTAATTGACCTCCCTGTGCAAAAGCAGGAATAGACACATAAGACGAGAAGACCCTGTGGAACTTAAAAATCAGCAGCCACCCTACACAAACTCAAGCCATCAGGCCCACCGCCACCAGATACTGGCCCGCATTTTTCAGTTGGGGCGACCTTGGAGAAAAACAAACCCTCCAAAAACAAGACCTCCCCTCTTAACTAAGAGCCACCCCTCAAAGTACCAACAGTGACCAGACCCAATACAATTCACCAATGGACCAAGCTACCCCAGGGATAACAGCGCAATCCCCTTCAAGAGCCCATATTGACAAGGGGGTTTATGACCTCGATGTTGGATCAGGACATCCTAATGGTGCAGCAGCTATTAAGGGTTCATTTGTTCAACGATTAACAGTCCTACATGATCTGAGTTCAGACCGGAGCAATCCCCCTTAGCCTAAAAATCGACCAATACTCCACAATATTCTTCCCAATCGCACTATTCGTAACATGGTGCATTCTCCAATTTGCAACATGATACATGGCCGCAGATCCACACATCACAAAATTCTTTTTCTACCTCCTAAGTGTAAAACTTAGGATGTCTAGGCTCTTCCAGCAGTTTACCTACCAAGGTGAATTATCCCATTAAAAGTCTCCATTGAATATGAAGTAGGTTTTTCATGGGCACCCTTAGATGTTGTATCAGGTCCTGGAAGTAAAACTGGCAAGAAAGTAAAGGCAATGAATGCTTAATAGAACTTCCCACTAGTATAATCTCAAAGCTGACAAGTTATGACAGGCAGCAGGTGAATGTATATTTGAGGATAGATCATTTTGCCTCTCTCTTGACAGGCATATAAATCTGTCTTCAATTAATATATATATATTACAGGAAGAGAAAGTAAATACATAAAAGTTTCTTCAATTTGCATTTAAATTACAAATTATTTTGAAATTTAAAAACCCACTGATTTGCGCAAGCAAAAAGTTTCCATATATGAATATAAGTTTAAGTTTCAGTGGGCTGCTCACTTTCTCCTCTTGTGATACATATAAAATGCTTTCCAGTTGCTTTCCTGGTAGGCAGTTGTACTCCAAAATGCTGTTTATGCTATCTTGTAACTAAAAAGAATAGGTTAGTGATACCATGCTAATGACACTGTAGGCATCTTGTTGTCCAGGTCTACTTGAAAATTGGAGAGCATTTGAGGTAGTATAGGAGCTGCTTGTAACCATTTTGTGTGATGAACAGCTAGGGTTTAAAAAGAAACCTCAGTTCTGGCAGCTAGACTGAGTTTTCTAGAAGTGTTGGCAGACAACAGGTATAAGACCAATTAATCCATATGCACAAAAAAAAATCAAGGTAATCAGAAGAAGCCCACCTGTTTGGAAGGCACCAAAAGTTCAGCCATATAGCAGATGGAAGTAGTTAATGGCATATAAATACAAAAATTAAAAAAAAAAAACATACTAAGAAAAAATTATAGAATCAGATGATCTTAAAGTGAGTTCTTGAAAAATCATATAGATAAATGCCATAAAACTGCTAAATTAATTAAAATTATTTTTTTATATTTGTGCACATGTATTTATAGGCTGAACTATCCTGTTGTACTGTGAACAGTAGCCAAATGGAAAATTATGCATGGTCTTCACATTGTGTTTTCATAAATTGTGATCATCCCTTGCATCTCCTTGGAAAGAAACTGTTGTCTCTAAAACTGAATAGGCTATATCTCTTCTCTTGGGAACAGTTCTCTTCTGTCATTGAAGGCTCTGGGAGATTTGAAAATGAGCTGTGAAGCTGTGGTGTTAGAAAAATTCACCTGAACTACAATACACTTCAGATTTTCTTTCCATCTGCGACACGTCCTGACAAATGGTGTTTTCTTAAGGGGGTTGTCCTGCTTATGTTGCTGCTCAAGAGATTGTCTTCTGAAATTGCTCTCAGACTCAACATGCAGCTCTCCCACTTCCTCCTCTGCTGGAGGATGAGTGCAGAAGAATTTTCAAACTACAACATAAATACTGCTTTGTAATTGCCATATAGTTTAGGCTAATGACCAGCAGTGGGAACAAAACCAACACTGGCTCATGGCACACAAGTTGCTATGCCAAAACAGAGAGCCAAACCAGACTTTTCCATTACTTCTTACATCTGTGTTTTGTAGGACTTTACATCTAGGTCTCTCCAGGAGATCCTGGAGGGTTTCTCAGCTCCCAGCCAGGTCAGAGCAGCCATCCTGTTAAGTATCTCCAGAAATAAGGTCTCTGACAAACGCCAGATGCTCTAGGCTTCTGGTCCTCTGCTCAGCACTAATGCATCTTAATTCTGGAGCTGGCAGTGGCCCGCTCACTTCAGCGAATCCTGGCATTGTGCAGGCTAGGAAGCCAAGATGCAGTGGTGTCTGCAAGGGTTACAGCAATCATCTGCAGGCTTTTAAAAGGGTAAAGGGTGAATTTGAAATTATATTTTGGTTGGATGAGAAATACCCATTCTCAGTCCTGAAAGGCTGCTTATAACTCATTGCTATAATCTTTCTGTTAGTGCTGGGGAAAAACTAGACTTAAGATTTTCAGAAGCATGCATGCAGAAGAGAGATGATGCACACTGTGCTTACAGCATTTCTGTGATGGAATGTACTATGTGAATATAAATTCTTTACCTAGAATGTGTTTTGACACATGCAGCTCTTGCAGAAAAGCCTTTCTTGAATACCTGTGTATTACATTTTGAATAATAAAGAAGAATGAAATGTTCTACCTTGTATTAATATATTTCAAAATTAGCTTATGTTGAAGAGGGATGATTTGCTCTTTGAAGGGAAGTGCGCCCACACAGTCACTGAAGATTCCTGAATGTTAAATGTTTGTTGTGACATTTGACCTTAATCTCTGTGTAACTCTGGGAATGCCTGGGAGTGTGGCCCCAAATGGCCACTCGGCACCTAGGAAGTTTTTCTGATTTTTGTCCTTTTCCAATTCCACTATTAAACATTTAAATATTCAGTGGTTAGGGTAAAATGTTCCAGATACTATGCTAACTAGTATTTCACCTATGTGATGTGAAGAAAAGAACCATAATTCTTAAACTGAGGGTAATTTAATAACCTTTTGCAAATGTTTTACAGGGGACTACTTGTAGGTTTTGGTTTTGTTATTTTCTGTTTTAATGCTCTGGTTAATAATGCTGTCTCAGGAAAATTGGAAAATACTGTAGTTGGACCTGTCTTTCACTGACCCTATTGCACAGATCAATTCGTAACAGACAATCCAAAGCAGAAATGGAACCTGGTGTGGGAGAATTTCCCTCCAGATCTACAGCCTTGGGAGAGGAGAGCATGCAGCTCCATGGTGCAGACGTGGACTTGTCAGGAGAAGCTTGATTTGCCGCTTCCCCTGTGCACTCTGATGGACAGTACTCGATCCTGTGTTTGGCAGGGTAGATGGGACTGAAATCTACTTCAGACATATTGCTAAAGATTAATTAAAAATAGGCAGAGTAAGTGGCAGAGCTGGAAGGAGAATGCCAGTTCTCTGGGGAATCAGGGGACTGGGATCAGATTGCAGCCTGTGGTACCAGGTCCCTGTCCCAGCGTCAGCTGGAGCTATCTTCTCATTCTCTGATATATTTGCAATGTAAATAATACTGTGTGGGTTTTTTGGTGTTGTGGGGGTTTTCTTGGGTTTGGGTTTGTTTGGTTTTTTTGTTTTTGTTTTTTAAATTGTGGCCTGTACTGTGTGGGATAAGGAAATAGATGCACTCAGAATAAAAGGTGAGCTTGACTTCAAATTTCCTGGGTGCCTCCAGCTTCAAGCTGCAGAGGGATAGGGATATAACTTGAATGAACGTGAGGACAATGCTGCAACACCTTTCCAGTCTTTGAACCACTTCTCTTTACATGCAGGTCCATAAGTGGACAGATTTATTGGGGCTTGTTTTGGAAAGTCAGTATGTATGACCTGAGAAGTTGCAGCTGTGTTGGTCTTTGCTGCTACACCTCATCTTTCAAATACATCAAAATGTTTGGCAACATTGACTTCTCAGTGGAGGTGAATCTACATTTTTATAAGTACTGCAAAGCTTCTGCAATTTGCCCCAGAAAGGAATAGAAATTTGTAACAAATCAGAATCCTGTCACAAGTAGTTTAGGGCTTTAGCACCTTGTGAGAGAGTATATGGCCTGCTTGTTCTTATTTTTAGCTGCCAGTATTTTAATATTTACATAAGAGGCAATGTTATAACTAAAACTTACCATGTCATTAATGCATAGGGGACATAACTTAGTCAAATACTTGTGTGTTGATCCTACTTGTGACTGACTCACTGATTCCAATAATGATTTGGAAGAAGCAAGCTTCCAAATACTTTAAAAATCTCATAATATATTTTCTCTTTTTTTTTTTTTTTTTTTTGATCTATCGGAAACATTTAATGACCTTTCTCTGGCAAAACACCACTTAGAATTTTGCAGCATTACATCTGACTTCCTGATCCCAGTGGCAAAATTCCCAGCTGCTTCAATATAGACAAGATGTTGTGGAAAATACAGTAATACATTGAAATGGGAAAGAGGATTTTAGATTGAAAATTGGTAAGTGTCAAATTTTAATTTAGCCATAATAGCTATGTTTAAACATCCTCTCTCCCCTGTTCCCCCACATGAATGTTCTGGGTGGGTAAAGTCATTGCAAGGACTTGAATAACTGCACACGGTCAGGAATTCTGTTCCAGGTTGTATCCAAAAGCCTTACATGTAATAAGATGTAATGGAACTCTGAGAATATGTTCTCAAGTGAAAAATCAAACAATAACATTGAAAGTTAGTCTGTTGTTCTTTGTGGATCTTACTGCAATTTAGAGCTACCTGAAAAGAATAAGAAACACACACAGCCATGCCCTCCCTAAGCTGTTCATTGCCTATAATTTATTACAGTTAAAAAAAAAAAAAAAAAAAAAAGACTGTGAGGTTTGAGTTACCTCTGAAATGCATTGATCTTTAAATAAGAGCAATATCTAAAATTTCATTTTTGCTGGCTAGAAACTAATTCTCTTAAATTGACTTAGAAAAATGTTTGCAAAATCAAGTCCTATTTCAGTGACGGGCAACACAATTTTAATAATGAAAGCATCTAGAGGGTATGTTTATACTCCGCAGAGGGATGTGTGCATATAAATACAAGTATATATGTATACTTAGTATTATTTATTTATATACATGAGGATATCCTTAAAACCAAACATCTTACTCCTTTGTGAAGTCAGAATTTATGCCCAGTACTGATAAGATCCATCTGCATGGTGATGGTTTTCAGAAACTTTGAACAAACAATGGAACATTAGAACTCCTCCACTCTTGCCCCCATCCTCCTGAGAAGCTCTTTTGCCTATAATATATATACACCGAACAATTCCGTGTTGTACATTGTGTAAGATTTTTATTCCATGTGAAGGAAATTTTTTCCCCTAAAAGATGAAATTTTTACATATTATTAGATAGAAGAGCATCATATTTTAAAATAAGGAAGCAAGCGTAGTTACATCTTTATAAAGCATTCTGGCTTTGGGAGTATTTGTGGGTTGGGGAAGGGGTGTGCGCATTGCAGGTTTTCCCTTGATGATGCAGAAATTTTTCAGGGGAGGTAATATGGGAATACAGACATTCTTGTCCTGTTCTGTATTTAACCAACCATCATATTTGACAGTGTTCTGCACGTTACGAAACTGTATCAGTACGTCCTGTGAGGCTCAGCCAAAGATGAATTTATGTTCCTTTACTGTCAGGAAGCAGAAGAAAAAGGAAGAGGACATTCATGTACAAACACTTCCCACTCTCTCTTTTTTTTTTTTTTTTTTTTTCCCCACCAGATGATTTAGTGGTGTAGTTACCTAATGACTTCAAATAGCACTAAAATAAACAGCTGCTCCCAGTACTTCCTACCTAATATAGCCTATCAACTCAATGATTCATGGCAGAGTGATTAGATGCACTTCATTACTGATGGAGTAACTGTAGGCAAAGGTGTTTCCAAGAACAGCAGGCAGCTAACATCAGTCTGACGTCTCAGAAACCCTGGATGCTTTTCAGCAAATTTGTTTTGAGAATCGGAGGGAAGAAAACTTGGGAGTATTTGTAGCTTCTGAGAAGCAGAAGCAAAAAATTATGTTATGCCACTCTGAGATTTTACAGTACTCTTTAGATCAGGGTCATCTTCAGAAGCTGCTTTCTAGAGGGACCAAGTGAAGAGGACCCTATTTCAACTAGGGAAGGGTACTGGTGAATAAGGGCTAGCAGTTAAAGGGAAGGCCTTAAGACCATCTCTCTTCCTGATCTGTGCTGCCTGGGAAACAAGATTGATCAAGGTTTGGGAGAAAAATGGCAAAGAAATCTTTTGTAGTATGTGTAGAAATCTTTAGCAGTAGAAGTATGTGCTTCTGTTCACAGCACTCATGAATGTTGGAGCTAATGCTTAGTTGGAATAATATGGATCCTGGAAGCATATATTTTGTACTTTAGATGATTGCTGTTGGATACTCAGTGAGCAAAACATGCAGAAAAGCTGCTTGTCTTGGACCTTTTTCTCCTTGCTTTTAGTTTTTTGCTGGGAACATCAATGCAGCTGAACCATCCCCAGTGGTGGCCATGGGGTGCTCAGCTCTTCTCCTGCAGTGTATGTGATTGCAATGAATCTCGTTTAAATTGCCTTTGTGATGTTGCTGAAGTGTACTGTCAAGCAGCTACCTACTCGTGCAGCCCTTGTGGATCTGCTTGTGTTTTCAGACTTTCCCTATTGAAGCACCTTGTATGTGCCAAGCAGTGAAAGGGGCTGGCGCCCACAAAGGACAGTTTACACAGTTGGTGGAGCACTATTGGACCCAGTATTGACAGCCAGTTGGTTTACACCTTTTTACCTTGTAGCGTGATAACCCTTGCTGATATCATTAAGCAGATAAAGCCATGGTTTGAGTTGTTCAGTGTTTCAGTGCTGTGGTGATAACCGGGAGTAAAAGCAGAGTTAGTGTAGGTGCCAGGGTGTTGATGTTTGCTGTTGACATGTCTTACAACTAGAGTTCTCCATCATCAGCAGGCTAGGAGGCCTGGAGGCTGTCCAGCTCCCCTTAGCTGACTTGTGTTGGCCAAACACTGCTGCTGTCTAATGCTGAGTGGCCCTCCTGCAGCTGTATTGGGAGCACAAGTCCCATTTCAGATTGCACAGGCTCATGGAAAGCAAAAGCCAACCATGTTTCTCCTTCAGGAGCCGGTGTTTGCATGAGGGAAGTAGTGTTAGCCAGATAAATATAATAAAAAGTTTCCTATTGCTAAGGCTCTCCCCTTTCTCTGTTTGTTGTGTTTTTTGTTTGTTTATTCTTCCTTCTGCACGTGGTGATACTCTTCCAAGTGCTTGGACCACGTAATTGCTTTCTTGTTGGTGGTGTAAAGTGCGTGATGATTGTGGCAAATTCATGGCTTTACAATGGTTGTGGTTTTGAGTGTAACGCCTTTATATTGGGGGTTAGAACATGCTTGGGAGCCATGAGAGCATCATTTCTTTATTTCAAGCCTCTAAAATGAAAGAATAGAATGATGGATTTGAAAGGATAGAATTAAAAATTGTTCTAGTTCTGGTGTTAGGAAGCCCCTAGTGTTTCTAAACAGAGGGATTGTGCTGCTCCTGCTTCATGTGTGTTTTCTGGTATGTTTTGTAGCATGAAACTGGATGTAATTCTGCACAACTTTGGTACTGAAAAGCAGAAAGTATAACCAAAACACACTGGAGTTCCTGTGCACCTCAACTGCTTTCAGTTGTTCCTAGCGTAGCCCTGAGTAGTGGGACATGCTCCCCGAAATGGTGGTTCAAGCTGGTTGTTTCACATTGTAGAACTGTTCTGGTCTTAAAATCTGGTGGAAATAGGTAGGCAGAAAGAAACCAAATAGATGCTTTGCTGAATTAGCCAAATTTAAGTAGTGCTGTTCCTTTCAGAAACAACACACAAAGCCCAAGATATTTTTGTTGTGGTCACCAACAGCGAATTCAAATGCAAAGCGCCTGCTGACAGGCCGTGTCAATGAGCAGGTCTTCAGCCTGCATCTGACCTTGATGGTTATTCACTGACTGCACTGTAGGAAATGGCTTGACCTTCTAACTAATTATTAGCCCAGTTATTCAGACCTGCAAAAATGTATGACAGCAGCTGAAAAACCTCCACCTCCAATATGTTCCTCATACCATAATTATTTTTAGGGACATTATCTGATTTTTAGATGCTTTCAGCTGTGTCTGCTTGTTACTTCTCCCTAGGAGACAGATATGAAACAGTATTTTATTCCTGGGTGTTAGAATGTAGCCTAAAGATCTAGCATGGGAGAATGTATTTGTCTTCAGTCTCACATAAAGGCTAACTTCATCCCTCCTAAGACAAATGTTTCTTGACAAATGAAAGCAGTGATGCTCTAGTATGGGAGATTTTCCTAAGGAAGTTTAGGTTTATGAAAAGATACTTTAATTTCTAGGAGAGAAAGTCAATGAGAAGGACACTTTTATTTCCCCAAAGCTAAAATTTTTGTAGGCTGTTTGAAGGTTTTACATTAACTCAGTAAATAAAAGAGAAATTCAACTAGTATCACTACCTGGAAAGTTAATTCCTTATAAGTTTTATTGTCTGAGTTGTATTCATGGGATATTTGAACTGTGATATCTCTCTGATATACCTACAGATAGTAGTTTCATGGTACAGTCAGAAACTCAGATGTTTGCTTGACTTGTATTGTAGGCATACAAGCAAAACAAGCAACCTGTGGCTTAGCCCTTTAATTTTTAATTGATCAAGGAAAAGCACATTAGTAAAAAGCTTTTAAACAGGGTAGATAATCCCAGTTTATGCTGCATTATTAAGACAACAAATATGAATGGGTTTTTATAAATTGATTTAGTAATAGATTTTTTCTTTTAAGAACTAAAACTTCTGAGGGATTTTATCATACCATGTTTATTAATTCTATTTAATGAAAGATTCAAACTTGTGTTACAAGGGAAATAAGGCACACGCCTCGCAGCTGCCTTTCAGTAACAGTATGGAGTTGTTCCTTTGAGGCCATTAAGGTTTGTATGTGAATGTGCGTCCAATTTTAGAGGTTATTTCATGGAGCATTATGCACGGCATGCATTTTTGTTACGAAAAACACTGAAATACTTGTTAGAGCCACGTAGTATTCATCACACATGAAGGAACAGGGGGAGCCAGTATGTGTATTTGAGTTCCCAGTGTAGCCTTGGCAGGGAGGCTACTCTGCGCCTGCCTTTGGAGCAAAGAGCTGTGCCTTCTCTGCTAGTGCTTAAAAACTCTGTTCTATTAAACATGAAGGTCATTGGGTGTCACCAGGCTGAGGCAGGGATAAGTTGGGTAAATAAAAGCACTTTTTCGGGCTGTGAGTCATACCTATTAGCTGTCTTATAGCAGTAGAATATGCAGTGGCCAACTAAACCTCTTGTAAGCCTGGAATTAAATGATCTGATCCATAAGTATTTCCCCTGCTCCTAGCACGCATGCAACAAAGCCTTTTCTTTCAGACACGTGGCTTTCCTTCAGCATAGCTGCATGTTAAGCATAAACTATGCCCCAAGACACTACAATGTGAGCACTAAATGCAAGCCCTTAATATTTGTGTGTATGTTGTGCCATGCATAGTGAAGCCCTAGCACCAGTTAGGGCATTAGGTACCTTGAACAATAAAGGATTTGCCACAAGGTGTGCAAGAGAGGAAATCATGGTATAAGCTGGGATTTTCCAGTCTGGTGAGCCTTGTACTTCCAGACTTACTCATTAAGAGTTTTATTATTAAAGAGCTGAAAAGATTTATTGAAGGTTTATTAAAGATTTATTAAAAGAGAGAGAAATACCCTTCAGAGACACCCACTGCCTTTCCCCTTTCTCTGTGCTGAGTTTACGGCACTGTTGTAAATAGCTGAGTGCACAGTCTAGCAGTGGTTTGAAGAAGCCCCGTACTGGGACCAAAACTGTCTGAGCAGGAAATTTTAAGGCTGGTATTATGAAATGTAGCAGGTTTCTGCAGAGAACAAGAAGGTTTGGACTCTGGGTGCAACATGACCTTTCATTTCCACCCTGGGTGGGCCTTGCCCTGCAATGGGTGTGATTGAGCCTAATGTGCGTGACTTGTAGTTGGGCAGGATTTGGTTACTAAGCCTTAGGAGGAAGCATTATAAATCACGCTTCTCCTGGAAAATAACTTGGATTTGCTCACTTTTGTCTTTGTGTAGGTGCCAGCATGCAGAGAGCGAGAGAGAGATCATTGCTTGTTGAGAAAAATGAATGGCTTCATGTATAAAACCTAGAAACCCTCCAAAACTGTATGCATGTTTGCACTGGGAAACTACATGCTCATGCATCCTACCCCAGTGTCCCTGGCCCCTTGCAAAGCAATTCTTTGTAGTAATCTGTTATGCTCCTTCTTTAAAAGGCAATTCTGTGTGGCATACTAATTTTTTTTTATGCATCCAGCTAAACTTTAGATGTTAAAATAATTATATTCCTGGAGAGCTTCAGGCCATCTGAGAGTTAGAGCTAGATGGGAAGACAGGAATGAGCTTGACTGTTTAACTACTTTGGGGATGGGAGTAGGGATCTTGGGAACAAGAATAGTCCCAGATCCCTCTCTTTCACCCACCACTGCTCTTTTTCAAAATCCTGTGTTAAATGAGTGGAAATCTGGAAAAGTGTTGCCTACTTGTATAACATTAGTCATGAAATATATGGTGAGCATATGCCATTGTCCCTTAATGGTATTATGAGCTGATATGACAGCTTAGATATTGTTAGACTGCATACAGCATGGGAGGCTGAAATCGTCCCGGCAGCATGTCCCAGGGCAAGGTGTGTTCTTGGGAGTATTTCAGGGTAATGATTTTTATGCTTAGGTTCTTATGGGTCTGTGTTACAGGATGTGTGTTTGTGATGTTTGTGTACATTAGTCTCTGACATATTTGAAGCGTGTGTGCTCTTAGACCAGGTTGTGTGCTGGTTATTCCTGCACAAACCCCTAAATATATGTGCCTGAGCAGACGCACACTCCAGGCACCAGATGGAGACTGAAAGACAACTCAAATAGAATTAATAAATCTGGTGAGGAGGGTCAGCATGGAATGGGGACTTCTTCCCAGAAGAAACTAGGAAACTGTGAAAGCCAGAAAAAGCCCACTCTTGTAACTGGAGCCCTGGGACTAAAACCTGGGAGGTAATGCAATTCTTAGCTCACTGGAGGACTTGGGGTCAACACAGAGCAAGCCAAGATGGGAGATTGAATTATCTATAAAACTGCCTGCACAAAATTTGCTTTCTCCTTCCAAAAATGTAATAAACATATGTTAAAAATACAATTTTCTTTTATTCTTGAAACATCAGTGACTGAAATAAATAACTTTAAAATTCTTAGTAACAGGGAGACAGTATGTTGTGGGTCTGCTATTTTGATTAGTTGAACTTGATCTGCTCAAGAAAACAATGAAACCAGGAAACTTGGGAAATAAATGTTAAGCCAGAACCTTCTTAGTCCCTGTTTAGAGAAATGGTTGCTCTTTTAGGATATTAAAATTGTACAGACTATCAAATCTGCATTTCCATCTGAAGAGATTGGCAGTTAATAATGTGCGAGCTGGAGCTTAGAAGAGGCAGAGATAAAATCTGTGTTAATAGTGTTACTTCTTCTGATTTGTGTTTGCAGTTCATATTTCCTGTAGTGTATAAGGACAGAAATAGTTCATCTGTATTTCTGAAGGCATCAAAATATGCATGTGCTGGAATGCAAAAGAATATTAACATATCATGGTCTGATACTTACTATATCTAATCAGTCCAGTCTACCACATATTTCTGAATCCCTTACTGACATTTATGGATTCCTTCTAATAAGGTTTTTAGTGAAAATACTGAGATTGAGAATAAACATTAAATATTTTAGTAATGTACATGTTTTAAAGCCAAGTCATAATCAGAAAAAGAATGATGTACTGCATTTCTTTGAAAGACTGACTGAGCTTTTTAAAAACTATTTTCCTACTGCTTGCTACTTGTGTTCTGCTAGTGCTCAGTGGAGAAGGACAAGAATTTGAAACTGCTCCTCTATCTATCCATCCACTGTTACTTTGCCAACTGAAACAAAGAGGTACTGTTGGTCTGCATTTCCTGGATGAACAATTAAGAAAAATAGTGTCCATCTGTTGTTTATGAAAATTTGGATGGGAAAACGCTGATTTACACATGGTCAGAGAATGGATAAACTTTGTTTTGCAAGGGACATCAAAGAGGAGCATACCCTTGGGTCTGCAGCTGCCCAAGGAAGGTTTACACTCCAGCTAGTACTAACCAGCAGCTTGTTGATGTTTTGCTACTTGGCTGTTGCAGTCCCTGCCAGCCGGCAGACAGCAGCACAAGTTGGTAGTAGGCCTGGGCAGGTGGGTAGGTTGCTCAGACTGTGTGTGGAAATTATGGTTTTGCATGCAGTACCACTCTGAGGTACTGGCAGGGGACAGTGACTCTGTTTTGCCTGTCCAACAGGACATGTGTTAAACCCTCAGTTTCTGGCAGGGGTTTGCTGAAGAGTTGTCTGTAACCTACAGTGCCTCCAATTTTGAGGTATCTCCATTTTTTCTAGCATTTTGCTTCCATGCCATTCAATAAAGTGCAGTTACTTCTGTTATTTTTAATACCTCACGTGCACAGTCTGGGAGCGAGCTACCAAGACGTCTCAAATTCTTGTCAAGACGCTAGAGCTTCATGCTATGGCTTGAACAGCAAAAGGTGATTCTTGGTGCCTGTACTGAGATACTACTGAAGTTAAACAGGAAAGTACTTTGTGTTTTCAAATTATAAACTACTTTTAGTTGTCATTTGTCATTAATTCCTTTTTTTTCCCCTCCGTTTTTTTGACCATTCTCTCCTTTGCTCTTCAGTATGGCCAAGTACTAGTAACCTGGGGCTGCGTAACAGCTGGAAGATGCCAGTGTTCTGAGACTTGATCATCTCCCCTGTATTTGGACTGTTTGTGAAGGCTATGGAAAAGTCTTGGAAGCAGTGCTGACATTCAGTGGCATTAGTTTTGGAAACTTAAAATTATTCTGGGTACACAGCATACATGTTATGGCTGGCTTGCACCAGGTGGCATGAAGAGATGCAATTCAAAGAGCCCATTCTGTAAAAAGGTCACAAAATCAGCATGTGATTTCACTGCATGCTAAGGAAGCAAGAAAACCTGAAGCACTGCCAAGCTGTTTCCTGCCTGCACTCATGGTACATGGTGTCATTGGTACTGCTAATGTTCCTTAGATATGGTTCCTGCTGGCATTTCTGCAGGTTTTGTACCTTAATGTATCCATCCAAGGTTACAATTTCCCCAAGACCTCAAGTAAATATTCTGTGTTTCTCTGAGCAACAAGAAATCTGATGTAGCGTTAACATGACAATCCTTTTGCTCAAGCAGTTAACTTTGAAGTTGCTACCAGTTGTCTCTTCTTTTATGGGGATTGCATTTATGCATAAAGGAAATACAGTTTGGTTTATTTGTAGCTTGATATGAAATATTTCAAATGCACTATGGCATCCTCTGCTTTTTATATGTAGTTGAAGGTGAAAAGCTGAAGTACTATTTTCAAGCGACAATAGTTATAAATTACAAAAACTTTTAGCATTTTTAGGAATCAGGAAATAACAGGACATTATACAGCAAGAAGCAGCAGAAATGTGGGTTTTCTAGTATGTTACAACATTCCTCACACCAG
The DNA here is from genome assembly GCF_949628215.1 of Phalacrocorax aristotelis. Classification (NCBI taxonomy): domain Eukaryota; kingdom Metazoa; phylum Chordata; class Aves; order Suliformes; family Phalacrocoracidae; genus Phalacrocorax; species Phalacrocorax aristotelis. Next base: position 14,590,632 of record NC_134279.1, read on the forward strand.
ACAATCACTTTGAATTCCTCAGTAACAGTGCACATGGGTGTTTTCCCATTGCTTTTTGAAGGTGGATTGATATCACTTAAGGCAGTGTCGTCTACTCAGGCTCCTCAAATGAATTGTACAGCAAAGTTTAGATGGAAATTCTTGCCTTTCCCCTGATGCCAAGGGATTTCAACTTGTCATTTTTAGCTTTTAAAATATTTATTCAGTATTACACAGTACAAAATCTCCTAAAGACTTGTGCTTCCTAGTGTGAATGTATAACCAGCCTAGCTGCTGCTGGTTGGGTGAGCGTAGTTTGGAGTCCACATGGGTATAATTTGTTCTGCTGGTGTTTCTGTGGAGCTCCGCACTTCTCACTTGAATTGGTGACTGTTATCTGCATGAACAATCCATCTTTCCCAGACCATGTCCTGCTGGCATCCTGGCAACAGAAAGCTAACAAAATGAAACATTATACAGACAACCTCGTTTTCTGTGTGCTCTGAGAGTTAGGGATTTTACACAAACCCCAAATTTATTTCCTGAATTCTTCTTGCAGTAGAGAAACTTAAGGCCAGAGGTATGTTGAAGAATCCTGACCCCTTGGAAGGAGACCTGCCAGATATGGTGGGCAAGGAGCTGAGCAGGCGTTGGTTGGACTTTCTGGGGCAAGGGAGGCCAACTGCATCCCAGGCTGTGTTAGCAGGGTGAGAGAAGGGTGCCTGGTACAGTTTGGGCTCCCCAGCACAAGGAAGACCCTGATGTACTAAGTTGTTAGGAGAATGGCTGGAGCAGTGACAGAAGAGGAGAAGCTGAGGGAGGTGGCTCTTTTCAGCCTTGACAAGGTGAATGTTGCTGTCTGCAGCTACATGATGGAGGAGTGTACAGAGAAGGGAAGAGAGATACAGAAATTAATTTCCTTTCCCCATATTCCAACATTAGTATACTGTTGACTGCTTTTACAGCAGGTTTTTGGTACCATGGGTAGTAGAATAAAAATCTTGCCTCACCAGGGGTAAGGCAAAGGAGATGCACACACTGTTTTTTGAATCAATATAATTGCTAGAGGTTTATTTTGCTACCCTCACAGTAAGGCAGCCTAAATCCCACAGCATCTCAGTACCTTCCTCCCTTCTTCTATTCCGACTTTCCCTTTCTTCCTAAGAGAGATAATTTCCATTTATATTCACAGGGACAGCCTACTTCAGCTTCAGTGCTTCCAGGGATCCTTCTGGGTATGTGCTGTGTCTGGGCTGGGGCTAGCTAGCAACAGGCATCCGAATGGGAGGAATTTATATTGTCTGAGAGGCCTGAACACTGAAGTACTGTAAATGGTGTTTTCACACACTGCAGCTAATTCCCACAGCTTCCATCGCTTTAGGCTGTTGCTTCTGACGAAAAACAAACAGAATGGTCTGGGAGCTGAGGAATGTAGTCTGAAGCGCAGTCAGCACGCAGGCTCCGCTGCAGTGTACAATTGCAGTCAGAAGAGACCTGTGTAATGTCTGTACCAAAGAGCCGTGTCCAAGCACAGTGCTCAGTGCTCCTCAATGTCAAGGCCACAATTCTCAGAGGCTTTTGGAGCTTTATGCACCCAGCAGGGTAATCCACTTCAGTGGCTGGATGCTTTACCCTGTCAGCCAATTGAAGTGATTCCTTGAAGGCATACTCACAGCAAGTTTCAACACTGAACCTGTAGAGTCAGTAAAGCAGTTTTCCAATCATGAGTGAGTAAATAGAAATATTCACTCTTGGGGAGTGTTTCCCAACTTTCTTTCTGAAGAAGAAAATAACTGGTTATTTTCTGTCAAGGGGGACAGTGACTTTTTGAAAGTTCACTGAGCAAGCACAATGACTGTATCACATGGCTTTGTATTCTGTTAGGAGGACCATGTATGTAATAAAACTGCAGCTTCTCCTTCATACTGCTGCTTGCCTCTTGCTCAGGCCCTCATGTCCCTCTCCCTACACCTGGTCTTTCCTATACTCTGTTGCCTGACTCCTCCTTGTAATTTGCATGCTGCATTTTCTCATAAAGTGAAATGTTTGCAAAAAAAGTCTGTTTTGGACACTGCTTAATAATTCTTCTAGTGTGCATGACACATGGTTCCAAATGCTGATATTGATGATTAGCACATGCTTACCACACCCACAAATAATTCTCTAATTCTCACACTGGACAAACTCAGCCTTTTTTGAGGCTGCCCTTGCACAGAAAAATATCTTGCTGTGTGCAGTATCTAGGATTTTTTTTCCTTGGCTAATTCTGTCAAACCTGTGGAAGTGCCCTCTTTATTCTGCATTCTGTCAAACTGACTTACTGTGGTTTGACATAAAAACTAGTTACTATTTTTTTCTGTGAGCTCTGGTGAACATCAACCAAGTCATTCTCACAGTATCCAGTCACCTGTTGTGAAGAATTAACAGTGGGTTTTTTTTTTTTGAGGAAACCCTTTTGTATTTTCCTTAGAGAAAAATTAACTTTGTGCACTAAGAGCTTGTTGCCAGTGCTACAAGGACTTTTCTATTCTTCCCTATGTAAAAATGAAGACAATCAAATGAAACTTTGAAAGAGCATGTTGTATTGTCAGTGGAACTTTAAACAGTGCGCATCTTCCTTTGGTTATTTGAGTGCTGAGAAACATAGGTAAACCTTCCTTGTTATGTAAAATACCACACACGGACCAGATTTTGTTGGGAAGTAAGTCATCATGGTTCAGTTGAGTTTTCATGATCAGGGTTGGCTGGTACCCGATCATCTGTGGCAATTGCTTTTTGAGACCCACAGAAGCTCACAAACCTGCAGAATCTTCCCCATAGATATTATTAATGTGCCTGCATGGTCTTGTAGAGGGCTGCTTGTTGGTGAATGCCACAGACTTGTGTAGTTCATACAGCTTGAGCTGAGATGCATAAGTCAGCCCTGGGCCTGAGAAGGAAACCAGTTTCTGGGTAATAACATGATTAATGTTTCTGAGCTATCTGGGAATGCTACAGCCAGCAGTCTCCCTCCACTCCCTCCAGGAAATGCTGCAGCTGTGTGCATGCATGTCTGTTGTAGAGGTCAGGAGAAAGGAGTGTGTGCAGTTTTGACTGCTTTTCCTCCTCTTCACTGCATTTTGGGGAGAGAAGAGGGGATGTTTTGGTCATACTAACCAGATGAGATCTTACAGATCAGTATTACCTCCAATGCATAGGCTCTGACTTTCTGAATGTGAAGTGTGCTCCCAGCAGGACGGCATGGGCTTATATGACAAGGAATCCCTGGGGACAGAGTATTCAGTGCTCAATATGTATTTCCCTTGTGACCTGTAGCACTTCTCATTTTGGTCATGGTATTTGGAAACTTCGTTGGAGGTCACAAAGGTTCCCAAGTGTTGTCTGCTTGGGATGGTTGAATTGTTTCAGGGTGCAGCCACCTCGGCAACAAACAGTCTCCTTCTAGGGCTGGCCTTCTGTCCTTTTGTAGGGAAAAACAGCAGAACCAACAATATCTGCTCTGAGATGGGGAAAGTTTGTGCTTTATATTACACTGTCTCTGTATATGCATCTATGAAATCCCATTTTAATTAGAACATGAGAGTAAAAGGCAATTCTGAAGAGGAGTAATGCCTTGCACGTGTCTGGGAGGTTGAGTCAGTAATAATTACACTTATGAAGTTGTTAATTTTTTCAGTTGGTAAGTTCTCTCTCAGGAAAAGAGGATCCTGGTTTCCAAGGCCTTTGTCAGTGCTTTCCCTTCCCCCTTGCAGCAGCCGGCTGAAAACCCTTGACACACCTGGCTGCAAACTTAGTATGTATCCAGGGAAATTGGGGTGGAGTGGGAGGTGTCCAATATGGAAGTCTCTGCTAAGAAAGTAGCTGGCTGCACCGGTGTAGTTGCAAAGTGCATCAACCTCTATTTGTGATGGCATTACAGAGCAAGAGACTGAGAGTCAGGCACCAAAAACCTGAGTACATTGTCTTGTATGTGCATGACATAATTTTTTTCAGTGTTCTGAAGTTAATGAAGACACAGAGCAGATCAGGGACAGTGGCATGTTCTCCCCTCTGGCGTGTCTGTTCCCAGAACTGCTTCAGCTCTGGAGTTGTCATGGATGCAGCCATGGCAGGCAATACTAAACTGGTGTAAAAAAAAAAAAAAAAAAAAGGGAAGCTATCCACTTGGAGACACATTTTTCCCATAAGCCCTAGACCTTTAATCCTAATAACTGTAAACAAACTCTGACCTGGAAAAATCTTTTTATTTTCTTTTTTTCCCTTCAAGTGTGGGAAGAGAAGTCCCACTCCTTAACCTTTGCACAACCACATATTAATCTAATTTCAAATTCATCATGACCTAGTGATTTAGAAATTGCAACTATGCTTAATTTGATTTTTCTTCCTATGTTTTTATATTATGTTTTTGTTGTTTCCCCTATTCTTGTTTTTGGTTCAGTGCTGGTTCATAAAACTTCAGCCACAAATACCAGCTGGAGGGCACACAGCTTGTTGTCGTTTCAGCTAATCAGACATTTGTAGAGTGGAAGGGGTTATTGCATATGCACATGAAAACGAGGGCTCTCTCTTATTGTTCCTTCCCCTTCTTGGGAGGCTTTGGCCCATCACTGTTTTTTCATTATGTTGGCCTACCAGGATACGTACTCTTCAGAGAGCTTAGCATAACAACACTCTTTTTTATTAGCTGATTCAAAAAGCTGCGCCATCCTCTCTTCGCTGCTGCTGCTGTTGTCATTGCGCAGTATTTTGAAAGTTAGCATGGGCATACTAGCATGTTAGAAGGCACCTTAGGTTTTGCTGTGTTTTCAGACAGCAGGTAAAATTCAACTATTGCATCTGAGATATGAGACACCTAGTAGATCCATGCTTAGTTGTATATTGATTTTTTGTCTTTTATCACTTACTTAAAAAAAATAAGATGGAATTAAATTGATGTGCGAAGAAAATCGTGGTTCATATTGCTGCTTACAGTATGACGTTAGTTGCAGTTAAGCTGTCAGGCAAAATAGCAGTAGTTTGAGTGATCAGCAGCTGCCACTAGCTTTGCTTTAAACCATTAAGAACAAATGTTCAGATTGCAAGAGATGTTTTAACCTCCATTGAGCAGAAATGTTCTGGGAAAATCAGGAACTTATGCTGCTTTAAATTAAAAAATAATAATAAACAAATTGAGGTATGGGTTATGATGAGCAGCTGACAAATATTTTTTTAGGGACAAAACTTCAGAGGTGCACACCTCTCCAAAGAGGGAAGGACGTGACTTTTTTTCTTCTCAAATGTCTCCCATTTGCTAGAGACTCTATAAAAAAATGTTCAAGTGTAATATTAGCAGGACTTTGATTAGCACAATACCTTGAACTCACTGTCACAGCATAGTTTAACACCTTTTCCCATGCCTGTGTTTAATTGCTGCAGTTCCCACAGCTCGTTACGAATTCTTTCCACTAAAATTGCTGGATCTTGGAATTCAAGCTATCAAAAATTGCATCTGTTCAAGTAATGAATCTTAGATTGTAATAAATCCTCAGTGATTTGATATCACTTTCTTAACTGCTTTCCATCTTCTGCTTTCCCTTGCAAGTTTTTTGTTGGTTTTTTTTGTTTGTTTATTTGGTTGGTTGTGTTTTGTTGGTTTTTTTTATTTTTACTTTAGCAAGCAATATTTAGCGAGCAATATTCTTTTTTTCTGAAGACTTTATCACTTAGATTGGAATGACAATGTCGTCTCAAACATAGTTGGTGTTTTGTTACTTTGTTTGCAATAAAAGGATGTGGTTTTCTTCTTCAAAACTTTGCATGAGTAAAATTATTTCTATTGGCCTTTCGAAAGTCCTAGTGGAGAAATTTGTAATGAAAATCTTGTGACCAGCATGTGCAACCCGAGTGTGCTGACTCCATGCTGTAAGGGAGCAGACTGCCTTCACCAAGGTTCAGTGGCTAAATTCGAAGAAAAGCAAGTGTAAGTGACAATAGAAATTGTGAACAGCTAAATTATATTTCAGTGGTTTTTTTAAAATCATACCAGACATTATTTTTAATTGAAAAGGTAACCTTGCCAGGGGTGTTTTAATAATGTGCTAGATGGTAATTTAGGTTATCTCTTCACACTCACATTGCTGCATATAGATACATATACTGCAATTTCAGTAGCCTAGTGGCTCCCAAAGGATTTGACTGCATAATCGGATCACTCTACAGCTGAGCGGTCTCTACAACTTAAAGTTCAATAGATGTCTTGCTCCTCCAGAGCATGTGTATGAAAGAAAGGAAAAACTTAGGAAACCTGGCCTGACTTCTTTCAGAGAAATGCAGTGGTGTGGGGATATGCTGCTTCCTTCTGTGAAGTAAAACAAGACGTCCCTGAGAGATGACTCCATCTTGTATTCTTGTATTGATTTTTCTTTCTTTTTTTTTCTTCTCCATTAAAGTAAATGAGATCAACTTGAGCTTTTTAAAACTCTTATTGGAAATCTTTTTCCCAGGGGTGAAGAAAGTGTTTGAATGAGTTTCCAATTAACAAAAAAGCCCCATTACTAATATCAGTTAGCTAAATACCCAATGAAGTAGTGAAAAAAACAAATGGGTTTCAAGTCTGTGAATGTACTGTATTTCCTTCTCTTGTCCAGCACAAAGCAGGTGGTGCTTTAGGTGTCTTGATAACTGCAGGCCCTAGAAGGATCTCCAGCAGCAGGTCAGTTAACTGTGTTGCAAAGCAGAACCAGCTCTGTGGGTCATCCTAGGAGTAATGAGTTGCACAAGGTAACAGTGGAGAAGTAGCAAGGGTATTTCGTCTAAGTGGGAACAGGCAGTGTTGGCGTACGTGGACTGCTGGTGGAGTACCCCATTGCCCATTCTCCACTTGACGAGGTGCTTTTCCTCTCCCACTTTTTGGGAGCAGAACCCATGGTCTCTCTTTGCAGGTGCATTTGGGGCATCTATCCTCGCCTGGCTCCTTTGTGAGGTTCAGCCCTCCTTGGACCAGCAGTGGTGTGTGCGACCCTTGCACCCAGGATTGTTTTGTGGGAAGATACAGATGGCTTTTAGAGCTATAGGGGTATGTTAGAACCCTTTCACAAGGCATTTGCTTATCCTGTACAAGATCAAAACAACACAATGATGATTCGAGTTCATTGTTCATTTTACTTACAGATACATTTGAGGGGTGCGCTATAACATATGCTTCCCTACACTCACATCTTCCTTTATTACTCCCAGTTATGTACTCTATACGTTACCCAAAGAAATTACTGCTCAGCTATTTTCCAGCAAGGGTAATTCCTCTGTTAACAGACATTGATTCAGATGGCTGTCTCTACATCAAAGCTAGGTCAACTGGGCGCACATCTACTTCAAAGAATACTCTTTAACACTGTTATTAAATCAGCAAACAAATAATAGCTTTAGAATGTTTTTGAAAGAGCAGACTGTACAGGGAGCAAAACTGGGTACCATGCCACTCATTGCAAATGCATAATGTTTCAAGTGATCCATCTGCCCTTAGTGCAAATAGATATCCACCATTAGAATGAAGACTTAATTTGTGATTGCTGAATATTTATCTTTTTCTTGAAACATTTATAGTTCATGAAACATTTATACCCATCTATGTGAAGAAGTAAGTAGAAAATAAGTGACAGCACATGGTCTTAGTTTTCTGAGACAGAAGTACACAGTTGTGTTCAGTAAACTTGAAAATGAAGGAATAATTTACCAGCTACCTTTAGAGAGTATCTCAGCATTACCTCCTATTCTTCTGCAGAAAGATACTACGTTTTCTCTAAGAGCTGAGTACACTTGGTTTTTGGCATAAAGTAGCTAAGTGCTTAATAAGGAAGGAATTACTGCTGGTGAAATTATGCACAGACAATAACCAGTCCTTAATTCATCAGGGAATTTACTTCATGTTAATTTCTTTTATCTTGGCCCTTAGTGCGTTAGCTTTGAGCAGAAAAAAAAATCACTGTGCATATAGGGCACAATCAGGGGATCCATGACGGCAGAGTAACGAGTGGTCTGTGAATCCCCAGCCTAGACCTCTGGCATACTGACTTGCTCACTTATGGCAATGGAGCAGGGTTGGACCAGCCTTTTAGTCCTGCCCTTTTACATTTTAATCCACCTGCCTGTGAACTGCTCATCTCTAGGTTCCCTCAAGATGAAACTCTTTCCTGGGCTGAAAAGAAATCTTTTTTAGGTCCTAAAGATATCCATTTTGTGTTTCCTTGTATAAGCTAAGTTCATTTCCTCTTTTGTTGTATTGTGGGTATGGCAAACCCCACCTGTTGAAGTGAAGGGCCTTGGCTAGGGCCAAGCCAAGGCAGCTCTGATGATAAGCAATATCTTAAAACCTGAGTGTGAGAGAACCTTCAGAAAGAAGCTACTCATTTGGCAGTTCTGTGTAAGTGCATGCTTAGATAATGCCAAATGACTTGGCATTTGCTGGTTTCCAGCTAAGTATGGTCAATAGGATGCTCCAAGGTGGGTGTAAAAGGAAAAAGAGTTGGTGTACTGTAATTTTATAAATGGGTTTTGCAGGGCCAATGATGTTAAAAGATGCTGAAGATGCTTTCAGATCTTTTTAAGGTTTTGTTCTTCATCTTTTTGCACCTTCCCTAGTGCTGTAAAGTATAACTTTACATTTACAGCTTGTGAATCACCTTAGTGTGGACTCAGGTTCATTTTCAGCCTCTTCTTATCTTTTAATATTAATTTGAAATCAAGTGAGCCACTTACTGCCTAACTGCTTTAATTTGCATACTGATAAACTGAAGTGATGATAACTGAGTTTGAAAAGCTCTCTGAACAATTCTTATGGAAGACAGCTTATACCTCTGTTAACATTGCTTTCATAAACTATAGCTGTTCTCATTGTCTTGGAGCATCTCAAAGAGCTTTTGCATAGAATGATAAAAATGAGAAAATTTGCTTGCTCAGCCAGGAATGGTCTTTGTTCAAACAGGCAGGTCTCTTTGGTAAGAGAGGATTGCACTTCTGCGTGGTGCCTCCTTTGCAATATGGCAGCCCCGACTGTTTCTTTGGAAAGCCCCTTGCCCGTCTTCATTGCTGCAGGCTGACCCTGCAGCATTCCTGTGTGCCTCTTGCTCTTCGAACAGTATTTTGAGATAAAACTGTTCACTGTGATACACTGGATGTTTTAGTCTTTGGAAGTGTAAACTCCCAGGCTAGAAAAGAAAATGTTACTGTGTCAAAATGTAGTACTTTCTTGCACCAATTCGGACGACCTGCTCCATAAACAGAATGTTGGGTCACATTTGCTTTAAACAGTTGTGTTGTCCCTTTGACATTGCTGGCAATTATTTTGCCTTCATTGGTAACTGGGTTGCTTTTTGTAACGCAAACTTTTCAAAAGCATTTAAAAAGCATTGCTTCAGTCCCTGAGGCAAAAACTTGCTGGCACCTCTGCCCTCCATTGTTCAGATCTGCTCTGCACAGAATGAATTGGTCATGCATGGGTTGTGCCTCTGGTCTGGATGCCAGGGTGCACAGTGAGACCTTTCTGTGCACCTGCAGATTTCACTGTGCCATGGACCCTCTTGATGCCACTAAAATGTGGATTATGATACAAGCCCTCCCTTGTCTTAGCCAAGGCAATCTCCAAGTTCTTTTTTCCTGTCTTAACTCGTGACTGGAGTTTTTCATGGGAATCCTGAACAGATAAGATGAAAGAAAATGTAGAGAAAGGCCTATTTAAAATTAAGGCATGCTTTTCATTATTAAAGGTTTTTCTTATGAAATCTTAGAAAAGGCTGTCTGTAATCATATGGTGTTTTCTCAAAGCAAACAACTTTCACCGAGACACTTGCCTTAAATGCTGTCCTGTAGAGCAGCCAAAGGAGAGGTAATATTTACCAGATTTGACATGAGAGATTAGTAGGAATGTAAATAGAGTAGCCCTTCAAAATGCACTGTAGTCAGCTCAATCATCCTGCAGCTTTGACAAATTTACTAGCATCCGTTCTGGTGCCATTTCTGCTGTACAGGCCTGCCATTAACCATGGAGAGGAAAGGGTTTTAATTAAATGAGCAGATTGACATCTTAAACTTCTGTAAGATCATGCCATCTGGGTGGGTTATATTTGCAATTCTTTCTACAGCTTCTTACGTTTAGAGTATGCTTCACTGATGCCCCGGTTATTCTCAGGAAGATGCACTCACCCTAGAGCACTGGGGTTACTAAGCCAAAGTGTCATGCTGGAAGTATTTGTAATAAGATGCATATTACAGCATCTCATTTTTGCGCTGCATAGTTTTTCTTTTACGATTTTGGTTTTGCTGTAAGGTCTTGTTTTACTGGCACATTGCTACCTAGTGCTAGCTACAACTGCTACTGTAGATTTCAGGTAGTACAAGGTATATGAAAATTATTTATTTACTCTAACTAAACCTCAGTCAATAGATAGTCAGTATGGGCCACAGAATAAGAAATGTTTTAGATGTACCTTAACGAAGTCAACGCTGCTGACGCTGTGTCTTGGCCGGCTGCTCCTGTTCCTCAGTGTAGTATGGGAGGATGTGCAGGAGCCACCTGTGTGGCTGTTGCTGTGCAGGCAGATGATTATCCACTGGTACAGCCACTATTGATGAGGGTTTCAGATAGGCCAGAACAGCCATGAAACAGAGATTAATAAAAAACCACCTTGTTAATCTACTTATTCCCTGCTAGCAATGTGTTGCTGGCTTCATACAAAACAGTCAGCTCAAGAGAAGACTGCTCTTAATTCAGATGGAAATTGGTAAGTAAAATTTCACAGTGCCTTAAATGCATATGAGTGTATTCAGCTTATGCTTTAGTATTTGCCGTCCCTTCAATTTGTAACAGATTAGAGCAAGTTGTTTAATATGGCAAGATGCAACTATAAATAAAAGCCTTTTATAGGTTCAGAGAAAATCTTTATACAGTTTGTGTTGACAGGTTCAATTCCCAGGAAGGCCAAGAGGGAAATCAATTGATAATTTTAATCCAGAATCAGTTATATCTAAGTTTTTGAAACATGCTGATTCAACTTTTTCATGCAATGGTCTGTTTCTGCTGAAGTGGCAGGCGCATTGTGGCTGGTGTATTACTTCAGTTGGGATCCCCCTTATACAGAGCTGAAGTAGCTGGTGAACAGATGAAGCCTTTTGGCAGCTGGTGCTGCTGTACTGGTACTGACCTATTTAAGCTCACGTAACTACTTATCTGTCTGTCAGCACTCTTATGTCTGAGTGAGATCATCATCTTTCTGCTGCAATGTATGAGATGGTGCTAAAAGGTACTGTTGCAAAATGCTGCCGGCTTCCTGCCTTTTCAGCTGCAAGAGGATGTCTCAAATGCTGCAGGAACCTAAAGGAAATGATTTGTCAGGACTTGAAGAGATTTAAATGTCTGAAAAGGTCTGAACGACTGCATGGGAGGCTATGGGTAAAAATATAGTAGTCTGGGTAGAGTGCAGGGAAACAGCTTCAGGTTCTCTTTCTTTCCTGATAATGGCACTTGGTAAAAAATATTAACTTTTACTTTACTTTTTATGTAACCAGTTTCTTCAAAATACAAGAACTAGGAACTAGGTTGTCTTTGACCAGCTAGGCCACCTTTTATCCAAGAGTTAGCAAGCTTCCTGGCAAATGTCCATGACTTGCACTTTTTTTTCATCTCAGTTTTTGTGTAATCACTGTAACCACAGGAATTTGTTGAGATGTTTTGGTTTGTTTGGAGGAAGAATGTCAACTAAGACAGGTGTGTTTGTAAATCCTGATGGTGCTGGACTGTAGGTCATCTAGTACATGGAAGGACACTGGGTTTTTTTAAGTGCTGTTAGTCTGGCTGTAATACCATGCCTGTGTACAAATTTTGTCTGGGTAGGCTTTAAAAAGAAAGCAATCTGAGCATCAGATGAAGTTTATGCTACCAGATGTAGATACAAAGCCAAGGAAGGGGGTAGAGAAGGATACACAAAATAAGGGAAATTTATGCTTCTGATAGCAAATGTGCATCTGCAGTTTGGAACATGCTTCATTTGTAGTACTAATGAGAAATTAATGTATGCTTTTCAAGTACTCTTACTCAAATTGAAATTATTTAAAGGATTTTTACAGGACATAACGTATACTGTGTCTGAAGGTTGCCCCTCACTGTACAACTGCACTGGTTGGAAAAGTTTTCATTATTTACCCTGCAGGAATAGTACTGGCTGTTTCCATATGTTACTAAAGACAAAACTTTCTTGGTGTGATAGCATGTAGGGTATAGATACGTGTAGAATGCCTGAACCAAGGCTTTGTGGGTGCTCGTACTTGTGGATTGCGTGTGTATGTGTGTCACATGGGCAGAATGATCCTCCTTAACACAGAACTGGGTTTGATTTTGCTTAGTTCCTCAAAGTTCCCAACATGCTTGTAATAGACACAGATGTACACAGGATATAGCAGGGTGTTTCAGCTTGTTGGCACTCCATAAGGATTACAAATTTGGGGTGAAAGGGAAAAGAAATTGTGCTTTATCTCCTTGGAAAAGTGTGCAGTTGAGGGAAGTATAGGAAATGGTTATCCAAACAGTGTAAAACCATGCTGAGCTTGGAAGTATATTGGATTGGTTCAGGGGCAATTACAGTATAAAAAGTCTCGTACTTGTTTCCCAAAGGAGGAAGCAAAACTGCAGCTTGCGTGCATGTCCACAGGCACCAGGGTTGCAGTGAACCTGCTGCACAGGTCAGGGAAGCAGTGTGGTGGAAGGCTCTAATGAGCCCTGTCAAAGTAAAAAGCCCATAAATATCATTGGATCTGTGAATCTATCTCCAAGCCTCTATTTGCATGTAAAACAGATCCTTCACATAGTGCTGGCAACAAGCCTAGATGTTTTCTGAGAGGGCTCTTCTCTCACCGTGTTTTGATCCTGCCCTTTGGAAGATACTCATAACTTCTTTCTTCTCTAGTCTGGACTGACCAAGAAATTAGGGAATTTTGAGTAGCTACTCTACGATGTGCAGTGAGTGTGACAGCTCAGCTCCAACAGCCAGCAAAAATGGGCCGTTCAGCTAGGAGGCTTTTTAGAGTGGTAAATTCTGGGATCCTTTGGGGATGCCCACGCCATACCGCAACTGAGCAAGCCAAATTGGAAATAATATCACAGCTATCCACCACATTCACTGGAGAACAGGGGTGTGCCTGCTAAGGGCATCTCTACTCTGGGCAAAGCAAATATTTAATTTATTATTTTTACCCTAGTTAGCAATGGAGCAGCAGTGGTGGAGTGAGTAGTAGCAACTCCTAGGGAAAGAATGCATTACATCTCTGTTCCTGGAGCTGCCTCTCTCAGGTCTGTTTTAGATATTTCACTGTTGCCTCATTGTATTCGTTTTGCTATCTGTGGAAAGGGGATAAAAATTCTTATCCACTTACTGCAGCCTAGAGGAATAGTCTGTTTATATTTATGTAACTCCTTTCTCAAACATATTTTATTAGCATTAGCCACAGGAATAACGGTTCTCTTGTCTTAGTCCCTGGAAGACAGTAGTTAATACCCAAGTGGACCCTTATTATTTCAGGATTTACCTATGAAGGGATATGGAAAATGGCTATTCAGTACTCTTCTTTTGTCTATGCTTATAGACTGCACAAAAGCACTTTTGTGGACAGAAGTGAGACTTCTGCCTTCTTACTGTGTTTTCCCTTGACCCTTTCTCAAAGTTAGAGCAATGCAAAGTACAGAAATTTAGCTTTACTTTCCAGCTTGCTGTTGAGTCCATGTTTTTAGAATAACCTACTGATCCTAGCTGTCAAGTTGCAGCTGCTGTGTCTCTGTGTGTGTTCGGAAATGGTGGTGCACCACTAATTCTTGCCCCATCATTGCTCTCCTCTCCTGGATGCTTTGGAATAAATATAAGCTTGCATTGCTCCATGCCCTAATGGGAAAAGAACAGTGTATCATCTCCTGACAGAGACCAAGGTATGACAGGATAAGACAGGACCCTCCTGGGATCAATGCTGTAGTTTAGGAAAACTACCAGGGTCCATATGTGTGAGATGTGTATTATTAATACGTTATACATTAGCTGTAATTCACAGTTTTCTGTAGGACCTTTGAAGGTCCCACAGATGTTATAAAAAGACAAAGCACTTTTGAGGAAGCATGTTTTCACTCTTTCAGCAAAATAGTGGTTATCAGCATTTAATTTAACATAGCCCAGCAGAAACTATAGTATTGCCAAGAGTGTCTGAGAGTTGGCAGGTGGCAGAAAGAATACCCAGAAGTTTTAAGAGAGCAGACTCAGTATGTCTGTTCTGTAAGTCTTTCTGTTCAGAACAAGAAGAAATCACAGGACAAAGTCAGAGTCCATCCTCCATACGTGCCCTGCCCTTGGTCTCTTTTATTGAGCTGGGTATCAGAGGTGCTACTGATTACAGTCATTTTTACAGTGATGCTTCTCCCGCAGCAATGGGAGTGAAACCACTGTCTCGTTTCACTGGAGCTGCTTTGCAGGTGTCTGGCTATGGCAGGTTTCAATCATTTCAGACCAGGACTGTGTTTGAAATGATGACCCAGGAGGGAAAATCTTTAAAGACTTGGATTTATAACTGTGGTGTTGCAGATAAACTGTACCACCCTGGTGGCACGTCACTGAGCTGTTGGAAAAATTGCTCGGAAACAAACCCTGTGACTTGCAGGATATTCTGTCTGTCCCAAAGGCAAAGAGCTTAAGAAGTTTTGTTTTGCATGGAAGAGCACGTAATGTGCTTTTCTGGCTCACCTAGGGGATTATTTTTCATGGCCAAACCTCAAAGCCATGTTCATCTTCAGAAACTTTGCTTATTTTCTGATGTCCCCTCTGAATTTGAAACCAAGACAATGCTGTCACCAGCATTTCTGTGCTGGTTTTGGCTGAGAAGGGGTTAATTCTCCTCACTGTGGGGGTCGGCTACCTTCCCAGCTTCCCGCGCTCTGCCGCGTGGCGGGGGGGGCTGGGAGGGGCAGGGCCATGGTGGGGGCGGCTGACCCCGACTGGCCAATGGCAGGTTCATTCCATACCATGTGACACCATGACCAGTATATTGAGGGGGGGGCAGTGGCAGTGCGGAGGTGGCGCGGGGTCGGGTCGGCGGGCGGCGAGCGGCTGCGGCACGCATGGTTTGTTTCGGCAGTTCGTTCCCCCTCTCCCTTCCCTTCCCCCCTCCCCCGGGGCTTTGCGCCTCTCGTTGTTCTCCTTTACATTGCATTTCTATTGTTGTTTCTTTTAATTTTAATTATTAAACTGTTCTTATCCCAACCCACGAGCGTTACCCTTCTGATTCTCTCCCCCATCTACCGGTGGGGGAGTGAGCGAGTGACTGTGTGGGGCTGAGCTGCCGCTAAACCATGACAGTCTTTTTGGCGCCCAACGTGGGGCTCAAGGGTTGGAGATAACAACAGCTGCTGGTCACAGCACCATGTTGTCCTTTTTGCAGTTGGTGTTAAAAATCGGTGTTGGTTTGTTGAGTCTGCTGTGTTCTGCTGTGATTAGTAATGTTTTGCCTACAAGATTTGTTATACAAACGCTCGTTTTCAGCTTTATCTGGTATTTGGGGTTTTTGCTGAAACCGTTACTGTACTTCGGATACCACCTTGTTGAGGCAATTAGCAATTATACCTCCTCCTCTGAGAGATTTTATATGGAGGAAATACAGAATAGTACCTTTGCAACTTTGTTCTATGATGTCTGTGCCTTTGTTACAACAACGTTTTTGTATCTTGAACATCCTTGGGTGGTTAAGGTGCACTTATTGTTAGTTTTTGGGCATGTTGTTTTGGTTTTGACTAAGCAACCTAAGAATATCACCCAGAGATCTGCCCCGAGGCTTGATAGTTACGAGTGGCAGGGCATGAGGGATAGCATGGGCAAATACCTAGGGCAGTGGGCACCCCCAGTGTTTTGGAGTTTCACCCCCGAACAAGTGCAGAATCCTAAAAAACTAGTAGAATATTTGGAGAAAGTATGTTGTTACGCTGGGAACTCCAGAGAGACACAGATAACTGCAACGTGCTGGGGTCTGGCCCATGCATACAGAGCCCTGCTCAACAGTATTCAGTGCCCCCAGGGGGAAGAGAATGTCTCTGGATTGAAATGCAAAGTGACTGGCACTGTAGACAATCCAGCTCTGACAACAGGCACTGCAGCCACTCAAACCCCCACAACAAGTACCGGAGCTAGCTCAGAAAATAAACCCGTACCAGTATCAGTTGCCCCCATACACAAGACGAAATATTGGAAGCGGACATCAACTCGTTTAGAATGGGATGATGAAGAACCAGGGCCATCGCGGGGAGAGGAGGGAGAAGTAATAAATGAAATAGAGACCACCCGATCCCTGTCCTTAAGCGAGTTGCGAGATATGCGAAAAGATTATAGCCGTCGTTCAGGTGAGCACATTGTCACCTGGCTGCTCCGATGCTGGGATAATGGGGCCAGTAGCCTGGAACTAGAGGGAAAAGAAGCCAAACAATTGGGATCCCTTTCTGGGGAAGGGGGCGTTGACAAAGCAATTGGAAAAAAACCACAAGCCCTCAGCCTCTGGAGGCGACTCCTGTCTGGAGTGAAGGAAAGGTATCCCTTTAAAGAAGATGTTACATATCGTCCAGGAGAATGGGCAACTATGGAGAAAGGCATCCAGTATCTAAGGGAATTAGCTGTGTTTGAGGTGATTTATGGTGACCTGGACGATCAACGGTCATCCAAAGATCCAGATGAAGCCGAGTGCACACGACCCATGTGGCGGAAGTTTGTACGGAGCGCACCATCTTCGCATGCAAACTCATTGGCAGTGATGTCCTGGAAAGATGACGAGACACCAACGGTGGCAGAGGTGATAGATAGACTCCGGGATTACGACACAAATATCTCCTCCTCGCTCGTCTCTGCTGTGGAGAAACTATCCCAAGAGGTCCAGCAACTCAAAGAAGATCTGTCCTACTCCCCACCTCGACAGAGCAGTGTCTCAGCTGTTAGGAATAAGCGTCCTTTGGCTCAAAGAAGGGGATACACACCACGGGCCACCCTATGGTTCTACCTGCGTGACCACGAGAGGACATGATGAGGTGGGATGGCAAGCCTACTTCGACCCTACAGGCACGAGTACATGAACTGCAAGGAAGAACAGTCACTCAGGGAGGCTCTTCCAGGAAAGCTGCTGCTCCAGTTTCCAGCGAGCAAGTCCCCAGACAGAGGAGTAGAAGCGCAGATTTTATTTCTAAGTGTAATAGAGGGACTCCTGATTCACATTTACAGGAAGTGAGTTGTGACTGCCATGATCAGGACTAGAGGGGCCCTGCCTCCAGCCAGGTGGAGGAAAGGGATAACCGGGCTTACTGGACTGTGTGGATCCGATGGCCTGGCACGTCCGACCCACAGGAGTATAAAGCTTTAGTGGACACCGGCGCACAGTGCACCTTAATGCCATCAAACTATATAGGGGCAGAACCCATCAGCATTGCTGGAGTGACAGGGGGATCCCAAGAGCTAACTGTATTGGAGACCGAAGTGAGCCTAACTGGCAGTGAGTGGCAGAAGCACCCCATTGTGACTGGCCCAGAGGCTCCGTGCATCCTTGGCATAGACTACCTCAGGAGAGGGTATTTCAAGGACCCAAAAGGTTACAAGTGGGCTTTTGGTGTAGCTGCCTTGGAGACGGAGGAAACTGAACAGCTGTCTACCTTGCCCGGTCTCTCAAAGGACCCTTCTGTGGTGGGGTTGCTGAAGGTCAAAGAACAACAGGTGCCAATCGCCACCACAACAGTGCACCGGCGGCAATATCGCACCAACAGAGACTCTCTGATCCCCATCCATAAACTCATTCACCAACTGAGGAGCCAAGGAGTCATCAGTAAGACCCACTCACCCTTTAACAGTCCCATATGGCCAGTCCGGAAGTCTAATGGAGAGTGGAGACTAACAGTAGACTATCGTGGCCTGAATGAAGTCACTCCACCGTTGAGTGCTGCTGTGCCAGACATGCTAGAACTTCAATACGAACTGGAGTCAAAGGCAGCCAAGTGGTATGCCACAATTGATATTGCTAATGCATTCTTCTCAATCCCTCTGGCAGCAGAGTGCAGGCCACAGTTTGCTTTCACATGGAGGGGCGTCCAGTACACCTGGAATCGACTGCCCCAGGGGTGGAAACACAGTCCTACCATTTGCCATGGACTGATTCAGACTGTACTGGAACAGGGAGAAGCTCCAGAACACCTTCAATACATTGATGACATCATTGTGTGGGGCAACACAGCGGAAGAAGTTTTTGAGAAAGGAGAGAAAATAGTCCAAATCCTTCTGAGAGCTGGTTTTGCCATAAAACAAAGTAAGGTGAAGGGACCTGCATGAGAAATCCAGTTCTTAGGAATCAAATGGCAAGATGGTCATCGTCAGATTCCAATGGATGTGATCAACAAAATAGCAGCCATGTCTCCACCAACTAGCAAAAAGGAAACACAAGCTTTTTTGGGCGTTGTGGGTTTTTGGAGAATGCATATTCCAAATTACAGTCTGATCGTAAGCCCTCTTTATCAAGTGACCCGGAAAAAGAATGATTTCAAATGGGGCCCTGAGCAACGACAAGCCTTTGAACAGATTAAACGAGAAATAGTCCATGCAGTAGCTCTTGGGCCAGTCCGGGCAGGACAAGATGTAAAAAGTGTGCTCTACAGTGCAGCCAGGGAGAATGGCCCTACCTGGAGCCTCTGGCAGAAAGCACCTGGGGAGACCCGGGGTCGACCCCTAGGGTTTTGGAGTCGGGGATACAGAGGGACCGAAGCCCGCTATACTCCAACTGAAAAAGAGATATTGGCAGCATATGAAGGGGTCCGAGCTGCTTCAGAAGTGGTTGGTACTGAAGCACAGTTGCTCCTGGCACCCCGACTGCCAGTGCTGGGCTGGATGTTCAAAGGAAACATCCCTTTACACACCATGCAACTGATGCTACGTGGAGTAAATGGGTTGCACTAATCACCCAGCGGGCTCGAGTAGGAAACCCCAGTCGCCCAGGAATCTTGGAAGTGATTATGGACTGGCCAGAAGGCAAAGATTTTGGATTATCACCAGAGGAGGAGGTGACATGTGCTGAAGAAGTCCCACTGTATAACAAACTGCCAGAAGATGAGAAGCAGTATGCCCTGTTCACTGATGGGTCCTGTCGCCTTGTGGGAAAGCACCGGAGATGGAAGGCTGCTGTATGGAGTCCTACACAACAAGTAGCAGAAACTGCTGAAGGAGAAGGTGAATCGAGCCAGTTTGCAGAGGTAAAGGCCATCCAGCTGGCCTTAGACATCGCTGAACGGGAAAAGTGGCCAGTGCTCTATCTCTATACTGACTCCTGGATGGTGGCAAATGCCTTGTGGGGCTGGCTGCAGCAATGGAAGCAAAGCAACTGGCAGCGCAGAGGCAAACCCATCTGGGCTGCCACATTGTGGCAAGATATTGCTGCCCGGGTAGAGAAGCTGGTTGTAAAGGTACAGCATGTGGATGCTCACGTCCCCAAGAGTCGGGCCACTGAAGAACATCGAAACAACCAGCAGGTAGATCAGGCTGCCAAGATTGAAGTGGTTGAGGTGGATCTGGACTGGCAGCATAAGGGTGAACTATTTCTAGCTCAGTGGGCCCATGACACCTCAGGCCATCAAGGGAGAGATGCAACATACAGGTGGGCTCGTGATCGAGCGGTGGACTTGACTATGGATATTATTGCACAGGTTATCCACGAATGTGACACATGCGCTGCAATCAAGCAAGCAAAGTGGGTAAAGCCTCTGTGGTATGGGGGACGATGGCTGAAATATAAATATGGGGAGGCCTGGCAAATTGACTATATCACACTCCCACAGACCCGCCAAGGCAAGTGCCATGTGCTTACAATGGTAGAAACAACGACTGGCTGGCTGGAAACATATTCTGTCCCCCACACCACTGCCCGGAACACTATCCTGGGTCTTGAGAAACAAGTCCTGTGGCGACATGGCACCCCAGAGAGGATCGAGTCAGACAATGGGACTCATTTCCGAAATAGCCTCATAGACACCTGGGCCAAAGAGCACGGCATTGAGTGGGTGTATCACATCCCCTATCACGCACCAGCCTCTGGGAAAATTGAACGGTACAATGGACTGTTAAAAACTACACTGAGAGCAATGGGGGGTGGAACTTTCAAGCACTGGGATACACATTTAGCAAAAGCCACGTGGTTAGTCAACACGAGGGGATCTGCCAACTGAGCTGGCCCTGCCCAGTCAGAAATCCTACATACTGTGGAAGGGGATAGAGTCCCTGTAGGGCGCACAAAAAGTATGCTGGGCAAAACAGTCTGGGTTCTTCATGCCTCCAGCAAAGGCAAACCCATTCGTGGGATTGCTTTTGCTCGAGGACCTGGGTGCACTTGGTGGGTGATGCGGGAGGATGGAGAAATCCGATGTGTGCCTCAAGGGGATTTGATTTTGGGTGAAAACAGTCAATGAACTGAATGGCACAATGTGGACTGCTATATAATAAATACTGTGTGTCACCTCTGTGTTGTATCAACGATATCAGAGTACGAGCCTCCCAACCCATGGAAGGTCAACTATGAAGCAAGCTGTGCTGCAGTGATGGAATGATGACTGTCTCGGTATACAGCAACCCAACGCCACACACCATCTCTCCCACCCTGAAAGACTGATACAACAGATGGAGCCCAGAGTCATGGACTGGGTGAACTCAATGGACATTTTAATGGACATTTTACAGGGAAGGTCTATGAACTAAGGGAATGATGTCTGTGTATTATGTTAAAGGATGGGAAGGGGAGGGGTGGTGGTTGGTACGGTTGTATTGCATCATATGGGACCTGGGCATGGTGTAAATGGTATGGAATAAGAGGTGGAGAATGTGCTGGTTTTGGCTGAGAAGGGGTTAATTCTCCTCACTGTGGGGGTCGGCTACCTTTCCAGCTTCCCGCGCTCTGCCGCGTGGCGGGGGGGGCTGGGAGGGGCAGGGCCATGGTGGGGGCGGCTGACCCCGACTGGCCAATGGCAGGTTCATTCCATACCATGTGACACCATGACCAGTATATTGCGGGGGGCAGTGGCAGCGCGGAGGCGGCGGGTCGGCGGGCGGCGCGTGCGGCTGCGGCACGCATGGTTTGTTTCGGCAGTTCGTTCCCCCTCTCCCCTCCCTTCCCCCTCCCCCGGGGCTTTGCGCCTCTCGTTGTTCTCCTTTACATTGCATTTCTATTGTTGTTTCTTTTAATTTTAATTACTAAACTGTTCTTATCCCAACCCACGAGCGTTACCCTTCTGATTCTCTCCCCCATCTACCGGTGGGGGAGTGAGTGAGCGACTGTGTGGGGCTGAGCTGCCGGCTAAACCACGACAATTTCACTATGATGCAGAGGGACACACAGGTGGAACAGGCGTATGGCCACTCTCAGCATATATATGACTTTATGTTTCTTAAGCACATGAGATAACGAAGTCCATACTTGGTTATGTCAGACAACACATAATGGAACGGGTAAATAAAGTTCCAGGTTTCTACTACAGAGAATATACTGGAGTATCCATCTTCTCTCATCTTCTCTCCTTGACTCAAAGTTGATGTGATTGTGTAATAAGTTTTGAATCCACATTTAAGCTTTCTGAATTCCCCATTTAATTAATAAATTTTTGTTTACTCATTTTTTTAGACAAGCAAATAACAGCTGGTGTTTGCTTATGTTAAGACGACAGATGCAACACACAAACACCATACTTTCCCAGCACCAAAACTGAAGATGAGTTAATGTCTGAAGTGCAATTTGTATACAAATTTGTGTTTATGAACCTGTACATGTCAAATGTAACAAACAGATATACGAGGAAGATAGAAAAGATGTCGTCCTTACGGATTACAACAGAATCTTTTTTTTCTGATATTTTCTTCCAGACCTGCTATAACATTTCTCATGCTTCCTGTGCCCCTTAGGAGTAAGCTCTTAGAAAAGTAGCGTAATTTGGCAATTCCTTCTTGTGACCTAGCTCCTGGAGAGGGTTTCTCTAAGCTGCAAGGCAGAACAGCAGCCAAAAATGTAACTGGGTGAGTTAAATGGTTGTGCAGCTGAGAGCCCTTCACATGGTACAGCTGACAGAAGCTTCCATGAGAAGATATCAGCATGTCATATTCAGAGTTACATGAGCATCCCTGTGGTCTGCGGGAATGTAACCAACTCAAACCCCAAATGCACAAACATGCAGAGAAAGGCTCATTTCTATTCATATTCATATCAGCTGAATTGGATTTCATATTCATATCAGCTGAATTGGATTTGGACTACAGTGAAGTTGGAAGAAAATGGAGGAAAGCACTCAGGAAGATTTATTCCTGTGTTAGAATATGCAAACCCAGATGCTGCATCTGTATCTCATAGGAAATCATTCTTGTGCCTGATACTCATCTTCTGTGATTGTAATCTTGTCTTCCTCTTGATATGTCCTTTCGTTTGTAGTTATGTTTGTGCATGTGACTGACTTTTCACCTACCCGTAGAATATGCATAGCATAGTTTTATCCAGCAGAGTAATCAAAAGAACAGTTCAGCTTCTCATAGGAATGTCTAATAATGTCTGTCATCGTAATGCTGCTTTTAGGAATTCTGAGGGCTAAACTGACAGCTTTACGTTCAATAGAGATTATTTTATTGACAATGAGAAACTTGCTGACAATGTGGAGGGGAGACCCGAATCTGAACATCCCTATGTTTTCTAGGAGCTTTTAACAAAGAACCTAAAGTGTTCTCCTCACATTAAATTCCCTAAGAAGTTGGAGATTTATGGGTATTTTAAAGATATTAAAAAACTCTGTAGTATTCTGTGAGTACCTACACTGCTTAGCTGTCTTCCTTCATACATCATTCTTTAATATATATGTGATCATATTATAAACATATGTCATAAAATACGAGAGATATGCTGGACAACTAAATTTTCATTAGTGTATGATCCTTACAATTCACATTTCTGGGTGTTGCTGCCTTTTCTCATGGGTGTGGCCCAGCTGGCACCTCCGAAAATGTTCCTGCCTTAAGCTACTAAAACTCAAGGGAGGAGGAGGCTTGAGTGCCATTTAAGCATGCACTATGAAAAATAATTGGTTTCTGAAGTCACATGAAGTATTAAAAGTAATCCCAGTGTGCTCAGTTACCATCTCTCTAGTAATAACGAAGGGTCTTTTTGTTGGGATGTTAGAAACATGAAGCAAATACTTTAAGCAGCAGACCCTGGACCGTAGAGATAAAGTAGAAATTATTAATAGTTTGTTTCATCAGGTAAGAAATGTAATTTATTGCTGGTGATGGTACTAGGGAAGAAAGCAAAATGTCCAGCAAAACAGTCCCCCTCATCTTGGCAAGCCAGCAGGAGACGAAAACATGTTAAACAGTCTGGATGCAGGGAGCCGCAGTCAGGATCATGACATTTGCAGGCAGCAAAGTTGGTAAGTGTCCCATCTCCCTGTCCCTCCCCTTGTTCCCTGCACACCTACACGCACAGCTGCTCCCTGCCCAGGTGGCCCTGGTGTGAACCAACACCCAAAAACTCCAGGAACGCAGTCCCACAGTGCTGTGGCCAGTGCTGTGGCAGACACAGAAACACATGCTATTTACAAAAGATTGCTCTAAGCATTCCCTGGTGGTGCTACAGAGAGAAGTGTGAGGCAACAAAGGGAACAGAGAGATACTTCTTGCCTTTTCCATGAACTGCAGGAAAGGTGGAATGCTATTTATAGTGTAATTTTATTGAGGGAATTCAGACGTTGAAAGCCTGATCTTCAATGTAGTGCACCTTCTGAGGCTACCAACTTGCTTAGGTGAATATAATTCACCACTCACACACAGAAACGGTGCTTATCTTCTTGAATTGTTGTGCTTAATCAGGAGCCATAACTCCTGTGCTTTAGAAACTATTTTTAAAAAGCCTTACCCTCCAAGAAGGCTAAGGTAGCCTAAGTGTAACTCGCTCTTTTGCTTTTACACAGTGTGAAGACTCAAGGTTGTGATTTGGACACGAATAGGTTTTAAGCATTAGTCATGTGCTTGTTGAGGGTTTTTTTTTGAGTTACTAGACCTGCCTTCAGAATATGTAATTATGTTCTCTGTCATACTTTACACTTTTCACCAGTGATTAATCTTCGTTTCTTGGTGGTGTTGTCTTCCATAAGTCATGCTCCCACATCTACCCTGTTCTCTGTGTGTGAGGTGTAAACACACACACCCAATTAGAAAATCTTTGGGGAACAAAAGCATTGCTGAGCTACCCACTGCAAATTGCAGAGTTCACTTACCCAAGGACTCGAATATGATTTTGTGATGGTAATACCCATTCTGCTGCTTTTGATAGTTTTGCAGGTGGGAAAACTGAGGCATCATAGCAAATAGAAGTAATAACTTCTAAATTTGTACTGGGAGCAGTGATCTGACTAAATGGTGATCGCTTACATTCAGAGCCTTCACCTTTGAGCCCTAGGCAGAGCAAGTAGCCAGAGAGCTCTGCAGGCTCACAGCACAGCTTTTCCCTGGGCTTCTTCATTGTTCTCCCAAGCCTAGCTGATTCACTTAGGTGCAGTAACAGAGAGGATGCAGGCTAAGCCCAACTTCTAATGCATAATCCTACAGCACAAAGCTTCAGAGGTTTTGTCTCAAACAGTAAAAAATGACAACTGTTTTCCAGGGTATCCTTAGGCCCAGGAGGTGACTCTTGTTCTTGCTCATTTGCTTTTGATCAAACTATGCATTAGACTTATGAGCTGGCTCCCAACTAAATTAATCTTGTAGTCTGTCCCACCACTATGTGGGATGACCATACTCTGGTGGATTTAGGTGGATGTTCAGAAGGAATTTTCTCAGGAAGACAGAAAGGCTTAACCTCAGCATTTCCACTGACAGATGCCATGTACTGGCTGTGATGTAGGTCAGCTGTCTGCAGTGAAGTGGCAGTAGCAATCTTGTTGCGAGGTCAGTAATGAACTTCTCTAAATCTTGGCAACCATGGTCCTGTATTTCCACTCTTCTTTCCCTGCATAGTGTCAGCCAGCGTCTGACTCCTTGGGCAGTGGCTCCCTGTTGGCAGCCAGTTATATCACTGTTAAACAGGAGAGGTGAATTAGTCACCAACAATGCTGAGAAGGCAGAAGTTCTTGACGCTTTCTTCACCTCTGTCTTTACCAGCACTGTTGGGCCCTGGGCCTTGGGAACAAAAATCTAAGCTGATGCAAACAGAGACCCACCATCAGTGAAGGAAGAGTTGGTATGTGAACTATTATAGGAACTTGACCCCTACAAATTGATGGGCCCTGAAAATACCCACTTGAGGGTGTTAAGAATGCTGACATCATTGTGAGGCTGCTCTCCATAATCTTTGAGAAGTCATGGAGATTGGGGCTTATCCCAGAAGACTGGAAGAAGACTAGCATCATCCCCATCTAAAAGAGGGCTAAAAGGAGGATCCAGGAAATTATAGGCCTATCAGTCTTACTTTAGTCCCTGGGAAAGTTACAGAACAAGTCCTCCGGGGGGCTATCACAAGTCAAATGAAGCATGTGTTTGGGAAAAGTCAGCACAGATTCACCAAGAGGAAATTGTGCTTGACAAACCTGATCACCTTCTATGACAAAGTAACCTGCTCGGTTGATGTGGGGCGAGTGGTGGACATTGTCTACCTTGATTTCTCCAAGGCTTTTCGTTTTGTGGGAAACCACAACCTCCTCCTAGAGAAAATGATGCATTACAGTCTAGAAGAGGGGTCCATGCAGTGGGTGGGGAACTGGCTGACAGGCCGCACCCAGAGGGTGGTGGTAAATTGCTCCTTTTCAAACTGGCAACCTGTCACAGGTGGCGTCCCCCAGGGATTGATATCAGGCCCATCCAGATCACAAGTGATCTAGATGATGGGATTAAGTGTGCCCTGGTGAAGTTTGTCAATGACACCAAACCGAGTGGGGAAGCGGACATTTTGGAAGGGACAGCCACTGTGCAGGAAGATCTGGATAGGCTGGAAGAGTGGGCTAGCAAGAACCGTATGAAGTCTGACAAAGACAAACGTAAGGTCTTGCACCTGGGAAAACATAACCCAGGAGTGCAGCACAGGCTGGGATCTACCTGGCTGGGGAGCAGCTCCATGCAAAGGGACCTGGGGGTCCTGGTGGACAGGAAGCTCAACATGAACGAACAGTGTGCTGCTGTGGCAAAGCCAGCCAACAGGATGCTGGGTTGCATCAAACAGAGCATTGCCAGCAGAGAGAAAGAAGTCATTATCCCACTCTACTCAGCGCTTGTCAGGCCACACCTGGAGTCCTGTGTACAGTTTTGCTCCCCGCTATACAGAAAATATGTGGACAGGCTGGAAGGGGTCCAGAGAAGGGCCACCAAGATGATCAAAAGACTGGGAAGCCTGCCATATGAGGAAAGGCTGAGATATCTGGGTTTGTTCAGCCTCGAGACAAAAAAGGCTTAGGAAGGACCGTATCATCATGTTCCAGTATTTAAAGAATGGCTACAAAGAAGATGGAGACTCGCTTTTTACAAGGAGTCACTTGGAAAAGATGAGGCGTGATGGGTACAAGTCACTCCTGGGGACATTCCAGCTGGACACAAGAGGAAAATTTTTCACAGTGAGGACAGTCAGCCACTGGAATGATTTCTGCAGGGAGGTGGTGGATTCCCAAACATTGGACACTTTTAAGATTCAGCTGGACAGGGTGCTTGGCCATCTTGTCTAGACTGTACTTTTGCCAAGAAAGGTTGAACCAGATGATCCTTCAGGTCCCTTCCAACCTGGTATTCTATGATCACTCCGTAGATAAATGTACTGCAGGAGAAGCAGCTGCAGAAAGCCCGGGGGATGGATAATGCTTGTAGCTCTCTAACTGCCCTTCTGATGGGGTAGAGAATTGTGAATTATTGAGAAAAACAATATTGAGTGGGATACTTGCTCAACATGACTACAAGAGGCTGTGACCCAGAGCTGCATTTGCATTAATGGCAGTGTTCCCTTTGATTTCAGTAGGGGAAGGAGCTGCTGTGTAGCATTGGAGTATGATGTATTGGAAGGGGAATATTCCCCTCCTCTGGTGACTTCACTGGGTGTAGCTGGTCCTCAAATGTTTTCTGAAGTAGTTTCTCATTAGGATCAACTCATGGGAAGTAACAGATGGTGAAGTGAGGCTAACGTAGTGAGAATTTTGTGCTCTGTTAATGGTCTTTCTCTAAATAATAGCTGGGGAGTGGAGCAGGAATGAAGATGCTGTTATGTTTGTGGCTACCTCTGCTGCTATGTAGATGTTATATGCTGCTTTGCAGCATGTTTTGTCAGCAACAGAAAGGAGTAGGAGGAATTTGCTGGCTCTTTCACAAGGGCAAAATATTGCAGTTCTACTGCAAAGCAAATGAAATTGAAGCAATATTCAAAGGCATATGAGGAGAAACCAAAATGTGGGAGGAAATTTTACATTAACAGCCAAACAGGCCACATAACCACCTTGGTCTTTTTGGTTTCAACTTTTTCCTATGAAAATCAGTTAAATGAACAAGAAACAATGTCTCTCCTCTGATATTCCCAGCAACTCTCCAACTTTTTAGTGTTTACTTCCATCCTAAAATCTTCCTTTAAAATATACGCATCTATAGATTCCTCTTTCTCTATGTGTGGGTGTGTGTATGTACATATCTAAATATGTATGCACGTACAGTACTGCTGTAGCCTGGAGAGCTACTTCTGGAAAGCTTCTCTGCTAGGGGCAGTTTATTTGTTGATGTGAAAAAATAATTTTTTTGCAAATTTACCGTGACTTACGAATTCACTTTCACTAAGTATAGTCATATAGTGACTCAGTGTAGCACAGAGTAAAGTTATAGAAGCCACCTTCTCACTGGTGTAAATTACGTGATAAGAGTCTGGTTTTCTAGGTGCTTTACAGAGTAATGTCCAGCAGCAGCAGTAAGATTTAACTCTCTGGGGTTCAGACATCTTGGCTTGCTGTTAGGCAGGCATAGCCTGGTTCCCATTTCACAGCTGAAGCAGCTACCAGGAGAATGACTTTGGCTTTACCAGCCTTTTTAAATGCCAGAAGTGGTTGTTGCAAGCCATCACCTGCACCTTCTCATTTCTTGGCTTATCACCTGTGTGCCACAGTGTGAACATGTGAGTTGTGTGCTGACTGGAAGTTGTGCCTCTCACTGCTTCTGGGATCCCAGCTTGAACATTGGCAGCAGCACTGGTGTCTGTCTTGAATGACATTTTTTGCAACCTGTCTTCAGTGATTGTTTTCAGGCCACAGTAATAAAAAGCTTTGCAAAAATCATTCCCACTGAGATTTTTTTTTTTCCTGGACTTGTCAACCTATGCCATAAACTTTCATATGCAGCATCCTTATGGGCCACTTTGTACTCTTTTCCGTGGACCTTATTAACAGTCCTGCAGGACAGATGCTTCTGTTAATCATTCTCTTGAGGTGTTGGTCAGTATGAAATTCTGCTCTGTTTCCCATGCTAGCACTAGCTCTGCAGTGGAAGCAGGTGTTCACACTATTAAAAACAAACAAACAACACAAACCCAAAAAACCCAACAGTGTGAAACTTTGTTTTTCAGGGGGCGTATGGATCTCTGAACAGCTCGGAGACTACTAAGGAGATATACTTCCTCCAGGGATCCTTTATCATAAAAGCAGCTTACGTGACTCACTCTTTCCCTAGGGATATACTGAAAACAACTTGATTAATTTTGTCTTTTAGCAGTCAGAAACAGGATTTATTTTGTGCTGTCTTTCAGGAAAAAAAAAAAGAAAAAACATCTTCTGAAAAAAGTCAAGGGCCATATTTCCAGGAGGATCTGGGCTATATTTAATATTAAAGGTCTGTACACTCACTAACAGCAGCTCACTAACACATGGGCTGCCTGGCACTATGTTCACTCGAGCAAGTGCTTCAGCAAAAAATTCAGGACTATTTTTAGTTCTCTTACAACAAACCACTTGATTGTAAGGCCTGGGGAACTGCGACATTGTGATTGCAAGGGGTCTGGTGGAAAAGGCAGGAAGACAACACATGGCAGTATGCTAGCTACGCCAAGGATTCCCAGCTGATGTGGAGAAGCACATATCGCGAGCAGGTATTTTAAATCATCTTGTAACCCTTGGTCTGCCCACAAAATTAATCTGCTGGTCAGAGACAGGGCATGAAAGTGTTAGCTGGCTGGCTCTATCTGCTCCTGCCCTTAAAGATTCCATAAATTCCTGTCCTGACTGTCAGCTTTTAAATCGTCTCTTCTCGTTTCATAGCCTTTTCTGGGATTTTACAGGATCTTGGGCAAGTTAGCAAATGACAATAGCAAAGCAGAAATAAGTTTCCCAAAGCGAAGGCATTCTGCTTTTAAAGAAATACAGCCATTTCAGTGCCTGGGTGAGTAGCCTGTAACAAGTACTACAGTCCATTCTTCTCTGCGAACTGTATTAACTTTTAAAAGAAAATAGCCTGCCTTTGACCGGCCAGCCGGCTGAGGAGGATTTGATCAGACCCGACTGGGGGGTGGAGGGTTTGCTGGCAAACTCTACGTGCGTTTGTCTGAGTGTGCGTGTGTACGTACACACGGTGCGTGGCACCAGTCAGCTGTGCCCCAGTGTTGTGGTCTCCCTCTGGCAGCTCTCTTGACCTCCGTTTGTCCCCACGGTGCTTCCTGCAGGTCCGTCCCACGCGAAGCAAGCTGGTCCCCGGGAGGTTTAGGGTCTGCTCCTGCCGTGTCTCGTCCTCACGCTCACGGGCCCCCCAGCAGCACTGCGCCCCAGGCGGCGAGGTGGTTGCCATTCCTGGGCGATGGAGTCACAGGAGAGACTGCCGCCAGCAAGCAGATAGCGGGAGCTGAGCAGGAGCGTGGGCAGGGCTGGCCACAGCTCGTAGCAGTCCAGGCGGCACTGGCCACCGTGCTGGAGGCGCCCGCGCCAGTGCTGACTCTGCTGCCAGCGGGTGCTCGTGCCAGGTGAGAGCTCAGAGCTTCAGATTTATCTCCTAGATGGACACAAGTATGTGTTGTGTCACAGCCCGTTGTGATACTGCCAGGGAGATGAGCTGTCGGATTTCGGCAGCATCCTAGCTGCCTCCTCATCGGTTCACAAGAGTCGATGCTTTTTAAAGTGTGCTTTGTTTTAAGAGAGAGGATTTTAGCCTGCTGGTCACACAGGAGCTCCCAGCTTTCACAGGGTGCTGGAGCAGCAGCTGGACTTAGGCAAGGAAACTTTTGCATATGTAATATACCTTGGGTAGCCAGCCAGTTCTTTGCTATCTTGCATTTCACCCTTTTGTTTTAACTCTGTTGTGCAATGTTTGCAAGTTCCTTGCTTCAGAGTCGGACCCAGACTTCAGGGTGAGCCTTGATGCAGTTTAGCTGCATTGCTGTGTTTTAAAATAAATACTCGGTATTTTACCCTTAATGATACCATTATCTTAAAATAGCATGATGTGCTGCCTCTTTTGAGTTATGTGGTAGAGAATGCAAGGAATAGGAGCTGTTGAATTCCCATGAACTCTGTGTTCAAAGATCCTACCTAGCTTTCAGCATGCTGAGCTGCTGCAGCCTCCTCTGTGTACTGTAAATGGGTATTACTGAAATGCACTGTTCTTGCACTGCTCTCCGCTCTGCTGTGGTCATGTTCTATGCCTCAGCCACACTTTAGGTGCATTTGAAAAGACAGGTGAAGTGGCAGTTTCATAACTGAGTTTACAGTGTATTCCTGCTACATGTGTGCATTTGTGTGTAAACAGTACAGATGGCGCAAGCAGAGTAGCTATAGTGTGTGTTGGCTTATGCTTGTATGAACTGAGTTCAGATTATTACCTAATAATCAGTTGTGTTCATGTGAGATTAGATAATCAATGTTTCTTGGCTTGTTTAAAAAAATGCAAATATTAAAATATAAATACCCATTTTGTTCTCATTGATTCTGGCCAATCCAGTTTTTTCACCTCCAGAAATAGTCTTCAACACTGATTGCTGAGTTGCTAGTCTCAACACTGATTACTAAAATGAAGGCAAGTGGAATGAAGAGTCAGTTACTCCATGACCTGAGTTAAGTAAACTGAGTCTGTGTGGTCTAGAGATTGTTATACTTTCTGAATAATTCGGATGTATTTCTTGGGCTTTCTCTGGAAAAAGTAGAAGTGGTTGAGATGTCATTAAAACTTCAGTGACAAATGTTTTAGAGATATGGCAAATAGCACTTCTCTGGGAGGCACTGTACTTGTCAGTGTAAATTAAAGTTGTATGTCTGCTTATGGTGACCAAATGCACAAACTTTACCAGACTGCTGCAAAGGTTGACTGGATGTTTCTTAATCAGCATTGTATCTTCCCATCTTCCTCCTCCCATTATCCTGAGTGTTTCATGGGCAGGTACCAAACAAACCACTTCTGGAAATATTCACCCGTACGTCTTGGTACTATATTTGCATTTGCGCAGAGGATACTTGTGCACAGTACAGTCCTGATACCTTTTAGGATACAGTTCATGACTATTATGTGCTAGAATCAGCCTGGCACAGGAGACAGTCTGTGTGACTAACTGCATTGTCTAATCTTGATATTCTTGTACCTCTGTCTTGGAAAGACATATGGCCCTCAAAGCGAAAGACGAACTCCACTACCTCAGAGATACAACAATTATTCTCAACTACCTACAGTAATTGTCAACAACCCTGCCTGAAGACAGCCCAAAATAGCAGCAGAGTTGTTTTTTGGTAGTGCTGGTTGCACAATATGAGAGGTAAAGGAAGGTAGTTGTAATGCTCTTGAGAACTGTTATGAAGCGAGCATGTGCTTACACAGTATTTGGATATAAAATTCCCTCTTTCTCTTCCCCCAGACCCTTAAGCCTTTTAATTAGGTCAGTGGGCGAGATGCTGTGCTGCTTGTCACCTGTCAGGCCCTGAGCACAGCCGGAGGTGGAACCACAGGGTGTGTTGTAGCACCCCTGTCCTGGAGCTGCTTATGGATATTGCAGGTCTCCCCTGCTCTGCAGATGGCCTGCTGCTGCCTCTTGCCCTCTCTTTCCAAAATGGGGTTACACTTGTACTTTAACATCTGTGCAGGCTCAGAGAAAAAGCAGAAATCTTGGTTCAAGGAGAGGCACTATCCTTCTGGCTTTATTGTTCTAGTTGGGATGAAAAAGTGACGGATTGCACATAAGCTCTGCACCTGGTATCTCTTGCTATAAATCTAAGCGATGCAGCTCTTTTGCAAACTGTGAAGTCCAGACTGATTTTGTCATTTAAATGTCAATTCAAAGAAATATTGTTTTCTGAGCTATTGGTGAAGATGAGCAGTTGTCAAGTTCATATCTTTTCATGTCATGTAAATGCAGAGCTGTAAATCACAGTTACATAGTCGAGTTTAAAAGTGCTTTCTGGTTTTTTTGCGTTTTTCTTTTCCCCCTGAACGTCGTTAGCTAATTTTAACAGGAAGTAGCTTATTAATTAAACTTCATTTTCTAATGAATCCAGCTCATCCTTCTTAAGCCAAGTCTGACACAAAACCAAGCTCATTCTAATTCTTAAATCATTAAATGAAGTCTCTGACTTTTCTGTCTGTGAATGTCAGATGGTAGCAGATTACTGAAGTACTTAACCTGAACATTATCCAGAGACAGCAGCTCCCTCTTCTTCCAAGACATAGTTATGGAGTGCTTTAATGCAGTCCATGTAAAAAGTTGCAAGATCTCAGCATTCATTCCTGCTGGCAGAGGAGCAGTTATAACCTGCTCTTGTGAAAAACACATTTTTGATTTAACAATGAAAGTAAGTGGCAGACTTTCAAAATGACCAGGATCATATCGGGGTCATTCAGGTTGTGACAAGAGCTGTTCTGTCTATGATGCTTCTGAGAACCTTCCCCTTTTCTAGGTATGCAGGCAGATTCTTAACTTCTTGTGAAAACCTGACCCCAGCTATGGGAGTGGCACTCTTGTAAACCTGGCCATGAATTTTACTTTCAATGAAAAAGTAATGTAGTTTTCAGGCTCCCAGAAATTTTCCTGTCTGCTGGTTGGATGCCAGATTGCTGGGGACTGAACTGTGGGTCTCCAGGCCATGCGTCATAGATCTTAATCTCAGGAAGAAGAGGAGGGCTCCTGACTTGAGGGCAGGAGCTGCACACATCCCCTGAGGGACGGCGCAGAGCACCAGCTGCTGCAGCACTCGCCAGTGGGGTGCAGGTTTCCTAGTCCAAAGCTGTCCTCTGCGGTGGCAGCTCTCTGCTTGGCCAGGACCAGGCTTGTCTCTGCAGGTAACATCCTAACAGGCCCATGGGTCACCCGCACAGTGCAGTCACTAGGGGAGGTGTCTGACTGGCAGAGATAGCTTAAGGAGTTGGTGTGGCAGTTCTGAGAATATGCAGGTTGGATGTCTGCAGATCAATGTTATTGGTAGCTTGTAAAGGTACCAAGCCAAAGCTGGAGATATTCATGTTCTTGTTATCTGTTTCCTGGTGCTCTTCTTGGATGATACCATCTTTGCATGTAGCTGATTTGACCCGTGCACTCTTCAGTCCATCTGTCTGGCAGCACGATAAAAACGTGGCCTCACTTGCACGCAAAAATATAAAGCCCAGCTTGTGTGGATGGGAAAGATGTCAATAAATACCTACACTGACATTTTACCTTTAGCAATATAGAAAAGTGAGGCAGCTAGAAGTAGCAAAGAATGTTTCTTAGAAGCAAGTATCACATGCCTAGGGATAGGATAGAATATTTTAGAATATTTCAGTTGGAAAGGGCCTACAATGATCATCCAGTCCAACTGTCTGACCACTTCAGGGCTGACCAAAAGTTAAAGGATATTATTAAAGGCATTGTCCAAACGCCTTTTAAACACTGACAGGGATGGAGCATCGACCACCTCTCTAGGAAGCCTGTTTTCCAATGTTTGTCCACCCTCTTGGTAAAGAAATGCTCCCTAATGTCAAGTTTAAACCTCCCCTGGTGCAGCTTTGAACCATTCCCACACGGGATAATACTCATCTATCTATGTTCTTAAGAGTGTTTCCTGAAAATGTGTGGAAGAGCTAACAACATCCAGCAGTTGTTTCAGCTTCCTTGTTTACATTCTATTCAGTCTTCACTTGGTTCACTTTATTCTCCCCATGGGATATCTCCATTGCAAACAAGCTGGATTTCTAATGAGAAAGTACTAAGTTTCCAATATTAAGCGCTCAAAACCCCAAAATGTTTTCTCTGACAGTAAAAACACACCATGCTTGTCCATGGATTTTGAACATCTGCCACTGGGAACTGACTCATGGTGTTGCATTACCAGAGGAAAGAGATAATGGTGCCAAAACACACTTGTTCTTGTCCTCCCATGGCCTGCCACTGAGGTCTTTGTTTCAGTATAGAAGAAAATGAGGGTTAGTGGCTTTGGAGATCACTGTTTCTATACACTCCTAACATGAAAACTAATGAAATGATGGGATGAAGGTGTAAAATGTAGGCCAAGTGACTTAAAATATGGGAGAGATGGCCATGCAGTCAGAGCCTGCAATAAATGGTCAAACATAAAATGGAAAAATCTATCCCTATTAAAAGTAGTGTGTGCAATATATTTATTTAGGCACTCTGAATCAGAAGAGCTATGGCTGTTTGAATGAGAAATGTGTCTTCAGGAAATAATTTTTGCATTTAAACTTAATTTGTGGAGGTTTGAAAGTAGACTTCATTCTTGTGGAACTGGATTATGCCTTGGTTGTTACATTTCCCTCTTCTACAACATCTTTTATTTCTCAGATCCACAAATAGCTTTTTCACCCTGGTTGCTACTGGCAAAAGCCTGTAAGTCGGGTTTTTGGACACATACAAGTGAATCAGAAATGCTGTTGTTGGAAGTTTTGCAGTCATTAGAAGGAGGTGCTAAAGCGATACAAGGTCAATCAGCCAGATTTAAGCAAACTCAAAGTTTTTTCAGAAACAACGTGGTGATGAGTTAGTGCCAGCAACCTCACTGCTGAATCACAGTATCATCTGCCTTTCTGCAGCCTGCATAAGCTGCACTGCACACGCTCTTTCTACAGAAATTAGGTTGTACACCACATCACACATGTATTGCCCAGTGACCATTGCTGGCAGGAATGAATCTTGAACCTCAGCCTAAGACATTTAAGTACTGACATCCTGAGGGGAACAACTGAACGTGGGCTTATGTTTGCCTTTTTTCTGCATCTCCAAAAGATGTGATGATAGACTGGGAAAAACACAGCTCACTTTGCCTTTCCCCCAGGGTACCCTGATATATGGCAGAGCCTGTGGCTTGTGGTTGGGGGAGGAGAGGGGGAGGCTGCTGCCCCAAAGCAGAGGAAGCTGTCAGGTGGAGCTATGGAAAGACGACGCTAAGATTCTTCATCATAGAAGTTCTTACCTTAAGCAGTCACTGTCTGGTCCTAAAAGATTGTGAGGCCACTGCTGAGATCTGCTTTGTGAAGGGCTTTGGACACCCTGAACAGCATGTTGTTCACCAGACAAAATGGGAAGGGCAGCCACTTAAGTGCTTTGTCCCTACTCCAGTGCTCCTTCCAACCTTATGAAACCTGACATAACACCCTGCGGTTCACACGTGGTATAGGGAGGACTGTTAGGGAAAAGAAACAATGCTGGGGGGGATTTGGGGCAGAGAAGATGACAAATTACACAAACTTTTGGTAGTTTTAAGGGCACCCAAATCAACTGTTAGAAATGTTTGCTGGGCCAGCTTTCCAGCACAAGTTCAGGTGCTCACTGTGGTTGTTGTTTACCGATTGAAGCATAAGGTACCCAAGCTCTTCTGGGAGGGTTGCCCTCACCTGCCAGCCCTCCCTCTCTGGCCAAGTTGTGATCCCAACTGCTTTTGCATCCTCCCGCTTAGCAAAAGGATCCCAAGGCAGCAGTGAGTTCTCATGAAATGGTGCAGTCGCTGCTATGTAGTTATTACAAGGACCGTAATCAAAGACTGTAAAGTATTTGCTCTGATCTGTGACTTGAGTTGTGATGTTGGCTGGTCAGGCCAGCAGCTGGCAAGTTTTTGAGCTGGTGCGTGCTATCTTGCTTTACAGCAGTACATGTGAAATGCCCCGGGGGCAAAATCTACCACTAACCTTACAGATTGCTGCAGTAGAAGCAGCAGCCTTTCCCTGGCCTTGCACACACCTACTCCTGTCCCTGTCTGCATGTTGTTTGCTCCCCTTGCAGCTCCGGAGATCCTGTCCTTCAACCCTGTAAGAACCCGGTCACTGGTGGCTTTCAGGTTCTGAAGTATTGAAAGGAGCCAATTTCTTTTTTTAATGCCAAAATTTAGAGGCTTTTACTTTAAGTAGTAGTGAGAGATATTTTTGCTTGTGCTTGTGAGGACCCTCACTGGTTTTTTACAGCTTAAAGCAGATAATACACCGATATTTATAATTGGTAGTTTCTGCTAGGTATCTCTGATTGCAAATTGCCTTTAAATACATTCCTTCCAGTTCACCAAGTAGCATGTGAAATTATTACCTCTCTGATTCCTGTGTTGTAAAAACTCAGTTAAGGTACAGTGGAAAAGCACATTGTAGTAATTTAAATTACAACTTTTTCCTTTAAATCTAAACAGGGTCTTTATTTGACCCACTTCACTCCAGATATGACCTTTGTGTCTCTGTTGGGTCATTTTCTGGGTTTATGACACACTTTGCATTCCTATAAAGCCCTTCACAGGGTGATCTTAAAGTCTTCACAAGCTTTAATTAACTGAAGTGGTATGTCTCCCCTGTGAGGTCAGTAAATATTCTTAATTTCTTCTTGCAGAAAGAGTAAAATATGGCAGAGAAATTTTAAAGGAATTCAACAATGCTGGGCAAAAAGCTACCAAGGAGGCAGAAGCAGAGGCCGTGATTCCTGACCCCCTTTGATGTGTGCCATTTCTCTTTATTACATAAGCATGGACAGGAAAGATGTAACCTAGTGTAGTGAGGCAAGATGTAGGTTAGGTTTCCTTTGTCACTACATCTTCTGCTTTTTGACCTGTAAGTTGTTGAAAGCAACAAAAGCCTATGGATGAGGGAGTCTTTTCAAAACCTGATTAAAAAAAAAAAACAAACAAACAAGCAAACCCTGAAAGCCTCATTCCCCTCTAAAGAGCTATTTTTAGGAACCTAAAGCAAAGAGAATACCTTGGGGGGTCTGTACGCAAAGTTTCTGTCTGTCTGTCTTAGGATAGCTTAAGTTTTAATGCACTTGTCAGGTTGTTGCTATTTGTGCCTGCTGAAAAGCAGGGACCAGACAGAGCAGACCGTGCTCATGGCACAACGTAGCTGCTGCGTGGTGTGCTGCCATGCAGGGAGGGGACAGATCCTTCTTCGAGGCTGCTGGTGCAAAGCCTATTAACTGGAGGTTTTGTGAAGAAGCAACATATGGTGTTAAGATGACCCTTATTCACATTTTGATCACAGGATGTTGTTGACTCTGTCCTGAGCAAAAGGGAAATAGATTTCAGCTGTGTTGTTGCTGGCTACTTTATCAGAAAAATGGCACTGGTAGAGCATGAGCAGAAGGCACCATATTTATTGATAATAATATGTGATACCCAGTTTTAAGTACCACCAAGGAAGGAGGCATAACAGGGCATCATTGTTGTCCTTCCACAGCTGTGAAAACCAGTTAGTTGTGTCTGTCACTTCAGCTACTTTCCATCCCACGTGGATATTCTTTTTTACCCTTAGGTACCAGGTTGTTTACTTTTGCTTAAGGTATAATGACTCTAATGACAATGTTGGAAGGACTTCCAGGCTTTATTCTGCATTTGAATGCCCTGAATGCAGGATGTGGTCTCCTGATTCAAGGGCAAGAGGGGACAACACAAGCAGCTCTGCTGTTGAGAAGAAAGGAAAAAAGTGCTGGTCTAAGACTCGCAGTGCAGGAGAAGTGCTGTGGGAAGACAGTCTTTACTGCTGGTGCTCTGAAACACTTCACTGGGAGCTGAAGCACTGGCTTTGTACAAAGCAGGCTGGTTGCGAAGAAGCAGAGAGCAGCTGGGGCAAGGAAAGCAAAGCCTTTATTTACTGAAGTCCTTGGCAGTGGTTGTACCATTTTCTTTTACCCAGCACACAAGTAGATAAAATAGTAAATGCAGTCGTGCAACAACAAAATTTGACAAGCTGCTTTAAGCGAAATGAGAATCGGTGAAGAGTTAACTCCATATTATTATTATTGCTTTGACATTTGCATTTCACGTATTATCTTCCTCTCTTATTCTTCCTAGAAAATAACCCCCTTTTTTCTACAGGGACACTAGAAGGAAGGCTTAGACACAACTGATTTTTTTATTTCAGCTTTTCAGCTATTCGGTAATAAAAGCATGTCCCTCTCATGACAGCAGAGCTGCTTCCCCCCAAGAAAGCCTCATTAAAGCAAGGAAGACTGGAGACATTACAGCAACAGATTGTTGTGGCCTTGGATTCCGCTTCCACAGGATAGTTGTCCAGTTTTGAAACAGCAGTAATCATTTTAAAATTGCTTTGAATTCTTGCCTTCAAATTTAGTTGGTGAGTTGATACAGAATTGGCTGATAGGGAAGAACTGTGATACATCATTGGGTGTCTTAAGACAATATAAACTAATACAAGAACAGGTGATGATAATACTAATTTAAAAACAGACAAAAATAGCCTCAAAACAAAAAGGGACAACAGACCCACAATCCAGTATGTAAACAGTGGGAACCACTTCGTTAGCAAACAGACCAACCGTGTCAGCCATCTGAACTGAAGAGAAGCTTGAGTGGGGAGTGTGTACTGCAAGGTGAAGCTTTCAGCCTCTCAATTCACAGGCACCAACCCAGGACATAGGTTTGGTAGGTATTGTTCTGTATAACAACTTGGAGTTGTGATTTTGCATTAAGGGTGCTTTGCCTTATCTCTTGTGGTTCTTGCTGTTAAATTTGGAATATGAGAGTGATATAGTTGGTTAAACGAATCTTAAACTGATACAGCTGAAGCGACTTTTTATCTGCTGTAAGATTGTGCATACATAGTCTGATGATTTTTAAGTCTAAAAGATCGGTTTGCAACATGTTTTAGGGACACATTGGTGTGTGAGGGTTGGCTAGTCAGTAGTTCTAGGTAAGTCCACAGCTGCAGTTCAGTGTTTAAAACTTGTTAGCACCTCATACAGGTACCAAGCAGCAGTCCTGTATTAATGAATCTGCATTTACAGTCGGTGCCCATTACAAAAACTCTGTCTGCTGACATGATGCTCTCAGAGGACACAGCTGCCTCACAGCAGCCAGGCATGGCAGCGTGGTACTTTTCATTGTGCTGCAGGTAGCTGCATGCAGCGGTGTCAGCTGCCTGCCCTGCCATTGCCCACCCTCCAGGTCAAAACAAGCCCAAAAGGAGGCCCTACTGCAATGAGGAAATGCAGCAAGCCATTGTGAGCTGGGACCTCACACTTGGCAATGTCTTCACTGGATGTTAAGCCTACAGGAAATAATTTGTTGTTAGCAAGCTACATGCCTGGGTGTTTTTCAGCCAATTCCAGGTACTGACCATTTTGAAAATGTCAGAAGGTTTGAAATTTCCTTAATTGTGACAGCAGGAAGTTGCTAATACTGGCAGGGGACTTCAATGTTAGAACTTCTGCAGTTGGAAGAGCTTGCTTTCTTTGGAGGGTGGGGAGGAAGCCCCAAACCCCCTTCTGCTTCTAATCCCTTTTTCCTGTTGTTTGCCTATGTTGCGTCTGCTGCGTTGCAGATGGAACCAATGTTTCTCCTGCATCTTAGAAACTAGGGTAAGTCTGTTCCCTTAAACAGGCAGGAAAAGGGTCGGGAGGACAGAGTGTACTTGACCTTTACTTTTGACAGCCTTCGGAGTTCATAGTAGGATTCCCAGTGATGGAGCATCTACATAGGGAAGATAATCTTTCCCTCCTGTGTTTTTCGCTAACTAACATGACTAAAGTCACTTAGAAGCCACAGTCTGGATCAGGAAGTGTGTCTTGGCCATAAGCAGGCAAGATCATAAAATCATTAAGGTTGGAAAAGACCAAGTCCAACCATCAACCCGACACCCCCACACCTCCTAAACCATGCCATGGAGTGCCACATCTACAAGTTTTTTGAACGCCTCCAGGGATGGTGACTCCGCCACCTCTCTGGGCAGTCTGACCACTCTTTCAGTAAAGACATTTTTCCTAATATCCAGTCTAAACCTCCCCTGGCGCAGCTTGAGGCCATTTCCTCTTGTCCTATCACTTGTTACTTGGGAAAAGACACCAACACCCACCTCACTACAACCTCCTTTCAGGTAGTTGTGGAGAGTGATAAGGTCTCCCCTCAGCCTTCTCTTCTCCACACTAAACAACCCCAGTTCCTTCAACCTCTCCTCGTAAGATTTGCTCTCCAGACCTTCCATCAGCTTTGTTGCCCTTCTCTGGACACACTCCAGCACCTCAATGTCCTTCTTGTACTGAGGGGCCCAAAACCGAACACAATGTTCAAGGTCTGGCCTCATCAGTGCCAAGTACAGGGACACAATCACTTCCCTGCTCCTGCTGGCCACACTATTGCTGATACAGGCCAGGATGCTGTTGGCCTTCTTGGCTGCCTGGGCACACTGCTGGCTCAAGTTCAGATGCATAGCTGATTAATTATCAGATCTGGAAGCGGAAATGCTGTGATGTCACTGCTTAAAATTTTCTTTGGTGCTTTGTTATCTTCCAAACTGGGGAGAACTGACAGGCTTGAGGATAAAAATGTAGCTTTATTCTAGAAAATGTATTGAATAACACCCTGTTGGTGGTAGGTACCTGAGCATTTTCAGTACTGAGATCCAAGCATCACAAAACCAGATGACAGGCATGTTCTTTTTCTGTAATCTGTAGGATTAATGTCACTTGTCATCATTGCAAAATCACTGCCGTGCTGTCCATCCCTTTTGTTACATGCTGCTTTGGGTTTTGTAGCTATTTTATCTACTTCAGCATCTCCAGCTCATTGATGTATTGGATCAGTATTTT
Organism: Phalacrocorax aristotelis; assembly: GCF_949628215.1. Lineage (NCBI taxonomy): Eukaryota > Metazoa > Chordata > Aves > Suliformes > Phalacrocoracidae > Phalacrocorax > Phalacrocorax aristotelis. The sequence continues at coordinate 14,631,624 of NC_134279.1, forward strand.
GGCTAATTTTGAGTGCATTGTATACATTCAGAGCACCCAAAATACTCTCCTAGTGCAGCTGAAACCATGCTTTAATCTGAACTGCATGACTAAACTGGAAGAATCCCCTTAGATTCATTTTTGCACTTAATATTCAGAGAACAAGGCTGTTGTGTACTCATATTTCAAAAGAAATAAGTGAGTATATCTGGACCTGTATAACACTGGATTTAAGTAGCCCACTGTCTTCCTCTTCACTACCCCCCTTTGCTGGCCACTTTCACATCTGACAAATCAAAACTGCATTTTGTAAGGTGGGTGTCTAAAAAGCCTTAAAGAGCAGCTGCAAAGGAAGGCTTGTCCTCTGGTGGTTATCAGGCAGTTGACTTGAAGGCAGCCCCTTCTCGCTCCCCCTGCTGACTCCAAGGTCACAGGGTTGCACAGAGCAGCTTCACACTGCTACAGGCACGACAGGCATTGACAAGAAATGGCTCTTCCATGTAGAAACCGCTGTGGCAGCATAATCTTTGTCCAGCACTGTTTAGGCAGCAGACGAGCTGCCCAAGTGGGAATAAAACACACATTGGACCAGTGGTGGAGAGCTCCACAGATCTGGCCTGTTATCAGCTGAAGGTGGAGCTGTGCCAGGACAAGCCAGAGTATCTCGCTATCCTGAAAAACTGGAAAAGAGGTTGGGAGTTGAAAGGAGCAGCAGCAGTAACGAGCAGAGAGGTGGTACTCCGTGTGGTTTTGTACTGAGGAAGTAAAGGGTGCAACAGCGGATAGAGGGACGTTGTGTTTGTGGTGAAGTGGACAAGTCCTTTTTTCAAAATATTATACTCAAAACTACAAGTTGTCCCACGGTAAATATCATCAAATGAAGTTTGTTGCATTTCTGGTTGAATGTGTTTGCCAACACTGCGATCTGTAATCATATGAAGACATTTACATAAATGCAGCATATACTGGGATCTGTTTGCAAAAGCCTACATCTGCTGAAACTTTCTGCAATGTGGAAATTTCTACTTATGTCAGTTCCTTAGAATGAGCACGTAGAAGCTGTGGCTATAACGCACCTCTAGCTGGAGTGCAGAGCAGTGCTTCCTGATGAGAGATTTCCATTGTGTCTGTACTGGAAAAGCCTGCGTATATGTCAGCATGTGCTAAGAATAATTCCCAGCGCTCCTGACAGAAGGGTTGTCAAGCATTGGAACAGGCTGCCCAGGGAGGTGGTTGAGTCTCCATCCCTGGAGGTATTTAAAAGAAGGATAGACGTGGTGCTTGAGGATATGGTTTAGTGGTGCACTTGGCAGTGATAGGTTAGTGGTTGGACTCGATGATCTTAAGGGTCTTTTCCAACCTTAACAATTCTATGATTCTATGAAGTCTTGTTTAGGAGTTTCACAGTTTTTAGACAGTGGAAATACAGATTATTTTTCTTTCCTGGAGGGAACAATTTCAGTAAGTCCTACGACAAGAAGGCAGGATTATTTTTTGTGGGTGTAGTTTTTTTTCTTGCCATCAAAAATGAATCACGAGACTAAGGCAAAAACCTCTGGACTTCTCAAAATAAGATCAAAATTAGAACAAATCAAGAATGTGTTATATCTATGCTGCAGACTTGCCAGCCGTATAATGGTAGCTCTTACACACTATAGTGGCATAGAATTGTGGTAGTTTGGAAAGTTGTCAGCAAACAGCAACATTAAAGTGATGCTCACACTTCATATATAATGCCAGCTTCTCATGTCACAGGCTTCATAAAAATAGCTTTTTTTAACATAAAACTGCTATGAGAGAGATTTTAATGCAGCAGAAATAGAGATGCTGAGATTTAAAATTCAGTCAGTGAAAAAGAATTATAGGGTAAAGTGTTGTTCTTGTAAATATGCAGGGGAAATAACATACTAAAATATGTAAGTACTCAAGGGTATTCTGAAACACAGCTCTGAGGAAAAAGCTAGCAATGTAATTCAAGAAAGGAATCTGGATTTATTGTGATTGTCTCTTAGGAGATGACCTGTGAAATATTAGAAGTTTTATTTGTGGCACCTCTTCCTTACAGTGCTGAACTTCAGCTGTCAATTGTTTTATCTGAGTAGAGCAGTTGAAAAGATGGGAGCTGTTACGAAGCATGGGAGAAGAGCCTGGAAGGAATGGCTGCATCCATATCACCTCTGTACCCTGGCTGTACCAAAGGCCAGGAGAGGTCAGTCACATCTCATGCAGGAGTCGCCTGAAAGCAGAGCCCTTGAGGGGAGGCTGGGGATGAGCTGCAAGTGACAGGCTACTTTGCAGGGACTACAGATGTGGTATTTTGTATCATTTCAGCAAAATTTGCAAGCTGCAGGCAGGATGAAGTTAGAGGTAGTACTCAATCAATGATCAGTGGCAACTTGATAGATCTGGATAGAAAAGACTTCTTAACTCTCATGGTTAAATTCCTTATTTTTTTCCCCTCCCAGTTTTCAGTCTTCCTTCTGCTGGCTTTGGTAAGCTTTTTTTTTTTCATCTTCTTTGCTACCACAGGAAATGGCTCCTCCCATCTATTCATCCAAATGTGCTCATAAAGGACTTTGCTTCTAACCCAGATGCTGAGGAAAGCAGTTTTGCTCATGGGTCAGCTCCTTTGACACACTAGTCTACTGGGATTTGCCTGGGTAACTCATTTGGTATCGCATGCTTGAGCTGTCTCTCATTTCCAGGGGCTGGGCTCATACCAATGCATTCAAAAAAAGGTGGTAGCATCTCACACCCACCCTCTCCTTAGCACTGTTGCTGCATCTGCACTGAGGTTACACAGAGTGGGAACTCTAAAATGGGTTCTGGACTGGCTGAGGCCAGCCCCACTGAAGAAAGCAGGACTCCAAGGTGTGTAAAAGCTGTGCAAGCGCAGCTGACCTGAATGTCTGTCTTGTTAGTAGTGTAGTATAATTCAGTTGCAAGGTTTAGTGCACCAGTTCTGCTGGGAGATAGAGGGATTTCCTCAAGATAATTGTGGGATTATGTGGCTACCTAAAGGATGTGGTCTAAAAAATTTTCTATTGTGAGGCTCTGCTTAAATGCCCTTGATGTAGGGGGCAACAGTTGTCTTGCATTGCTGTAGTGTTGCTCACAAAAATGCACTTCCCCTTCCATTTATTAGGCCTTGCAAGCCTTAATATTACATAAACCACATGTCCAACAAATGCATTCGTTAAAGGCTTAGAAATCTCATTTTTGTCATAGCTTGATAGCACAATACAGGCAACATATGGGATGCCTGGGACAAACAACGTCCTTTATGGCACCTGCACATTGTACTTTCCTGTCCCCTTCCCAGCACCTGGAGGTTTATTTTCCTTAGGTCGTGTTCATTTGACTCTGAGTAGAGGCTTATACTCCAAAACTTGCTGTTCAGCTTGGCTTTCTGAAACATGAACTTGATGAGCGTCCCTGACCTTTCTGTCCTTGACCATAAAAATCTTCCCATTATATGCGGCTGCATGTACGGCAGGTTGGCATTTGCCTCCTCAAAACTTGTCAGGGATTAACCTTTTGCAAAAGCAAATTGCAGAAAGTGAAACCTGCCCACCAGTGCGGACTGCCCATTGCCACCTCTCTCCTTACTGGGGCGTACATTTGCCCCTGGCCTGGGAATCCATTTGGTTTTCTGTAAATAAAAACATCTCCCTTGCCCCAGTGAAAAGAGCATTTTAATGAGGTTCTTTGAGACCTTCCGTACTTTCCCCTGAAATCTAAATTTACCCAGGGGCAGAGATTATTTTGGAAGAGCAGGAGCAAGAAAATGATGCCTTTGTTGTGAAAATTGAGAAAGCAGCCTAGTGGTTGTGTTAAAATGCCTGCGCCTTTAATTAATATTGACTGAGACTGGTCAGAAGAGAATGGTTATATTGTGTGCTGTGGCTGAGGGGATGTTGAAATACAGGCAGGAGTTATCAGGCAGGTTTCAGTCAGGACTGTCATCGCTGTTGTGTTTCTCTTTGGCTTTTAAATCCTTTCCCTGTTTGTTAAAAGAGCAACTCATATAACAGCTTTCCTTGTGGAATTTTTCTATTCCTGGCTGAAAAACTTAGGGAAAATACAAGAGATGGAAGACTGCAAGAAGAACAAAGTGTAAATGAGTTGGAAATAAACATTTTGCAGTATATTAAATACCGTCTGTCTGTGGGCTAGGGCAGAGTCTCCTTGTGGTGGAGAGTGATGGACACATTCCTGAGAAAATCAGGGCAAGGTTCCTATGGGAGAACGCGTGGGAGAGAGAGAGAGGCCTTGTTTTGGCCAGGAGAAGCAGTTATTGCCCAAAGGTGCCTTAGGCAGGCAAGTGTGGACGACAAGGAAGAGCAGAGAGAAAAGGGCCACGCTGTGGATTGCTGGCGTTAGGCCTGGAGGTCAGCTCTGAAGGCTAGAATTGAGGGCCTGGATGCTATAGAGTTTTGGCTCCTATGGCTGAAGGCGACCCCAAGAAATGCCCCTCAGACAAACAGCATGGCAATGCTAGCCCCTGGAGCTCAGCTAGCGAGAGATGCCAAAGTGAAGGTTAGAGTAAGGGAATGACATTGGTATTTGCTAAGTTGATGGATTGTAAATTTTATGCCTTTTCTGTATAACCTTTTAAGCAAGACTAACTGAGCGCATGGAGTGTGAAAACCAGGCATGCTCTGTATTTCCTCCAGCACAAGCAACCCAGGGATAATGATGTTACAGATGGGGTGACTCAGGATAAGCCAGGAAGTGCCACAGGTTGGGATCAAAACACCTGGGGCACGGCTGTCCCATTGAATACCAAAAAAAAAAAAAAGGAGAGCTCTTGCACAGGGATGTTGATCAGTGGCAGAAGCCAGGTGAAGGACTGACACTGCTGACAGGCAATGTGCAAAGGAGCGAATGCATTATACTGTGGGTGACATTTCAGAACATGTATTGCTTGTTTTCTAAATGTTTTTCCTGAATGCAACAATAAAATGTCATGGTTGAAAGGTGCATGCAACTGAGTACCAACTAGGGGAGAGGCATTACCTCAGAAGTATCCTAGTATAAGAACTCCAACTAAAAGTTACCAGTTTGGGATAGTAAGCATTAGTTTGCAATTATTCATCTTCCACCTCAGTGATTATGCATTTCTTTTCAGTTTGGCTATTGAGTATACATTGAGATTGAAGCTGTGAGGGCAGAAGCATTTGTTTGCATTATGTACAAAATTATTTTAAATCATCATTTGGGAATACTGAGAATTCAGATCAGCCTTCATGCTGACAGTTAGCTGCTTGACCCAGGTCAAGAAACTGGGCTGCATTTTATGGGCTTCAACCCAGGCTGGACCTGCCGGCCCTTTCTTGCTGCTGGGATTCTTCCGTTAAACCAGACAACACAAACACATCTGCCTGGATCTGTGGAGTGACAGACCAAAGCAATTGCTCTGCTTTTTGTGCCCTGTATTTAATTTCCGATATTAGACGTTTAATTGCCCATCTTAATGGTTTGTTACTAGAATTACAAAATGCCAGCTTGCTTGCAAAATAGCTAAACACTGCAGTAGGCAGCTAGGTCCCAGGTAATGTGTTGCCATGGTATCAAACCGAACCAGCAATGATCAGTGTGCCTATGGACAAGTTATCAGTGTGATAATGAATGTTTAAGTGTTTACACTCATTTTATCTAGTCAGTAAGACCAGTGTACATTGAGAGCAGAGAGGAACCGAACAGATGGTGACTGGAGTCAGTGCTTGGTGCTGCAGGGAGCTGTGCCCAGGCCATGAGTGCTGCCTGCAGCCACAGACAGGCTTAGGCATTGCCGTGACTGCACAGTCACTGCAAGCAGTGTTTTATTTATTCAGGACCAAATTTCTGAGACTAGAAGGGGAGAAAAAGTATTTTCTGTTAACTGAGGCTTGGGTGCTGTGGCAAAAGAGGGCTGGAAAACTTGCTTGATCTTCTTGGTTGACTGAAGCTATATATGAAGTTGACTTGAATTCACCAAATGGGTCAGGTAAAAAATATGAGTAGATTTTGTTTGATGTTTTCAACAATAATGGGTTTGGAGGTGTTTTTCCCTTTGAAAGAACCTTAGCTTGCTTTTAAAATTATCAAGATTGCTATTAAAATATGACATAAAATGAATAAAATACTTTCATATTGGATTACCATATTTTTTTTATTGCTCTGAAATGAGCATTTTCGGTTTTGTTTTACCAAGGAAGCCAAAAAGCTTGTCATTTTGAGTAAGTGAAATGACTGGTTGGTTTTCTTTGGCCAGCACTCCACAAACTCACTTATTCACATAGCTATAATTAAGGATATCTTAATATTTTCATATCTACACATTTTAATTTATAGCAGCAGCTAAAGAAAATAACTGCTTTCCCACTCTACAGCGAACTGCTGAAAAATACATTTACATATGTGTCCTTTTCTTTCTTGAGTTATACACGACAGAAAGATCCTGATGATATGGGCCACAGCCCGTGATAGACATTAAAATAAAGATTTATGTGGGGATCAAAGCTATTTGTTGAGAGCAATTTTCATAAGCAACAGTAAGAAAAGCAGAGGTCCCTCAGACTCCCCAGTGACACAGAACAAGCTGAATCCTGAGTTGCAGGGTGACTTAAGGAAATATTGACTTTCCCACCCTCAGTTTCTTCCCCAGCTAAGAGCAAGTTCAATTAGAAGCAGATCTGGTTGCTACAGCTGTTCATTTTCCTGCCTGAACCATGTTTTTCTTCACCCTTCCTCTCCTTGCCAGGTGCGTGCGTGCATGCAGTGACAGAGCCTGAGGGACTGGAGAGTGTGTCCTCTCCTAAAGGCTCCCTTCATATTGTTTTTCTAGGCAGGGTGTTGCAGGATTCTCAATTACTGTGTTTACCCTTCTACCTCACAGCCTCATTGAAGGACCCCATTGCTTTTTGCTGGCTACACTGGAAACGTATTTCAAAAAATAAAAACATAATAATCTTGTGTGTCACAGGTCACATCTTTAATGTGGAGAGTTGATTCACAGAGCCTGGGGCAGACTGTTGACACCAGACTGGAGAGACAATGGGGGAAAAGGCATGCTCACACTGCTAAATGTAATCAGTAGAGCAGAGGGCTTTGCTTCCAATGGATCCATTTGTTTTCCCTTTTTTCTGATTTTTTTAGGGAAGCAGAGGTTTGTTTCTTGACTCTCCTTCTGAAGCAGCAGGTGATACAATTTGATGAAAATGAAGAGGCAGTGTTTCAAGGATAACACAGATGTGATGTATTCTTTTAATCTTTGCAGCCTTAGAAGGAATGGACAGCTACCTGGGTGGGTGTAAGGCTGTCTGGGCAGTGTTGCTGCTGGGCAAACGGTTCTGACTTCTGCCTCAGAAATAGTTGTAGCTGCTTCTGGCGCATCCCCTCCTGTGCTCCAAGAGAGCCAGCCCAAATGGCATCTGCTGAGGCAGTTTGTTGGTCAAACCCTGGCTCTGATTTCATCTTTCTGCAGTCATTAGCAACTTGGCATCTGCTAGCAGCTAGAGTCCTCACCTTCTCATAACTGGCTTTTATTATCCTTCCACAGTTATAATGGCCTCTTGTAAAGGGGAGCTCCCCATGTGCATCACAAAAAAGTTGTAGCTGTGAGCTAAAGCTATGCTGAGGTAGGAGTTGCGGTCACCCTGAGAGCTGAGAGTTAAGTGTCACATTCCCTTCTCCTCCATGATGCTTGCAACACAAGCCTTACACCAAGTGTTACATGAAAAATAGCATGGACTCAAGGCATGAAGTCCTGATTCAGAGCTCAGCTCTACCAAAGTGTTTCTAGGGGAAGGGGCTCAGGTGCTGTGTTCGGTTCAGGGCAATCTCTAATGAAAGTGCTTCAGTTGGGTAGTTACTGCATTTCTGTCTCTGATTTCATCTGCCTCTGCTCTGTTGTCCGACTTGCTACAGCTGTGCCAGCGTGAGGCCAGCTCCCCTGCAGAAAATCATGAAAAGAAGTGGCTGCGTTTCTGCTTTCGCATTAAAATATGTCAGAGGTGCTCAGCAACCTGGAAAGCCTGTGTTTTTTAATAAATCCATGGCTGTACTAGCCAGTTCAGCACCTCTCCATGCCTTTTTGCTGTAGTAATTGTGGTGGTTATTAATGCCTTTTGCAGGTGCTGAGAATACAGTAGAGCTGCTGTTGTTCAGCAGCTCATCAGAAGTAATCCCTGCGTGAGGTAGCCTTGGCTGTTTAACCTGCTTTAGGGGTCCTTATTTAGGAAGAATGCATCCAGTGAAAGCCCGTCAAGCTGCAGAAAGCAGTGCTGCTGATGTCAGCAGCAGCCTGCCTGCTTCACTTGGTGTGACTGGATGTATTTCCTTGGGGTATCACCAAGAATACAAGGTGCCATTATAGCTGGTGGTTTTACGGAGAGATGAGAATGTCTGCTTCCTACAAAAGCTGTTGCTGTAGCAGCTATATGCTTTAATAATGACTTCTAATACAATCTAGGTATTTTAATGTATGCCATAAGGGTTAAATGCAGTAGAAAACAAATCAGTTTAAGAGCCAATGTAGTTGGGCATTACGCTAAACCACAAGCCGAACTGGAATCAAGCCTTTGGGGCCAACTCTCCTTATCCAAGCATCTCTACGCCCATCACATCAGCAGTACGTAGGCATGTCATGTTCAGAATTGTTTGTTGTAAGCTGACTTATCTACCTGTGTTAAAATAATACCACAGGTTACTTTTACTGCAGCCTCACAGAGTCTGTACACAAGTCTGCACATTTTCCGTGACTAGGCAGATTTAACCATAACAAGAACTTAAAAAGTTTTAATGATGCAACTGGACCAAATTTAAAAATGATCCACCTGAGTCCATGGAAATTATGGTACCAGAAATGGGGCTGAGGAAGCCAAGACAGAGGCTGGTTTGCACGTTTTTCCTCTGCACATATATGAAAAGACATACTCAGAAAGAAAGGAGGCTTGAGCTGCAACTGTCAGGCTACAGCATGGTTGACTTCCTGACTGGCTTCTTTTTAATGCTTTGTCATATCTGATATCTAATTTCTACCTACTGGGAGAAGGAATTTCAGTGCAAACTGTGTTTTCATTCTCTTCTTGCCCCATTAGCATGGAAAATGGTAAAATCTCATTTGTTTGTAAAAACATTTTATATTCTCATTCTTCATGTGTATTGTCTAAACAAATCAAAATTCCTCTAGGATTGTAATAGCCTAATTTTACTGAGGTCCTTTGTGAATCTGTAATGAGAGGTTAAATGAGCAGAGAAGAGAGGAAACGAGTTTTGCCAGATGCTTGCAGCTCTTGGCGTAAACCACATAATACAACCTCTGGACTATAAATCCCACTGGTACCTGCATTGCATTTGGAGTCCAGGGACTGGGTGCAGTGCAGGGTTACATCTGAGTAAAATCATTGTCAAAATAGAAATGTCATCTGTAGCTGACTAATAGGGCAGAGTGCTCCTTCATGTGCCTAGTCCAGCTTCAGGCTGGGAAACAAACGTACTGTCTCCTGTTAGCCTTAGTTGTCATGAACAAGACCAAGCATCACCCCACACATGCACACGTTTCTAGACTGGTTGCTTTCTTCCCCTGGTTTCTGTGCTGTAGTTAACAGGTTTTGGAGACTTTTTCTCCAGTAATCAAGCTTAACTGTGACCATTGAAGTACCACAGCTGAAAAAGGACCAGGTCAGAAATGTGCCACAATCAGCTGTTTGTGGAGGTCCTGGTGCCCATGTGGCAGGGGGTGGACAGGCAGCTTTCTGTGACACTGTTCAAAGCAAATGCTCTCCCACCAGAGCAGGTAATAAGCAAATAGTTCATTTAGTCCCGAAACAGGCTCCTGCCTGCTACCTGCACTGAGCCACAGCCTGCTTCCCCTCCACAGCTCTGTATTGTCTTTGGGGGTCCCATCTGCAATAATTGTGGCTGCACATATTTATCCATATAATTTAAAGCACCTAGTAGAAATTGCAGCTGCTAGTTAATATTTGCAATATCTTGAACACAGAAAACTAGGTAAAACAACCTTCTTCCTTAGTCTCTGTCCTCTCACTGCCATTAATTTTAGCTTTGCAGGCAAATACATCATGTACAGTCCCTGTGAAAAGTGCCAGAGGAAGATTTGGTGCACGTGGGCCTACATGTTGTCCTACACTGGTCAGCAGTGAATAAATTGCTTTGCCACAATGGTCACTGGGGGACCTGAGGCAGAGTGGTCGCCGCATGCCTCTCTAGACTGTCTGCTCCAGCTCAGTTTGCATAGACCACTTGCAGGTTTGGACTAGGAGCTGTGAGACAATGCCCATTATTACATTTCCAGCCCCAGGCTCACAATCTCTACTCCTTTGATTTCAAAATTTACCAACTGTATTTTTTTCCAACCTGTTAGTGTAAATTAAATTTGTAACTCCATCTCATTTTTCTTTAGTAAGTATACCACTGTATGCTCAAGGTTATATGTTACCAAGTCCCACTCTTGAATGACAGACACAGTATACCGACTTGGAAGTATCCTCGATAGGTATTGCAGTCACTGTGCAATAATAATATACCTGTCATATCAATATGTAGGGAAGCCTAACAGTGTGGTTTAAAGCCTTTTTAACTGTGTTCTTTCTACCAGAACTTAGTGTGGCAATTATATGAATCAAAACTAAGGTATAATGCCTATTAATGTAAAGCCTGGAAGACAGCTGCACTCCAACTTGAAATGCCATCTTGGTATGTCTTAACATGTGCTTTATTTGGACTGAAGAACTGGAGCTGTATCTGAAAGAATGAGCTCTGAATGAGTGTAAGAGGTAAGGTCCTATGTAACAAAAGACAGCCTAAATTCTGCTTTCTTCCCTTCAGAGCTGTGGATGTTAGCCCTGTCTTCATAGCTGGATCCCTGCTGCCCTCTAGGAATTGTTATAATGGAATATTGCCAGCAATACCACAGCTGTATCACAAGCTGTGGATTCCTTTATTAATGTTCAGTCATAATGTTATTGAAAGTACTTCAGATTTCTACAGGGACTGCTGAATTCTCATAACCTATTTTTGTAAGACCTTCAGGGGTTCTGCAAAGCCTCTCCCTTACTGCTGAGTTCTTTAAGGTATTGTCAAAGAAAGCAGAAGTTACCTGTAATTTAAATAAACTAAGAATTAAATCAGCTTTTCATTTCTGCTTACCCTTGACAGCCAGCAGAATAGAGGTTATAGCACTGAACAACACTCAGTTTCAGATTTCCAATAGAGAGATGGTATGCAGCAAATCTAACAGAAATGTAATTTCTATCATTAGGAAGGTTTTCTACTCTAAATAGCCCTTAGCAGGATATTTAGCAGGTGGTGGGCATACCAACTCCATATGTTATAATGAGAGGCAATTTCAAAGCAGATCCCAAACCATGAAGAAAGTTTTATTGCAAACTGCCTCATCGTCCTTTCATTTACATCTCCCCTCATAGGAAAGAAAAAGTGGTATGAATACATGGTGTGGGATCTAGCCCCTGTTATGAAAATAGTGGATTAAATAATTGTCGTTAATGAATGCAGCTTGATTAGCTAGAATTAGTTCACAGATAAAGGCAATGAAAATGCCTAACCCTTGACAACTCACTATCCTGAACGGCCCTTTTTAAAGGATTACAAATTTTAGTTTAATAAATGTTTGAGTATGTTTCAGCATAGATATTCAACTGGTTATTTAAGAAAATATTTTAATTAATATTTAGCAAGTGGGAGAAACCCCATCACACACGGTTGACAGGTGGCATTTAAAAGCACACAGCATCAAAGGTAAGACTGACTACCCCAAATTCTCTACACAGAAATGGTGTGTGGACAGCAGAGGAGGAGAGCCTGGCTGTTGGCAATGCCCATCCTGTTGGTATGTCCAGGCTCTCAGGGGAGCAGGAGACAGCAGAGGGATCAGAAGGTTGAGTTTGTGGGGTGCAAAGCTGAGAAATGGCTCAGTTGCCTGGTTTCCAGCCCGCATTTTCCAGGATTCTTGCACTGAAATAAGCTTGATATGGTACTCAGGCACTTCACAGCGGTAAGGGTTTTCTGGAGCATGTCCCAATGCAGTATGCACGTGCAGCGTAACTGCGGGATCTGGCTGTGGTGTCGCTTGTGACTGCTAGATTTGCTTTCACAGGCCTGTTCAGTAACATGGACTTTGCAGAGAAATAGAAAATAGGATCTTCTGGCTGCTACGGTGACATGATATAACAGAAGTGTATCTGTCCTTCTGTGCTACCCTTAACTGTGTCACAGCGTTCAGTGGGCTGTTACTCTTTTTTCTGAATAGTTACCCTGATAAAGTTTGTTTGACGGCATAATTTGGTAGTAAAATTCATTTTTACAGCTGATTAAAAAAAAAAAATTGCATCTTTTATGAAGGCCAAATGAGAAATACTGCACTGTTTTCCATAAAATTAAATACAATTTTTGGAGTGATGTTTTTGGATCCAGTATATTCAGTTGTGCATTCTTTCATGGCATGGTTACCATTGATATCAACAGGTCTTTGAGAAAGAAACAGGACAGACATTTACATTTTTATTGTTAGTTTAAAGATTAGCTTGCAAAAGCCTGCTGCTAATATGTTTGGACCAGTTTAGCCCTATTGTTCTTAGTGGAAACATTCCCAACTTGCACCTTGTGTTGGGGTTGGAATTGGTTGATTGCTTGTTGTGTAGTATCATAATATATCTGTCATAGTGTGCTATACAGAAAAAGGGTTAATCCAGAAACATGTGTTTCCTTTCATACATTGTAATTAATGAGACAGTGATGTCTAAGGTGAAATAGGCAGCTTAAAATCAAGGTTGGTGGATGGTAATACAAATCCCTGTAGTGACATTAGGGATTTAATTTGCTATAGACTGATTTACACGAGGAAAAATATTATCACCTACCCAGAGTTGGTAAAACACATTATGACTATATGCTTGTTGCTGTTAATGGATGTCCCTGAAAGCTGTTTGTCTTGCATCTGACTTTTGTCAGCCATTGCAGTCTGGCATGTGAAGTTGTTACAGAGAGGGAATTTGTTTGTTAAGGAGCAGATTAATCCCCAGTACCTTTTTGAGCAGCTGGGCCAAATAGTCGGCTATTCTTGAATCAAAGGAGTAGCTGCCTCTGGGGGCAGAGTGTGGCATGGAGAACTCATCACAGGGTCACTACAGCCACTGACGCTCATGTGGTGGTAAGGTCTGTGCCCCACTGGTTATGGGTGTTGTTTCTGTATACTTTAGGATTTCCATCCCCAACTTCCCCCATTGCAATGTTGCATCGCTGTAGTCTCTGTTTCCTGGTGGTGTGGTTAGGTTTGGGTGTATGTCTGCTACAACTGCAGTTCTGCCTATCTCTTTTTTGTTTTGTTTTGGTTTGGTTTCTTGAAATAACCCCAGCATGTGGCATTTCACACAGCTCAGTGGTTCTCAACCCAGAGAGGTTCTCTGTGCCCAGCTTTCTGTTTCACAGACTTGAAATGCTAACATCACTTGGGACCTGCCTTTTCTTTGTGTTTGAAACTTGTGGATGGTGCTACCACATCCCACTTATGGTCAGTGATTTTGAAAACCTCAGGTGCCTGCCTCCTGCACCCTCCCACTGCTGTCTTTCAGTCATGTTTGTCTTTTCAAGGGGGGAGCAAGGATACGTTTTCAAAGTCTGGTTAAGAGCAAAGCAGCAAGTCTCAGCCCATTGCTGCTCGGCAGGTACAGCCTGCTGGAGTCCTCAAGTGTGTCCTTCAGGAAGCGCTGGTGTTGAAATGCCATTTATTCCCGGTGCAAAAGGAGCCAGATGCTTGTATTTTTGTGGCCCATACCTGAGGCTTTTGTTCTCATGGAAGTTAGTGCTGCTTCTGATAACTGGCGTTCCCCTCCTGTTGTGTGGCTGGTGCACCTCAGCAGCCAGGGAGGAGACAGGAGCCATAGAGGACATGGCGGCTGGGCTGGTGTTGATTCAGTAGTGTCAGCTTTCCTTTTGAAACTGGATCCTGAAGCTCGAAATGGGATGGAGGTTCCCATCAGGCAACTGAGCTTGAAATGCCTCCACTGTAAACAGCAAGTGTTCAGCAGGCTCAGGGAGACATGGAGAAGTGCCGAGTTGGTTCTTTGGGTGACTTGCAATGATTTTTATGACTCCATAGTTGCATTAATCTCTCTGATGGAGAGGTTATGCTTTGGATTTACTTGGGGTTTCTGTTTTGGTTTTTTATTTAGCGTTTAGTATTTTTAGTACTTAGTATTTAGTATTGTTATGAATCAAATAATCTTTTACTTTTAATTTCAAGTACAGACTGTGTGTTTACAGTATTTTCAACAGAGGATTTAGGCTGAGAATAGCTCCAAGACTGCATACACTATACAGTCCAGTCAGAAGGCCGTTTTTCCATATCAATAACCATCATATGTGCCTTGAAAACTGGCATGTCAGAAAATTTCTGTTCTTGTGGTAGGCCAGTGGAAAATCTGTGCTTACTCGATAGGGCTAAATTCTGCTCATCTCTGTCTCTGAAACCTGATAGACCGCTCATGGAGGTCTATCATGGAGGACCGCTCATTACTTTGATCACGAGCTGAAGTAGTCCCTTATTTTCTAAGTCATCACAAACGCTGAAAAGTTCACAGACACCTTCTAATTAAATATTTCTGATTACCTTTGACCATTTGCAGATCACATGATAGAAAAAGCTATTGAAATTTCACAGGTCTGTATAGTAGCCTCCTTGTTTTTCCAGTGCATTGAACTTCTGGTGATGCCACTGAAGGAAGCTGTACTGCATGCAGCAGTGTGTTCATCGTGCAGGGTACAAAAAGGAGAGTGTTTTTCTTGGGTAAATGTACCCACATGTCATCACCTGGTGCACAGGATGGTGATACACTTGCTATTCATTAATTACGGTTTCCAAATACATTGTCATCCAAAATTTTATTAATTTTCAGTGTTTTGATGAGTCATAAATTTCTAGTGCAGTGTAGCTTCCAGGTCCTGGCCTTCACAAATAACAAATAAGTTACCAATTCCCAGAACCTGGCTGTGAGATTTCTCCTGTATCTCTGCCAAAAGCAGCTTTCTGAATGTTATTTGCTTTAGGGAGTCCATGGTCAGGATCAGC
Organism: Phalacrocorax aristotelis; assembly: GCF_949628215.1. Classification (NCBI taxonomy): domain Eukaryota; kingdom Metazoa; phylum Chordata; class Aves; order Suliformes; family Phalacrocoracidae; genus Phalacrocorax; species Phalacrocorax aristotelis. The sequence goes on from NC_134279.1 coordinate 14,646,694, forward strand.
AGGTCCTTTACCCTTAAATTAACAGCTCAGGGACTAAACACAGAGGAAGTGGGTTGGGATACAGGGAACATGTTTGGCTAATTTGTTTGTTTTTTAAATAAAGCCTCTCTGCACTTGCCCATGTTAGAAAATGAAAGGTTTTCTTTAATAACTTGAGCCAGTATATGCATTCTTCCTCCCTTCCCTGAATGCAGCCTGGAATAATTTCAGCATGGTTTGCCCTCAGACAGGAGGACAAACTTTTAAAATGGTTGGCTGCTGCAAATCCCATGGTCTCCCTCAACTCACTCCTTGTAAAAAGGGTAGGGGTTTTGCTTCAGGGGAAGTTTGTTATATACCTGATACTGCATGTATTGGGATAACTTACATGGATAGCATATAATTCCTTTAAAAAACCCAAATGCACACAACAGCAAAATACTCATCCAAGAAGTTTTAGGTGACAATTACGTTTTAATTCCTGGACCTGCATCTTAACCCCGAAATGAAGTTCCCCATTTCACTCAGCTAGCTGAAGGGATTCACCTCACCCTCTTACTGCAAAGAAACTGTTTGAACTGTATAATTTGTGATGCAAATGACATGAACCTCCCAATTTCTTTTCTAACCCTGTATATTGGATAGGATTAGCAATTTATCCCAAGCATAGTCTACCAGGATAACTCTTCTTTAATGGAATTGCGTCTTGTTAGCCCAGCACTGAAATCGGTCTCTCCCCTTTACCTTCCACTGTGGTTCCTGCACCTCCATGCACACACCAGAAACCTCTTTTCACCCTTGAGAAATACCTTCAACCATTCCATCCTTCCTCATCCTTGTCCAAGGAATAACAAGTTTTCAAGGCTAACAATACATCTAAAAATAATTTATACAGAAGGGCACTGAATTCTAAGGCTGGAACGGCAAGTGACCTAATCCCTAGTGATAGGATGGCATCCAGGCCCCTGACTTTGAGGACCCAGCCACCTCCTTTCATAACCTAACAGTTCTGAATTTACTCTTGTGAATTTAATATTGGATTGTTTTGTTGGATGCAGGCAAGATTTTCCTATGTGTAGTGAGGGTACTTCTTTCTCACCATGCTAAGTGTCCTTCCGGCTAATCAGATACCCATGCTGGGAATGAGATAAGATGTAATTTTGTTTTGACTTCTTCCAAGGTCAGAGCTGTTTGCATGGCTTAGAGCAGATTTGGTAGGCTACTGATATCCCTGTTTTTCTTTTGATCGTAAGCCTCCTTTGCCTCTTGCAGGGAGGGGAGGCGGTCTGTGAAGAAATGTGTTTTGCAAGAAACTACAGGTGAATTCTATGGATATCAGAGCAAAAAGATGTAGAGCTGGCTGGAAGGTTGCTTGTGACTTGAGCTACAGGCAGCATACAGTATTAAGGCATTTCAAGCAGCATTTCCTTGTTCCCACTTCTAGTCAGGGTCTCTGTGAGAACCACACAACTAGATTTGACAAGAGCAAGGGCCAAGGTGAGCTGGTTTGCAAGGTATGCAAAGCTTCTGGTGGTGTTCTGAGGTTTTGGTAAGCCATGCTGTGATGGTGATGGGATATAGTTGGAGCAGTCCACCTTCTGGACAGAGGAAGTCCAGTTAAGGATACACAGCTGCAACTCCTGGCAAGTGACAACAGGGAGTCTGTTCCGTTGCTGAAGCTAACAGAGGTGACATGTACCTCTGGCCTCTACAATAGTGCGGGTATCAGTAAAAGGGTTATCTTGGTTCATACTAGTACTAGTTACCAAAGTACTATAATAACTGAGGTATGTGACTACAGCCTTCTCTAGGGTGGCTCTGAAGTGCAGTGCTCTGCAGAAATGCTATGGAATAATTTCCTTTTCAGTGCCTTTAGAGAGCCCACCTGCATGAAAGACAGATGAGAATTACCATCTGCTGAAGGTACAAGCCTGGCACCTTCCTACAGCAGTCTCTGAGGGAAGTCTAGTAGTCACCAGCCTCTGACACAACAAACTTCGTGCCCAGCTGTGGTTTTTCCACAGCTGTGTGCTTAAATACTGATAGAGAAACTCCAGTGGTTCTGCTGCTGTCTCTGAGAGACAATGGATGTGCTGTCTGGGAGGTTCCATTTGTTTGGTAGTGTCCCAGAGAAATCTAGTTTGTTTTGCAAACAAACTCTTGTTCATAGGTCTTACTGAGGCAGCTTGCAGCTGCTTCAATAGGCCTGAAACTTTATCTCAAAGCTTAGCAAAAGAAAATATAGAGACATGTTTGTCAAACATGTCAGTGTCGTAGCTGTCACACCAACAGACAGTGAAATGGAAGATTTCATGCAGTATACGTACAAGGCTGGCCTTTGGAAAACCATTTTGGTACCTTTGGCCCATGGAAGACGGGTTAGGAGGGGTGGTGGGGTAATGAAGTAGTGGGACCCCTGAATTAAGGAATTGGAGTTGACACTGTCCAAAATGTAGAGAAAAGAACAGCTGGAATAAGGTGTATTGGATGATTATTCTACCCATTGTTTGCTTTCCATCTGCACCTCATTAGAATATAACCATTTTCTATTGCACTATTTACCAAATTCATCCAACACCTCATTACTTCAGGAGGAGATTACTGTAATGAGCTCTGCATGGTGCTACATGTTAAGACCACTCATAAACTGAAACTGGTGCAAGAGGCCATGATTTGCTTATTAAGTGGAGTTGGATGAGGATAACTTGACCATAGTACTTTGGGATATGTCGTGGCAGCCTGCTGGTACGTAGGTGATAACATGGTATCTTTTACAGTTAGGGTCGCAGTTAACTGATGAGCAGATCTCTTCCTGTGCCTATGTATTTTATGGAGTTGTAAGGGAGGTTGTCTGTGCTGCTGTGAGGAGGGGATTGCTGTGAGGAGATGCTCTTCTCCAGTTGCAGTATGGTGGCTCCTTCCTGATGCACTGCAACTGGGCTGTGTGAATCTGTTGGTCATTGTGCGAGATGTCTTTTTTCATCATGTGATGGCAGGATGAGTGAAGCTATTCCACATGTGCTGCAGTTGGTTGTTAGATTTCAACATGCTTGTTTTAGCCTGGGAAAAAATAATAGTAAGGTTAAATGAAGTGAATATTGCGAATGGATGGGTTTATGTGGTACCTGGGTTAAAGCAAGTAATGGAGCAAAGCCAGTTGTTCAGTGTTGGTTGGCTGTTCACTTGAGCACATACATGTACGTGGAGTGTTGATCCAGAGTCATCCTGAGGGCCAGGTTTGCTGGACGGGGAATCTCAGGTGCTTTACACGTCTGGAGCCTAAACAGAAAGAGCCCAGGCACCATTGTCAACCTTCCCTCCCTTGGCTTTTCCAGGGTATGTGTGTCCTTGTCCAGTAACTCCTCCTTGAAGCTGAAACTTGCACCCATTATCCTGTCCCCAGAGGTCACTCCTGAGATCCTGCCTTGGCACAAACACAGCCTTTTGTGGGCTCTCTCCACAGGTGATAGCCTTGCAATTTATGGGTTACTTCTTCAGACCCATAAGGTCAGGGACATTAATCACATTTTTTTAAAAAAAAAGGTGGCTAGACCTTGTGTGGAGTTACTAAGCACACAATTGTGTTTACTTAGGGTTAAAGCACAAGAGATTAGAAATAATCTGAAATCAGTAGCATTCCTAAATTTATTGAGTTTAGTTTGGTCTGTCCTTCACATACAAACACTCTGCACATCAGAGTCTGGGATGGCAGGTGGGCAGGCCACTCAGGGTAACCCTCTCTGCCTCTGGCAGAGGTGAGAGCTGCTCCTTGCTGTCTGAGACCGCGTGCCCTGCAGGCACTACTTCCCCTCTCACCTGAAGGTTGTTCCTATATCTCTGACAACTCCTGAAACCTTCCTTTATCATTGCTCTTTGTCATATGGATTTAGCTTTTCCTTCCTCTTTTTTTTTTTTTTCGCATGTTCCCCCTTCACAAGGGTGGGAAATACTTTCTTCTTGCTTGAGCAAACATGTAGTCCAAGGAAATTCCCAAAGAAGCAGCAGCTGCTGTATGTAATGACTCATGTAATAAATGTAATGGCTCATGATCATTTCTGGTCTGGCATGGATGGGTCCCAGTCTTGGCAATCTTGGGTAGATACACAAATGGACACATTTTATGAGAAAACATCTTTCAGACTAGCTATTTATATTCCCAGTCAGATTTCAGAAAGTCCACCAATAGATTTTACAGATCATCACTGTATATATGGTGTGGACCTACTCCTGAGAATTAAAACAAGGCAGGATGATGGATAAAAGAAAAACAGGAATGAAGGATCAGGACTATATGGCTTGGGCTTTGAAGCACACAGAAAAAGTAGTGAGAAAATGAAAGAGTTAAATGGGAGGTGAAATGAGAGTTTAATTATGTTTATTGGCCACCAGATTAACATTGTTTGATAAGCCCTAGCTTTTTTCTTAGCTTCTCATTGAAAAAGTGTTAATTGGTCAGTCTTTTTTTAAACTATTTGCAAACTGAACTGTAGCAAGTTAGTTGGTATTTCATTAATATTTTGTCTTCTACTCTATCACTGTTTATGTAAATGCTGAATTAAAACAAGTTTGGCCACCTGTGCTTTATTTTCTCATCATCTAGCATTCCTTGGTAGAGGCTTAGGACTCTGTGCTGTAAACTTGAGTCAGCCCTTTGCTTGCAGCAGAGGATTGCAAACAAAGACACAGCCACGTGCTAGCTAACATGAAAGCTGAGGCTACTGAACTGTGCTGGAGTAGAGACTTGATGGTTCCAGAGGAGAGCCCCAAACTTACTGTTCTTCTGAGCTGTGTGTCAGGATGCCTTGTAGCCGTATCACCAAAGGAACCTTCTCATGCCTGGTCACTTGATGTCTATGGAAAATAAATGGGAAAAAAAAATTGCTCTTGAGAATGCATCTTCTCCAACAGGTTGTTTGGATTCAAAGAAATAATTATTTTGTGTTGTAGCTAAAAACCTCTTCTAAACATGGCAATATTGTTCCCCATTTTAGCTGAGAGTTTGATTTTTTTCATGAGGACTTAGGCTTCAAGAGCATCATGTGGTAGGTTATTTTTTCTTATTTCTGGGAATCTTTGCTTTGGAGGCCTCAAGCTTTGACGCCTACATGGGTCTGTTGGGATTTCACCCCACAAGCAGGGTTTCATTCCTATCCACCCATGCATGTGTAAAACCTATGTGTAAACCTTCATGTGTAAACCTTTGTTTTATCACTGCACACTGGAGCAGAGCTGCTGGACATAATACCTGAGTCTTGCTGAGAAGCAGTTACTTGAAAGAATTAACCTTTCAGTGGCCCAGCCTCTGTGGTGACAAATCTGTCTCCCAGGCCTAGGAGCATGGTGTATATTTTCGTACAGTCATGGAAGTTGCCCTAGAAGGTTGAAAGCAGAGATCTGTGACCTTAGTTACATGGCTAAACAAAATCTGTTTTAGGGAGAAAAGCTATTAAACTGCAAAAATCTTATTAGCAGTCCTGAATGGTAGATTTTGCTATCAGTTTTTTTAAATTTCAGTCATGGTGCATTTGAGTTCATCAGAATTATTTAAGGCATTCTTGTGAGAATTATGCCTACACAGTAAGAGTGCATAGTGATGTTTAGTTTAATATAGTGATTCATTACCTCTAGATTTGTTTACCACTCTAATTGTGTCATTATATTTCCACCATCATTTTGAATTAACCTATACTGTCCCTCAGATACTGTTGCCTTTTTCATTTTCTCTTCCATGGGATGTTGACTCATTTATAATTATTTTATCAGCATTTAAACAGGGCTTTCATCTCAAAATAATGAGCAGAGCAAGGCACAAGGCATTTGCCCCCATTTTGCTAACAGAGTATCTGAAGCTCAGGAAAATGCACGACTTCTCTGAGATTCCTCAGTAAGTCAGTAGCAAAGAGCTACGTGACTGAGGAAAACAAGAGGTTGTTCTCTCTCCTCTCCTGTGCCCAACTATTGGAAAACTTATGTGGCAATTTGGGCATATAAAGCGTAACTACTACAGTAACTGGCAAGTGGAGAAAAGGGCCAACCTAGTCACTGGGGTACAGGGCTGGATCTGTGGGCCTTTGGGACTGTGTTAATCCATTTGTTGATCTGTCAGCATGCTGTTGGCTGAAACAGAAGCTATTTCTGTAGTAGTCCAGCCTCTTAAGAAGGAAGGCTTGCAGATTACTGCTGCCAGATCTGCCAGATGCCTTTCAAGGAAATTATAGTTAATCCTTCATTAGAGGAGAAATCATCAAGTTCTTTTGTGCAAATTATTTACATTTATTTACTTTGCATATACCGGTTACAGAACAGATTAATCTGAATATCCAACTGGCCATTTCCCCTTTCAGAAGCCTCTATCCAAGGGCTAAACCCTAATTCTCTGGCAGTGATTCTGCAGGAAAAGTGAGTCCAGTCAGAGACTGTAAAGAGAGAGAAATTGCAGCAGAAAACAAATTCCCCTGCCACAGCTGACTTGGGCAGAAATGCCATCCTACAGCACAGCATTTCTCACAGGGACATATACATGAAGGGCTTTTTCTTAAGTGTCACTATTTCTGACGTGTCACATTCGTTTACTAGGTGAGATTTGACTTGGCTCACTCAGTTGTGGCTGGCAGCCTGGCCAGAGCCAGCACCAATCTCAGTACAGCCTGATTCCTGTATTCTTCCTCCCCTTGCCAGGTCACTTATTTCTCTATCTGTGGGTACTGTAGCAGCTCTGGATGGATAAGCTGTGGAGTGATGTGGCTTCTTGTCTTTTTAGCAGGGTGTTGTTTGGTCATTCAGCTCACTTCTCATGCCATTCATTTTGAACAAGTCTTTTCTGCTCAAAAAACCCCCAGCTACTGGGTAGTTGAGCATTATTCTCTCCACTTCGGTGCTGTGTAGTGACAGAGTAATTTGTAATGCTGGGCATCAGCTGATGTATTTAATATATAAGGAACATGGTGAGATTAACTGGATATTGACCATCTGTCCATGGCAAGATCTCTTATACAGATCTACAAAAATAACGTTGTAAGTTTTAGTCTCTTTCCCTGTTTAATTAGCCATAATCAACATGGGTTTTTCTTTTCTTTGTGAGATTTTAATACGGAATCAAGTGTTACTGTATAATTCTTCCAGGAATATTGGTTCTTATAACTTCAAAATGTAGCATTTGTGAGGAAACAGTATTCCTGTTCACCTTGTTATCAATAAATGTTTTTACAGTAGAATACTCACAGAAAGAAACACAGAGAGCACAGTTCCAGGGAATTTGCTTAAAAACCTGAACATTCAAAGTGACTTTGTATCCAGTTTATTTTCTTGACGGTTCAGAAAGTGGCAGGGGAAGTGTGGTTGCAATGGAAGCACAGCCCTAGAGATTAGGTCACTCTGCTTTTTCTAGAGCTGTACAATAGATTTTTTTTTTCTGCAAAGCTTTGAACAAATTATTTACCTTTTAGGTGCTTTAATTATTTTATTTATAATTTAAAGATGCTATAACTCTGCCCATAGAGATGTTTTGAAGATGAATTCTTTGAAATGAAGTGAAAATTGCGCTGCAAGTACAATACATGGTTCTCATCTAAATATCGTCTTTCAAGTATTTTCATTTGTTCTCTTTCATTTTTCATTTTGAAAACCTAAGCAAACACTGGTACATAGGAAAGCACTTCTCCTTCTGCATCTCTCGTCACTGGCCAGGCAGCCCTTCACTGGAGGGTTGGATGAGGCTGCTTGCACTTGATCTCCGTGTAGGAGCAGGGGGACCTCCAAACTGCAGTCATTCCCACAGACTGCTGTAAGGCTGATGTACTGCCTGCTGTTACTGGATTTGGGCTAGGTAGCAAACTTACCATTTAGCTCTGTGTGAGTACATAAAACAATGATAAACTGAATGTTTCATTTTGGAGAGAAAACTGCAAGGGAGGAAATTATTTCAAACTGGGGGCTAATCATGTTGTGTCTGATAGATTGACTACAGTGTCCAGTAAAGTCTGAGGCTGTTCCATGGCACGTGGGAGAAGCAACTCGGCTTTCATTATGATTGGGAACTTCTCTTTGTCTGGTAGCTGCTGGCTATACCATAAAATACTTCAAGAAATAATTTTAAAGTGTTGTGTCAGGCTTACTTGGGATTTCTGCTCAGCTATTGGGAGTGCAGCTGTGCCCCTACGTTGTGTGTGTCACTCATGAGGGCAGCCTCCCTCTCCCCTCATGGCGGCTGCCTCAGCACACTTCAGAAGAGCTCAGCAGTTCAGCTTGCATAAGCATCAAAGAGTTGTGTCCCTATCAGAAAACTTACTTTCTAGAAATTATGTGGGAAACCTTACAAGAGTCAGCTCTCACAAGCTTTCTGATACTCGCCAGTTCAAGCTGTGCCACTGACACTGAGAGTGTATTTCTAAGGTACTAGAGTCACCTTTCCAAAAAATCACTCGAGTTTTGGCAACTTCCATGCACAGCATGATATGGGGTCTTGCAGTTCCCACTATATTTGGAATAAGAGGTCTTGGTGATGAATTTGCCATCTTACTGGCAAATATTTATCTCTTACCAACTTCTACCTTATAGTATAATTTTTTTTCCTGGTCTTCTAAAAATAGTTTCTGGTGTATATGCTGCATGGTTTTGGGACAGTTGCTTGCTGTGTCTATCTTCAGCACACATAATAAAAAAGTATTTTATACCCTCCATACGGGAACAGTGTCCTTAGTGAATAGTAACCTGTCAGTGAATAAGTAACCCTTTCATTGAATTTATAAATTTAGCCTAAGCATAAGACAAAATTTTAAAGAATCCATCAAAAGAGCATAACTTACTATTCCATAAGTTTGTAGCTTTGAACATAGCTAAAGACTCTTGTTAAACTTCAGTGAAATCTTTTTGGCTAACTTCCAACTAACATTAGCACGGTCTTCTATTATTCTGTTGAGGACATCAGAAAGTTGTACCGACATCTACAAAGAGGCCTTAGTTTACAGTGCATGTGTTGGTTATGAACAGTAAATTTTTCAAAGGAACCTATGGCAGTTAAATTCCTATCCCCTGTTTTGTCAGCGGCAGATATTTGCATGTCATTTTTCGGTCCTTATCCCAAGCTTATAACTTTTTCCTGGTTCAGGCTTAGTGCTTCTTGAGAGGGTCAGTGATTACCTGGAGGACAAATGCTGTCTCTTCAGTATTAGCCAATGTCTGCTGAGTGCATGGGTTTGTTGGTTAATACATTGCTGGTGTCCAATTTGTCACTGATGGATTTTTGTCACCTTTCGCATTGTCAGAGTTTGAATCCTTCCACTAATATACAGAAATTTGCCAAAAATGATGTAAAAATCCGAAATGCCTACTGGTTACCTCTCAGGTTTGTCATGCATCGTCATGACTATTACGTGAAGTTTTTCCTTCTTTCCTAGTAGGAAAAGAGGGTGTCTTGAATAACTTTTTCTGCTTAATTACAGATTATTTACTTTGTACATTTACTGATATTTCTTAATAAGTTAATGGTTTGTAGATACTTCAGGGATATGTCTTCAACCACCAGCCAATGCTAATACTTCTCTGAGTCCTCACAATCATATACCTGTGAATATCTAAAAGTTGGTATGCAGACCAGAACAGCCCAGGGAACAAGGTGCTAACTTGCTTGTATAAATGGAGCCTTGAAGCATGCATGCACACATACAGACACACATGCATGTCCATGAACTCGCAAAGAAAGCCAATATGAGTGTGTCTGCATGAACGGCTCAGAGAGAAGTGATATGTCCACAGCATGATTCATCTCATCCTAGAAGAGGCTCCAAAGATAGCTCGGATGAATCAACCTCTGGCAGTTTTCATTGCCATAAAAAGAACGTATGGTGACTAGTTCAGATTTAACTATCTGACTGCTTTCTTAAAGTGTGTCATAGGAGCACATCTGTGAGTTGTTCTCAAATGGAATGAGGATCTGGGGGCAAAACCACTGGTATGAGGAGTTGAACCTCCATTGGTTCACAGTTGCCCTGAAACCACTTAAGTGTATGACTAGCCGAGCCTACAATCTTTGATAGGCTCTCTCTGACTAGTCCAGTGATACTCTGAGTGACAAGATATAAGAAACTATAAAAAATTTTCAGCTAAACAGGAACTGTTGGAGGTATGCATAATATTATCCCCCCTTGCCACATCTGCCTGATTGAGGGCATTGATGTCCTCTGTTTCTTTGTTCATACAGATAGCATCAGTCCTCAAGTGTTATTTAATTTCTTGGGACTGAATAATTCCTGGTACTTCTACTAAGAAGTAGTGGATCCATGATGAGTGTTTCCCATGTTGTGCATGCTGCTGCCAAATAGTTTTTGAGTTTGTTACATGTCAGGGTTTCTGTGGATTTCTTCTGTGTGGGAAGTGGACTGTAAGTGTAGAGGGAAGGAAGGGCCATCTTCACCTGCCACAGACAGGTCTGTGGCTGGCAGGCGTCTCACCTCATCGGTGGTCCTCTTCCAGTGTTTCAAAGAAATGGCAAGTAGACACACGACAATCTTTTCTTTGTACAAGATCCATCTGTGAAAGTGTTAACTGAACCAAACTAGCATTTCATCCCATATAATGTCCTTTAAAAAGCAATACTTCAGAATACATTGTGTTTCTCTTTGCAAGTACTTTCTGTGGCGTACACTGCTGGAAATGAGACCCAAGTGATCTTTGTCTGAAAGAGACATCCTGTGGTATATAGGGTCCAGCTCTCAAGGCGAAAGTATAGACCTGCTGAAATTAGAAGTAAATGCAGTCTGGGGGATCATTCTGTGCCTGTGAATGAGAAGGGAAAATGTGGACCATATTATCAACATGTGTCTGTCTGTGGCATATATAAAACAAAACAAAGCTGAAATGAGGTTTCTCATCATTCTTAGTGTCATCTGCTCTGTTGCAAGGTGTGGAGATTTACAGATCACTAAGCACTGTTTGTGCTCTGCAGATAACTGGTGTTTGGTGGCTCTTTCTTGAGGAAAGCTGCACTTAAATTAGAAATTTCAGAGACATCTAAAGGACTGGAAAGTTGAGCTGATAATTCATTAAGTGGCACACTTCTCCCTGAGTTAATATTGAAGTGATATCCCAAAATGGTGCTAAGAGGCACAGTGTTCCTGGAAATAGTTGATTTCAAATGCCCTGTGTAATAAATGTTCTGAACCGATGACTAAAATCTCCTGCCACTTTAGATAAGCAAGATCATCTTATGCTGAGACTTAACTCTGTATTAGGTAATTGTCTTCTGCACATGTCAGTTAGCCCACATGTTTTACTGAGTAACTTATTCTTGATTTATTTTCTAAACTGCTAAAACATGACTCTGCATTATTAAACAAGTGATGTTATGATGAAATTATGTGTATGCATAATACATACTTGCTGCGTTAGGATATTTGCATCCTTTTGGTTTTGTATCTATTATTTTTATATGTGATCAGATTTGAAGTCAGATATGAGCTGAAATAACTGGTTGCTCTTCAGAGAAATTAAGTATTTCCACGTTTGGGTGTAATTCAGTGCAGACTGGAAAGCACCATGTCCAGAAGTTGGGAGAGTATGGTCAGTTTCTGCTGGAGAAGGAAAATTGCTTTTCTTGGAAGCTGCTGGAAACACAGTATCTTTTCTGTTTACAAAATAGTTGTCTGTAAAATTAGAAGAAATACAACATTTCCTGTGTTTGGAAGATCAGTTTTGTTACCTGAAAATGAATAAACAATAGCATTGTCTGCTTGTCTGTATGCAGCAATGGCCATAGGTCACTGTATGAGACAGAATTTCAAAGACTGCCTCAAGTTATGGCTTAGCCACAATTCACTGTCCCACCAGATGGTTACCTCCTGATTAAAGCTCTTTTTGGCAGGCCTCTTTCTATAGAAATATCACAAGAATTTAGGTGTTCAACTTTGGTTTTGTATTGAGTTAATTCCCCGCCTTGTGTTCTGCCCATAAGAGCATGTTTAGACTGATAAAAGAGCATCTTTATTTGTACCTGCTGAAGGCTCAGGATATTCCATATTCATAAGGAACAGAGAGCTTAGTGAGTAAATGCTGAGATCTGAAGTGAGCACATGCTTTGAATGTTGTTTTTCTTAGACTCTGAGGACAACCTAGCTCTGGCATCTTGGCATGTTGGCTTTGCAGCCTGAAGTTCATGTACCAACGTGTATAGGTAAGTCCTCCCAGTCCCTGGGTGCATTTATGCTCAGGGACTTCCATTCAGGTATTGATCCTTCCTTACTTAAAATCATTAGAAGTTTTAATTTCCTGCTAGGTCAAATACCATACAAATAGGTATGTGGATGCTGTGGAAACTGACCTTTCAAAATAATCCATTTCAAGTTGAGTCTTTGCACTTCAGTGCAATTCATGATGTGAGGCTGAAAAGCAAAGAAAGCATTTGGTAGCACAGGGCAGCCATCTCCCCAGCAGCAACAGCTCCAGGATCTTGCTTCTTGCCAAAACAGTCCTCCAGTCAACTTCTTCTGAAGCATCTTTCTATCTTTTGACAATAAGTCAAATGACAGGAGCGCAGTAATTTATCTTTAAGGTGTGTCACATAGGACAGAGAAAATAAACTTGCTACAATAATTTGTATTTCTGCTTTTCTTTTAAAATAGATCAGTTACAACAGGTAACAGTGAAGTAATCCACTAAGTCTTGCACCGCCACTATCATTTGACATTATGTGATCCTCACACTCCTTCCCAACCACATAAATAAATTTCTTCTGGCAAATCATATGACAAGCTATACTTTCCCACAGACTTTTAACTGTTATTGAAAGGAGCAAGTAAAATAGTAATTTCAGGGGGTGAGAACTGTTGAATTTGAGAAATTGTCCATAGACACTGCAGCAATATTCCAATAATCAGATGGCAGCCAGTGAGCAGATGAAGCAGTTAAATGTGGAGCCATTTCTGTAGTTCTGCCCTCATCCATTTCTAACAAATACACATAACATTATTTGAAAAAGGTTTCAATTGCGTAGTGAAGCCTTTCTTGGTGGAACTCCTCAGTGCTGAGGACATTTGACATCTGATTGATTTACATCTGTTTGCCTGGAAGTCTTCTGAATTCCTCCTCAAAAATCACCTACCCTGTAGGCATAGCATCAAATACAACCCTGTGTAGTCAGTGGCAGAGCTGAGACCTGGCTGCAGCAATCCACTCCTCCCTTGATTATTGCAATTTCAGATGTAGAAATGGCATAGCCTGATATGAAGGTAGTAGGAATAAAGCTTTAAAACATTTGAGCGTCACAGGTCATTGAAAAACCCATGTTCTTCTCTCTGTGTTGTTTCTTCTGGGAGGTCACAAGTGAGTTCTGCTGTCTGTAAGAATCCAAGCTATAGTTCAGAAAGCAAATCTCTCTTGTCTCTGTCCCCAGGAAACTATTGACCAATGTCAGAAGAATGGGGCTTCCCCGAGATGGACTCACAAAGATGGACTTAGTCTACTTTCTCTGACCAAAAAAAAAAAAAAATGGCCTTGACAATTTCATTTTATATCTTCTGTGTGTACAAGTTTTAACTAAAAAAGCCACAGTATGTTCTTAATAGTTTATGGCATTAGGCAAGACTCTCTGCTTTATTTTTACTTTCTTGAACTCATAATTTCAGAGGAAAGCTCTTCATGGTTGAAGTTTTGAAAATAGGGCACTGTCATGGCACTGTACATGTACATAGAAAAGTGTGGCCTGCAATGTTTTTTTCCATAACTAGATCAATACTGGATATGTCTCAAGTCCTAGTGGTAATGAAGGACACAGAGAAGTGGATCTCTTATGGCCAGTCTCTGGGGTTTTGCTTATTTATATTTTCCACATCTTCCTACCAAAAAAGCCCATGTGAAATTCTATTCAAGGGGAAAAGGAGTGAGAGGCCATTTTGAGAAGTGATACTGAGGTTGTCTTTTGTGGATCCACCAAATTATTTGTCTGCTTCCCTGCAGCAAGTGTAATAGTTCGTCAAGACCAGGTAAAATTATAATACATGCTTTGTCAGAATGTTTGCTAAGTTTCATGTTAGTGCCAGAGTGTGTGTTTAAGATATTTGCAGTCAACTGCACTGAAGCAGTTTCTTTTCTATAAAGGTATAACTTGCATACTGTAAATCTGACCTTTTTTTTACCTGATCCATCTGCTTCAGTGAGTTCATTGCTAGTCTTCAGTATACAGGCAGAAGAATGTGATTTCGTCTCAGTTAGTATGGCCGAAAAAAAATGTAGAAAAATATTCTTTTGCTGTTGTGTGGTTTCACAGAACTTCAATATAAATAAGAAAGTGAAATCATTAATGGATGCAGAAAATGTTGCCAGCAACTCTGAAAACAGCTGAAAGTCACAACAATAGAACAGCAAAAATGACAGTTCAGACCACATTTTATATCACAACGATGCTGACAACATTGAAAAATTCTGGAAAGCTGAAAACTGTCAATAGCAGTGCAAAAGAAGCATGCCTCTGACTTTTGCGTGGTACTGATTAACTGGGAGGGCAGCGATGTCTGCTGCTGCTCTGGGGCTGGTGAAGTGTAGAGCTGTGATGGGGTCCGCACAGCTTGGTGGCCTTTTAATGCAACCTGTAAACAAAATGTTCTGGGCAGTGTGCCTTGAGCAAGAAGAGAGATGAGATTTTTTCAAGTGGGAATGATACTGGGGAAAGGCAAGATACAAAAGTTAGCTGTGCTGGCACCAGCATCTTAGTGACAGGGAAGGGTAGGAAGAACAGACTCTACAAAATAGGTGCCACTTGGGATCTGTGTCTGAGGATGAGATGGATAACTGAAATCTGTTTGAAGCATAGCCGAAGTTCAAACTAGGAATAAAGGAAGGGCAGTGAAAGTAGGGGAGAGGAAGAATGAGACACGCCTCAAAAGATTAAGTGCTCTGAAAAAATAGGAGCTCTTACATTGTACAAGGGATGACTTCAATTCATATCTCTCTTTTCCTCATTAATGACATCTTTCTAACACAATTATATAACTGCTGATGGACAAGCATGACAGTTTTTCGCTTAGCTGTTTAAGCAATAATTCCTATGTTAGGAGAAAGACTTGGTAGCTGTGCATACACAAAATGCTTAAACGTGGCACTGATTTTATGCTTGCACAATAAGTGCAAGACATTAAACTTACTCTGACAGACAGATGTGGTGCAGTTGTAGCCCTGCAGCACAGAAGAAAGCTACCTGTACAAAGTATTCATCATGTTACACGTGATGAATACATTTCCTGAGCCTGATTCCAGGTATCCAACAGCAGTTGATTCAGAGCTTCATGAAAACAACTCTACTGAAAAAGTCCTGCTGTCTTCCAGGCATTCTGCAAGTAGGGAAATTATGGTAGAGCACACTGCCCACAAGGGAATGTACTTGTGTTAGCAGTCTTTTGCCATTCAGCACTTAAATTAGGCTGCAGCTTTTATGTTGAAAAGCTAATGTGCCCAAAAAACAATCCACCCTTAGTGCAGAAAACTGCTGTTCAAGATTATTAATGCAAAAGATCAGCTTGGATAGTAACAGCATAAAATTATAGGTGTACTGAAGTATTTAAAAAGCAGTATCTTCATTATTGACTTGTTTGCAGTTACTTAATTCCCCTCTTCAGGAAAATGTGTTAGTTCTTTGTGAAGAGAGAAATTAGTGCACCTTTTGGTAGTAAAACAATGGTGAGTTTGATAACTCTGTATTTCAAAGCTGAGGTTTCTCAGTGGTCGTGGTATTAGTCATTTATAGCACAGAGGTGATATAAACATATCTTCCAGCCATCTCTGTCTCCTTTCCGAAGACAGAGCAGCATTGAGCCAAACAAGAACAGAGGATATAACAGGACAGTCCTGAGCAGAAGAACTGAAATTGTAATTTGTATATCTTCCTCAACTGGTCTATTACCTGTCATCAAGGCTTTAGAGGTAATGCAGCTATGTAGTGGAACTCAAAATAACAAACTGGGTCTGCTGCCTGCTCTGGTTTTAACAGAATAACAGAGGGTATATTTCAAGTTTTATAGAACACCTTTTGAAAATTCTTAGGAGTTAAATTCTAACAGTAGCAACTCATGTGTTGTCACATCCAGCCATCTAGATGGTTTTCTCTCTCTAAACATTGTGGGAAACCAGCCAACATATTATTTCACCTCATATTGTTGAGACTTTTAAAGTACATTAGAGTTTCCTCTTAATAACTTTATGATCTTTGGAATCTGGTTTCCCATATATTACACAATAGGGCCAGTGAGAGATTCCTTGTTTCTATTATTGGTATGTCTCAATTGTTTCTTATTTTCGTACGTAAGTGAAATGTTTTCACTTCTTTTTCACCATCTCTCTTATGATGGGATACTAAGAAATGCTATGGTAATGACAATTTTTAATTTATTAGCGTAAGGTTTTTTTCCTAGAATCAAGTTTCTGCACTCAGTTTTGTCATGAAGGTCTTCAAAACATGGATCCTAAAATCTCAGGAATCATCAAATAATAAGCTTAGATACATGATTGCCCAATTCTCTTTGATTTTAAGCTGGACAGTTTTTTGTGGATCTGAATGAAATGCTAAGAGTTCACAGGTTGTACTTTCAATGTAATATCTGGGGAGCTTAGTGCAAGACAAAACAATTGGACACTTCAGGTTTTGATTGTTTAGCATGCAAGGAGCCTGTAACTTCCTCAGTGCAGCTTAGCTTAGTGCTAGTTTTCAATTTCCCTTGGCTCTTGGGGTTTCCATCACTGATAGCTCTGATAATGTCTTAAATAGAGACCTTTCCAGGGTGCTCTCTTTTATACTCCAAGTTCAAGCTCTTCTCCCCAGCAACTGCCTTGGTCTTAGCATATCTGGTTGATTTTCAGCTTCACAAAGTCCAACATCACATCTTCAATTCATGGACATATTTCCTCCTACAAGATAGAGATATGTTTTAGACAAGTTGTGCCATAAAAGATGTAATTTGAGTATTGTTGGAGAATACAATGTTCTGTGTAGTGTCCGTGGAGCAGGCCACTTCTGATGAGAAGATACGGCATATATACTGTAACAGTCACTTCAGAAGTAATGCTGAAGATCCTGTAAATACAGAGTATTTGTCTCTGATAATCATACAGTGTGGGTTGTTCTTTTTGACATGAGTTTTTGCATGATCATTAAGAACTTGGTTCTCCAGACTACCTTCATTTTGTGGTAAAAGAAAAAGGTGGCAGTGACTTGAACTTAGGCTATGTACTCTTTTCTTCATCCTCGTTGAACTGAGAGAATGCTGTAAATTCTTGGTAAAATTTTATACAGTCAGGAAGAGCAGGAGCAATACCAGGCATGTGCAGAATAAAGAAGCTTTTGAGAATTATAAATAAAACAACAGAAAACTGAGACACACACTCTCCCCCCAGCTCTTGTCTGCAAGCCCTGCGTTATACCTGCACCATCAGAAATAAGTTCTCAGCTGATATGCAGAAATTCATTGCCCCAACTTCCCCTCTGCCAACACATCTGTAAGAACATATGCTTGGCTGCTTAGCAAGTGATATGCACAGTTCAAAAATGTTGCAAGTTTCAAGTAGCCGTGTCTCCTTCTATTCTTTAAATTGGTCATGTGAGATGCAGCAGTTGCTAACCCTTCAACATAGATTCTCGCTCGCTGTGAAGAAAGGTTTCTCAATGAATCCCAGAGCCAATAAGTCATTAAAATACAATTGCATCCTGGAGCTTAGCTCCTTCATTTTGCTCTGCAAATTTCAACTTCTGTTCTGAACAAGCTTTTTGCAGTTAGGCTTTTCCACTGGCCCAGTTGGACTGAACATAAAACATTTTAGTGCTCAGACTGGTCTAACAGTTTGAGGGCAGTTTGGAGGACAAATTGTCCCATATCACCTCGATGCAGGAACCTGAATTATACTTGTAAGACACTTATGTGTGGATTTTATCAGACTCAGGATGCGCAGAGTTCATGAGCACAGGTGGTGGCCAGCAGGAGAGTTCTTGTGTTACATTAGTCAGGCGTGATTATAAGATTTAACAGCTATTTATCAAAAATATAAATTTATACAATTTTAAATATAAACTTATATTTAAATAGTGTTTTATATAAGTTTTTTGACTCACTTGAGGGTAGACAGATCCTGTACTTGCCAGTGTCAGTATATGGAAGAGAGACATGTATGGATTTGAACTATCTTTTAGTTAGGTCATCAGTTTGTGAAGTCAGACTTCTATGCTTAAAGCAGCAGTGGTTAATGTTGAGTTCGTATCAAGGTTGGGTAATCGTAATTTCTGTTTTGTTCTTAAACAAGGCGTTTCGTCAGGAAAAAGAAAGGATAATAAGCTTGTTCATCTTGGTTTCTGATATTCTAGTATTCTCTACAACTTTTGCAGAGATGATTCCTGCTTAGGATTATACAACCTGAATGCAAATGCTGTAAAATGGAATTGATTAAGGAAATGCAGGGTTCTTTCCAGAGACATAGATTAAATATATCACTTGATGTGCAATTCAGTTGCAGCATACAGGAAAATTTAGGAACACAAAGTGTGCTGGAAGAGTAATGAATTCTATTGTAATTACTGGTGTTTTGCCTGTGAAGAAATACTAATTGGAGTCCTGATCAGGAACTATAAATTACATAGTCTTATCATACATCTGAATAAAGAAGACCATGCCTGCTTCATTGCACACAGGGATGGCACTTACTTCTACATCGGGCTACACATGGAAGATTTATGCAAAACAAAGATATACCTGTTTCTGAGTTGCATACAATTTGTATGGAATATCACTTGTACAAAGATTAGCTCTTCTGCCTTAAAGGCTGGTATAACAATGAGGCTTAAGGTGATACAGAGATGTGTGGGAGAAAAGGGTGGCATTGTTCAGTGCATGTATGCAGAAACGTGGTGATGGACAGTAGTCGCTTGAAGAGAATTCCAGACCATATAGCAGCAAGAACTATATGGAAGACAAGCTAAAAAATATATAAGAAAATAAAGTAAAAACAGGGTGCAGTAGAAAGAAAACAAAGGACTCCTCAGGCAAGATTTTCAGAAGTTAATGTCTGAATATCAGCTCCTAAATATTTTTGTAAGTATATGGCTTGATTTTTTTTGTGGGGTGATGAGTAGCCAGGAGTTCCTATTTAAATACAACATAGAGGCACGTTTAGTGTATTCATCTGAAACATTAGAGGGCTAAAATTCTACAATTTAGCATTTTCCTGAGAAATTACAAATTCAGCAAACAAATGCAAAGCATCCAGTCAGGAGGATGTTTCTAAAGTAAACCCAGTGGGTTCTGTTGTAATGCCAGTCTGCCTTTCACCATCTTTCAGTTCCCAAGCTGAGAGCAAGGGTTTCAGAAACTGTAGCTAAGAGGAATACACACGGGAGTGGCGAACTGTTTCACTTCAAAACTGGCCCCCAGATTTTTTTTGGGGGGAATCTGAATATTCTTTTGAGGTTGGCCATGACATTCTCAGCTCAGAAAAATCAGATTAATCCTAGTTTTTGAAGTTCCTCCTGGGAGAAAATTCTCTTTTAAACAGTTGGTATTAATTTAATCCCTTTGCATTCCATTCTCAAGAATTCTTCAGAAAGCTGAAGCTACTGTTTGCAAGAAGTCCAAGATGCTTTTAGAAGGACAAGCAAATATTTCATTCGGAGTTTAGCATGGGTATGTTCAGGTAAGAGAAGGGTGTTGGGTTAGACAGGAAGAGACTACAAAGGCACACACACACACACCTGCCCCCAGCTGAATGAAAAATGACTGTGCGTTCACATTTAATTGATGGACAATAAAAAGCAGGAGAGCTGTTGAGCCTGGTATTTCGGGAAACAATCACCCTTCAATTCCATCACTGCCTCTTCATGCTTTTCTGAGTGTGTGCTGTGGTACTGCATGAGCAAGCACAGGCTGGTCCCTTTCTTTTCCCCTCTGGAGTGGATCCCTGCAGGAACCGGCCTCTCCATATTTTAATTGGTTGTTGGGTTTTTTTTTTCCCGGTTGCTGGCAAGAGTTCTTAAAATACCTCGCCTGGCTTGTATCTAAGCGGAACTGGCTTGGTGCACAAAGCTACACCCAGCATGGGGCTGAGTGGTCACAGGCTGTCCTGGTCAGGAAGCACAGCAGCAGTCTGTATTTACCGATTACTGAGCCCCTGAAGGAGGCAGGAAGGAGTGCTTGGGAACCTGTAAGTCATTGCTAGTGCCAAAGCGGGCAGGAGTTGAAATCTGACCTGTTCAAAGTGGAAGATTCATCATGGTATTGTGCTGTTTCAATGTTTCCGCTCCAAATGGATGTTATGGATGGATTTCTTCAATAAATAAGAATTCATTTGTAATGCTGCCAAGAAAATAAAACAGATTAGGGATTGGTTAGGGCTGCAGGAATAAAAATATGTGATATTACATTGTAGTTTTGAGCAACAGTATACATCCTCTTACTTTTGGCCATTACTAGAGGCTGGAAGAAACAGGATATACACATCAGTTGTGTCAACAGCAGCTTTTCATCTTGAATATGCCAGAGCCAGTTTCTTTGGTCAGGTAGAGTGGGTTCTGCTCCTTCCAGGTCCTGTGACACCTGCAAAGTAACAAGGGGAAAAGATGAAAAAAAACCCCAAACCAGAGTTCATGTTCTAGCCTCTAGAGTTGGCTATTCACAAGCAGGCTGTCACACAGAGGATTAGGCATTTCTTATACTTGGACTGCATAATCTGGAACTATATAACAATACAGGTAAAATACATTATGATTTGCACGCCCACAAGAAAGGAATAAGGGTGCATCCACATCTGTAATGGACTTGATGCTGAGCACCATTTTCAAGTTGGCATACATAATGCCAGTATCCATGGTATGAATAGATGAGTGATTTTTGGAGGTTGTAATCTACTCATGCTTCATTATAATCATAACAATAATATTATAAGGGGGGCAGGGGGGGAAGTGAAGTGGAGATTCTAAACAGCGTCTTTCAGAAGTGTCCTGTGGACCTACTGAAGCTTCAGAAAGGTCCTTCTAATTCAATTTCTGTTTATCTGATACTACTTACCTGAGATGGTGCCTTCCTGAATCATGGTCATTTCTTCTTGTCTGTCCCCCAGTCTTGCTAATTTTGTACTTAAAATATAGTCCCACTAAAAATTAACATTTGCAGTAAAACACAAATCCGACAAGTGCTATTGTATCCCCAAAAGTCTTCTAGTAAGGCTTCAGTTCTTGAATAATAATTAAATTAATGCACAAGTAAGAACCGATATTGTGGTGTAATAGGAAGGAGTTGAATTACAAAGTAGACAGATCCAGAATTGCTATAAAATGGCAAAGCTCCTTTTGTTAGGAAAGCTTCACTTTCTTGTAACAAAAAATAATGTAACCAAACATTATGTTTTCCTTCTCTGCAAAATGAAACACAGATTCATTGTGTATTAACTGAGTGGGTGTTTACCTAAGTTAGTTGTTTAGAGTACTGGTCTGGACTCCACGCTGTAAATGAACTATCTAGACTTCTGGGATTAATCCAGTTTATCTGAAGAAACCCTCCAATTTGTTGTAATATGATAACTAAGTAAATTTCCCATAATCTGCTGAATTTTAATATGTAGGCTGTTAAAAGAATATGGAATGATCTGACAGATACCTCAGAGGAGGACCATCACTTGGCTATGGCTGTAATCTTTTTTGTTGTCTCTTTAGTAAGAAAATCAGGTCACCTCTTGTTTTATTCCTGGATCTGATACGTCTTTTGTGTGAACACATCTTTTTGTTCTTTATGTATGGTACCTTACAGGATTCTGGTCCATCAAAAAACCAACCAACCAAACAAAAAAAAACACCAAAAGAAGCTATGGTACAATGTGATAGTGTAAATAAATATTTTATGCTTTTATCAGCCACAAAAAGGGTGCATCTGTGTTGCATGCCTTTCCTCTATATTTTTTACTATTATGTTTAATAGCCATAACAATATATTGAGGCTTTCTTTTTGTATATTTTTGGGTCTTTTCAGGATAAGAACTCTAGATGATATGTAAAATATGCCATATTAAATAGACTGTATACAGTATCACCTCTGTTCTTTATACCTGAGTAAGAGAGGTCTGTCCTCATTCTGGTCAAGATGGGTATGTAAAAGGTAGAGATGGGAGGTAAATTTCCAGGGCCTGGCTATGTGCTCTCTGCTGGGCAGGGTTGATGTGGAGTGCTACCATTTGGGATGCTAATGCTTCCCACTCCCCATACCCTCATCCTCCACTTCTTGAAAGGTAAAAATGACAAAACATAGCATAGAAGAAAGACCCATGTTTTGTACCAATTCTTGTGCTAGTCACTTGAAAGATTAAAAAAAAATACAATGCAGTTTAGTCACGCTGATATTTCTCTAGTGATAGCACTTAAAATAGGTTCATCCCTACCTTTTGCCTATGTCTTAGGAAAAAAGTAGTGTTCTTCACACTTTTAAACTGTGGAATAGTCTAAAATGTATTCTACTTCAGGTTGTTGCATTACTTCTTTGGATGCCTTTTTGGAGAACATACGGTATACGAATGGCTGTATTTTGACTGTAGAAAATTACTCTCTATCTCCATGTTCAAAATGAAGTTTGGAATAATGATACAAACCTTAAGAAAATAATCTGCCCATGTCTGGGAAAATCTGGCTTTTGTGTTCATCAAGTTCAAATTAATTCCCTTTTACACTTCTGTGTCATAATTCTCTAAAGTGTGGACCATACGAATAGGTTTGTTCAGAACGGCTGTGCTAGGAAGTCATGGTTGGGTTTTCTAGCGCTTAAGAAATTTTCTCTTCAGAAACCTAGCTGTTGCAATGCCCAGCACTGAGCATGGCATTCTTCAGAAGACCTCCCAGGAGCAGTGTTCCTGCTGTAATGAACAGAGATATTTCCTTTAGATATGACTAGAATCAAAAATAGGGATGGAAGAAGCTGGAAAAAAGATGAACACAGAACTCATGGGATTTCTAGGTACACCATGTTTGACTCGGTGAAAGGGCTTAAAAATGTCTGGCGCTATCTCTCTGGAAGGGTTTGATCCTTCTGCAATGCTGGAAAGGTGGTTTGAATCCCCATGTGCTCTTGCACTAATGTAGTACCCATTAGGATGGAGGTGAAGCAATAAGTGTGAAAACCTGGAGCTGTGGCAAGCCAAGTTCTGGTTTTGACCTTCTTAGTGTTGGCCCATCCTTTAAATAAAGGATAATAAAGCAGCGTGATCCCTCTTAATCTAATCCTCATCAGACTCATCCAAGGCAGTAGGTTGTACCATGTCAGCTGCTAGCGTCGGCTGCCTTCTCCTTAGAGAGTCACAGCAACACTCGGGTGTATCAAATGTCATTTCCATGAATGTTACACATTGTGTTCCTGAAAATGAAAATGGAGTCATCCCCACTTGTTCAAAGCATGCTTATCTCTCTCTCTCTCTGTGTTTTTTCCCTCCATCATGGTACAATAACTTCTGCAAAATTTCCAGTGCATATATCAAGTTACAGATTAGTGCAGCCCCCCATGGTTCTTGGAACAGCACGGGGCTGTTTTTGTTTACCGGTGACATTTATCCTCTCATTTCCTTTTGGAAGCATGACAGCTTCTCACTGTCTGATGGGGGATGTACTTACAGGACCTTCTTTTCATGCCGTGTCTGACGATAAACACCCTGTTGCATAGTATCCATGTCTGCTTGCTATGGAGCCACTATTACTGCTTTCAGCAGTCAGTCTGGCAGCAACTTAGCTGGGCAGGAAAGCAAAAGGGTTTCTAAGTACAATTATCTTCTCTTGCAGGAGGAGACCGAGAGCGGATGACAGCTAATCATGAGACATACCTTCTTATGGCAAGCACACAGAATGACATGGAGGATTGGGTGAAATCCATTCGCAGGGTTATATGGGCGCCATTTGGAGGAGGTGAGTCAGTGAGGGAACATGCAAGGTTCCCAGATACACAAAGATACATAGAGGTTCTTCTGTCGGGTCTCAGTCACAGCCAGAGTTTTGAAGTGGAGGAGAATGGTCTAGATCTTTCAAAAAAAGTGGAGTAAAACCTCTGTTTTCACTTGCAATGCAGGTACCAGGCATGCCCCCATGCAGAGGTCTCAATTAAAAGGCTTTAAACTGTCTGGAACCACTTTGCTTGATGAGGATAGCATGATAGTGCATTACTAAGGCATGGGGATGTTTTCACAGAAGGCTGGTCTTCTATGAGATCACCTTTCCCACAGGGAGAAGCAGGGTAATTGGTCATTAGATAAAAGACCGTCCATGTGTTTCATAAATGTCTGTTACAAGTAGTTGTCTGTGATTCTCCTGCAAGTGACAGCTAAGACCAGTAAGTAATAGTATTATATAAAGCTATGCACTCCAATGTAAGCCTCAGAATATTAGCACTAGCAGTATAGGATAGATTCTTTTTCTTTTGATTGGCATACCCAGTAATTTCAGTAGTACTGGATCAAAATTTATTGTCAAATGTCTAGTTGGCTTTTTAAAAAGCTCTCTCATGTTGAATGGGCTGCAAATTATTATCATCATTTTCATCATTATTATTCTGGTGATGTCTAAATTACTATAATACAAGTATGATTGATATACTTGCACAAAATATCAGTACATTACTCAGTCTGTTCCTCGGAGGCTCCCAAATCTCCAAGTTGGGGGACAGAAATATTTTTCCACTACGAGAGAGCACCTGTATTGCATCAGACACTTTTTGGTCTTGTCTGCAGGCTGCTGGAAAAGTAAGTCAGGCAGGATTGTCTGTGCTGTTTCATGACTGAGAAGTGCAGTTATCACTGAAAACTGTGATTGCTGACTGCAACTGTCATTTTCTCAACTGCCAGGTAAACCACAGGAAAGAGGATGGGAGGGACTGGAGGAAACCACCATTTTAAACAAAACTGTTATTGTAAGCCACCCATCTTCCTTCATGCTTTATTCAGGTCACACAGTTCTTAGGAGAAGGCTTTGGCCTCGCTGGTGGGCTGTGCTTAGGGACTTGGTCAGCTAGGGCCTGCCGGCACCTCTTCAAACATGACTGTCTTCTCTTTGGCTCCTCCTGGGGAAACGTGCCCTGGAAAGATGGTGCTAAGCAGTCATCTCTCTGGGATCTGGCCCTATACGTTAATAAGCTAGCATTGTCCTGGATCTGGGCATGTAGGTCTTACAGGAGAATGTTTAAAAAAGCAAAACAAAAAACCAAACCCCAAAACCCACAAAGTGAAAGGTTTATATTAAAAGGCGTGATCTTCTACAAGCATACTGAGTTGGTCTGGGAGAGGGGAAGCGGGAGGAGCAGAGTCTTCTGTAATTAGGTTAGGTAAGAAATCTGCTTTTTTTATGTAGCACAAAGATTACCCATCCCCAACTTCCTCTTTGTAAAGCACGCCTCATGTTGAGGTCTTCAGTGTTCTACTCCAGTCTAGTAACAGCATAAGCCACTGTGGCAGTAATAAATTTGGGGGCATAACAGAACTGGATTTTTTAAAGGGTATCTTTGTGGGGTTTTTTGCACTTGGCTTTTAGAACCACAGTATCTCTCTGTGGCAAATAATGAGGAAAGGCAATCTTGCAGTTCTGCAAGTGGAGAAGTGTCTACGTTTTACAGGTGGGGAGCTGAGATGAGGTGAAACTGTTTCTAGCCCAAGTCCATGCACAGAGATAGAAATAGAAACCAAATCTCCCGAGTCCTGACCTTTACGCTTTCTTCATCAACCCCTCATTTGCTTTTATAGGGCAAGAGCTATTTCTGGTTTACAGCTGGGAATCCTTTGAGCCACCACGAAAATTCTCAGGGCACCATCACCGTTGTAGGAGTGTTTAATGCCAGTTACTAAGGGAAGCACCTGGCTGAAGACTTTGCATGCTGATTTGCATAAAAGAAGAGATGGGTGCAATCCTTGAATTACTGTTTAAATTAATTTGTAATTAAAACACTTCTAAGCATGTTCTTTTTGTTTTCCCAACATTGACTTGGGGTTATTTGTATCAGGAAGCAAACAGTTAACTCCCTGAAAAACATAAGAATAGACAGAAGGTGATTCTGTGTTTAATGTTCACAGAAGGTTTGATCATGATAACAAGGCAAAAGCAGTATTGTGGGATGTGCCACTATTAAGAAACTATGTTTCTAGCACGTCCCCCATTTTATTAACTACTTGTTACTTAAGTTGATAGTTGGAGCTATCTTAACAAGTCTTCTTAAGCCCTATTAACTCTTCTGTAATTATATATGGCTGGACACACTCATATTTTTATTATCCCTTGCTATGCGGATGTTGCTACAGCTGCTGCAACAATCTGACCATTCTAAAGAACAGCACTTCTGGCTTAAGTTGTCTAAAAGCAACACAAAATTATTTCAGACAGCTAATTAATCAAACCACCAGTTTTATATCAGCTTCCTAAATTTTAGTACTAGATGGTAAACCACAATAGTCTGGTGTCATACAAGTCAAGTGCCACTTTGAGTAACATATTTGAATTTTCTGGTTCTTTTAAGCATTATAAGCAAGCTCTCTGTGTGTGCGCACGCTCATGCAACAGATATGTCTGAGCCTTGGTAAGCGACTAATATTTAAAGTTTGTCTGGCAGTGGGAAAGGACTCCTGGTACCAGAGCAAGGAGCTCTGTAAATGAATAACCAGATCATTAAATCGTTATTTGTTAACCTGTGCTAGAAAGAGAAGGTGGGGGGGGGGGCAGGTGGAAATCTGCTAAGGTGATCAGAAATGGCTTGGATTTTGCACCAAAAGAATAAGGTGACTGTGGAAAAAATTCTGAAAGGGAAAATAAATGTAAATGAAGCAGAGTATGTAATGCCTGTTTGCACATGAAATTCCTTTCCTGATTAGATTAAAAAGGCAATTTTTTACAGGAGGAAAAGGCCTGAGCTCTAATTGCAGAGCTTGCAACAGAGGGGGAGGGAGGAGGTGAGAAGAAGCAGCATGAGCATTTTAGCAGGGTAAGGTCTGGCACCTCCTGCGGGAGCCAGGCGTAGCCTGCTTGCTTTTCAAGCTGCTGCACACGACAGCCATCTGAAGTCAACTCAAAGTCACCCGGAGGAGCAGACAAAACTACGTTGCCGCAGCTTCCTCCTCTATGTCGTTTCCCTGCACCTACTGCACGCAAGGGGCTGGCGCAGGCAGCAGCAGCAGCCGTGGCTGCCATTGCCAGGCGTGGGACCGGGAGGGAGCGAGCAAGCAGAGCATCCCCATGTGGAGGCACGTATTCCTCAGCAGCTCCCAGGATCCTGCCAGCAAAGATGCGCTGCTGCTGCATCTGACGTGTCTCTCCCATGAGAGCTTCTTGTAGTTCGAAGGCAATAAAACGAGCAAGAAGCCCATGAGGACATCAGACGGGAAGCTGGGTATATAAAAGGCCTTTTGAAAGGAATCTGTTATAGACAGGCTTTCGGGTGAAGGGGCTGTTGTTTTCGCTTCTCGGTTGCTGAGATAAAGGGAGCCAGCAAGGAGTATCGTATCCCAGAGGATTCTTCGGTGGCCTTTTTGCTATTGTTCTTCCCTTTCCCCTTGTGGACCGCGAAGTGCTGACCTTTTCCTATGGAACTGGAGTCTCTGC
The DNA here is from genome assembly GCF_949628215.1 of Phalacrocorax aristotelis. Taxonomy (NCBI): domain Eukaryota; kingdom Metazoa; phylum Chordata; class Aves; order Suliformes; family Phalacrocoracidae; genus Phalacrocorax; species Phalacrocorax aristotelis. The sequence continues at coordinate 14,674,238 of NC_134279.1, forward strand.
CACTCAACCCCCTGTGCCAGCTAGGAGGAAGAGGTCTTTCTCCCCCTCCATCTGTGCAGGCACTTCTGTTTGAATGGAAGATAAATCTTTTTGCTGAAACTCTTTTGTTGTGACGTTCCATAATAGGCAGCTTTCTCGCTGCAGAAAATAAAAGAAACAAAAGGAAACAGAGACAGAAGGAAATTGTTCCCCAAAGCAAAATCAAAGCAGGGAAGAGAACATTAAAATCACTTCAAGCCCTACCTAAGATCTAGAAGACCACAAATCTCCTAGCTCCAGAGGAAAATACACTATCATAAAAACTCCTCAGCAGTCAGTAACAATGATCAGTCGTGGTGTTTCATCTGGATGCAGCTGGTAAAGGAAATCTTTGGAGGGACGTGGGGGCTCTGGCCTGTATGATGCCTGAAGACAGAAATGCTGGAGTCCGCAGCCCAGGTGCCTTAGCAGCAGCTCCTTTCATTCCTAAAACTACTTATAGGAGAATTAAACGGTGTTTTAGTTTCCGTAAAGGTAGGTCCATTCTGTCGTGGTGTTCTGCTTTGCTAGTGAAGCCATGGCTTCTGAGAAGTCAACAGGGCTGTGTGTGCAGGGGCAGATGAGAGCACTGAAACAAAAGGCATTAAGCAATGCAGATGCCAACATTCTACGAATTATTTATTTACTTCTTTGTTCATTCGTTTGTAGCTGGCAAGCTGATACTGTCTCCTCTACATAATAGCCCACGAATGGGCTGCCTGAATGAGCTGGCTTGAGACAAGATTATTGCAGAGCCTCTGAGCAAAAATCAGTGAGATCAGTGGGGGAATCAGCCCTGTGATGCTCTGAGTCACCTATTTGTCTGGCAGAACATCAGGGGAAAGAGTTTGGGTTTGCATTTTGTCTGTCTGTGTGGGAGGAGGAGGGAGAAGAGAGGGAGCAAAGCAACATGATAAATGTGTATCTGTGCAGAAGACTTAAGTCCCTGGATTCAGAGATTTCTGATGAAGTGTAGCCCTACAATGCACTGTCTTGCTGCAAGTGCTGCATTGCCACTTCATCCTGCTGCCCTGCAGCCTGCATTTTCCTTTCCACCTGCTGCATAGAGATGTTTAAAGCCAGTTTTATTCTGCATTGCACATACTGCTGTTGAAGCAGAGCATGGCAGTACTGGGGGAGGAAGGCAAAGAGGAGGCTGGCTTTCAAATATGTCAGCTGGAAGGGAAACACATGTCTGAGAAAGAGACATGACAAGTGATGATAAGGTGCCATGATGCTTGGGAGGGGTGGGGAGAAGCTACCTTTATGATGAGGACAAAAACTTTGCGTGGGGAAGAGGAGAACATTGGTGCTGCCTTAAAAACTATGCTGGACAGAGAAATCCAAGTGAGAGGGCTAAACTGTCATGTTGTTCTGAAGTGTGAGAAATGATCTTATACAGGGCTTCTACAAACACAATCATCTTTATCTCCTGCTCCTCCCTAAACTGTTCCTTCAGGCTGCCATTTGCAAGACCATGCAGCAATTTGCTCACAAGACTTGGTAGTGAGGTAGTGGGGTCACTGCTTTTGAGGGTTGTGTGCACAGGCAGTCAGAGGCAATGCCTTGAAATGAGGGATCATGACCAATGAAGGACTCACTGCAGAACTACAGCAGAGATCACCTATCATCTGCAGCTGAGATAGCATTGAAAGCTGTTTTCAGGCCAGCATTTCCCTTGGTTGCTGGAGTTCAGGCCTGGAGACTGGCCAGGAGGACATGGATGTGTCTGCATGAAGTGTGCTAGTGCATTTCAAGGTGTTGGTGTGAATTAGAGCTGTCTGTGCCCCGTTTATATGCTTAACTATTTGAGAAATGTTTGGAAGTTGAATAAAGGATTAACTGATAATTTTGTAGACAGCTGTCTGTGCCTGGGGTGCAGCCTTTAGCTGCTCCAAGAAGAGCTTCAGCTATTGATTCTTTCCCTGTACATTCTGACACAGAAATTCTTCATGGCTAAAACTCTAGGTGAAGCTGCAGCACTTTGGGCAGAGGACAGCATAATGGAGGCCATGCTGCTAATTTACTTTCTTCTACATATCATTTGTTTCAGTTGCTTTCTTATACATGTTTACTGTCAAGAGTGTTGTCACAAGGCCCTAGATCAGAGCTGTAGAACGCTGGGTGCACATGTTTAACTAGGTCCATGTCCCACTGAAGTCAACAGAAAGATGAACATGAACTGGAATTTCAGTCAAGCCTTTACTATGGTTGCACGGGCAAATTAGGCTAACTACACTTGTCTTATTAATCAGTATACTGAATTCTTATAACTTCATTTGCAGATTGTATACCTAAGTATAAAAAAAGGCAAAACTTCTGCAAACCTAGCCTGCACTTGCATAAAGCAGATCAGTTAGTTCTAAGCTGTGCAATACGATGGAGAAAATAAAATTAGCAGAGAAAACCATTAGGTAGTCACTGGAGGAAATACAAGAGATTACATTATATTTAGGCGGAGATACATTGTCATCTTCACTGATGAGGGTATAGAACCCTTCCTGGAAATCCAGATGAAAGCTGCATTGTTATAGGCACCAAAAAATTGTCAGACCTATTTGGAGGTCATGTCACAGGAGAAGTCAGTGCTCAGAGGGCAGCATCTGAACAGAGATAGAGCCAACCATCCTTAAAATCCAATTTAGAGAAGATGCTCTCTGTTTAAGTACCACCACAGGAACCTCCTGAGAGCACATGCAGGGTAAGTGGGGAAAGCAATAACTGAGGGTAACTTTGCTGGCACAAAGTAGTGGTGAGAACATTGAATAACTTGGTGAATTTGGGTGAGCAGAGCTTTGGAGGAGGAGGTGGCATTGGCCATGGCCAGAGAAATGGTGCAGGCCCTGATGTGATCAACTGTGATAAGTTCCTGCTGACATTTTTAAACCTGCGTCCCCTCCTTTCCAGCCTGTAGCTCATTCTGCTCTTATTACAGAGTTGTTTTTTCTAAGCAGCAACCCTCTGGTGTGCAGCTGTACTAAACTCCAGGGCAGGACTTTATCCTATCTTACCTACTGCTGGTATCACACTGACTGTGGGGTAGGAAAAGGCACAAAGGAGAGAAAATGAGACAGGTGGGAACAAAATTCTGCTACCACTCTTTTTGTTGGTATTTTTCCTCTCCTGTACATTACAAAATTCTGTAGAGAAGAAAATACTCCCTGCCTTTGTTCCACTCAAAACAGCACTTATTGCTGGAGAACACCGGAGCAGAAAGGTGAAAATAAATCATACTTTAAAACTCCATATTAAGTGTTATGTGGCCATGACATCCAATTCTGTGTGTTATTTCAGGACCTTTGTTCCCAGCCCTGCTGTTGAAAGCCATTCACCTGATCTGTTATTTTCACTGTCAATGAATTACTGATGTAGAATTGAGAGCTGCTTAAAATTCTCATCCAGATCTAAGCTGAGATCAGTTCCTTTGACCTTAACTGACTTTTTCTGATCAGTGAAGCCCATAGCCTCAGAACTTGTTTTAGAAGGGCAGAGAGCCTCTGCTGCACATTGAGATAACAAATGTACAGGCGTGGGTACTTTGTTGAAAGCATCAACCCTCTTTGCTTCATGCTGTCTGAAAATTATCATCTGAATTGCTGAGGGGTGGCTTGGGAAAGGCAGAAACTTTCTGACTCACTGAGTGCATGTGCTGTGGTAGAGCTAGAGTGGCAGTTTGGCTTTTTCAAGCTATTCTTTATAGAGCAAGGAGACAAAACTGCTGCTTAGATAGTTCTCCTTTTTTCTTATTGAATCAAAAGCTTGGAGTCAATAGGCTTGAGATGTGACCCCTGCCTGTGTCCAGTAGCTAAGGAAATAATCAAGTAATAGTGTTCTTAGATTTTAAAAACATACTCTTAAGTGTGAATATGTACCATTGAAAATACCACAGTGCTTTCACAACTCTCGAGTAGCCATACGCAGAATTTGGATATAGCACTGTAGTGACTTTCATAAGCATTATGGGTATCTGTTAGGCTTGGAAATGCAGTTTCTCAAAATGTTTACAAAACTTCTGTCACGGGAATGTTCTAGTTAATGAATAACTGCTCAGCATGCCCTTTACTAGCATGTGATTTTCCTCTTTGATGTTATGCATGATCTTGGTTTAACTGGATATAGCTTTAAAGACCTATAAGAGCCTCTCTGGAAAAGTAGTTCTGCTGATTAAATCTAATGACTGTTCAGAACTGGAATCCTGTACATTTCCCTGCCTTCCTCCAGCTGTGGGGAAGCCAAGCTGTGCCATTCTGAACGTCAAGGTTTCCTGTTGGTTTTGTTTGTTTGTTTCCCCTCTGGCACCCTGTCTCAAGGATAAACCAAGCCACAGGTCAGCACTTGTGCATCTGTGCACTTCTGGATTTTAGAGACATTAAGATTTGTGAGGAGAACTTGGGTTTGGATTACAACAGGAGTTATGAGAGCTCTTTTCTATCTTCTTCTCCACGCAGGTGTTCTTGTTTAGTTACTGTAGTGGAAATTTACTTTTTAAAAACAGCATGTGAAATTATCTCTGTGGTTTGGGTTATTTTGTAGTCTCTGTAACTTGGACTGTCTTTTCCCTGCTTCTCTGTAAAGGAGATGCTAGTAGTTACCAGGTACAGTTGATAGTGTTCGCCGTTGTCTGCCTCTGCCAACCACTAAGGTAACTGTATGTTTGCAACACAATTCTTCACAGCGTTGCCTTTGCTTCATAATAGTCAACATCTATAATAAGCTATTAATCTGCAATATCTCTGTAGTAGTTAGTTGCAACATAAGAGGGGATAAAAGCATTAGAAAGGGACAGTGGAAGAAGGTGCACCTTACAGGGCAATGATAATAGCTTTTATTCCAAAGCAGTGAAAGACCCAGCAGACACCAGAAAGATGATGAACAAGGTAAAAGTTATGACAACATGATGTGGAAGCAGAAGTGTCATGTTTCTGCCACTTCTGCCCCTGGCAACAGAGTACTTTTCCATAAGGTATCAGCAAGTCAATATTTATGCAGGCTTATCATGACTGATTTCTTTCATGGCCAAGCGCTGCCTGGTCCAGTGTTCTGCATTGGTTAGGGAGCCAAGTCTCTGAGTGTTTATCTGACATGTGAGGATGGTGGGGCATACAACTACCCCTCTGGCCATGAAGTATGTATGCAGTCAGAGTCGATGCAAGTGTGTTCTGAGGATTGTGTAGGATCTGAACGTGGTCTGTCAAATCCGAGACAACTGCTGTAGTTGCTTCTATCTCTTCTTTAGGCATTCCTAGCTATGTGTATTTTTTGGAGTCTCTATAAAAGTCCCTTAATTTGCAATGTACTTTATTGCAGTCAGTAGTAGAAACAAGGGACCAGAACCAGGAAATTTTAGGCTCTGATTTGGATTAATTTTTGTCTTTTCTGACACTGGTTACCTCTCCATCATATCAGGTTTTATTTTTCCTCAGATATAGGGGGTTTTTAAGGTTTTCTTCATTCAGTACCTGTATTTGCTGCTATAATAGAGAACCAAGTTTGTCATATTCATTTAATATATGTCACCTTTTGTAAGTGAATCACTCATTACTTTCTGTTTGTCTTAAAAAGTACTGTTTGACACTTGTTACAGACATATTAATGCTTTATGGTTGCCACCTGTTTTCAGTACATTTTGTGTTGTGGTGCATCAACAATTTATAATACTATAGAAACAGTTTTTGCTCCCACTTTGCAAAAAACCTTATTCTGATTTTATTCATTATCTATTAAACATGATTTGAAAGCCAATTCTAAAATGAAGGGGGGAGGGGAGGGGAAAGGCAGCATCCCCCAAAAATGTATTAATAGAAATGGAAAGCTTATTCATACTAATTGTACTGTCAATGGGTATGAGTTGTAATTGTACCTCATATAATTAGAATATCCTATCTTATACTGATTAATTTTGTTTGAAAAGAGGTAAAAACTCTTGTGTTTAAAACAAAGAGATCTCATGGGCTCTTGAAGGGAAGTTCAGACTGTATGTTCATAGGACAAACTGGAGTAGGACGGCCAAGTCTTACACCTAAGAAGGAATAACCCCAAGGAAACAGCTCTGCAGAAAGCACCTGGGTGCCCAGGGGGACAGTAAGCTGGGCATGAGCCAGCAGTGGACCTGGCAGCAAGGAAGGTTTGACAGCAGTCTGGGCAGTTTCAGCAGGAATGGAGACAGCAGAGGGAGGGAAGTAATTAACCCCCTCTGCTCAGCACTTTTAGACCATATTCCAAATATTGTGTCCATTAAAAAAAAAAAAAAGGTGGGGTAGTGGGGAGGTAAAACTGGAGGGAGTTGAGTAGAGGGCCACCAAGATGCTTGGGAGCTAGAACACACACCCTTTGAGGAGAGGCAGAGGAAGTGGGGCTGGTTCAGCCAGGAGAAGGGACAGTTTTGGGGGCACTGAACAGCAGCCTTCTTGTGTATTAGGAAAGACTTTGAAATCCCCAAACTCCCATAATCACACAGATTCCCTAACTGACTTTCAGTGGGCCTTCCTCCTTAATTCCACTACTTTCAGAAGGAGGGTCTAGAAAATGGAGGGACTTGATGATTTCCTCTGTGTTGACCAGCAGCAACCCCTAAATCAGACAAATACAAGAGACACAAATTCATATAATACTCCTGCCATCCCCATAGGCAGTTTGGAGGAGGTTATGAAGGTATGTAAGAATTAAGAAAACATACTTTAACTCCTCTGCCAGCATGAAGAGGCTGCTTTTTGCGACTTTGCAGACACCAAATATTCCACATCAGTCAGTATTCTTCTAAGCTTGACTCTGAAATTTCAAAAATTCCTTCTTTAATTGCTAATTGTTGGGTTTGGAGTTTTGTACAACATGAAAAAAGTGAGCTAATAAACAGTGACTGTGTGACATTCAGTCCTGTTACCCACTGCTGTTATTGGCATCCACAAGTGCGGGTACCATAGAAATCACAAAATATGCTGCTCTGCATCTCAGAATAGTTTCTGGATGTCTTAGCTGAACATCAGTTACTCTCTCTGGTTATTTCCTGTGCTACAGTAAAAATAATTGCACTTAAATACAAACCCCAGACCTTCAGTATGGGTGACTGACAGCTTGCTACCCACATACAATAACACCCTGGAGCATATGCAAATCAACTTTCCCCCTACAACTGAGATGTGAGTTATCTTTCTTTTGTTGGAGGAAAAATGTACACATTGAAAGTTACCCTGAAGGATGCTTCAATCTGAATGCTACTTTAGCTTGTGCTTACTTGTTCATGTAATTGTAATCTATGGATGAATGAACTTTTTGGGCCAAAAGCAAAAGCTGACTAGCTCAACTTTGGGCTTTCTTTAGAAAAAGCAATCCAAAACAACTCTGTTCTCCTTGTTGAATACTTTTAAACCAGTAGGAACTTTCTACTCATTAAAGGGCACAATTTGACTTACTGCTTACCTATAGTGTAGGTAATTGGAAAAGGAGTCTTCAAAGCATAGGTAGTTATTTGGTCTTTAGTTTCTGATCATGACTGCCTAGAACTATTCATTGTCTTGCTATATACAGAAATTGAATTGCCTCGCTTCAGCCTCAATATTATTCAACAAAAGGCGGTCTCAAGAGAGAGCTTCCATCATAGATGACATGCCTGAACACTATCGTGATGCTGTGTATGATGGCTGGCTCTGCAGTTTGAAAGGGAGACGCAAAATAAGTTATGAAGAGTAGCTGTCTTTCCAGTGGTAGTGATGATATCCACAGATCAGAGTTTAAGTTAATTCTGTCAAAAATACCTCCATATTCTTCTGAGGTTAAATTCGAATGCAGGTTTCCTGCAGTTCATCTGACATATTTCACCTTTCATGTCAGGAGGTTTTTTTCATACACAAAATTTATTGTTGCTAAAGCAGACAGTAATAATGCAATTGGTAATACATCATAGGAATGGTCTTTGTTTATGTGGGAAAACTTTATTAATAATTTGGTTTAGTAGGAACAAAAGCCTGAGTTATATATACAAATCTTTTGCCCTCCATGTGTAAAGGTAATGTTTATATGCTATTGAAACTAATACAGGAAATACTTTTTTTTTTAATAGATAAAAGAAGATGGAGATGTGTATCACTTTTAAATCAGAAATTTTGTGATGGAAAATCCTATCTGTAGCATTTCTGTGTTTTCTGTGCTTATGGTCTGAAAAATCAGTATTTTACTTTAAGTAATGTTTTTTAACATTGTTGTAAAATATGTCAGTGTTGTATTTCCATGAGAATATCAAAGATGAAATTGAGCATTTTATTCTCAAGAAAGGAGTAGGTTAATTTTCTGTACATTTAAATTACCTGTAAATTGCATGGGTTGTAATAGAAGACACAGCCTCCTCAAATGTTTTTATGAATCTCAACCAAGTCACATGTCTCTCTTTCATGCAGGTATTTTTGGCCAGAAACTGGAAGACACTGTCCGATATGAAAAGCGATATGGGAACCGCCTGGCTCCTATGTTGGTGGAACAGTGCGTGGATTTTATCCGACAGCGGGGGCTAAAGGAAGAAGGCCTTTTTCGACTGCCTGGGCAGGCTAATCTTGTCAAGGAGTTACAGGATGCATTTGACTGTGGAGAGAAGCCTTCTTTTGACAGGTAAAATCCTCCAGCTGTCCCCCACTCCCCGAAACCTAGACAGGACGTGATCTGCTGCACTGGCTGACCCACGGTGCTGTAAAACATGTGGCAGCAACAGATAGAATGGCATGTTTTTGTAAGTTTTTTCTGTGTGTTTCCCATTATCACTCTAAAATGTCTTCTTTTTTTTCTGACTTTGATGTCTGATTTCAAAGCATTTCTGGAGAATTTCCACTTGTGAAAAGCTGGTTACAAAAAGTATTGCTAATGGTTTCCTTAATAAAAAATATCTGGATTGCCTTGATCTGAGTATCATAGGAAATACAGTGGTGATGCTGGCATTTAGTCAGTTCCACAAAGGAAGAATTTATCTTACCACCAATTTCAATACGTTCTGTTACCTATAAAACAGACTGGAAAGGAAGTCTACTTTTATGTATTTCTTTAAAATGTTGAGCCTTTGGTCTTAAAATAAAAGCTGCTGACCATAATAACAAACCTATGTACTTTTGAGGGTCCAGGTCCAATTTGTATTCACATGTGTATACAGTTTTGCAAAGCTAATGAGAATTTTCTGGGCCAAGGAGAACCCAGTCCTGTTCACACAGCTGTGTATGACTTCTGTCTTTTGTAACATTAATTTTTTGTGCAAGTTCAGCTGTCCGCCTATAACACTGATAGCTGTAGTCACATATTCAGAGTGTGCAATCAGAGAAACGGAACCAGTCGATTATGAATGCCACAGAGCCTTTTTAACTCTAATTAGAATTAATACAATGGTAACGAAACTCCAAGAGACTGTTGAACAGTGGATGTCCTCAGTGTGTGCCTAAGTGACATCCATAACACACCTCCAAAATGGAATCGGGATACTTCGCTCCCATTGAGTGTCTAATGTGTATTTGGAGGAAGAGGCAAGTTACATTTATTTTGTGGGACCTTGGAATGATAGCAATGCAAGTAACAGGAAGGAAAGCATAGCTTGATCAAAAACATGCCATGATATGAACCTGATTGCTGGAAATCATTTACCTCCCTCCCTTCCCTATTCCTATGAAGTGAGCAAATTTGTTATGCATGAAGGTATGTGTATCACACGCACGGAAGGCAGACATCTGTAATGCTGTTTTATCTCCAACAGTTTCCTCAGTCCTGACCCTCACTTTAAGAAACGTCAAGAATTTATAATGCTCTGGAAAAGAAAAGTGAATTGTCTTCCTATGAGGTTTATTAGTTTCTCCTCAAAAGATGAGAGTTAGGATAATTGACCAGAAAATAGCTTTAAGAAGCCAGAGAACTGTGGGAAGTGACGGTGTTAGCTGATAAATGTTTGTAGCATACTCACTGACTGTTCAAATACTGTGAAACTTATTTTAAAATGGTAAAGAAGCATCCACTGGGTACGTTTTCATTACTTGGGTATTAAGATAAATATTATCTCTATTATCTCTACTCTGCCCTAGTGAGACCACATTTGGAGTACTGTATCCAGTTTTGGGCCCCCCAGTTCAAGAAGGACAGGGAACTGCTCAAGCAAGTCCAGGGGAGAGCTACCAAGATGATCAGGGGACTGGAGCATCTCCAGTCTTTTTTATGAGGAAAGGCTGAGAGACTTGGGTTTGTTCAGCCTGGAGAAGAAAAGACTGAGGGGGGATCTTACCAATACTTACAAATATCTAAAGAGCTGGTGTCACGAGGGTGGGGACAGACTCTGTTCAGTGGTGCCCAATGACAGGACAAGGGGCAATGGGCACAAGTTGGAACACAGGAAGTTCCACCTGAATATGAAGAAAAATTTCTTTCCTGTGAGTGTGACAGAGCAATGGAACAGGCTGCCCAGGGAGGCTGTGGAGTCTCCTTCCCTGGAGACACTCAAAACCCGCCTGGACGTGGTCCTGTGCCCCCTGCCCTAGGTGTGCCTGCTCAAGCAGGGGTGCTGGATGAGTGTGATTCTGTGATCTCCAGCAGTCCCTTCCAACCCCTATCATTCTGTGATTACTGGTCATGTCTCTGGCACAACCTCTACCAGAGATACAAGTAGGCGAATGGCAGAAACAAAAGGTTATTATTTCCATGCCTGTAAGCCAAATAATTGTGGAGGAAATGCTTAAGAAAACAAGCCACCCACCAAACTCCAGGAAGATGATGTACTGAACACCCCACTGTGAGGTACAACTTGAAAGAGGTGTACAAGTACTATGCATTCAAAACAAATGAGACCAGGGCTCAGCTACATACGTTGGTTTTTTTTTTTTGCAAGGTTATCTAGCAACATCTGTAGCACACACTAGTGAGCCCCAGGATCAGGTACGCTAGGCTGAGCTTTAGCAGATGAAATGGAGGAGAGATTTTTACATGCAACTGCTGTGAAGAAGGCACATGATCTCTACTATAGCAATTAGAAACATCAGCAGGAGTTGTCTATAAATCACTGGTCCTGCAGTTCTGCTTCTGATGCTGAGAATTTATAGGACATTGACCTTGTATGTCCACATGTCTCATTGTGAAGGGTACTTTTTCTGTTTACTTTTTCACATTTGAGTCTGGAGAGGTGTGATTTAGGTGTAGGAATTGTCCAGAAGTAGGCAAACACAAATTCTGTTCTGATCTCTGCCGCTGTTTCCACTGGACATCTACTTTTTTCCTCCAACCTTTTGTTCCATTTATAAACTTCCGAGGTGAAGTTCATTTCACAGTGTTTACAGAGTGCCTATGTGATTACCTTGTTTTGGAGTAACTTTTCATTCTCCAGGTTTGATGCAACCTGTTTGGCAGGTTGAGCTCTTGGAAAGTGGCCACAATATGAAAAATTGCTGTAGAGAAAAGAGAAAAATATGTATGTTAGGGGTCCATGCTTGCTTTCTCTCATGAACCTCCTGATCCACTGTTTTTAATCTGTAATTCTATGCTATTATTAGTCAAAAGTCCGGTGGTGCAAAATCTGCCTAGGTTATGTTTATTTATTAACATTTTGCTTATTCTTATACATCAATAATAGTAAAGATTTTTGCAGTTAGAGCTGAGCTGGTGGCTTTCTTGATGGGGCATGAAACCCAATGGAATCCAGGTCATGCTTCCATAGCAGTGCTGGCCCACCAGCTCTGACTGGGAGAAAGACTAGCTGCTCTCATCAGTGTTGGAACTAATACAAAGAACTGATGTTTGAGGAGTTTGCCGGTTTTTCATACTGACATTTTTTCTGTGTATAAGTGCACATAAGTCAAAGACTTTGAAATGTGTGTGTAGGTTTGTGTTTACGTTTGTGTGAGAAATTATTAAGTAATCCTTCTCTTTATGTTTTCTTAGCTAATTCAGTAAAATACATAACTTGTAGAATTAAAAGCAAAAACAAAGGTAAGATTGTACAGCCATGATTAGTACTCCTTTAAAATGGCATCTCTGTTTTAAGATGGTTGCACCATCTTAAAACACCTTACAGCTGTTGGGAGATGGAGTTCAAAGGCACAGATCTGCTTTTTTGCCCAGAGTTCAGCTGCTGTCCACGGTTCTTTGGAGACCCTGCCCTTCTCCCCTCTTGTGTTCCTATCCATACCCCTTTGGCAAAGAAGACAGTAGAACGAATGCAAGCAGAAGAAATGTGGCAAATTTGAAAGAAGTAGTAAAATAGCTTTGCCCAAAAGAAAATGCAGCCATGTTTTGAAACATACAACATGTTTAATAAATGGTAGCTCTCACATGAGTTAGCAGTTCTATACTGAAGTCAGTTACAAAAACGCAGAGTGGATCCAGGACAAGTTGGAAGTGGCAAAAACCTTCATGTATTAATTTGATTTTGATCTTATAGTTGGATAAGTTGTCACTGAAGAATCATGAGCTATATGTATGAGAATGGAACCGGTATTGGAAATTTCTCAAACTCATAGAATGAGAAAAGCCGGTATCTGATCTGAAACATCCAACACCCTGGCCTCCCTACTATGAAAACTGGAACATCAGCATTTCTCATAGTCTTGGAAAGGGGAAGTGCAGCTGCTGCAACTGAAAACTGCTGAGGCCTTTTGTGTGAAGGAAAAAAAAAACCCTGAAAATTGTATGTGAGTTTAAAAACAAAAATCAATAAATACCGCACTCCCTCTGTATGTATCTGCATATATTATGAAATCTGCTTTAAGGAACTAACAGTGTAATTAGGCAGTTGCTCATGCTTGCTACTATTTGAAATATCCTTGGTATTTCCAGTACAGCTCCACCTCTGTGTAAAACTGCCTCCTCTGGGGAATCCATTTTGCTTGTCCTTGGGGTATTTGCTTCTCTCTGCTTGTGTGGCTTATATTTTAAATTTAAAGTCCCTCAGCTCCTTTACAAATCATACATTTGTAATGATACAAAGTGGATTATGACTAGTTGTTCCATAAAATTAGCATAGTGATTATGGCGCTGCACAAGGAAAATAACCTAAGGGTTTGTTCTCCAATTTTGGATTTCTCTCTGTGTGTTACCTCTTTCCATCTATTGTTCATCACAATTACAACCAGATGACAAGACAGTTAAGATTGCTCAGGGAGAAGAAAATATTTGAAATGTCACTGAAACAAATATTAATACTTATATGATTGATTGATGCGTGTGGCTTGGATTTTCATAACTCCTATCACTGACGTGTATAGTCCAGTAGTTCAGAAGAGCTTAAATTTATATAGCTCACCTGCCTGAGTTTGCGTGTATGCACAAGAGAGAAGGAAAGCACGTAAATGCATATTTAGCAAAACAAAATCCCTATTACATTCTCTCATAGGTATGGATTCATCTAAAGAAGAATGTAGTACATTATAGGACAAACCATTACTTACTGCTCTAGTCACCATTGCAATCAGTTGAGAAAAGGGTATGTAAGTGTCAGTACTTGATAGCTGGCAAATGCTTACTATTATTTACTGGAGCCAAATAATCCAGAATGTAGAACGGGTATGTTACTGTGCATTTAATCGCTGGGATTGTTGAAGCAAACTAAGACAACGATGAGGATGGTACTAATGTAATATCCTCCAGGTGAGAAGGACCACATGCACAATTGTTATGCCCCTCCAGAGACAAAGAATGTTTTAAAATTTTGGTGAATGCAAGAAATTGGACCTGTCTCAGTGGGGCTGCAGTCTGTACTGGCACTGTACACACTGCAACTAGACATTGACTTGGAAATCACTGGTTATGAAAATTGTTCTTTTATTTTCCAAATACAAGCCTGTACATAAGAATTTTTTTGTTATAGAAGCAGATATTTCCCCACAAGGAAGGGGCTTTATTCCTTTCCTAGTGGGAAAGTGCAGTAATCCCTAAACAAAACATTTTTATGTGAAACGTAGTCTTTACTAGAAAGCTGGTTCCTGCCAAACACAAATGGCCTCAGGCCTGTGAAAATTCCTGTTCGTTTCTGCCTGTTCCAGGCTTCATTCCCTGACCCTTGCAGTCTGCTCATCAGTTACACCTCTGGAGCTACTTCTACCTCCTTTCTAATTCCAGCTCTCTTTCTAACCAGCTAGCAGAAATAACCTCTGCAGATGGCACAACTTAAAGACATAGTCTAACAATTAAATACACGTTTGGAGACACATTTCTAGCATGATGCAAGGGTCAATAAATCAGTTTAATTGGTGTCCTGCTCTAGGATAGTGTGATTTTATTATTGGCAGTGAATGAACATTTGTAGTTGCTTCATAAGAATTTCAGTTTCAGAAATGGATTTGGTATGTCAGCTGTGATTTAAAAAAAAAAAAAAAGGCAGCCAGGTATTTCACTTGCTAATGACAAATGGTTTCTTAGATGGCCATGGTCACCTTTAAGAAAGGATGACACTTCGTCATCCTTGATGTGGAAGGTCTGAGAGTATGCTTTTTAAAGCACCCTTACCTAGGGTTGCAAGATTTGTGGCTTTCTCTTCCAGTAAACAAGAACAGGTAGTTTATTTGTGGTGGTTTTCCATGTTTTATATATACTTGCAATCCCTGCAAAATCTTGCAGGAAATTAACAGCCTTTCTGAACAACCTATCAAAAGATAAAATACTTTAGTGGCATATTCACTGAAGCTGGTTGATTTTTTTTTCCTGATGGGAACCCATCTATTTCTTAGGCCTCTGCCCACCTTACTTGAAAGCACTTGTGTCTCTTTTTAAGGATCTATACTTTTCTAAGTAATTTTTAATATCCTTCCATAGAGTTTGTCTTTTCATTTGTCTGTCCTAAATTGCTGTCTTTGTTGCTGCTCTTAAAGCATCACCCTCGAACCTGAATGAATTGGCTGCTGTTAAAATTACTGAAGTTGATGTCTAACTTGGAAATAGAGTCTGTCAATCTTCAGGATTCCTTGTGGTGCTTACTCCCCTGAAGGTGTCCCTGGAAAGTGGCATGGATTGTAAAAATCACAAGCACAAGGACAAAGGAGCAGAATATGTGTTTGGTTTTATCCCTGGCTAAACAGGGAAAGAATTGAGATCAGTGTTAACTTAAAGTAAAGCAAGACTCTTGTGGCAGCAAGGAGAGGAGGACAGGGGTTAAAATGGTAAATGCTTTCATATATGTTTCACAAATTGTAGGCAGAATTTCAGCTGGTACTTAGTATTTCAGCTGGCATGACACTGCTTGTACTAGATATGCATTATATAGGAAAATGACAGAGTGAGTAATGGTTTGAAGATACCTATACAGGGGAACAAAAATCACGTAGGACATTCAACGAGTTATGTTATGCATTTGACCTGACCTTTGCATTACTAGACCAAAGCCTGACTCCCAAAATCTGTTGAACTACTCCTGATTCATCGTAACATTACTGAACACAGGCTTTGCCCTCCTAGCTTCTGGGTACTGGCTTCTCAGCAGTAACAATGCTCTGATTCTCTCTACACATAATTATGTACATTTGTAATATCGCCCTGATGTTGCTTACTCAATGTTTCATCACGGGTTTATCACAGGCCCTAGCTGCCTGCAGACTGGCAGCAAAGGTACACACTGGGCAGCCACTTAGGAACTCATCCTCCCATGTCAGGAAAACATCTGCGCTGGTCTGAGAGCTGCTCTACAGACCTGAATGCAGCTAAGCAGGGACACAGTCAGCAAATGTTGTGGGTGCAGGATATGTTGGTGAGGGAGACACTCTGTTTCTGGGACTGTGATCTGTGACATCTGAAATGATGGAGCTGTATCTAGTACCAGGAGGTACAAAACTATTCGAACTGCACTGTCCTCTTTCATCTTATTACCCATACTCCTAAATTGAATTATAGCCTCACAGCTTATTGTTCCCTCCTGTTTCTTCTTTATGCAAACTGTTTATGTGTCATCATGATCTAGAACTATTTTTGGCACAGCATTAATCATCTTGTAATGTGACCTTGTCCTGTTAATATTTCCTCTCTGTGAGTTTACGAGGAGCTTGTTGGCTTTGTGCTCTGAAGTGCTGACTCCAGCTCTCTGAACATGCTGTCTGCTTGTCCGAGTGTGATGGTTATGCATGGATTTCTGGTGACTTTCCGGGCTTCAGTAATTTTTGTTTATGGTAGAGAGGGTGAAAAACTCCAGGCGGTGTAATCGGTCTGACAGCCACTTCCACAGTCTGTGGTAGTACAAAGAAAAGTGCTGTCAAAACAGCAAAGCCATGAGGGATATTAATGACAAAGTTCAGATGAATGGGGCTTTGAATATGTGTAGTCTGATGACTAAGGAGAGGCTGTGGCACGTTGCATTTGTAATGCTTTTGCATGGACAGTGGTGGAGTGGGGGATGCTCCTTTGGAAACATATCCACAGTAAAGCAGTATTAATGTTTTGGTGAGGTGAGTAATCTTTTTCAGACTTCCCAGCACAACATGCCAAAATAGACTGCTTCTCAGCTTCCTGATGCTTTTTGTGTTGCATTCAATTTTCTGCCCCATGCTTTGTCATTCCCATTTCAAGTTTGTGCACTTGGAGAAAATCCATCTCAGTTAATGAGGGTTGTTCCAATTTAGATAACAGAGGATTTTTTGCTGGAATTGACATACTCTATTTTAATACTTGTTAATGAATACTTTTAATCATGTTAATTATGAATGTGTAATCATGGAACACTTTGACATTACACTGTCAGATAGCATAAGAAATACCAAGATAGGTATAATCATTAAGTTTCTGTAGCTGTAATGGTTCTAGAATATAAGCAAGGCCAGCTTTGAAGGGAGAAATACTGCCTTGTCTTAAACTGATCAGTTGTAGCTGGAAAAGGTTCAGGAGGAGAAGGTCCTCTACAGGCCCTGGAAAGATCTACCTCTTACAAATTACACAAACGCCCTCAAGGCAGATACATAAATGCTGTTGGGTGACTTAGACTGTGGACAGAACACTACAGACCGGAAAGGGAAATAAATGCTCCCTATCCTCAAGAAAGCTTGCAGTTCAGCACTCCTTTGAATCTCACAGCTGTCCTCTGTGGCTGAAATGTGCTCAGTGGTATTTGTGGATTGAAACACCTAAAATACAGATGGATTAAAACTGGAGTCTGCCATTTTTAATTTTCCCTCTGTATTAAAAAAAAGCGTGACAAAAATAATACTAGACCGCAAGGTCTAAACAGGTCTCAGATTATATGAAACACGCTTTTATTATTGTAAAAATATTGACATATTTTATACCAATATTTACACTGAAAGAAGAAAGTTTCTAGCTTTTGTCTAACTGTTGCTAAATAGAATTTAAAAAATCCAATTCTCAAAGAGTTTTGCAGGCAGTATGTGTGTGTACATATGTATGGTTTTTTAATGCTGTCAAAATCTGTATGGTAATTTCTGTACAGATCGATTAAGTCCTAAGCAGTGTTCCAGTACAACCTAGGGGAAAAAAGGTAACAAAACAAATTTTCCAAGATCTTATTTTGCAATCCCACCATCCTGTGGCAGTCTGCGGCATTGCCTTAGCATTCAGTCAGCAGAAGCAAATTAAAAAAAAAAATTTAATTTTAAGAATTGTGAATGTGTCCCCATCTACTAACTGGGACCTGGGTTTCTAACCCCAGCACAGAAAGCACCTTTCTGTAGACTTGTATACAGCATATAGTTCAGGAGTTTAGTCTCAGAACACGAGACTTGCCTTCCCATTTCTCTCTCAGGTCTTCCTTGGTAGAGCCACAGTTTTTAGCACTCAACTAACCCTTCACAGTTTATCAGTACTTCGCATTGAAGGGAAAAAGTTTATAAATTGTGTCAGTGTTCAGGGCTTTTGTCGCCTTCTTCAGCCTTTTTATCCTCCATCTGCTGTATTCCACTTCACACCAAGGGACTGGTGTAAAATTATTCTTGTCTACTACATGAAGCATGATCCTGGCAGGAGGAAAGATGAAATTGCTTAATCCCCTCACTGAGAGACCTGTGTGCTAACTTCTTATTGTTCTTCAGTGATTCCTCTCACTCAACCTGTTTGAATCTTGTATTTCAGAAAGGCTTCTCTAGTTTTATGCAAATAGTTTCTGGAAAGATGTGGTTCAGATCTTCATCAAGGCCTGGGGAGCTTCCTTGTTTAAATAATAAAAATAGTAATAATAAAATCTTCAGAAAGACCATCAATGGTGAGCACTCAGGGTTAAATTCTCTGCAGATTCATGGCCTGTGCTCCCTTTCATGCTGCAGTGTAGGACACTGTCCTAAGGCTGCCTCTTCACATCTGCTCTCTGTGGCTGCTGTTCTCCTTCAGCGTTTGACTAGCAAGTGTCTTTCCTTCTGCATTTGCTTTTTGCTTTCCTGATGCACCGACAACTTAGGAAATCGGAGACCTCTCTGTAAAAATTGATTCTTAACAAAGTTTGCCGGATAGTGAGTGGCAACTGCCTGGGCATACACTCCATGGTTGTGCTCTAAAAACTAGCACCAATGTCAACAAGTTGTGTAAACAGCTACCTGAGAGTTGTTTGGGGTCTGGGTTTTAAGCCCTGGTGCTGTGCAGTCTGTAGAGAGTTTTGTTAGTGAGGATCAAGAAAAGCTTCAGTTCACTTAGTTTGCATTTGTATTGGAGACAGGTAGAAGGCAAAAGTTAGAGGCCAAATCTGAGCTAGCATTTGAAATCTCACAAAATAGTATAACTATATCTAGTTTCATGTACAGTACTGTTCCTTATATATGTTATATATGCATGCAAGGAGCAGGGTGGGGTAAACACAGGATTCCTGTTTTGGATCCAAGCCAGTCTACAAGTAGAGGGTTGTAATCAAGGGATTAGAATTTAAGCCCTCATTAAAAATGCAGAGTTGCGTTAGTGCTTTTGTTTATAGTGTTTCTCTAGAAATGCTTTTTGGAATTTTGGCTGGGAATTATTCATGATTGAAACAAATGTTTCCTAGGAATTTATTTCAAGGAGGGTCATGATGGTTAACATTTAAATATAGAATCACAGAATCACGGTGAATCAAAGAATCATAGAATCATAGTATTATATATACAGTGCTTCATAATTTTTCTTCTTCTGCTTTGACTTAGATTGCTCATACCATACCACATTAATCTAAGGTTGTTCCCATCATTCTTGTTAAGATTTAACTTAGTAAAAGCCGTTATTGTTTTAACAGATCATTCCAAAATAATGATTAACATACTTCTAGCAAAGCTTAAGTGCATCGAATACCAGTGGTTCCCTTTGAGAGACTGTGCATTTAAAAAAATGTTCCGAATGTGAAGTCTTCAAAGAAAAAGAAATACACAATAATGCACATTGTAGAAATGTTTGTGCATTTTCTGTTTCTTATGAATGAAATTAGGGTAATTTAGTGTCTGGTTTTTTGATTTTTCAGAAGTCAGAGGGAAAGATAGCAGCTTGCAGTACAACTCTTTATCTGAACCAGGGAATGCATGTACAACATTCCAGTAAAGATTTTAATAAATGCCTGAGTAACTAAACCCAGAGATGGAGTCAGAAGCAAGAGAGATTTCTTCATGCTAACTTGTAGTTTTTATCTATTTCTATTTTTTTATTTCCAGAGGAGTGCTTCTAAGTTACCACAATGTGACTTTACACATCACAGAAACTTTTAAGCAAGTTTTATTGCATACTCTGAACTTGTGATTTTGATCTTTCTCCCCATCTTCTTACTTTGATAAACAGCCTAGGCTCCTATTAGCTGTATGCAAAAAAACCTTACATTTCTGCAAATGTGATTATGAGAAGGCATATGTCATACCAGGTCTTTGACTGTCAGCCCTAAAATGTCACCTGTTGTGCTAGCACTCAGACATTTTCTATGTTTGATGACTTGCAATGCCTTAGCTTACTCGGTACAGGATAGAGCTAAAACTAATTTCCCATGGATTTACAGTTCTGTGTGTAAAGGCTATCAATTTTTTTTGGTGTAACGGTACAGCTAAAGGGCATAGTAGTAATTTTGTGAGAGCCCATAGGAAAAAGATGCATGCCAGGGAAAGAACTGTAATTCAGATGGGGAAGTTTCAACTAAACACCTGTAGTATTGGTCTCCTTTAAAACTTGCTTACTTAATACTGATACCAGAAGAGATGGTGATACAGTGCAATTGAGACAGGCTGGGCATGTCTTGAGAGACGGAGTCATCTCTGGTAGGAGAATACTCCCCGCTGTGTAAATATAATGCCTAGTTTCTGGTTCAGGTGAAAATGAAAAGTATCAGTTAAGATGGATTTTGCATTCCTGATATGAGATGCCTGTCAATCAGAGCCAGGATCTTCTCCATACCTGTGTCTGCAAATAAGGCCTCATGTGTAATTATTTATAGTAATAAATCAGCAGAGTTGACAGAATCTTGCTTGCAGGTATCCAAGTTCTTTATAGGACAACCCCCCCCAAAAAAAAAAAAACCAAACCCAAACCACATTACAGATATGATCTTATGATCTAAAAATGTATATACTGCTGATGACTAAAATTTGGGGTAACAATGGAAAAGTGGCAGTTTTTAGCCTGTTAGCCTCGTAGTATTATTATCCTGATTCACAGTAACGACTTATTGTATTCCAACCCAACAGCAGTACAGATGTGCACACGGTGGCATCGCTGCTTAAGCTGTACCTAAGGGAACTCCCAGAACCAGTCATACCATATGCAAAATACGAAGATTTTCTTTCCTGTGCCAAAATGCTCAGCAAGGAGGAAGAAATGGTGAGTTGGCAACTTGAGTAAGATGAAATAAAAGGCTGTGATGGTAAAACCTATTCTGATTTTGAGGAGTAGAGAAGCTGGTGATTACCCGTCCTAATTTAAGATGTGCATCTATTAATTGAGGCTGTTTTTATATGAAAATTGTTGCCACCTAGGTCATTTGGAAGTCTAAATAAAGGCACAGAGCATAACCTTAGCTGTATTTATTGCATGTCACTCAATCCAGTTCAAGTAAACATCTCTGTGGTCAATAACCTCCATTTTGCTTGGAAGAGACTTATATTTTGTGGATTATTATTCTGAACTGTAAAAGGAAGCATCTTAGTAGTTACTGTCCAACTCTTGCCATTAAATCAAGGGTCATTTTCTTCTAAGTGTCAGGATGCCAACTTTTACGGACTTTTGATTGAAGGCCAATGGACTCTATTCATTGCCTATCATTGAATCAGAAGGCCTCAGAAAGATGGAAGCGGGCCCCTGGAAGCAAGCCACCTTCCAGACTCTTTTAAAACAGCATAACACAGATCAGCAAAATAAGGGCTGTGCCCTGCAGTGGCATGGGCCTACTATATATTAGTCTGAAGACATGAGAAACTAAGTGCTTTTTTTACATTGTTCTGTGTGCTTATGGGTAATGAGGTCAACCTGATATTTTCTTTTCAAAGTGAATACAAACAGGCTCATTCTCCTTTGATATCATTCTACTCCTCCAACTTTCTAAGGTGGTTATTTCTGTTTAATTCCTTTTTGACATTTTGAATCCTGATAGAACTGGAACCCCTCCTACCTAACCTTCTAATTAATTGAGTAGGAGCCCCTCTTTTCTACGTCAGAGACCATCTCCTTTCTGAGCCTTCAGTTGGTGACTACCAACAGCAGAGGTGGTAGTTGTTCCCATCTGATGGAATGGTGGGAGGAAGAAAGATCTGTGGCAAACTGTCTTCTATGGTCATAATCTCTTACACCCACTGAAATGAGACTGGTTTCTTTGCTGTCCTTTACAGCTTGCTACACGATGCAAATTTTTGTCAGCTGCTTGCAAAAGGTGGGAGTGGGCTGTTCAGATGGTTGAATTTGAGCTGCTCTTTGCACAAGTTACAGCAGGGCATCCTCAGAGCTAAAGTTGCAGCTATTTGCTTGTGAGTTGCATATGTCACTAACCATTGATAGCTCCAATGTAAAGCCACCTGAGAGCTCTGCAGTCAGTCATTGTGCAGTTTATACTTGCAGTTATACTGAATTTGAGATTAAATTTTTAGTGATTTTATATTGGCTTAGTCCAGAGTATATTTACGTAGTTCCTCTGCAACTGTGCCATGAAGCACTTTATTAAACTCATTTTGAAAGCAAGATTCAAATTACAGTGGCCTGTAGATGTTGGTAGTTTGTGAAAAATCTGTGATAAGCCACTTCAATCCTCTTTATGGTGGCTTAGCAGTCCAGCTATAAGGCTAGCTCTCTAGATTTTCAGTTGATCTTTCTTCATGCAGAAGTTAAAAGTGCAGTCACTGTTAAGGGAGAGAGGTGTTCATCTTGTTTCCTTTCTTAGCCTACAATCAGCAAACTTGTGCACTATTGTGGTCCACCCATCTTAATTTGCATTTGTATTCATAACATTGTAATCAAAACTCCATACAGAAATAGAGTCTAAAGGCACTGTTTGGTAGAGAGTGTAGCCAGGGCCTGTTTCCACAGGGCATGGAAATAGTGTGTGATATTCTGCTTGTCCCATGCCCAGGGTGGGCACAAACTGAAATAACTCTATTGGTCTGAATCTAGTATGGACCAGAACTGGGTAAAATACCTGAATAGTTTCTCATATGAAAATGCCAACTAGTTCAAACCAGAACACCTTCCTGGAAGCGTCAGCTTTGCTATCAAAAGGAGGTAGAACAGAGCTGCTGGTCAAAAAAAGAAAGAGTTGAAAGAGAAAGGAAAGACAGGATGAAACCAAGGTATTTACTTACTTGTTTATTTTTATCCAGAGCTAATCCTTGTTAGCCAAATATATCTTTCCCCATCCAAACCTATTCTACAAGCTGTTCCTGATGGTAACCTGCAGTTTCAGTGACGTGTTTATTGTCTTGTAATTGGAATTGCTGACATTTTTTTGAATCTCTGGTAAAATACTAAGAAACTGTGCCTCTCCACTCTTCTCTTTTTTTTTTTTTTCTTAAACCACTTAAGGGCCTGAAAGAACTGGTGAAGCAAGTGAAGAGCCTGCCAGCTGTCAATTATAATCTGCTGAAATATATCTGTAGGTAAGTGCTCTTGCAAGAATATCACAATGGTATTTATAACTGTATGCTGACAGACAAACCTGTCTGTGTATGTGCCCTAAAGGAAAAGCATTACTCACAGTTGGAGGGTTGGCAAACTTAAGTGAATGCACTAAAAATATAGGTTTACTGCATGACTAATTACTAATTTGCTCTGTCAAGGTGCAGTTAATACTTTCCTTTCATAAACAGGCCGCACTCAGCAAGAAATGCAAGAAGGTAGAAGTGAATATATTCTGTCCTCTTTATAGGACCCTGGTTTTCCTATTTCTAACCGCAGTTATTGGCCTTGTCTGTGCACCCTGAAGTACGGTATCCTTGAAAAAGTGTGTGTCTTGTAGCATATAGAATAGTTTATCGATACATCTAAGATCTTAAAAAACATGTCTTACACAGTTGCAATTTGTGAACTTAGAAAAAATTCCCAGCATAAAAAAAACTTTTTTAAAAATATAAACTTTATTTTAATAAAAAGTTTGCATTTTGAAGATATTTTTATGAGCCAAGTAGTTGATTAATTATGCTGGATAAAGTTACCATCTTCAACAGAGTTATCTTGTAGTCAGTCCAAATTGAATTTTGTTATCAATGTATCATTTTGAATAAAATCTGAAGAAGTTCAGAATACCCTTCAGCTTTCAAGATGTTCTATCAGGATTTGGAATGGAGTATTTGAAATATGTTAAGAAACCATCACATGCTTTGACTGTTGTGTTTAGGGTTTTTTTTTAATTTTATTTCCATTTTACATGTTCCTTAAAGGCCTCTTTCTTCCCCACAGATTCCTTGATGAAGTCCAGTCTTATTCAGGCATAAACAAAATGAGTGTGCAAAATCTGGCTACTGTTTTTGGTCCTAACATCCTTCGCCCCAAAGTGGAAGATCCTCTGACTATCATGGAAGGTGAGCTTACCCTACATAACTTGTAATAGAAAGAAGGAATGTCTTTAACAGTACATACCAGTCCGTGTAGTATGTGCAGTAAGTTCCATATATCTGCTTTACAGACATTGAATTCTTCAACCTGAATGAACTGCTGAGTTAAATCTTGCAGGTTACTGCAAAAGTGACTGAAATATGCAGCATTGCAAACAGACTTTGCCTGAGATTGTGCTGCCCTGGCAACTTCACTAAAAATTTACTTTTCTCTCTCAAAACTTGCTGCAAGTATGGCATGTTCTTATTCAGCACGTGTGGTTGGAGTGCAATTAATATTTTACCTGCGGTTCTTAAGGATGAGAAAAAGTTAGTACAGGTTCATACTGCAGATTTCTTGCACAACAGTGATCAAATTGTGAGCTTCATTCTCTTATTTACAGCTATGTCCAGTTGTAGCATTTTGCTGTGATTAAGACAAAAATATGGCCATTTCCTCCTAGGCTTACTCTTTGTGACATTAATTCTCCATAAAGTACATCATGCCTTTTCACCCTCCAAACACTTTTTTTCTTAATATGTAGGATTTACTTAACTTTCTCAGAAATTAGGCTTGTACACAGACCCCACACTGAAAATTTTACCAAAACTCAAAAATGCAGTGTTCCTAGTTTATTTGAGAGCATGTGGATTCGTTATTTTTCTGTGAGTTTGATGCTTTTTCTTTTCCCCAGATACAATTCCCCATATACTTTGTTCATTCACTTGTTTTTCTGAAGTCTTACATTTCCTCCTTCTTCCTTTTAATTCTTAACACAACGAGTATGTTGTTGTGAACAGATAATGCGGTGTTTCCAAATTGTATATGAAAGCAGCCAACACCCAGGGTTAGCTGTCTGAATGGTAGTTCAGGCAAGCCAGAAAACCTAACATGGAAAGCGGTTTTATTCATCATCTTCACTTTAATGTCTGGATTCTCATTGTCACAGAGAATAGTTTGATCATGCATTTGAGTCAGAAGGGTTTGCAAAAGCAAACGTCCAATTTACATGCATGTTTATTATGACTGTTCATTATTATCATCAAACCTGTGCAGCTTCAAATACCCTTAAATCTACATTTGTGGCTTCCCCGGTTTCTGTACATACTTGTCTCAAATGCAATGTGACTGTCTGATATGGGCGTGCAGAGATAAGCTTTACTGTGTCGTTGAAGTCCTATTTTACACATCCTGCATCATCTCCCCAAGGTATTTTGAGAGAGAAACACAAGAGTCTTTCCTGCTTTGTCTCCTTCCTCTTCAACTGTCTTACGTCTCTCACAGAGGTTACACTTTTCAGTGTGTGTGCTCGCGTGTGTGTATGCTGCCTATCACTCACTTTCAACCTGTCTCTTTGTACCTACAGAACTGCCAGACTGACTGGAATAGTAGCTTCTCTTACCCTGACACTTCTGTAGATCTTAGCAGCCTGGTAGATAACTGCTGTGAATGTTCTCTTGGTCGGGCAGCAAACTGTCCCTTTCATTCCATGCTTTTGCATTGAATAGTACAAAATGTACATCAAATTGTTCAATAGATTGGAATTGGAGAGAGATGTCTCAGACTTGTTTTATACCACTGAGGTCAATGAGAAACAGGATGACATTTACTGGTACGATACCACATATCTTCAGCTCACCTAGGATGGGGAGACGAATGGAGATTTGGGATGGGGAGAGAGGAGTTAGCCATTCCTAAATAAAAAACTATCTTCTAGCTTTATATTTTCCAGAACTGGCTGCTGCCTAAAGTTTGTGGGTTGGTTGTTTTGTTGGGTTCTTCTTTTTTTTTTTTTTTTTTTTTTAAAGTTTGAGCAAGGAAGTTTTTTGTTTGATTTAAAAAAAAAAACAAAAAACACAGGTGGAAAGGGAAAATAATGTGTTCTCCACTTCTTGAAAGCAACAGTCCAACCTGCTTATCAACAGCCCTAGCACTAAAATGATGGTGGCTGCTGTAGGAAGTGGCATGGATACTACGCTCACTGAAGAGAATGTCATATATTTTTTAACTAATGAGAAACAGGTTTGATTAAACAGATTTGTTACTTCTTTTTAAGCATTACTTTAAGATTTTACATGAGATGATGCTTATTGGCAATTGGGCTATACATAGTTAAATGTATAGGAACTTTTAACAAAGACTGTACATCAATTATTGCTCACAGCCACCCTTCTTCTTTGGTCTTTGCTTTTTGGAAGATACAGAGTGCTTTTCTGGCACAGTCATTCAAAGTCAAACATGTAGCTATGGGTAACCATACCTGTAAAAATGCGGTTGAAGATTTGGTTTGTTTTGTTCAAGAGACATTTTTCAGAATTCCAATCATGGGGCAATTTTTTCCTGTCAAATGCAGTGGTAAAAGTTGCCTGAGTACAGCACAATGTTTGTAGTAAAATGCTGCACATAACAGCTAATGTTCTTGGAAATAATACAGCTAAATGTGCCATGGGAGTAAGTTAGTTAATTTTCCTGCTGCATAGTTCTCATGTATGATTTTGCCTTAGCAAACAAACAAACAAGAACACTACAAAAAGATGTTGTCATGAACCCACATGGCTCTTAGTAGTTGTATTTTAAAAGGGTGGGGTATAAAGATCCAGAATATTACAAAGGAGTTGATGTGAAACAATATTGCACAGTGGGAGATTATTGATTAGAAGAGCACAGCATGCCTCTGAAAGCTCTCTAGGAGCTTAAAAATGGAATGATTATTATAACTACCTTGACCTTGTTCCTGAAATAGTCTTAATAATCCGTAATGAGGGTCTGCTTAATGAAATAGAGTTGCACTCTTTATTACCCCAAGTCCAGTTATAAATGCTAGTGTGTAAATTACAGTGTAGTCAAGTGGTGTGCACACCAAGGGGTTGTTCTTTAAGAGGAAAGGTAGCCATTTATTACAGTGAGTAGCAAGCTGTGGTCCTGCATTAGTTCCATGCTGTGCTATAACATGGCATAGTTTCCTGGTTGCATATAGTCTTACCACAGAGTGGTTAAAGGCATTCACATTAAATTAATTCTGTTGTATTACTGCCCTGTTTTGCTCCAAAAGAATAAATCATCTATGTTCCAGCAATGCAAATCCCTTGCCTGCCCATTTTCTGTTGAACTACTAAATACAAGTGGTGTGCCAGAATAAGACTTTGGTTTTAAAAATGATCACCACATTGCATTGAAACACAACACCTACAACGATGTTATCCTTTGCTACTCATTATCTCCTCTGTGGTCTTCCTGGGAAGCATTTACTGTCACAGTAATAGCTTCTTCGCAAAAGTTCCTGTTCTTAGGGGATCTGTGAGGCCTGCTGGCTTGGCTTGATGGAAGGAAGAGGTGGTCCTGCAGTGGCCCCATAGCCAGAGGCACTTCAGGCATGTTAAACATTCACAGTGTTACACAGATGGATGCATTGTGCAAAAGTTTGTATAAGCTGAATGTTTACTAAGTATTTGTGGAATCTGATGGATAAAGTATATTAATATCCTAAACAAAACAGGCCATTAATGACCATGCACTTGGTGTCTCCTTTCAGGTACAGTAGTAGTCCAGCAGCTAATGTCAGTGATGATTAGCAAACATGAAGAGCTGTTTCCCAAGGATGCAGACCTTCAGATGGGACCTGAGGTATGCAACAACAACAATGAAATGCCAAAGAAAGCAATTGCAGGGCAGCTGCAGAACAACAGCAAGGAGATAGCAGTGAGGCGCTGCTCTTGGGACAAACCTGAGTCTCCCCAAACAGCAAGCATGGACAATGAGTCCCTGACTGCTCTGCCAGGCAGCAAGACGAGTAGCCCCAGGAACAGTATCCAGAAACTAGATGTAACCAGAAGCCCACCACTCACGGTGAAAAAAAATCCTGCTTTTAATAAAGGCAGTGGCATAGTCACCAACGGGTCCTTCAGCAGCTCTGTGGAGGGCCCTGAGAAGAGCCAGACCTTACCAAACTGTACCCTGCAAACCAGGAGAACGTCATCCCTGAAAGGACCGGTGACTAAGATGGGCACACACAGTGTGCAGAATGGAGGTGTGCGGATGGGTGTTTCTAGCACAGATGGGCACAGCAACACCCTCAACAGCCGGACCCCAGGCTGGGTGCCTAATGGCTATGTCACACTGAGGGACAACAAGCAGAAGGAATCGGTGAGCGAGTCAGGCCAGCACAACAGGCTTTCCACCTACGACAATGTCCACCAGCAGTTCTCTATGGTGAACTCTGATGACAAACAGAGTGTGGACAGTGCCACCTGGTCAACGTCCTCTTGTGAAATATCCCTCCCTGAGCACTCCAACTCCTGTCGTTCATCCACCACCACCTGCCCTGAGCAGGACTTTTATGCAGGTAACTTTGAAGACTCTGTGCTGGATGGACCACCACATGAAGACCTCTCCAACCCGGGTGACTATGAGAACAAAAGTGACAGAAGGAGTGGGGCGGGCCACAGCAGCCGAGCCACCAGCAGCAGCGATAACAGTGAAATGTTTGTGGCCAACAGTACTAACAACCACAGTGCTTTGCATAGCCTGGTGTCCAGCTTGAAGCAAGAGATGGCAAAGCAAAAACTAGAGTATGAGACAAGGATAAAAAGGTAAGACAGTTTGGCTCTACCATCTGACTGCCTTTTGCGGAGTAAACCCGAGAAGTTTTCCCTCTCATGACTTGCTAGCAATCTGCACTAGCTGCAGTCACTGGGTGCTCGCCACTGAGTTTCCCATCTTTCAGTGTTGACATACACTGATGTTGCTTTTGTGATATCATAATCCAAAGGGGTTTGTTTCAGAGCAGTTGCTTGCCATGGTTGTGACACACTATCCTACTGGCATGAAAAATAAAGCCAGAACCTTGTGAGTTTCTGCGGAATCTAGTTAACAAAATCAGTAGGTTCTCACAATGTTTTCATTAGTTGATGCCTGTTCTCTAGAGACTGAGAAGGGCAACAGGGCATCACCTTTCAGTGAAAGCAGTGCCATGGCTTATTCCACCTGTATTTTTGGGACTGGGAGACTGCTGGAACTCCTTTCCAGAGTCCTCATTCCTTGTGAGACAGCGCTGCATCTGTGAATTACCTCTGCTCATGGTCCCATCTCCACACTGCTGCTTTGAGTGAGACTTTCCTTCACAGCTCGGACCTGTTAAAGAAGGCAAGGGCGAGCCATGTCTATAGATAGTGCAGACCCATCTTGCACACAGCAAGGTCGTGAGGGTGGATGGCTATAATCACCAGGGAATAACCTCGAAGTCTGGGCTTATCATTAACTAGTGTACACAGCAGTGCAGAGCTGAATGTGGTCTCTTTCTTGTTTCCTCTCACTTTTGCTCGAGTGAGTGAGGAGTGCTGCTTAGGAGCTGTCTGCTTTTATTTCATTTTGCAGCTTGGAGCAGAGAAATCTCACCCTGGAGACGGAAATGATGGCCCTGCATGAAGAACTGGATCAAGAGCGGAAGAAGTTCACGATGGTAGAAATCAAAATGCGTAATGCAGAACGGGCCAAGGAAGATGCAGAGAAGAGGAATGATATGTTGCAGAAGGAAATGGAGCAGTTTTTCTCCACTTTTGGAGAACTGACAGTGGAGTCTCGCAGACCAGAAAGAGGCAACACCATCTGGATCCAGTGAGCATTGGAAGCGTAGACTGTGGGACTTTGGGGAAAGGCTTGGGGGTATTATACTGTATCAGGTGGCTGGTCACCTGTCTGAGGCTAGTACTCAACATGAGGTTATAAACCCTTGAAGGAAGAAATCATACAGACATTAACCACTCATATCTACAGTGTGTACTTATCAAGTTATACTCTTTGAATGCTTCATGAGACTACTGTCAAGTGTTACAACTGGATATATGTATATAAATTTTTTTTTAAATCACCTTAGAGAGCAAGAGATGTATCTCAAATATTTTAATGCAAGTCTTGTATTTAAGCTGGTAAATTGAAATGTTGTTGCAATCAAGCTTTATACCAAGGCTTTTCTCCCTTGCACTTAACATAATAAGCTATTTTTGGCATTGTGTTACCATCAGCTTATTTTGTATATCAAATGTTTTTTGGTTTAGTGGTGGTTTTTTTTGTTACCCCTCTTGCTGGGGAGTAAAGATAAACAGATATGTTAAGGTATATGTGCCAGCGGTTAATCCTGATTTGCATCGCTTCTAAGAAGACAGCAGGAAGAGAAACAGCAGACACTATGGGCAAAATAAAGCAGTATTAATTTAACAGAATTGATGGCCAGGGTAGAAAGTACCAGGGCACCTGTATTGTAAAAACCAAATGAGGATATCAAGCCAGCAAAATTGGCAACAATGGCAAAGAGTAAACAGCTGCTTGTTTGGGAGAAAATGTGGGCAGCAGAGTAAGAAGTTGGGAGAGGGGAAAGGGGAACTTAAGGAGAAGTCAGTCACATGACCAGAGCTTTCTGGGGTACCCTAAAGAAATCCTGTGCCTGATCACTGCAGCTTATAGCAGGAATATAAACTAGTTGTTCTGACCATATTTGCCTCTGACTTACCTCTGTACTCTGAGTGAAAGTGAGTCCTTTTTGTAATGCTGGTGAAGGGACACACAGATGGGATGAACTGGACACCCCAATAGCATTGTCAGTGTGATGGGTGCTGAAAAAAAAAAAATTATGTCCAGAGTAGAAATTACCAGAGCAACTGTGTAACTGTCATGGTTTAGCCCCAGTCAGCAACTGAGCACTACGCAGCTGCTCGCTCACTCCCCCACCCCAGTGGGATCGGGGAGAGAATTGGAAGAGCAAAAGTAAGAAAACTTGTGGGTTGAGATAAGAACAGTTTAATAATTAAAATAAAATAGTAATAGCAATAATTGTAATGATTATTATAATAATTATGATTATGATAATAATAATAATAATATAATGAAAGAGAAAATAATGAGAGAGAGGGAGAGAGGTGAAACCCAGGGGAAAAAAACCACAAGTGATACAACTGCTCACCACCTGCCAACCGGCACTGCCAGTCCCCAAGCCACAATTGCTGTTTACCCTGGCCAACTCCCCCCAGTTAATACAGAATATCCCTTTGGCCAGTTTAAATCAGATGTCCTGGCTGTGCCCCCTCCCTCCTGGTTTCTTGTGCCCCTGGCAGAGCATGAGAGGCTGGAAAAGTCCTTGACTACTGTAAGCACTGCTTAGCAACAACTAAAACATCTCCACATTATCAGCACTGTTTTTAGCACAAATCCGAAACATAGTCCCATACTAGCTACTATGACGAAAATGAACCCTATCCCAGCCAAAACCATGACAGTAACAAAGAGCAAATAAAGGAGAAAATACACCAACATATTCACCACCCATATTTAAAGCGTATATTAGCAAGTTATCATACTGTCTGAATGCTTCATGAGATTACTGTCAAGTGTTACAACTGTGAAAGTTCCCAGGCACTCAGCATCACCGAGAGAACAGCCTGGAGCCTAACAGCATGGAGAGCGCCAATGAAAGAGAAACAGCAAAGCCATGCTGTAGATTAATAATTTGTTTGGCATTTTTACATCTAGTAAGTATAACTGGTATTTTCTACACCATGTTAAGGATTGTTTTGTTTTTAACTTTGCATTTAGGACTGCAAGCTGTATTATTAGAGAGGGTTGTTGAGACATCTTGGCTTCCCTCTAGTGTCCCTTAAATATATTGCAATTATTTTTTAATTCCAATTGAGAAAGAATGCTAAGGTAGTGTCAAAGAACATTCTTGGTTATAGCACGTATATTAGACAAGTATTAATTAGAGGTGGGAATTATACTGGGAAGCAGACATGAGATTTATATTTCAGAGAAATACTAACTTACAATGGAGCATTACACATAGTGCTTGTGGATGCATTATTTGTGTCTGGTGAGGTTCAGAGTCCCCAGTCAGGGCACCTGTTGTACTTATTACTGTGAACATGTCTAGTGCACATCCAGTCTGTGTGTAAATCAGAAAAAGTCAGACAGGGAGAGATTAAGGTAATAGGAAGGAGCATGTTTTATATCAGTTAGCAGCAATCAGAAGATGTCCCCACAATGGTGAGAGAAGGAAACAGATGACTACGTTGATTCTGGTTTTTAAATTGAATGAGAGACCTTGATATCTGATGCAGTAGGCATCAAAGTCGATTCACAATTTAAGCAGTATCTGATATCTGTTGTCATGACAGCAAAGTCTGTGAGAGAAGTATTTTCTTAACTGTAATTCATACAGTAGTCCCTGCAGCAGTATCTTGAAGTAGAAAAAGTGCTTCTTTCTCACTCAGAGTAAGCCAATTTTCTCATTTTTCACAGACTCTTGGAATGGTTTGGGTTGGAAAGGACCTTAAAGATCATCTAGTTCCAAACTCCCTGCCCATGCAGGGACACCTGCTACTAGACCAAGTTGCTCAAAGTCCCATCCAACCTGTCCTTGAACACTTCCAGGTATGGGGCATCCACAACTTCGCCGGGAAACCTGTTCCAGTGCCTCACCACCCTCACAGTGAAGAATTTCCTCCTAATATCTAATCTAAATCTACCCTCTTTCAGTTTAAAGCCATTACCCGTTGTCCTATCACTACATGCCCTTACAAAAAGGTCCCTCTCCCGCTTCCTTGTAGGCCCCCTTCAGGTACTGGAAGGCTGCTATAAGGTCTCCCTGGAGCCTTCTCCAAGCTAAACAACCCCAAATCTTCATAGGAGAACTGTCTTCATAGGAGAGGTGCTCCAGCCCTCTGATCATCTTTGTGGCCTTCCTCCAGACTTGCTCCAACAGGCTCATGTTCTTCTCATGTTGGGGGCCCCAGAGCTGAACAGTACTAGAGGTGGGGTCTCATGAGAGTGGCAGAATCACCTCCCTCGACCTGCTGGCCATGCTTCTTGTGATGCAGCCCAGGATACAGTTGGCTTTCTGGGCTGCAAGCGCACATTGCTGGGTCATGTTGAGGTTCTCATCAACCGACACCCCAAGCCCTTCCCCTCAGGGCTGTTCTCAGTCCATTCTCTGCCCATCTGTATTTGTGCTTTGGGTTGCCCAAACCCATGTGCAGGACCTTGCACCTGGCCTTGTTGAACTTCATAAGGTGTGAACATCCAGCCTATTCCTTATCCACCAAGTGGTCCACCTGTCAAATCCATGTCTCTACAATTTAGAGACAAGGATGTCCTGTGGGACAGTGTCAGATGTTTTGCATAAATCCAGGCAGATGATGTCAGTTGCTCTTCCCATATCCACCAATGCTGTAACCCTGCCATAGAAGGCCACCAAATTTTCAGGCACAATTTGCCCTTAGTGAAGCCATCTGGCAATTTTTATTTCCTCTAGCAGTCCTTATGTTGTTCAAGCTCTGTTGCGCCCTTAAAGGAATACACAATTCCCAAGACTAGTTCAAAGACATGTGTAAATTAGGGCCTAAAGTTTACTCACGCAGGCATGGCAGAAGGTGGCTGGCGAGGCAGTGGGGAAAGGTGCTGTTCCAAGGTTATCAGCTGATACAATGGCAAAAATAACAGCTACTTGATAAAATTGTATTTCTGATACTTGTTCAAAATTGTTGAGGAATAAGAATTTCATTTCATGTCTATATCCGCCTCCAATGCCCTATGCTATGCAACATGCATGGAAGAAGGAAAGGTATTTCTAGTCCATGTATTTAGCATTCTGTGTTCAATTTCAATTATCCTTTGTCTTCACAGGAACTGACTGGAGGCTTCCAGTGATTTGTATGTGCTGCATGTTTTCCTTATTTGTTTGAAGTCTTCTTTGTACACATCTGTTTCTGCACTCAGATTATTTGGTCAGTGTTCGCTTTCTGAGGGTTAGTTCTTGGTCCACCTCCAAGTCTACCCACAAACTACAAGAATGCAGTTCAGAGTGGTTTTTTGCTTATCTTTTGGTCTTTGCATTCACCATGCCCAAGATGGTTTATAAGATAAACTATTTCAGTGAAAAATCTTCATTTTTTGTTGTATATAGATCCTCCTCATTTTTATGTTGTTCTTTTTGAGGATTGACATGAAATACCCTTGACTCAGACAGAATGATGCTGCTGCAGTGATTTCTTTAGGGCATGATCCTTGAAAAAATAAAAAATCCTTTTCTTTTTGCAGGGACTCTGGGAAAGTGGTTCTCCATGTGAATTATATGTAGGGCTTAGGCTGGAGTAGACCTGGCTCCTTCTGACTGATGCCAGGCTAAGAAACCAGAATTTCCGTTTCATTTATGTATCAGAGGGATCTTGACCTGCTTTGAAATCAGGACTTAATCTTAGAAGAAAATATAAACTGCCCACACAATTATATTTGTTAAAACTAGCTAGCATTTTTTAGTCTCCTGGCCACAGAAGCAAAATTTCTTAGTCGGAGTATCTTCTAGGAAAGTCTTTGTTACTCTGGGAGAAGAGCAGCAGCTCAGGTTTCTGTCTGTTTGGCCCAGCTTACTTTGGCTCTGATTCCTTGATGGGTTTAAAATCATTCTTGGTGCTCCTGTCACCTTCCAGCGGTCTATTCCTGTACCCTACTTCTTAGTGCCCTTGTCACTCAGCTCATCCTATGGTGGTCCATTTCCTGGACCTGAACCTGCACAAAGCTGTTCTTTCTGGTGGTTGAGGTCTCAGTGTTGTCTCAATAAAATATCAGACAAGTTCACTGTAGCTATGCCATTTGGCATCAGCTTAAACAGTCATGGGATCACACTGTTAAAGTATCTTTTAATGCTTTTTTGGAAGCTCGTGTTAGGCAGGATTTGTCTGTTTGTTTGAAGCTTGTCTTTGTCTAGATTTGAAGCTTGTCTTCACATTGGAAAAGGTATTCCAGTCAGTTCCTTAAAGAAAATTCCAGTTATATGGCGAAGTACTGATAGCCCACATTCCTTGCTTTGCAATCCAGGACAAGACTTCACCTCATTGTCTCTACAGAACTCATCTAGACAGACCAGGAAACTTGAGCAGGCACAGCAGACTTAGAAAATACCAACAATATATGTCCACTCCCATCACAATGCATCCAAAGCATCCCACTCCTCTCCTCCTGTGAGGCTTCATCGGCATTTAGGCTGAGGTGATAAAGTTTATTTATGTCCTTAATGGTCATCATCATGCTCCTATTATTGTCCTACTTCTTTAAATTGAAAGCACAAAATTCTTGATGTTTCTTACATTCAGAAGCAAATAACAAAATGCTATTCTTCTAACATTTGTAACTTAGAGGTATGATAGTTTCCATATGGTCCACAACTGTCTTGTTGCTTTCTTCCCTTTTGCATGTCCAGCCTGTGTGTGAATTGACCTGGCTGGCAGAAGCAGCTTTGGGGGGACATGCTGATGGATCTCAGTGGCCAAAGGATAAAAGCACGCTCCCCCTCATGCAGTGGAGTGGAAAGGGGCAAAACTTATCTTAATGAGATTAAGGTCAAAGCAGACTGAGCCCAAAGGCTCTGAAAAAATAAGGATATCATACAGCATATTTGTTGATCATGGATATCTCATGCAGGTATTTTTTTCAGGAATCTTACTGTGAAGGTATTGAATGAAACTGAGGCTTTAGCTGAGACAGCTGGTTTTATCACCAGTCTGTAATGCAGTAAGTCATGTTCTAAGGGCAAGCTGACAGTGTTAACCTGCTATGAAAGGATCCTAAGAGAGTTTCAAGTATCAATTAGAAAAAGTGTAATAATAAGTTTGCTTTCACCTCTTTCTTACAGGTGTTTCTGTGAACACCCAAAATTAATAATCTGTTGTGGGAATTCACCAGCCAGCTCCAAGCAGGGAACAGCAGTTAACAGCTCAGCCCTGCTAGCACATTGTCACTCTTTGCCTTGTGCTCAGCACGCAAGAGACAATGCTTTTACAATTCACCAATACAGTTGGTGGAAAAAAAATCCTCTCAGAGCTAACAACCTTCTGGTCCAATCGCAGGGCATGATTACATTACATTCAGAAGTGTAAGTTCGGGACAGCACACACACTTAAAAGCAGGCTGTCAGAATGCTGCAGCTGAGGGACGGAGAGTAAGAGAGGGAGGCATGCTTATCACTGTTAATCCCATCTCTGGCCACATCTTCAGAGCATTGTGGTGGATGATGGTGCCCTACATGCCTTTGCACAGTAGACTGGAACAGTGGCAGACACTCATTGTACCTTTTCAGTGTTAGATTCTGATGTTTTGCCCAGGAAAGCTTCTGTCTTCCTTTGGGAGAATCCTGCTACACATTTGGAGTGTGCTTTAGTGCAGCAGGATAACTAAATTTACTACATTTCTTTGCTACATGTTTTTCTTTCAGCATTTCATAGAGCAAGATTCCCAAATATAAAAATTAATAAATAAAATGTTATATTAAATGATATGCAAGACTGGTATGTTAGGTTTTCATAAGAATGAAGAGGAAAGGAGCTTGGTAAGATTACCACACTAATATCTGTAAGCAGTACTTGATCCAGTAGTTAAAATGATGGTCCAAAAATTTTTGAGAAAGATCCAATTTGCTAAAAAGAATTAATATTTAACAACTATTTATTGTATAGTATCTCCCGAGGGATGGGACAGAGGCAGAGTAAGGAGATATTGAATAAACAGGTACATTGATTTGCATGTTTTGACGACAGTCAAAACAGTGAGTTGCCTCCGGCTGCTGCACACTTGAACCCTTCCTGGCTGAGTGAAACTCCTAATTAATTTCCTTTCTTATTCTGCATTCCCTCTGGAGTCTGTCCATTGAAGAGGAGAGTGTATGCAGACTCTGCCTTGCCAAATCTGCAAGGAAGTAGTGGTGAGGGAAAGAGGAGATGGAAGAAAAGAAATTAACATGTACTTGTGATGCAGGCATGTAAAAATAGAGGAAACAGATGGTAGAGATGAGGAGAACAAGGAAGTGAATATACCTGAAACTGCATGTGTAGGTGGTAGTAATTTGCCCTCGGTTAACAGCATTTTTTCTGCAAGCTTGTCTCTACAAAAAGGTTACTACAGTTAATGTTGCACTACTCTTTCAGAGCCTTTTCGGCTCCAGATTACTTTCTTGGCTGACACCCATAGCTAGGTCAACTGTTTCACAGACTACCTTCCTTGCTTTTATCAGTCCTATGTGCTAACAGCAAGAATTCATGTGGAGAAATACCTAGCAAAGCTGTTGCTGCCAGAGCTGAATACAAGGCAGGGAGCCCCAGAAGGTCAGCTGGTTCTCCATGGATTATCACCACTTGCTCTGGGAACAGCTAATGGCCCCTAGCCTGTCATTCAACATCTCCAGAGCAGTGCTTCTCAGGAAATAAAATTCCCTGCTGATATAAATTGCCATAGCTCTACAGAGCTTTACGAAGCAGTGAGAGAAGCTGAGGAGCTTTCCCTACTAGGCTTTTAGAGGCTGTTATAATGTGCGTATTTACAATTAGCATTGGTGATCTGGTTTTGCTGGAGAAATGTTTGTCAGCAATAAAACAAGTTTCATTAGTATGCCGATAATAATGGAGAGTGCAGGGAATTTTTGAGGCCAGAAAAATTAGAATGATGCAAATATATTCCTCCCTCTTTCCCTAAGGGATCCAGGATAATGAGCTTTAGATGCAATACAATTCCATTTCTGAATCTCCTAAATGCAGGAATGGAAAATCCTTTCTACCTCTGTGTGTATTACTCTCTTCATGCAAAAGAGGTTTAAAATTATTCATGTTCAGCAGGACTTTACTGTGATGTTTAAAATACTACTATGAGCTGTTTAAATTACTATTATGAGCATCGTTGTGATTTTTTAACTGTATATTATTTAGGAGGTGACTTGGCTTGCGACCAAAACAGGTCATTTCAAGCACCGATATTTTATCTGTTTTTCAAGTCACAAAGGCGTGATGTTTATTCTCCAACCTTAACAGTTAACCTTAACAGTTGGACAAAAGCGTGTTTGTTTGTTTGTTTGTTTGTTTTTTAGGTTTAGATTGTTGAAATGTTGTCTACAGTTCAGTCAAAATGATAGTGTGTGTTGCATGTAGCACCACTTGCAAATCAGTTCCCACACTTTGTAACAGAAAGTGCTCTCCAAGTCTTCATCACTGCTAAGCTATTCCAGTAATTGGTATTTTGACTTGCACATTCTTTACATTGGGCTGAACTACAGCACCTGGATTTTGGCAGAGCAGGATGACTAATTTAATGCTAGCATGTCCTCTAGCCACTTTTAACCTAGACTGAGCACTCTGGTGAGGTTTCACTGAATTCGCTCTTGCAGATGTGCACTTCATGACATCTTATTCAGGTAGTTCTATGAAAAAGTTACAAATTCACACCTACTGAATGCAATAATAGTTCCCATGTGTAGACATGCCCTAATACTAATAGTGCATGTGGAAAACAGAGATATTTGTATAATTTAGTATTAATAGTGAGGTATCACAATTGACTTAATTTATACTATTCTGTCTGACTGAAGGGACTTACATCAAAGGAGTCTGTAATGGAAAGTAATCAGGGTATGAACCACGACAGAAATGAAGCACCTCTGGAGGCAATTCCAAAGGCCATTAAGAGAAGAGTTCATGAACTATTAATCTATTTCTGTGCTGCCAGCCAGGCCTGTTTTTCCCAAGGCCAGAACCTAAGATCAAAAGCATACTAAGCTTTTTAATAAACCTTGCCTGACAAGGAAAGAGGCAGAGCATTGCTAGTATCAACTCAGGAGGACATGCTGAGTAGAGATGGACAGCTTTCAATGCACTTGAGCCAGCAGGGGCTGGGTAAATTTACAGTACTTTGCAAGACCAGGCATACTTACCAGCTTAGGTGCTCAGTCCATTTGTTGTTCCTGTAGTGCTGCAGTCTAGCCAATATGCCATGTGGCAAAGCGGGCTTTATTGGCTTGGGCATGCAGCAGTAGTGTCCAAGTATTGCTATGCTAATTCTGGAGATGGCTCAGTCCATACAGAACCAGCTCCAGGCATCATCAAGCTCCTCAGCATTTCAAGCTGGGGTATCTTTCATTCACAGTGTAGACATTCCCCAAACTGTACAACTACCACCAAAGTGTTTCTCCTCCTCTATGTCTCTCTCCTTAGCTCTATAGCCACAGAACAAAAGTGGAGGTAGCTGGTCTTGAGTGTTGTTTGAAAGAGGCAGTAGGTAGAGAAGGGAGCAATCTAATCCACCTGCTCACTTTATACCTACAAATAAATGAAGTTTGGAAGACACAGGTATGTAGCTGTATCAGTAGCTTGTCACAGGCACTGAGAGGTGAGTCCCTAGCAGTTCTTAGCTGTAGCAGGGCCTGCCATGTTAATGCAATTGGAAAGGACTGCCAACTCCCAACCTTGCAATCCGTGCTAACAGCTACAGCTTCAAGTTTCACTCTGACAAAAATGAAGATAATAGCTAAGGAGAATGCCTTCCCAATGACTGTGGCTGGCAGGTGAGAACAGGTTTGTGGTAGGCTGACAGCCCCATTTAGTTCTATGCTGGGAAACATTTAGTGAGAGCTCATCCTCTGGGAATTGTGCCCAAAAGGGAGAGTGAGATCATAGCTGAGGTTTACTTCTGAGCCATAATGACACCGTGGCCTGTAATTGAAGTTGGAGGGGAAGCAGTTGTGGAAGTCAGCTACAAGATAGACTGGCAAAAACACAGAACAAACTCCAAACAAATTTAATATTGAGAGCAGAGCTTTTGCTATCGAAGTCTGCATTTTGAGCCCGAATCTTACATTGATGAAAAGCACTGGGTTGGCAGGTCTACATGTGTCTTCTGTTTGTTCAGGCAATGAGTACATGGCATGTGGTAGTCATAAAACTACTGCTGCTACTGTGCAGTACAACAGTGCATGTCAATCTTTTCTGGAACCTCTGCAGCTAAAAGTGACCTATGCTTGCCCACAGTGACTGCAGTCCTTCTGTTCATTCTGCCCACACAGCCATAATTTAAGTCAGCTGAGTGGATGTCCTCAGTCACACAGCTATGCCTGATTCCTGAGTTACGACTGTGTAGTACCTGGGGGATCACTGGTTTTAGGTACGGTTAGATTTGAGCTTATGTTCTGCAGGTAAACAGGAAAAGGGATTGGTCAAGATTACTGAGTTACTTGTTCTTTCTGAGACCTAACATTTTTAAAATGTGGGGCTTAATCATCCTAATATTGAAGTCAAAGTAGTTTTTGCCATCACAGCAGGAAGAATGACTAGGTCAATATAATTTACACGAGAATTATAACTACATTGCTACCATGGGTCAGAAATTACTGTTGTCATTACAACAGGGGGACTGAGGAGAAATCTTTCTCAAATTTTTTTACTATGTTTTAGGTATACTTGTTTAGAAGAACTTTAATCTTGATTCCGTACACATTAGAGGTAAGTGGTGTGTGGTGCTATGGATTTATGATGTGACAGGTTTTTGTTTCCTGACAAATAGTTTCTGGGCAATTTTTAAGAAAATTTAAACAAATTACTTGTGTTCTACTTCTCTGTTATTCAAGTTCTACTGTCAAGGCAAACAGGAAAAAAGGAGAGAAAAAAAAAGAAAACCCAGCTACAGTTATAGTATATCTATAGTATCTGTATACAGCTATATTATCTGTTTCAAACCTTATAATCTTAGTGGGCCTATATATACTCTATTCTTTGTAAACTCATAATTCCAATATGCTATAGTAGTACATAATTACACACTGAAACATGCTTCAGGCAAGCCATGCTTTCTGATATTTCAGTCATGCTTTGCAATACTTCAAGTTAACCTAGTCGTTACTGCGGGGAGCCAAATACACTGCAACTCAGGAACAGCAATTAAAAAATGGCAGGTTGGCAGGAGATTAATGCCCATGCTGATGAACACAAATAAAAATATTTGTGGAAAAAATTGATTTCCTACTTAAAAGTTTAAAAATCAGGAAAGAATGATTTGTGAATATTAGGTATACGTTTTACATTGATTTTGAAATAAAATATTCACCTATGAAAGAGGGATAGATAGTAAATGGCTGTGTATTGAACACAGAAAAACAAGCCATCAGAATGACTTTGATTTGGACTGACAAGCTGGAGTCAAACCAGTAACCCTTCTAAGGACAGCAATAATGCATCATGTTCATATAATGGCTAGCTGAGAGTGGTAATGTTTAACTGGAAGTCTGCAATGGTACAGCAACACAAATCTGCTCTTGCCTTCAATCCTTGGCTGCAGTGGCTTAAACATAAACAATAGACACTTTTGACCCTGTATGTCAGAAAAGGATAAATTATCTGCTCATTTGAGGCAAGTCAAAGTCTCCCTGACAAGTATGCAAGCATAATCTGGAGCTATTCTAATAGCCCTTCTAAAAGCTAATGCCATGGTTTCAGAATGGCATAACTAGTATAACCAAGAGCAAGGTTTTTTTCAAGCAGCAAATATTTGCTAACAAATTATGGTGGGCTTTGAAAATGAAAGAGAAGAAGTGAGGTTAAAGGAAAATGCAGAGTATCCCCTAAGTCATGCAGATCCTGATCCAATTCTTAAAGACTTTATTAGGGGTCATATGTGGCCTACAGTCAACAGAATAACTTTCTTTCATAGGGAGAACAGGATTTTAGTGAGGCACCAGCATGAAAACCTGCAAGAGAATTGTATTTGCTTCATTGCCTGGAAACAGAATTTAATTAATTCAGTCTAGCCAATGTGACTCATATAGTCAACAGACGTGCACTGACAATGAAATATCATTTTTAAAAAAAAAAACAACTCCTGAGAAAAGGGATTTTAAAGAAGGGTTTACGTAGGTTTAGCCTAGAGGGCAGCAGTGAAAGCCCAGCACACCCTGCTGTAGTAGGGAAGAGAAGGCAATAAAACAATCCATGCAGCCCACTTGTGTCCCATTTCATATGCAGCAACTATTAAATTTACACAGGCCTCATAACAAGCCAAAAGATAACACACATCAGTTGAAACTTCTGTGCCTTCTCACTTTGTATTACAGGCTCTCCACCATTAAATGTCGCTGTTCATGAGTGAAACCAGCTGTGTTATGGATAAACTTTTTCATAAATTAGCTTAAGTCCTGCA
Source organism: Phalacrocorax aristotelis (assembly GCF_949628215.1). Taxonomy (NCBI): domain Eukaryota; kingdom Metazoa; phylum Chordata; class Aves; order Suliformes; family Phalacrocoracidae; genus Phalacrocorax; species Phalacrocorax aristotelis. Next base: position 14,716,127 of record NC_134279.1, read on the forward strand.
ATGCAGATGCACACCCACACTGACCACTGCAATCAGCACGTGCTGTATCCTGTTACTCAACAAGGATATTTGCCTTTTGAGCAATGACCTGGCCCCTGTGATTTATGACAAGAATTACTGTTGCAACCTCTTTCCAATGTTCGTGTACCCAAGCTGACTGTGCAAGGGCCAGGCAATGCTGCTTGGCCAGCTTCTTAGCTTTGTTCTGACAGCACAGCCTCTTGGTGGTACCAGCCCTTTTGATAACATGCTCTGACGTGTTTCTAGGAAGAATGATACTCTCTCACTTTTCTTCAAAGATTACTGACAGTTTACATGGATAACTTACTGATCCTAACTCTCTTACTAATAGTCCTCCTCCTCCTCCCTTCTTTTCTCCTTCTTTTTTTTTTTTTGGTTGGTTGGGTTTGTTTTGTTTTGTTTTGTTTTGTTTTTTGTTAAACTCTACTTTCTTGGGCAAAACCCAGAAAACCTCTTCTTGTCACAGTCTTTAAAACTTACTGGTTGTTCAGTAATTAGTCTCTGGGCATTTACTATATTGGGCTTATTTCCTTCTTCCCGATTCTTGGCATTGATTGTTTAGAGGAAGGTTAGTTTGCTTTAGTGTTCCATAAGTTGGGGCAGCAGGCATTGCACCAGCGTAGGGGTTTGACATGAGATGCACAGTATGTGTGGTCATTTTTGCGGAGTATAGGTGCTCTGAGGCAAGGCAAGGTGCTTCAAGAAAGCCTTCAAGATTGTACGGCCATCCTCATAGACAGGTACATCTTATATTTGTTGTAATTACTTATTTTTGCTAGTAAGACGTCAAGTATTGTTCCCACTGCTTTACTGTAGTTTTGAGTATGTTTTATCGAGCTACCTGGAGCTTGTGTAGACATGCTGGTATTGTAGAATTAAAACCAAACAAACATATACCTTCTTTTCAAAGCACAAATCTCGATAAAGCTCTCAGAAAATAAAATTAAAATGTTGAGAGAGAGACGCTATCCTTGCAAATATCAGACATGCTTCCAGCTGCAACAGGAGGGTATGACCTTCTTGCTTCAACATGATGAAAAAAAACCCACAAGTATTTATCATATGCTACAGTGTATTTAATTTGTTTCTAAAATATGGTATAGTGCTCAGAGATGAGCAGACTTCTTTTTCAGGTGGACATTTGCCTATCAAAGTCTGCAGTCTCCTATGTAGCAGCCTTAATTGTTTGCATTACCTGAAAGATTAATGCCATTTAAAAGATTTGCAACATCATCAACCTAACTATTTAATTGTTTAAAGTGTCATTTTTTAATAAATTCATGTTCATAAGGGTGGCAGCTATATAGAAAATGTAGAACATTTCTTCTTACCTCTCTTTAGTGTAAGAGATTTACTACTATTAATTATAATCCAAGTCATCAGGAATGGAAATACAAACCCCAAGCCTTCTACACTATAAGCCATTTTCTGGCTCTGCTGGAAGATAAGCCAGAAAGAAATCTCCTAGATTTTTATGTCTAAGTATAAAGGAAATGAGTTAGTTGTGAAAAAAAATAACATAATGCCAGCTTGTGCTTTGTAACCCCCTAGATAACTGAAACCTCTTGCTTACCCCCATCTTTTTTTTTTCCTTTGGGGAGGAAGGGGGACAACTGAAAGGCAATAAAGTAAAAGAAAGATAAAAAGTTAACTGTATTAAGACTTGAATGTCTAAGATGATATAGTATTGTGAAATTTCTGTGTATTGAGTTGTACAGTCTGGTAAAACAGGCCATTGAAATGCTATTTACAACATAGCTATTCCAGTCGTAGGTACATAACAGGGTCATCCCACAAAAACAAAACTCAGGTAATTGCTTGGTAGTGCCCCAAAATGCAGAGGGGAAAATAAATCAGTTGAACCATGGACTCTTTCTCTTTGTCCAGAAGTTGTGCAGAAACACTGAGCAACTGAATGCCAGGGAAGATTTCTTCCTACCTTGGGAACGTACATTGCACTTGATCATACAGCAGAACTTTCTTCCTCTTGATGAAAAATGCCTGGCAAGTACAAATTCCGTCTTCAAGGTAGACTTCAAACCTGTTAATTATTTTGGCTCCAGAAAAGGAAGGGCATCATGGAGGTCTTCTTTGGAGCTTGACTTCACTCTGGGCAGTGACCCTTTTACACTTATAAAATTTCCTCTTGGGCAACTGTAAATATCTTTCCCCACAGAGTCCTGATAGACTTTACTAAAATCTTCCTGGGCTTCTTGTCACCTACTAACTCTGCTGATTTCTCAGCTTTTCTGCAGAGTGCTAACAACTCAAAAAAAAAATCTGCACTGCTGAAACATATTACAGAAATGGCTAATGCTAAAAGAAAAACAGCTGAGGAATAAACCTTGCAAATATAAGTAGCTGTGATCCAAAATCCAGGAAATAAAACCTGTGGTCCTGAGCTCTTTATAAGTATATACATTTTAGCAAGAATTGACCTATCCTATTGAAATTATGCAAGTATATTATAAAACCAAGAATAACGTTAGGGGGAAAAAAAAAAAAAACCACCACACAAAACCAATCCCCACACCTATCTTTAAATGCTTTCTCGCATGCAATTCAAGTCTTTGATCCTAACACTGAACAACATTACTTGGCACATAAAATTTGTTAAATGTGCAAATTACTGTATTTTTTTAAACAGATGTAGTGGATGGAAAGGCTGGTCTCACCATCTTCAGTCTCCATGAGAACTGTGCTTTCAAAATAACCATGAAAGACAGAAATGGTTTTAAGCATCAAAGATTTTTTTTTTTAAGAAGAGTAATACAATACTATGAAAACCGAGAGTATTCCAACTGTACCTGAAAAGATAAATGAGGCTTTCTGAGATCTCTATAACACGACACTGTATTCCTTCCTATCTTCCTCCAGTAAACAGTATTTCTTCACTGGAACTATCTTTTCTTACTAAGTAGCAAAGGTTAGCTGTAGCAGCCACAGTAACATAAATTATATTATTGATGAAGCAGTTCATATGAATATTGATACAATACAAAGAAGAACTGAACCCTCTCAGCCTGTAATACACATTAGGAAGTAATTCTAGGTAATAATTGGGAGAATGTATTATTGCATCTCATAAATACAGACAAGAGTTAATATTGCACTATTTATGCAGACATTTTTCAGGGGTGGAATTTAGTTGTGCAGGCTCAGCGCAAAATTGCAAGGGTTAGAGTGACTAACAAAATTACTTCACTCACTGAGCAATTTGTTCATTTGCCCGGATCATGGAAATTTCTTTTCTCAATGGAGTTGCTTAGGTGCCCAATGTAGTATGTTCTGTGCTCTGTGCAACATAAACAATCCAGTAAAAGGAAAGATACAGTAAGTACATTCAAAGCTGTCCAAAAGTGTGACAATTGTGATTTTTTTTTTTTTTTTTTTGGGGGGGGGGGGGGGGGGGGGGAAGGAGAGACAGGGGAAGCTAAGGAAACAACGAGAAAAAGCAACTAATTCTTCTTTGCTATGGTAAATTCCAAACAGTTTCTTAGGAATGCTTTATGCCTGCAGATTAATTCTACCTTTCCCTTAATTCCCAGCAAAACCTCTGAGGCTTGTCAGTTTTCCAGAGTAAAACCCAACTTAGCAAACTAGCTTAGATGAGAAAGAATGAGGTTCAAGGGAAGACATGGGTCTTGCCATGGGCTGTGTGCCTCTTACTCCAAGTCTTGGCTCAGTGCTTACTTGTTCTGATTGCATTGTTGGTCCTTTAGACTAGTACTGTGTAAATACAGAATGTTACATTTATCTGAAGCTACTACAGTCTGTAAATATTCCAGTGTCTGCTGCCAGTTTTATGAATGTAAGACTCATGTTGCACTAACAGCAATTATATATGCAATCACAAATGAGGAGGATGTTCAAGAGGCATTTAAGAGCACTGAAATATTAGATATCTAACAAGCAAAAAGTCTGAATAAGTAAAGAAGGAAAATAACTGTGGCTTTTCAGTGAAACTTCACAGATAGCTAGCTCTGCAAATATCCTTTCTCTTCACCAGAATCTCAGCAAGTCTGAGACTTCTCCAAAAAAAAGCAAAAATGCTCCATTCTATAATGTTTTGTGAAATGTGGTAATTTAGTTCTGCCACCATGTACATACTACTGTGTGTTCAGAGCAAGGGGTTTTCCTTACATGATTCCTTCAATCTCTTTGAAAAGCAAGGCAGATCTCTGTGTGCCTCTACTCAGAAATAAAAAGGCATGGAGCCCTGTGCAAGAGAGTTTGCTGCTAGGGCCTGACCTATGCCTTAGCATTCTCTCCTGAGAAATCCGATTTTGCATTCTAAATCTATCTTACCCAGTTTCTAATTGCCTGATTACCTTATTCCTAACTTTCTTAGGTCTCCTTGTGCCTTCCAGCGATTAGGACAGATGGGATTCAGTCATATTCCTGCCTTATCATTTGTGCCAAGAGGTTTTCCACACCAATGCTTATGCTTTTGTAAGGGGTGTAGGATTTCTTTCTGCTAGCTATCAAGACTGTTGCATTAGCTGTTTAAAATGCAATGCATTGTATAACAGTATGATTTGCTTCTCCTCCTATCCTTGCCTGACAACTTCTCAAATTATTTTCTGCAACGTCCTCCCCTTTATTCTAGAAAGACTGCAATTAAATGTTGAGCGTTGTTTTATATTTCTTTAAATAATTGGATCATTATCAGGAAAGCAAGAAAATTATCTTTTCTACATGTGCAGAATAAAAGTCGTAATACAGCAGTTCTTCCTAGAAGAATCTGGCTATAGAAACTCATAGACTGGATAATGATCCTGAACAGAAGACCTTGTACATCGAGGAGCTAGGGATCCACAAACAGTGAACATGAGTAGGTGCAGGCCTATGCTGTGCTGTGCTGTGGTGCACATACAGCGTAGCCTTCAAGTCTGCATTGTGTTGGGCATATCCCTTGGCCGCTGGATAGACTGAGATGGATGATGGTAACAGAGGAGCCTGCAAGCAGCTCCTGCCTGATACCAGCAACTGTGCCACCTGCAAGGCTTTGCCTCTATCTAAACTGCAGCAAGTTCTCATCTGAGCATCCTTTTTAACTTGACAGTAGAAAGAATGATGAGTTTTGTTTACTTTTAAGAAAAGTGTACAGTAGCTTCAATGATCAAAACAATGTAACCCTTCAAAGGATCAGGTATGCATTGTGTGTTTCACCCAGTTGGTGGGGACACATCTGATACTGCAGAACACATTTCCAGCTCTGAAAGATCTTATGATAACCTATACAGTTCACCTCTTTACAGGGTTAGCTCCACTAAATGGCATTTTAAGTGATACTTTACGGAGTATGAGTGCCTTTCTTACTGGGGTCCTAAGGAATCACCACCTCCACCTGGTGCAAAACAACTGCTTGACCTTGGCTAAGATTACAGAAGCACATTGTAATACAGGTTTTTAATCTGTGTACCAGTATCAGTGAAGGGCAACTACAGATTTTGCAATGTATAGCTTCCTGAGGCTACAACATTCTCTCAAGACAGGTCCCGTTTAGCACAGCATAGATTATGTGCCAATAAGTTACCAGTCATTAAGTGCATACTTAAGAGTGTTACTGAGTGAAGGCTTATATGAGTGCATGTAATCACATTTGATAAGGACCATATCTAATCTTCTTGACTTGATGGGTACTGATCACAGACACTTAAAGATTGCCATGCTGACAGAGGAGTTTAGGAAGCATATTGTTATTTGGAAATAACTCCAGTATATCCTGAGCATCATTGGGGCTGGGCACCCAGAGAGGGATTATTGTTCTTACATGTTGAAGATTCTCCAGTTTAACCTCTTGGGTTTTTTTAATGAGGGCCAGGAACTGGGAGAAATCTGGGTTTTTAAATACATGTAACCCCTTTGTGGTAAAAAAAAAAAAAAAAGCAGCTTGCTTTGTTATTAAAAAAGTGAATAGTAACTTCTGATTATACTCGAAACCATAAAGTGTTTCACCACATGATGCATTTCAGCATGTACTGCTCAACAATTGTCACGTTTACCAAATTCATTGATAATCACCAAGCACATGTTAGCATTTGGGATTTAAAAAACATGACATATTGTAAAATTCCAGGTTTCTACCATCTATGGGAAGTCAAGTAATGAGTAAAGTTTGAAATTTCTAGAGGCAACACTCCAACTGGGTGTTTATATTGATGCCTTTTTTTATGGCCTGTTAACTTTGTACCTTTCCTTCTATAAAAGATATCAGTCCTATTTGAGTATTAAACCATTTCCAAGGGAAAAATAAAAAATTGGTCATACCTGATAGCGAGCATCAGAGCAGGGGAAGGGGACAATGGATATACTGAGTTACAAGTTCTAAACGAGTTTGAATTAAAGAGAGTTTATTAACCTGTATTAGGACTCAGTATACTTTCCATGACTCCCATGTTTAAACTACTGACAGGACACAAAACCTGCAATTGCCTAATTCCAGTTGAACTAGAAACCTTCAGGGCATTACTGCTGTATTGTTTTAACAGACACGGCTTACCATGTCACATTATTTCTAATATAAACTTAAATTCTAATTTGCACTAGGACACAGTCATTGAGTTAAGGTGAAGTGCATACTTCTTCCTGTTGTTTTGACACTTGGCAATCTGATATGCTTTTTCCATGCAAAACCTTACTGGATTGGAACAATATCGCTGTAAGACCTCCCCTTTTGCAGATTCTTTCACTTCATCTTTGCAGGAAGTTTTCATTAAGACATATTACAGCTCCTATCGTCAAAAGCATTTTGAGAGCTCTGTACTGGTGTCAACAGTTTTCCTATGGTGTTAACAAGAGAAAGGAATAGTACAGTACAAAGTGCCATGCAGAGCGCCTTGGCTTGTTGCAAATGCCTTTGATAAATATTAGGGAATGTGTTTACTGCTGAGCTCAGAAATTAATCCACTGGATTGTGAGAAGGGAATACTGCTCTGTTTTTGTTCAGAAGAAATAAAAATATGTTTCCTATTACAATATCTAGCAATGACTCCTATCTGAGCTAAAATTTGGAGCTTCTCAAATGGAAATGAGTATTGTAATGCCAAACTGAGCCTCCCTGGCTAAATCTATTTAATGTATTTGTAATTAATTATCCATAGCTGAAGAGGATTAGTACAGAGTTCAAAGCTGATTAATATACAAAGGAAACTGCTGTATTAGACAACAGAAATAGCTATAAAATGCCTAGGCTAGTTCATTAGGCTCTTGCTCTTAGGTAAGTTTCACCAGCAGTTCTAGTGATGCTTTAGTTTCACTAGAATTCTAGTTCTTTTTGGGGTCTCTGAAGTATGTGAATTGTGCCATTCAAAACATGCTAACACACCTAATTTAGTACAGCCTCCTGGAATTTATTTATAGACAATTGTACTTCTGCAGGGTTGGGACAGAATGTCAGAACTGAAGCTTTAGGGAGACTAAGAGAAGCCCTGGAGCTTGTCTTTCCTCCTAGAGATTCTGGATGTCTAAAGCTGTTATGATGCATCTAACTGAAGTCTGAGAGACAATAAGGAAATGTCACTTGAAGTTAATTCTCTCTGCAACCCATACAATCAGGCACAGTCCCCAAGCTTCTAGCAGAAGCTGGGCTGGTTGTTGGATTCATATATTATGAACATATGAATATATAATATATTAACCTGTTTGTACTAAACTTCCCAGAACCACAGAAATGTTAGCTGGAAGGGATCTCTGGTCAGCCATGGCTTTGTGTAGCAAAGTCTTGACAGCCCTCAAGGATGGGGATTTCCCAATCACATGGATAACTTTCACTGCTGTGCTGCCCTCCTAGTAAATCAGTGTTTCCTAATGTCCAACCTGAACATCCTTTTCTGTATACCATGCCACTATCTTCACAAAGCATCATCTGCACTGAAAAAAAAAGGAAATGACAGGGAGAAGAGCTGAGTGTGGTCCTGTACAATTCATGATACAGGGAAAGACAAAGAAAGCAACTTGAAGCAGAACAGCATCAGAAGTGTATGAGTGAAGGAAACAAACAAAAGAACCTTGGCTTAACTACCAGCCTCTGAAACATCAGACAATACATTAATCAAATAAAGTTGTATGCTTCAGTACTAGGATGTTAGTAAAGAACTGGCATAGTAGCCATTTAACTACAGTCTTAGTTTCCTGGAAGTAGACTGTAGGAATTTGGGATGACACTAAAATATAGGTTCAGCTTTCCTTACAGAGTAATTAAGATATTAATATTTTCATCTTGGATACAGTAATTTCTGGTAACTGCAGGTGAAGCAGAAATACACAAATGAAAGATGGATTACAGTAAAAAACCCACAACTCAGCCTTTTCTTACAGTATGTTCATTTTGAGAAAGGGAAGAAGATTAAGCAAAGAAAACTAGTAGTGAAGTTGCAGACAGATATACAATGGGTTTTTTAAATCATGAATGGCTTTAGTCTACCTGTTCAAGATTAACAAATAGCAATGAATAGAGGAGATGGAAGATCTGTAAAGCACATGTGGAATCTTGGGCACAGAGCAGTCAGACAACATGATCATGAAAGCAAAGGGATACATTTTTTTTTATAGATATATCTGTATCAGAGCAATCAGCTACTGTCAGAGTTCAAACAAACAAAGTGAATGTAATTAAATCAGAGTAAATCTGAGAGTGAAATATGAAGTAGGTCAGATGGGCTCAATTCTGTTAGTAATCGATATTATAAAAGAAGTCTAGGTAAAATATGCCTGGAGTCACTGAGCTCCAGAGGTCAGATGTTATGATTCAGCTTCTCTGTCAAGAATCACATTGGGCTCCAAATCAGGAGGCTTAAACCAACCAACCAACCAAAAACCTGTTAAAATCAGGTTTCGTCACTATGGGATGGGGAGCCAGTTCATTAAGCTATATGATTCATTAAAGATGGTCTTCAATGTATGCATACATGCATAGGATATAGATTCCACTTACTCTAGCCTCTCTTCTAAATGAAGGCTGTTGGCCCATGCATGCAATTGTTGAGTTCACCTGAACTACTTTTACTTCAGCTGTGGCATTTCCCAGACTCCTATTTCCTGAGTCTTAATGGTCCAGAGAAGCTGCTGCTAATTTACAGGCTAAAGGAAATTAAGGAAGTCAAGAAAGGGGGTTAGAGAAGTAGTACAACAGGTAAGTGATCTTGATCTGATACAGGCTTTTTTCCTTCCTTGTCTCCTGCAACACTGTATTTCCTCATGCCCTAAGGTTAATTCAGTAGTAAAGCTAGTACGTTGGTTTGAAAGTCAGACAGAGCAAAAGACCATCTTATCTCCTTGCAAGAGTGCTTCCTGCAAGGTTAGAAATACTATGACTCATGAATCTTCCAGGGCTGAATCCTATGAGCTAGGATTAAACAGAAAGAAGTTCCAGAGTGTTTCCTGGTATCATGAAAAGATGTAGTAAATACTTCGCTAGAATTCTGAGATGACTGGAATTAGAATTTAGGATGTTGGGTTTTTTTATGAGAACATTTAATTTCCCATTCAGAGTGATGGCTTCAGTAACTAGAAAAACTCCAAACAGTAACTAATACTAAATGGTTTGAGAATATTTCCTAAAGAAGATTGCATCAGCCAGGATGTCAGAGGAGGAAAGACTGTAGTCTGAGTGGGTATTCACGCCTTCCTGGTTGTGGAAAGGCAAGCGTAGACTGAAGAGAGATGGGGAATGGAATATGTGCTGACTTGCTGAAGAAGAGCAAATTAGTGGCACTACACACCAAGGCGTGTGTACATTGGTCGTTCTGCAGGGCTTCTGTTCTGTGCACTTTTAAAGGTGGTTAGTACTTCAAGGGACACTGTAGGAGAGAATTATGGTTAGTTCTTAAAAGCTTCAACAATACACTATTTGAAAGGTACCATAGCTTGGGGTGGGTGTGGGTCAAAAGAATAGAAAGATAGTACTGAGAAGTACATCTCCAGTGAAGTAATACTACCTGAAAGCAGATACTAAATTTAAAAGCAAGCCCAGGTGGAAGAAACCAAGACCAGACCGCAGATGAGCTACTTTATCCTACTTGATAACAGAGTGTGGATATAAGAAAGCTGAACTAACTGACTGGGATCTGAATGAAGTTTTTTAAGGATTATATTATATATACATGACTTAGATATCTTCTTAAGTCAAGATATAAGTCTCATTCAAGTAAATGAGAATATACACTTCAAGGAATGAAGTTTAAATTTTGTATGTAAGAGCTGTGTGTTATTTCTTTATCACTTCTATACTAATAGAGAAAAATTTGTCAGGTACTCAATTTTTCCCAGCCTTTTTAACAAAGTCTCTCTTCAGAGTGGAAGTATGTTTTTGCTGCTTATTTGCTATGGAATTATATTTTACAGTAGTTGCAAGCTCATCTTAATTTAGGATTTGTAAGGGAATGAAAATATGAAGGACTTGCTCCTAACTCATACACACAGCTTACCGACAAGATAGTAATGATATTGTGAGCAAAATTAACTTTCTCTACCTTTCCTATAATAAAAATCTTTTTTTGTGTGTGTGTGTTAGAAGAAACGTATTCCTTGAATGCATAATATGCTATGAACAGCAAATGAAAAACAGCAAGAACTTAAGTTAAAGCAGTTAATCAGGTTCAGGGTCAAATCCTGAAGTCTTTGTTCCAAAAGTCCTGGTGACTTAACTGGAAACTTGCATTACTTACTCAAGGGGTGAGCTTTATAGTAGTATTTACCATAGTCTTTCAAACCAAGTAATAAATAGATTAAGGAAGTAAAGTGCTCCTGAGAGTGCTTCCTGAGATGCAGTACAGCAAATTCAGTAGCTGCAATTTATGGCTGAATGTGGCAGGAATACCATAGAAATTAATATGAAGTTTAATATATTTTAAAGTCATGTTCACTGGTTCTTTTACTAGAAATAAGAAAACCTTTAATTCGGCCCCTGCTTATAAGCTGCAGTATAATACAGTTGATTCATAAAAGAGTTCAGAGCCTTCTCCTGAAACTACTAAATATTTTTTTTAAAAGAGTATTTATTTTATCTATGTATGAAGTTACTTGGACACATGTTTTCCACTCCAGCGTGTAGAAACCATCAACTCAGGGCAGTGAGCTACTACAGCATCCCTAAAGTGCCACAAGATGGCAGCCTTTCCCAGTAGTGCATTGTTATTCTGTGGAAAACCGTGTAGTTCATTTTCTGCCTGAGAATTGAAGAGCATACTGTCTTCGTGGCTTACTACTTTGCTACAGAAACCGTTGCCCAGTTAAATCATACGGTATCTTGTCTGGATGCGCATGAAGCTTAAAAGGCTGTTCTGTATGGTGTGGTCTGCATTTTAAGCCTGAAGCTGGGATTATAAAACAAGGGCAATCAAATGCGGTTGTGGAGCGCTAGTTCTGGCTTTCTGCTTTAACATATGTTATCCTTCATGGTGTGTGCAGGGTTAACCTCTTTTTTTCCTCTTGTATGTGGTTGGTTGGTTTTGTTCCTTCACCCAACTCCCCCACCTTTAACTCAGACCCTTTCATTGACTTTTTTTTTTAAGCAGGGATTACAACTTTAAAAAAATACTTCTGATCTGGAAAGCCATTATGACTATTGGTGTATGAAAAGCAATTATTACTGTTGGTTGTTGCAAAAGGGATCTATACACATGTGAAAATCTTTAAGATTACCATAGTGAAGAAATTGTGTTCAGGTGGAGCCAACTGCCTACATAAAGTGTGCAGACGACTATGTGACCTCGAAATTAATAACACCTTAATGCCTATAGAAAGAATTAATTTAATCAGTTCCACACAAGTTTCCAACTTTGTTCATGGGATAAAAATTGCAAAAAGCCATTTTAGTAAGATTAGGATCAAAAATGATTCCTTAATACATGACTCTGTTGTAAAGCAACAGCTTTCAGGCTACAGTGAAGTTGATGATGGTGTTAATTGTGAAAACTCAGTCCTTATAAAATGAAAACAATAAATACTTCCACATAAACCAACAGAAGTTACTCGATTGCTTCCTGCATATTCTTGCTTCCCCTGGAAATCTCTGCTGACACACAGTACTTGTTCTCAGAAAGTATGCTGGTTTACAAGTAGCACAGTCTTATTAAAGGCACATAATTATCAAGCTCCCAAGACAAGCCCTGCAGCCAAGGAGACATGTGCAGGTGGCTTCCATCTCAGGCTGACCAGCAGGTGACAGCTTCCTTCCAAATTTGTTTTATCCTAAGTTATCTTGCGGAACAACAGAAACAGACCTGTAATGCACAGTGTCGGAAAATACTATATTCAGATGCTATTTCAAACATTTAAGCGAAAAGAAGTCAACTTAATGTGAACACTTAACTGTGCTTAATAAAGCAATGCCAATTGCTTTGGCAGATTTGTCTACAGTTGTAGATTAGACATTGGAACTGCCTTAAGTGAAGTTAATCTTAGAAAAGATTGGTAATACTTTAGTAGTCAATGACAGATGTAAACAAATTTTCCACTGTGAAGTGTGGTGGTTTTTTTCTTGAGCGCAAATCTGAGCAGAAAAAAATCACACAATCTTTGCTAGTTTAATTACATTAAACCAAGTAATATATCACATTCTGAACAGACCAATAATGCCAAAGTATGCATTTCCATGCAGCTCCAAGAATGTAATTTCACTCCTACATGTAAAACTGCAATTTTTTTTTAACTTGACATTGCTATTTTTGAAGGCTAGATGGGAACATGGGTTGTAACACGAGTGAAATGAGAGAGAGGAACAGAGGCTGGAATAGTGTACAGAAGGTGAGACAGGTAGGAAAGAGAGGCTGTGTCAGATCTGGAGCACTACAGTTACTGACAGTGCAGCTATTCATAGAATGGTTTGCATTGGAATGGACCTTTAGAGGTCACCTAGTCCAACCCCACTGCAGTGAGCAGGGACATCTTCAACTAGATCAGGTTGCTTGAAGCCCCATCCAACCTGACCTTGAATGTTTCTAGGGGTGGGGCCTCCACAACCTCTCTGGGCAACCTGTTCCAGCACTTCACCACCCTCATTGTAAAAGATATTTTCTTTATACGCAGTCTAAATCTACCCTCCTTTAGTTTAAAACCATTACCCCTTGTCCTGTCACAACAGGCCTTGCTAAAGAGACTGCCCTCATCTTTCCTCTAGCCCCCCTTGAAGTACTAAAAGGCCGCAATGAGGTCTCCCCGTAGCCTTCTCTTCTCCAGGCTGAACAACCCCAACTCTCTCAGCCTGTCCTTGTAGGAGAGGTGCTCCAGCCCTCGGATCATTTTTGTGGCCCTCCTCTGGACCTGCTCCAACAGCTCCATGTCCTTCTTGTATTGAGGGCTCCAGAGCTGGACACAGTACTCCAGGTGGGGTCTCATCAGAGCAGAGTAGAGCAGCAGAATCACCTCTCTCAACCTGCTGGCTACACTTCTTTTGGTGCAGCCCAGGATACAGTTGGCCTTCTGGGCTGTGAGTGCACATTGTTGGCTCATGTTCAGCTTTTCATCCACCAATACCCCATGTCCTTCTCTGCAGGGCTGCTCTCAATCCCTTCATCCTCCAGCCTGAATTGATACCGGGGGCTGCCCCAACCCAGGTGCAGGACTTTGTACTTGGCCTTGTTGAACCTCATGAGGTTCCCACAGGCCCACCTCTCCAGCTTGTCCAGGTTTCTTTGGATGACATCCCATCCTTCTGGCATTTCAACTGCACCACTCAGCTTGGTGTCATCTGCAAACTTGCTGAGGGCGCACTAGATCCAGCTAAGTCACTGATGAAAATGTTCAACAGCACTGGTCCCAGTATGGACCCCTGAGGGACACCACTCATCACTGGCCTCCATCTGGACATTGAGCTGTTGACCACTACCCTCTGGATGTGACAATCCAACCAATTCCTTATCCACCAAACAGTCCGCATATCAAATCCATACCTCCCCAATTTAGAGATAAGAATGCTGAGGGGGACTGTGTTGAAGGCCTTACAGAAGTCCAGATAGATGAAATGCATTGCTTTTCTCTTGTCTACTGATGCAGTCACTCCATCATAGAAAGCCACTAGGCTAGTCAGGCAGGACTTGCCATTGGTGAAGCCATGCTGGCTGTCTCAAATCACCTCCCTGTCCTTCATGTGCTTTAGCATAGCTACTAGGAGGATCTGTTCCATGATCTTCCCAGGCACAGAGGTGAGACTGACAGGTCAGTAGCTCCCCAGGTCCTCCTTTCTAAAGGAGGACCCCCCTTTTTAAAGATGGGCACGGTGTTTCCCTTCTTCCATTCCCCAGGGACTTTACCTGACTGCCGTGACTTGTCAAATATTACGGAAAGTGGCTTGGCAACTAGAACAGACAATTTCCTCAGGACTCCGGGATGCATCTTATCAGGTCCCACAGACTTGTGTACATTCGGGTTCCTCAGATGGTCACAAACCTGATCTTCCCTTATAGTGGGAGGGGCTTTGCCCCCCTGGTCCCCATCTTGTGGTCCATCAACTTGGGAGGGGTGAGGAGAGAGGTTACCAGTGAAGACTGAGGCAAAAAAGTTGAGTATCTCAGCCCTTCTCCTCATCTGTTGATATTAGGCCACCATTCTTGTTCATTGCAGGGGTATACTTTCTTTAACCTTCCTTTTCTGTTTGACCTACCTGTGGAAGCCTTTCTTGTTATTCTTTGCATCCCTTGCCAAATTCAGCTCCAACTATGCCTTGGCCCTCCTGACCCCATCCCTACATAACCGGGCAGCATCCCTATACTCTTCCCAGGATACCTGTCCCTATTTCCACTGCCTGTGAAGTTCCCTCTTGCTCTTTAGTTCGATCAGCATGTCTTGACTCAGCCATGCTGGTCTCTCCCCTTTCTTGCTGGATTTCTTAACCTAGGGACTGAGAGTTCTTGCGCTGTATGGAACACGTCCTTAAAGACCTGCCAGCTCTCCTCTGTTCCCTTGCCCCTGAGGACTGTCTCCCAGGGGGTCCTTCTGACTAATTCCTTGAAGAGCTGGAAGTTTGCTTTCCTAAAATTTAGGGCCTGGACTATATACCTCGCTCTTCCCATATCCCTCAGGAGTATGAACTCCACCAATGCATGATCATTGCAGCCCAGGTTGCCTCCAGTCTTGACATCACCGATGAGCTCACTTGCATTGGTGACCATCAGGTGCAGTATTGCATTCCCTTGGATAGGGCTGTCTATTACCTGGCTTAAGAAGTTATCCTCAACACATTCTAGGAATCTCCTGGATTGCCTATAGCTTGCCGTACTACTTCTCCAACTACTTCAACGGTGGTTGAAGTCCTCCAGTAGGATGAGAGCCTGTGATCGTGAAGCCTCCTGGAGCTGGAGGAAGAAGCCTTCGTCAATAGGCTTCCCTTGATCAGGCGGCCTGTAGTAGACACCAACCACAAGGTTCCCTTTGTTGCTTCTGTCTCTGATTCTTACCCATAAGCTTTTGACCAGCTTGTGGTTATTCTTCAAAGACAGCTCTTCACACTGTATCAATTTCTTGATGTAGAGGGCAACACCTCTGCCCCTCCTTCCACTCCAGTCCCTTCTGAAAAGCCTATAGCCATTGATAGCCACATTCCAGTCATGGGATTCGTCCCACCAAGTTTCAGTAATGGCAATCAAGTCACAGCTTTCTAGCAGCATGGTAGCTATTGACAACATAAGGTCCATATTCTTATGCAGAGTATTATTAATTAACTTAAAATTCAGTTAAATGCATCAGTGTATATTTGCCTGTATTTGTCCTCCAAAATTATTTTGATAGGCTAATTATATTCCAGACACAATACACTTATAATGCTTTGGATAACCTCTCTGGAGCTTAAAGCCTGCATGTGGGGTATCTTTTTATCTCCACCAAGCTACAAGTCTCACAGGAAATAAGTTAGGTTCTCCAATTTCTGCCCACCAGGTAACACTGTTACTTAGGAATTATAGTAGTCCAATGCCAACAACTCGATCCTAAATCAGACAGTGGCATGTCCTTGCAATTCCAAGCTCTCAGAATACAAAAAGAAATGGGGAACTGCTGCCCTGTAAGGAATTTGTTTAAGCTTTGAGCAGAATGCTCTGAAAATGAAGACACAAAATCCACTAATAAAGAAATACGGAGCTATTACCAATCTACTCATACAAGCCATTTTCTTAAAGTAAATAAAAAATGTTATTCTCTTTTTTTTATAAACCTAAATTAGATTAATAACAATATCCATTTATCTGAAAACTTGGAGCACTTAATCTCCACTTTTTTTCAAGTTTCTTACAACACACATACTAGAATATCCTTCAAAGTAATCACATGTCCACTTACACTGCTTTTCTTAAGAGACTGGGGAGGAATGTACCAAGGTATTATATAATCAGTCATGGGGAGTGGGGGAAACAACTCAGTATTACCTTATAGGATAGACTGTGTAACTCAGTATTACCTTGTAGGATAGACTGTGTCACCCATCATTACATGGAAATTCTTCAGAAAGAGGAGAAGGAAAGCAGTGATTCAGACAGCATCTTTCTGGCTTTTCTCTTTATGCTTTCTTCAAATTCCCTCATGTTATGAAACAATTCTGTCCACGGAATTCTTCTATTCCTCCTCTTTTCCTTTTGCCTAGCCACAGAGCATAATGCCTCTGCTACCATTAGGACAGCAGAAAGACTTGTTTTCTCTTTCTTTTGATCATGTAAGCCAAGGGTAGAACTAGTCCTTCACAATCTGTTTAAATTACTTGGAAAGAACCAATTCAGTTATGTTAAGAATGATGCTATTCCTATCATATAATCAGTGTTCAAAGGGATTGCAGTATCTGGGTTTATGGGGCTGTACTTGGATGATGTAGGGGCTAGAAACACCCATCTCTCTCAGAATATTCCTCATCTGAGAGAAACTATCACTTTCTTTTCTTAGGAAGTCAGGAAGATAGGAGGTATGAAATCCTGCCTTCATAGTTAGCTCCCAGCTGACCCATGAGTGAGTTCAGAAAGCAGTCTATGCACATTTCGCACTTGTTCCAGCATACGCACAAAACAGGGCACACAGGAGAGACTAGTGCAACCATTCAAACAGTTAGGAGCATGCCCAAGACATGCGCTGGGCCTTGGAAGTTGAGAAAGGCTTGTGGTTTGTTGGTAACTGAGGTGTAACCCACGAATTGTGAACCACCCTTCTACGTGGGTGGTAGGTGTGCTGGGGAACCTGAAAATCAGCAGGATGGAGGAGGAAGATCAGCTGCCTCACACTTTTAAAAGGTCCTGGTTTTCTCTGTGGCAGAAGCCATACGATCACAGAACTGTGATGAAGCATAGGCTTTATCCTATTTCAGTTAAATACTCAGACTTTTTAGAGTCGTCTTAGTCTTAGAGTCTTCTGGGTGGAGCACCTTCTGCCCAGCTGTGGTGAGAGTCTCTCCTCAAAACTCAAGAAAGAACCCCAGAACAAAAAAACAAATGCTGGTTTGGCTTCAGATTGCAGATCTCTTGAAAATAAATCACCAATTAATGTACGGAAAGAAACACATCCTAATTAATACAAATAGCAGTCATAACAATAAGAAATTATTTCTAAAATTAGCATAATGTAGTTGGCAGTGAATAAAAGCAGTCATCTCATTTGGAGAGAGTTTCTCCACATAAAATGTTAATACTGGGAGAAAATCTGAGATTATTTAATTTTATATGTTCTTCTTTTAATAAAACTTTGGTTGTTTGCTATGAATCTAGAAATATGTTTTATGACTGCAAGTCTGTGCTTGTAGAGTGTTTGTTATAAGCACATGTATAATTTGCACCCTTTGGTGCACCAAAGCAAAAGGAGACTTTGGCTCATAAATTGTGGTTAGACTGGCTCAGTCAAAATAATCCTATGAAGCCCGTGAAAACTTCCCATATTACAGTGGTACATTTGGCACCATTTCTCCTTTGATCCTTATGTTCATAAGGAATTGCCTTATTTTAGAATCCACAGCAAGCAGGTTCCATCAGAGGAGTCAGCTATGGGCAACAGGTTCCTTCTGCATTTACACACATTAATTACATTATCCTGCATACTTATGTTGAAGTGTTCAAGACAGGCTTCTGAAGAAAGCTGGACTAAATAGGATGATGCCCTTCTGGAACAAATGTAAGCAGCTGACAATAGTCTATCGTGGCCTATAACAGGGGGAAAAAAAATCTAAGATGCCTCTCTGTTATGTATTAAGTAATATATATGAGAAAACTTAAAGAAAGAAAGACAATGTCACTGTGTCTTGCTACCCTGAAGCAAGATGGTCTTGGCTTGGGTCCGCCATGAATAAGCCAAGCCAGTTCTCCAAGAATATTCCAGAGGTGTTGGGTTGGACAGCCAGCACAAGTCACAAGGACTCCTGGCATAGGAAACAAGGACTTTTCCCTGTTGAAGCTCTTTTTCATTTGTTTTGCTTTTTGCTTATGTCTTCTGCTGCTGCGTTAGTCAACTTCTTGCTGCTGTACAAGGTTATATGCCATCATGCATCAGCAGGGGCATGTATATTCTGGATTTTTTCATAATGAGGGAAAGGGAATGCACGGATTAACATTCTGTCATTCTGTCGTCATTGATTTTCAAATTAGCTGTGCCAGACAATTTCTGTGGTGTTTGGGGTAGAATCCCCATGGATGCTACTTATTTTGTGAGCAGGCAGCCTGGATTAAAGTTGTTAGGATTTCTGGAAGCATCTGGCTCACTTTCAGACATTTAATGTTCTTTTGCTACTGGTATTTACTAGTGATATGTATAACTTGCTTTGTGCTTAGGTCTGGACTTGCTGAGTCATGTAAAGAAATATGATTCTATCTTTTAATGCTTGTGAGCAGAGCTGATGGTTTCTATTGCTACCATTTAGGCAATGGCTTTCTGGGAATGATCATCTGGTTTAGGGTGCTGGGCAAATGTGCAATAGGAGGATAACTTAAAATGCAAACTTGACAAGAAACAAAGTATGAAGACAGCATTCAAAAAATCATGTGTTTAACTGTTATCCAACATACAAATTGCACAACCCAATTGCTACTCATAACTTTTTTGCTTCTTCTAACTTGATGGTATAGATTTACTATTGCTAAGTCCACAGATTGAAGGAGCAGTCCACAAACCGAAGGAACAGAAAGCTTAATTACTAGGCTGTAGTTAGTTTTATGAGAAAAGTGGTTCTTACTCTTTTGAATTCCTTAACATTGGGTAGTTTTCAGTAAGTTGGTTATAAAGCACATTGAATTCAAATGTCATTTATTATTCCAACTCGACAACTCGACAGGACAAAGGGCAATGGGCACAAGTTGAAACACAGGAAGTTCCAGCTAAACATGAGAAAAAACTTTACTGTGAGGGTGAGGAACAGGCTGCCCAGGGAGGTTGTGGAGTCTCCTACCCTGGAGACATTCAAAACCCTCCTGGACACGTTCCTGTGCCCCCTGCTCTAGGTGTCCCTTCCCAAGCAGGGGGGTTGGACAAGATAATCTCTAGAGGTCCTTTCCAACCCCTACCATTCTGTGACCTCTGTATATTGACTGCAGGTATTTTTTATATCTGTCCAGAGCTGGTTTAGGATAACAGTATTCTCCAGTGAGCTGAGGGTATTTACAAACAGCACAGGCTTTTCTGGTACAATGGCCAGCAAATATTTGTCTTCATTCTTACATACCCAGTAATTCCAATAAAGTTGCTGCTAACACAACCTGAGAAACAGCATCCAAACAACCACTGAAGACAGCATACAGACAGAGCTCTGCTTTGGCCCTCTTCTTCTGTTTAGATCGATCAACATCAAAACCCCTTGCATCATAACTGCCTTCTTTACCATCATCATCTCCTTTTAAGAGATGTTCCAGCTTTTTCTTTAAGTATATTTTTAAGTAACACAACTCCTTGGTTACAGTTAGAGCTAGCTTGATGAGTTCATGTCATGGGATTGTAGCAGAAGCTTCAATTATTAAAAGCACAGGTATTAACTTACACTGACTTAGTTTCAGTCTACTAGGTGACTAGTAAGTCACCTGAGATGGCAATTACTTCAACTCATTTATTTTCCTAAAGATATTTTGTCTAACAAATTCATTACCAGAAAGTTACGGTACTCATGCTGGGAATTTTCAGCTACGCTTGGACAGATGAATTATAGGGAAGTTGAATTATTATTTCGCATTAGAAAACTTATTTATCTATCCATGTTTGATATGTAGCAGCTAAACTTTGGCTTGTTTAAAATATACCCTGGAAATTTGGAGGTGGGGGGTGTGTATCAGTCACAAAAAATTTAAGAGAAAAGAGTACTATCCATAATTGTTACTTCAGCTTTCAAAATGAATGTCCAAACTTAGTTTAAAAAAAGTTGCAAGTTTTTTTAAGCTCCTGTTGAAATATAAAATTACAGCACTATAAGTGATTTCCCAAGTTAAAAACTAACAAAGGTATAGAACACCTTGTTATTTTTATTGTTCTTTCTTACATTGAACCTTATAACATTGTAGACAAAGGATTCTAGTAAAACTGCATCCTTACAGTGATTTGTAGAAGCATGAATACACCAGTAAGGGGAAAAAAAAATCATGTTTTTAAACTGCTACAAACATACATGTCCCAGCCTACTTCTTAAACATCTGTGATATTTGTAGTCCAGTATAACATATCCTGTAAAACTGAAGATCAAGATAAACTATGGAAGAGCTGCTGGCAATTCTATCAGAAGCACATCCAGGATTTGAACTACGTAAATCAGTGGATGATAAAGAAACACATACTAGAAACCCATAGGTATGACCCAGACTTGCAGACTCTTAGGAGACCACTTTTAACATCTAGCTGAGTCTGTAAGAATTCAATGTTTCATACAGATTAACTATGAGAGAGACAGGCTACTAACAGCACCTTATAACATTACATTTTCAACTTAAGTATTACATAATTCAAATAATAAATTTAACTCACAAGCGCCTTGTTTCTTCTTATACTTTCACAAAGTGTACGGCATTATAATTTCTGCATCTGAAAGAAGGCAGCAAACAAGGTATGTTTTCAGTGCTTTCTTTACTGTCTTAGCTCTTGTAGGTGCTTCTTGCCAGTAGCTTACTTCTCAGCTTGCTGTAGCAGGTAAGAGCTTATAAGAGTAGGAGCTTATATGCGCATCCTGTATGATCATACATTGATGACTGATGAGTTGGCACGGCTCATCAAGAAGGCCTTAAATTAGGTGCGAAGGGGTAGGGGATATAGCCTCGCCCACCAGAGAGGAGCCCAGGGATGGCATGCCGAGTTCGGGGATGAAATCCATAGCCCAGCTCAAGGGTATCTACACTAGTGCATGCAGCATGGGCAACAAACGGGAGGATCTGGAAGCCATTGTGCAGCAGGATAACTATGACTTAGTCGCCATCACAGAGACATGGTGGGATGACTCTCATCACTGGAGTGCTGCAGTGGATGGCTATAAACTCTGCAGAAGGGATAGGCAAGAAAGGAGAGGCGGTGGGGTGGCTCTGTATGTTAGGGAGTGTTTCAATTGCATAGAACTCAATGACTGTGATGATAAGATTGAGTGCTTATGGGTAAGGATGAGGGGGAAGGCCAACAAGGCAGATACCCTGCTGGGGGTCTGTTATAGACCACCCAACCAGGATGAAGCATTTTACAAGCAGCTGACAGAAGTCTCACAATCAGTAGCCATTGTTCTCATGGGGGACTTCAACTTACTGGACGTCTGCTGGAAATACAACACAGCAGAGAAGAAACAGTCTAGGAGGTTCCTGGAGTTTGTGGAAGATAACTTCCTGACACAGCTGGTAAGTGAGCCTACCAGGGAGGTGCGTTGCTTGACCTCCTGTTTACAGAGGACTGGTAAGAGACGTGGTGGTCCGAGGCTGTCTTGGGCTTAGCCACCATGATATGATAGAGTTCTTGATTTTTGGCGAAGTAAGGGGGGGTCAGAAAAAACACTACCATGGACTTCCAGAGGGCTGACTTTGTGTGTTCAGGACGCTGGCTGAGACAGTCCTGAACAGCAAAGGGGACCAGGAAGGCTGGGCTTCCTTCAAGAAGGAAGTCTTAAAGGTGCAGGGACAGGTTGTCCCCATGTGCCGTAAGACAAACTGGCAGGGAAGATGACCGGCCTTGCTGAACAGGGAGCTTTTCCTGAAACTCAGAAAAAAAATGGAGAGTTTACCACTTTTGGAAGAAGGGGCAGGCAACCCAAGAAGAGTACAGAGACCTTATTATGTCTTTCAGAGAGAAAATTAGAAACGTAAAAGCCCAGTTAGAACTCAGTCTGGCCACTGTTGTAAGGGATAACAACAAATGTTTTTACAAATACATTAACAACAAGAGAACCAAGGAGAATCTCCATCCTCCTTTGGATGTGGGGAGGGGAACATTGCAACTGAGGATGAGGAAAAGGCTGAGGTACTTAATGCCTTCTTTGCCTCACTCTTTAATAGTCAGACCAGTTATCCCGAGGATATTCAGCCCCCTGAGCTGGAAGGCATGGATGGGGAGCAAAATAAACCCCCCATAATCCAGGAGGAAGCCGTTTACAACCTGCTGCACCACATGGACACTCACAAGTCTATGGGGCTGTGGGGGATCCACCCAAGAGTAGTGAGGGAGCTGGTGGAGGAGCTCGCCAAGCCACTCTCCATCATTTATCAGCAGTCCTGGTTAACAGGGGAGGGCATCCCAGATGGCTGGAGGCTTGCCACTGTGATGCCCATCTACAAGAAGGTCCAGAAGGAAGATCCGGGGAACTACAGGCCTGTCAGCCTGACCTTGGTACCGGGGAAGATTAAGGGGCGGTTCATCTTGTGTGTGCTCACCAGGCAAGTGCAGGACAACCAGGGGATCAGGCCCAGCCAGCATGGCTTCATGAAAGGCAGGTCCTGCCTGTCCATCCTGATCTCCTTCTATGATGAGGTGACCCGCCTAGTGGATGAGGGAAAGGCTGTGGATGTTACCTACCTGGACTTTAGTAACGCCTTTGACACTGTCTCCCACAGCATCCTCCTAGAGAAGCTGGCGGCTCATGGCTTGGATGAGTATTCTTTGCTGGGGAAAAAACTGTCTGGACAGCTGAGCACGGAGATGTTTGGTGAACACAGTTAGATCCACTTGGTGGCCAGTCACGAGCAGGGTTTCCCAGGGCTCAGTGTTGGGGCCAGTCTTGTTTAATATCTTTATCAATGATCTGGACAAGGGGACTGAGTGCACCCTCAGTAGGTTTGCAGATGGCACCAAATTGGGAGGGAGCATTGATCTGCTCAAGGGTAGGAAGGCTCTGCAGAGGGATCTGGACAGGTTGGATTGACCTCAGATGGGCAAGGTCAACTGTGTGAGGTTTAACAAGGCTAAATGCCAGGTCCTGCCTTTTGGTCACGACAACCCCATGCAATGCCTCAGGCTTGGGGAAGAGTGGCTGGAAAGCTGCCCAGCGGAGAAGGACCTGGGGGTGTTGGTCAAGAGCTGGCTGAATATGAGCCAGCAGTGTGCCTAGGCGGCCAAGCAGACCAACAGCATCCTGGCCTGTATCAGCAATAGTGTGGCCAGCAGGAGGAGGGAAGTGATCGTGTCCCTGTACTTCGCACTGGTGAGGCCGCACCTTGAATACTGTGTTCAGTTTTGGGCCCCTCAGTACAAGAAGGACATTGAGGTGCTGGAGCGTGTCCAGAGAAGGGCAACGAAGCTGGCGAAGGGTCTGGAGAGCAAATCTTACAAGGAGAGGTTGAAGGAACTGGGGTTGTTTAGTGTGGAGAAGAGGAGGCTGAGGGGAGACCTTATCGCTCTGTACAGCTACCTGAAAGGAGGTTGTAGCGAGGTGGGTGTTGGTGTCTTCTCCTGGGTTACTAGCGATAGGATGAGATGAAACAGCCTCAAGTTGCATCAGGGGAGGTTTCGATTGGATATTAGGAGAAACGTCTTTACTGAAAGAGTGGTCAGGCATTGGAACAGGCTGCTCAGAGAGGTGGTGGAGTCACCATTCCTGGAGGCGTTCAAAAAGCTGTGTAGACGTGGCACTCCAGGGCATGGTTTAGGAGGCGTGGGGGTGTTGGGTTGACAGTTGGACTTGATGATCTTGGAGGTCTTTTCCAACCTTAATGATTCTATGATTCCATATATTGCCAGTTATGTTGACCTTTGAGTTGAGTCCAAAAATGTTTTACTGGCTTCATGCACAGTGAGAAAAAATGGAATTTTAGCAATTTTTTATTATTTGTTTGGCATCACCATTTTTTAGATTTCAGTTCAATGTGGAAGTCAAAACAGCAAGCAGGCTGAAAATCACCTTCTCAAGCATTTGTGTACAGGCAGAGCATGGGCAAAGCATATACAGTATACATAGTTTTTAAAAAAAATCAAAGTATTCATGGTACTGAAGTCACCATGGCCGTACAGCCATTGTATGAAAAGGTATTTCCTCCTATTGTTCCTTATGGTGAACAAGCATAATGCCTTTTCCAGGCATTTTGCACTCAGACTTGCATTATATTTTTGTTTTTTTGCAGGCTGAAATTACTTTGTGAAACATGGGCATGCATACACAATATTTTCCTAATTTTTCCACCAAGGGAGGGACACCACCACAATGCTGCCCCATTCCCCTGCACAGAGCTCCAGCTCTGTACGTCCCTTTAGCCAACAGCAGCTAACTATTCCTCCAGGTTTCACTATTTTAGGAAGGAAAAGAGCTGAAAAGGGCCCAGTCCTCAGTATCTTTCCAGAGGTTTGCAAGGTGCGGTGTCTCCGAGTCCAGCAACAGCACAAGTGTGATGGGTGCTGGGGGGGAAGGGAGGAGGTTTGAGCTTTAAACTCCATACTTCTTTTTTAGCTTGCTAACTACCCTTTACAGAAAATGACTTGAAGAAGCACATGCAATTTTGACTTCTAGTAGTTTGGTACCTGGTGTTAAAATCCAAGCCAGTCAGAAAAGGGCCTGAAAAGGCAGAGCAGGCAACGGCTGCTTGGCCGCCATTACAGGGATCGCGGTGCTGCGCGAGAGCTGAGCGCCCTTCGAGCCCTCCGATTCTCTCAGGGACGAGCTCGTCGAAGAGGCGGCTCCACCCACGCAGAGGCGGGGAAGCGCGGGGAGCGGGCGGCGGGGGGGGCAGGGCAGGGCAGGATGGCACCGGGCGGCGCCGTGTGAGGGAGCTCGGCGGCACAGCCTCCTCGCCCAATGGCCGTGAAACTCCTCCTCCTCAGCTGCCGCAGGCACTCCCGCGGGAGCCACGGCGGCAGGTGGGTATTGGACGCCCAGTAACTGATCGAGGCCTCGTGGTTTTACTTCTCTGCGTCTAAAATGCTGTTTTTTTCTCTGCATCCCTTTCTCAGCTGTGCCTCCCTTAGGCTGCTGGTTACGCCAGAAGGTGGGGGTCTCGATTTTCAGTTTGGAAAGAGCTGGTGGGTTTTTCAGGTTGTTTTTGTCTGTGTCAGCTGGGTCAGATATAGATGTGTTTTATTTCTTCCATTTCCTCAACTTTTTTTTTTGTCAGACTGTTTCAAAGAACAAATTTGTGTGTTTGCATTGCATATTAAAGTAGATTGTTTTGATCCATTCCATGGTGCTCCTCTGGCATACTAATTTTTGTGGTGACATGCCTTGCAGTTATAATAAATACACATGCAGCAACGAATTCACAAAGACATTTAAGAAATTTCTGTTTGTAGGTATCCAGCACACAGAGAGCACAGGTCCTCAAGGAATGCCATCAGATAGTTTCTGCAGAAATGTTAACAGCCAATTCTGTTTCTACATTTGAAAATAGGGTACACATAGACTGCAGTCGTTTACAAATATGCTACCCTCTAAAACTATAGAGAATGAAGGGCCCTACAAAGGGATGCTGAAGCATGCTGTGGAGTTTGCAAAGGTAATGTGTACCCTATTTTCATGTGTTCAGTTTAATAGTTAGGCTAGGTGCTGAATTCTGAATTTGCCTAAATTGAAGGCCTGCTCTTCTAGCCCTCTGGGAACTTGGTGCAGTGTTTCATAAGGTTCCCCTGTAACTATGGTCATATCGACTTGTCATCACTACATAATATACTTTCAGCTTCTTCAACCTTTTTTTCTAATTATTTTTTGCATTCAGACTATCTTGGGAAAGGAAAGAGACCGTTGTGTTACTGACCCTCAAACTTCAGATAATGGCTTAATGGGAAAGCCATTCGGGGATGAACCAAAAGGCTATGAACAGAGAAGACATCAAGGATAACTTGAGGGATACTACAACAGAACAGGTAGCTTTCTGAAGCCATTTAAAGAACTATAATGTCTGAGGGAGCGTGCTTCTGAGATCCTGTTCTATCAACGTATTCTCAAAATCTGTTTGCATGATGTTGCATTTCTGTGTCATACCACTTCTTCAGAGAAGACATTGTGAGGTCAGGCCAGCCATAAAGCATTTCATTTTGCCTTCTCTTACAGATACTTTTTTGTACTCTCTGTCTATATGCCTTCTACAATCAAACCACATTCCTGATTTTATAAAAGAAAAATTGTTTCCTGGTTTTAAGGTGTGGTTCTTCCTTTGGCAAATTGTTGTTTTCTGTTTGTGGAAGTTTTTTGATTGTTGCTGCCATAGTCCCAATGCTTTCAAACAAAGGTAGGTATCCCCTACTATCTACCTTATATGGAGAAGGCTGTTATTAACTTTTTAATAAATCTTATTTCAACTGTTTGTGTCCTGGACTTTTGCAAAGCTATTAAGAATTCCCTCATGAAGGACTTCTACTTGGAGTTAGTAAGATTTACTGTTGTTTAATCTTCGTTCAAAAAAATGTTTTCTTATATCTTGCATGTTTATTCTAAACAATCTTAAAAATAATCTGTTTTACTGAAATAACACAATGTCTTTTGAGGTATTTGACACCAAAACCCACTAAAAATATGAGTCTGACATCCTGCAGCTTTTTTTTGTTTTAAAAGTACACTCAGTATATATATGAAAATCCTTTTCCCTTCGAGGTTTCCAAATTATTTGATATACATTAATGGTAACATCAGTACAATTTTAAAAATAATTCTTTCTTTTCTTATGTGTTTGAGTTAATTTAAATGATAGTTTAAGTGAAGATGAGACTAAAACTTTTTTTTCCCTCCTTCTCATTAACTTTTCTCTATATGAAATGAGTTGGATGGTTCTAACTGAAGCCAGAATACTCATACATATGTAAGTATACAGTCTTTCAAACAGGTATTCTTGTCCTTATTTCAATATAAGTCCTATGAGGGTAATAAAAAACTGAAGGAAACAGCCACCAGCATCTCATTCCTGTTGAACAAAATTTGTGTAACTTTTCAAGACTTAGTTTATGTTGTCATTTTCAATCTATTAAAGTTAGTAGCTGAACTTCATGCATACATCTCCAAAAGTGAAGGCTTGGCACTGCATAAACCACCAGATTCAGAGTTATGGTTTTGCACTGTAAACAGCCTGAACCTATGGTTTCCCTATGAAGTTACCAGACATGAACTCTGTTCAGCATTCGTTTTTGCAGTAGTCATTGTAGATTCACTTTAGCCCATGAACAAGTTTGCCCAGATTGGCTTTAATGGTTAATTTTTGAAACAATGGTTTTTTTCAGACTGTCAGTTATACTTAAGGAAAGCAACTGTCTGCAGTTGTTTTGCCTTCAGCTAGCTTTTCCAGGGCGGTCTCAGGGCAAGCTCGTATGTAATGGGATGCTTTTAAGATGTAGTTCATACACTGAAGGGAGACTATGCTAAACAGGTATTTTTGACAGTGATTGACTGGTGATGAAATGCAGGTGCATCCTGAATGCAACTGAATTATATTTTGACAAAAAAAATAGACTTATTTCAGGAGATTTAGCTAAGCTATGTCATTTAGGGGAAATTCAGGTGCCAGAGATGGAAGGGATTTCCTATTCAGAATTTTAAGGGAGTGTCCAGTTTTACTGAGAAGCAGATGTTCACAAAACAGTATTTTCTGTAAAATGTTTCTGTTTGTGTGCTGCGGCATTCTAAATTAAATTGTTTTCTTTTTTTAGAGGCAGTACAGCCGTTAATTTAGGCAGCTCTAATAATAGTGTTTTGTTATGCCTGTGTAATACTGCAATGTTCACATGCCATGGCATTACTCTTATTCTGAGGTGCCTTTATTTTTAATCCTGTTGGCATTATCCTTGATTTTTCAGGTTTCTAGCCCACTTACCAGTTTCCTTAGAATGGTATTGGGAGTCTCCAGGTTTTGAAAGAAGTCTGGCTCATAATCTGCCTTTTTATCCTGCTCAGTAGAAATTCAAATGCATAAAGAGGAGGTGCTTACAGCAAGGCACCATAGATATAATTTAGTAGGTAATGTGGACAGAAATAAGCTATTAATCTGAGAAAGCTAAAGTAGCATCCTGAAAACATGATTGGGTTATTCTGAAGTTTTGTTGCTTTATAGTTGGGATAGAAATTTAACCAAGTATACTGATTCTTCGCAGTATAGAAATGGAGACCCTTGGCTTAAAGGATTACACTGTGAAACCATGATTTGTATAACATAGTGTCTGTTCTCTCCTTTTTGACTGGTTCTGGTCTTTGTGAGCCTATGTTTCCTTGAGGAGTACCTTGGCTTTTACATTAAAAACAGAAAAAGAACCAGATAATCATGCACAAGTAAAATCCACCAAGAATGTTGCATCCCTGCTACTTGTGTAGATTTGTAAACACTACTCTCTTTTTGGTTGTTACTCTTTTCAGGATAAAGTAAGCTGGATCAGAGAGATTATTCTTTTGACAATATGTATTTGCGTTTTATCTGTGCTAGAAAATAAATGTGAATACTTTGCATCATATCAGTAGTTACTTGTTTTCACTTACATCACATGTGATATGCACGCTTCTCGGATGAAAATGTAGTCCTCTGTGGCGTCCGTAATACCTGGACACTTTGGTCTTGAGGCTGACCTCTCTGAAATGGGGTGGTTATGAATGTCAGGTTGTATGCTCATCTTCAATGATTTCATGCTTGGCACATCAAGGACAAGTCAGTCAGAGCTTCCCTTAGAGGCTCTCAAATTCTGCAGATATGTAGTAGGGCTGAATACAGTGACTACTATGTCATCCATATGTGTTGAGATTTGACAGTGCTGCACATCCGCCCACCACAGACTGTTGTGTGAGGCATTCTGCTGCTCCTATGAGAATGCTGATTCATATATAGGTGGCTGTAAATCCCTTTGGCAAAAATTAATTTAAGCAGAGTTGAAGAATTGCCTCCTTGTTGATAATGCTTTTATTAAAAGTCTATCTTAACAGTTCATTCAAATAAATAAATAGGGTTGAACACAAAGAGTAAACCAAAACAAAAACGTTTGCTGCTCACCCATGAAACAATGGATTTTAATTCAGAGTTCTCTGTAGATCTGGTGCTATTGGCTGTACTCCCTGTTTCCCGTACAGGGCTTTTGCACTCAAAAAATGGAAATGGCAATGTGCCATATACCGCATTAAAATTTTACTGTTACAAAAGCAAGGGAAGAAGCACTTTGCAATGTTCTCACTTATCATTCAGTGCCAGCTGGCACTGTGGGTTTGAAAAGGCTATTGGTTAGTCTTTTATATTTGGTCTTGGTTGCTGAGTAATAAATAATGGCACCTTTTATCCTAGGATCTTGAACTGTTTCAATTTTCCCTGTGCATGGGAAGGGTTTAATTAAATAAGCCCATTGCAGGTGTTGTGAGGCAGACTTGTATTATATAGTTTCTTTACATGACTCTGCTGATACACACACAGGTGTTAATGTCAGTGAATCTGTGGAATGCTGCTTGCAGTCTGTACCCCGTTCTGTTGATCATAATCAAAATGAAATGAAAAGATAAAGCCTTACTTGCTCCTGAAATGCAGACCCCAGCCTATGTGAAGAGAGGGGTTTTCTTAAACAGCTCAAATTCTTTAAAACAGATGCCTTTGTTTTCATCACATTCAAGAACTGCCTATGCATCATCTTTCCATCTTAATTTTTCATGCTATTGTAGCTAAAGGCTGTGACCATAATTGGGATTCTATTCTACTTAAACATCAGTACTATTACTTCTGTGAATGCCAGGTCTAAAAAGACCATCAATTTGAGTCAGTAAAAGAGACACAATTTCAAAACATCTCCCTCTACGTTTCTTTGTTAAAATCCTGTCTTTAACTACTGATTTTTCTATGTATTGGCATAGTTACTGAGTTTTGTTAACTCTCCCCCACCCACCCATTTTTGTCTGATTAATTTCTGTAGCTATTGTTCCTCGTGTTTCTTCTCTCATAGAAAGACAGCAAGTTTAAAATACTTTGCCTCATCTTTTAAGATGTGGTAGCAGTGAAGAGCAATTTTATTTTATAAGGCATAGATTTGCATAAGACTTGACAAATGGTCTGCCTAAGGGCTTGAAGTGTTACTGCTGAATTCAGTGGGATGCTTTTCATTACTTTCAGTGTGTTCCAGAGTAGACCCTAAGTGCCTGGTACAGAGTGCAGTGGGATATGAAGGTGTGCATGGGCTCAAAGATCTTACATAGCAAGAAACAAGAGGTATGTGCAGGTACAAAGGTTCTGACCGCAGTAGTTCAAAGTCATCTAATTTATTGAGGTGGCTTCAGAATGGTGCTGCAGATTAGTACCACCTTGCTTCTGACATTTACAGTTACCGCTGAAGCATATGCACTTCTCCAGTTCACAGTGGTATCTTGCATATTGATTTAGGTACCAAATGCTGTTGACTATGGTAGGTCTAAGAACTGTAATGGTGGTTTTCCTGATCCACATGAGTAACAGGATTTTCCTGGCATGCCACCAGGGAAGACTGTGCTTGTTGAAAGGCAATATGGGAAAAACTACCTGATAGGAAGTGCATGTATCTCTTTGTTTTTCTACAAGCATAGACAATATAGAACAAGCCTTTTTTGAAAGAGGCCACTGGGCTGCCAGGCTGTGTACTTACAATTCCGAGCCACGCAGTAATTGTATTTTCTGGCTTTTCTCTTTCATTGTGTAATACATTTGTGTGTGTGTATATGTATACTTATTTGTATTGTGTGTGCGGAAAGAGAGCAGAGAAGTTTAAGAGTTTGTGGTGAAACTGTACTATATTCCATACTGCACTGGGATAAAAGGAAAAAGTCAGTGATGCAGGCCAGCTTAGACCCGAGGGAGAACTCCATTTAATACCGAATGTGGTGGTATGTATACCATGCTGTATAGGAACAAAGCCATCGGGGAGTATCTTGGAGAACTTTCAGTGCTGCCAGGTGATTGTGGGCATCCAGCCCAAAGCTGATGTGCCGTCATAACCCTTCTGGAATACTTGGGGGAAAATGGAGAGCTGAAGAAGTGTCTTCTTCTCTTCCTACAACTGGAAGTCAAATTATACTCTATTGAGCTTTAAAGAAACTTCTCTCTGAACTGTGTAGGGATCAGAAAAGTTCTAAAGCATAAGATCATTGGAATATAAATATGGCTTAATAATGACAGTTAATTCTTTGAAGTCCTACTTGAGGATATCAATAATATGGAGCCTGAAAAGGAATGATCGTATCCTCAGTCTACTTCACTGTAATCTTTGACTTGAGCACTGTTTTTCCATGTTGAGACTTGTGCAATGTGGGGAAAAAGACCTGCTCATAAAGAGAAGCTAAAATAGATTCTGTAATAATCTGTGTTTACCTGTCTGGAAAATGCATGCCTGCCAAGAATTTGAAAATAGAAAAATTAAATTCTCAACATGAGTTTCCATGGTTCTGTGGAAATTGATTGTAAAACTTATATGACATGATGAAATAAAAATAGGTGTTTTCTTGCTAGCTTTTTATATTATTAGCATCAACCTAAAAAGGGCTGCTATATATATGTATGCATATGTATGGATATGTGATAAAAAATAGATTATAGTGGAAAAATTAGCCATGCTTCTCCATGCATTTTCTGGGACATATGGGGAAAAAAAGATTATTATGGCTTATTTTTCTTTAGGTCTGACTTTTCAAGAAGAGATACAATTATATAAAGAAGATTAGGTGGCTACACTTGATTGTGCTGTTGTCTTTTGTGCAAAGATGTAAAAATGGACCAACTAGTCCTGCGGTAAGTTATTACTGGCAAAAAGCAAACAAGAACAGTAAGCATTACTGAATAGAAATAGCATCTCTGGTTAGAAATATTAAATGTCGCAGAAAGTGACTTCTGGGTTCTGCTTTTCCAGCATTTTCTTTCAGGCACTGAGATTTCAGTCTTGCTAGGTTTAGAACTTTGTGGCCTAGAAAGGACTGGAGAGTTACACAGGTTTTTGTTTACAAGAAATCTCTCAAGTCACCAGGACAACTATTCTAAAATGACATTCATTCAGCTGATCACATCAGAACAGCCTATTCTGATGAACTTTCAAAAAATTTTGTAGGAATGTAAACCAGTATGTTAAAACTTTAAATAAGCTAAATGGACAAGTATTAGGGTAGATATAAAAAGCAAAATTAGTCTTTCACAGAATCACAGGTTGGAAGGGACCTCAGGGATCATCTAGTCCAACCTATCTAGGAAGAGCACAGTCTAGACAAGATGGCCCAGCACCCTGTCCAGACAACTCTTGAAAGTGTCCAACATGGCTGAGTCAACGGCTTCCCTGGGGAGATTATTCCAATGGGTGACTGTCCTCACTGTGAAAAATTTCCCTCTGGTGTTCAATAGGAATCTCCCCAAGAGCAACTTGTGCCCATTCCCCCTTGTCCCTTGTCCTCTCCACGTGACTCCTTGTAAAAAGGGAGTCTCCATCTTCTTTCTTGCTACCCCTTAAGTACTGGTACATGGTGATGAGATCCCCTCTAAGCCTCCTTTTCTCAAGGCTGAACAAACCCAGTTCTCCCAGCCTATCCTCATATGGCAGGCTTCCCAGTCCTCTGATGATCTTGGTGGCCCTTCTCTGGACCCCTCCCAGCCTGTCCACATCCCTTTTGTATAGAGGGGACCAGGACTGTACACAGGACTCCAGGTGTGGCCTGACAAGCGCTGAGTAGAGTGGGATAATGACTTCTTTCTCTCTGCTGGCGATGCCCTTTTTGATGCAACCCAGCATCCTGTTGGCTGCCTTGGCCGCAGCAGCACACTGTTCGCTCATGTTGAGCTTCCTGTTCACCAGGACCCCCAGGTCCCTTTCCACAGAGCTGCTCTCCAGCCAGGCGGATCCATGTCTGTGCTGCACTCCTGGATTATGTTTTCCCAGGTGCATGACCTTACACTTGTCCTTGTTGAACTTCGTAAGGTTCTTGTTGGCCCACTCTTCCAGCCTATCCAGATCTGCCTGCAGAGCAGCTCTCCCTTATGGAGTGTCTACTTCCCCACTCAGTTTGGTGTCATCTGCAAACTTCATCAGGCTACACTTGATCCTGTTATCCAGACCACTTATAAAGACGTTGAATAACATTGGGCCCAATATCGATCCCTGGGGGACTCCACTAGTGACAGGTTGCCAGTTTGAGAAAGAGCTATTTACCACCACCCTTCGGGTGTGGCCTGCCAGCCAATTCCGCACCCACTGCACAGACCACTCGTTTAGGCCATAACGCAATAATTTCTCCAGGAGGAGGCTCTGGGGGACCGTATCAAAGGCCTTGGAGAAGTCCAGGTAGACAATGTCCACCGCCTGCCCCATGTCAACCAGGCAAGTCACTTTGTCAGAGAAGGCCACCAGATTTGTCAAGCATGATCTGCCTTTAGTGAAGCCGTGTTGGCTTTTCCCAATCACGTGCTTCATTTGCCTTGTGATGGCTCCCAGGAGGATTTGTTCCTTAACTTTCCCAGGGACTGAAGTATGGCTGATGGGCCTATAGTTACCTGGATCCTCCCTTGAGCCTTTCTTGTAGATAGGGGCAACATTTGCCTTCCTCTGGGACATCCCCTGTTCTCCATGACTTCTCAAAGATTATGGAGAGTTGCCTTGTGATGATGTCAGCCAGCTCTCTCAACACCCTCGGGTGGATGACGTCAGGGCCCATGGATTTGTAGGGGTCAAGCTCCTGTAATAATTCATGTACTAACTCTTCCTTCACTGATGGTGGGTCGGTGTTTGGATCAACCAGCAATTTCATTCCCAAAGCCTGGGACCTGACAGTGCTGGTAAAGACAGAGGTGAAGAAAGTGTTGAGGACCTCTGCCGTTTCAGCATCATTGGTGATTGTCTCTCCTATTCTGTTTAACAGTGGGCCTATGTTTTCCTTCTTTTTCTGCTTGTTGTTGACATACCTGAAGAAACCTTTCTTGTTATTTTTGTTATTTTTGACATCTATGGCCAGTTTCAATTCAAGCTGGGCTTTTGCTTTTCTAACTGCATCAGGACAGAAGCAGTCCTGTAGCTGTTGTTGGTTTACTTGCTATTTGCAATAAACATTGCAATAAACAGAAGAGAAGTGAAAACTCTACGGACAGGGGCTGTAGGATGAAGGCCTGGTGATTTTTTTTTTTTGTTGGTTTGTTTTTGTTTTTTTTAAATAATGGTATCCAGTCTGCAGCAATTAGAAACAATCAGATGACTGGCACCTGAGAATGCAAATAGGCTCTACCTGTCTGAATAGGCTGGAGTAGGGTGGCACCCAGAAGGTAACACCTGTGTGGATGAGCCAGGATAAGCCAATTTTCAGCAATGAGGAGTAGCAGTAAGCTTTTGGACCAGACTAGTCTTGACCCATGGAAAGCTGGATATACAACAGTAGTGGTGATTTAGGGAAGAGAGAAGCAGACTATTTTGATTGCAACTTCCTCTAGTTGAAGAGCTCCTTAGCCTTAATCTACCTTGAAGACTAAAAAATCATCAAATAACTGAGAAGCCACTGAAAGAACTAAACCCCTGACAGTCCTTGACTTAGTCCTTATTGTAAGCATCCTTGTTCTCTTGTGGTTTCCTCCCTTGCAAAGATAGTTTCAGGGTTTTGAAGAATGCAACTTGGTGCCAGACAGGATTAAAAAGATAGTGAATAAGCTTGTAAATTCATTGATAACAGAGACTCAGGACATCAGTGCCGAGATAAGCACTCGAGGAACTAGTTTAAATCAACCCCTTGTGACAGTCCAAGGCTAAAGGACCGAGGAGCTCATTCAATGACTATATATGGGCAAAGGAAACCCAAAGTTCAGCCAGCGGACAGGTGAGGAAGACCATCAGAGACCACTGGAGGACTCCCAAAGACCACTAAAAGGACAACTATGCATGCAGCTTGAGCTTTTACATATGTTAATGAATCCTCGTGAAGAATCTCATTAATATGTATGACTTTATAGTATATAATCTTTAGAAGTTTACTGAATCACTGGAGCACTCATGGTGGATCAATCCCCAGTGCTGCCCAGCGCTGTAATAAAGGATGCCTGCTTAATAGTGACTTTGTTGTTATTGAGTTTTATTTCGGGAACTTTCTGGATACTCCGCTTCCTCTTACGGGGAGGTTCGGACTTTGAAAGATAGTATCCGCGAATTTTTGTATCAGTTTGGCGACCCAGATGGGACCATCTCTGTCCGGCTGCAGGACCCCCTGAGTCGGAGACTCCCTTGGCCGGGCCCGGAGAATTCTCTGGAGGGACTCCCCGATTCGGCGGATCCGTGCGGGGGCAGACAAGGACCTCTGGTAAGAATAAGGCATTCTTTTTGGTTTTGGGGACCGGTCATTTGAAGCTACCCGTCAGTCGCAGTTCGTGAGAACCCCGCAGGGTAGCATACAATTGCATGTACGATTTGTATTAATCACGTGGTTACTACGTTGCATGGTTGTATTGATCAATTGATTGGTATGGTCATTTGTTTGTGCATTTGTATTTGATTTTGGTTTACATATGCGTATGTGATATACGCTATATGTTTGGTATACGCGTATTTGCAAGTTTCTGACCAGCTTATGCTGGCATTTGTTATCAGTGGGAGGTAGTAGTGGTTATTGTGTCTGTGCTGTAATTGTTAATTGTGTGTGGTGTTTATACCCTAGCCTTTGTCTTTGTCTTTGTCTTTGGGTAGTATAAGTTTAAGAATGGGGAACCAACAGGGTGGAGTTCTGAAAAAGAGCCCTTTGGGCTGCATTTTGGCCCACTGGAAAGATATCGGGGAACACCTGGAGGTAGTGTGGATCGTAAAACCTTGATAAAATATTGTAATCAGTGGTGGCCTTTATATAAGCTAGATGAAGGAGAAAAATGGCCTTTTAATGGAACTTTAAAGTATAATACTTTGTTACAACTCATTTTATTTCTACGCCGTGAAGGAAAATGGGATGAAGTGGGTTATGCCGATATGTTTTTCACCCTGCGAAATCACCCTGAATGGCAGAAAGAATGTGGAATCAATCTAACACCCCAGGACCCTATGGTTCTGGCGATAGAAAAAGAGAAAAATAAGCAAAAGACAAAATTAAAGAGGTGTTGTTCGGCGTGTAGCATTGGACAGAGATGTTTAAAAGTTGGCTCACAGAATGAAAGGCTGGAGGATTATTTGCCTCCGCCAGAGAAAGAAGGTGATAGGGAAGGAGATGCTGGTGCAGTCGGGGTTAAAGAATCGGAGGCAGGAGTCAGGGAAGAAACTGATATCGGATTTTCTCCCATCACTGCCAGAACTCGGAGTAAAATGGGACCTATTATACAGGCCCCTCTAAGGCAGGCGATGGGAGTGGGAGGACCTGTTAGAATCAAAGTGCCTTTTACTTTAGCAGACTTGGACGGCTGGCGAATTACTGCAGGGAATTATCGGGACGATCCTGAAAAGGTTGCTAAAGGATTTGAATTGATTGTGAAAACTCAGGACCCTGATTGGGAGGATGTGGATGCAATGTTGGATGTGGTGTTTAGTGAGTCGGAGAAGCAGATGGTTGTGAGAGCAGCCAGAGCCCAGGTACAGGCTCTGGTTTTGGCTGGAACCCTGCCAGGAACGGTGGATAATCATGTTCCAGTTAC
This sequence comes from Phalacrocorax aristotelis, assembly GCF_949628215.1. Taxonomy (NCBI): domain Eukaryota; kingdom Metazoa; phylum Chordata; class Aves; order Suliformes; family Phalacrocoracidae; genus Phalacrocorax; species Phalacrocorax aristotelis. The sequence continues at coordinate 14,753,020 of NC_134279.1, forward strand.
CAATCCTGGCTGGGACTCCAACCAAAAAGGAGCCAGGGAATTATTAGTGAGGTACAGGGAATGGATTGCTTATGGAATAAGAAATGCTGTCCCAAAACCAGTAAATTGGTCTAAATTGTACGAAAAAAAACCAAGATAAAAAGGAATCTCCTACTGATTTTTTGAATCGGTTAAAAGAAGGAATGCAGAAATATACTCCTTTAGACCCTACCTCCCAGGAGGGAAAGGGTCAGTTGATATTCCTGTTTTTGGGACAGTCGGCGGATGATATCAGGAGAAAGTTACAGAAAGTGCAAGGAACAGATGCAAGAGATTTAGAAAAATTGCTGGAGACTGCTTGGCAAGTGTATCGGAACAGAGACAGTCAGAAGGAGAGAATGATGGGCAGAACAATTGCTAATGCTACAGTGGCTGCCTTGCGCACCACAGGGGGTCAGATAAACAACACTAATGAGGGGAGAGGAGTTGTAAGAAGTGGTGTAAGTGCCCCACCCAGAAGAAATCAACCCCTCTTGAGAGATCAATGCTCTTATTGTAAGCAAATGGGGCATTGGAAGAAGGATTGCCCAAGATTGAGCAAACCGGTGACAGTTGCCAGCACGGAAGAAAGTTGATGGAGACCAGGGGAATCTTCCCTAGCGGAACCCTTGGTAAAAATACAGCTAGGGAAAGAAGAAAAACCTGTAGAATTTCTAGTAGATACAGGTGCCACATTTTCAGTATTAAATCAGGAGTTACTGCCCATAAGTAAACAAAATGTTAATATTGTGGGAGCAACCGGACAGGTCGAGAAAGCTTTCTTTTTGAAACCCTTGAAATTCAAAATTGGGAAAAGTGTAAGGGATTCACAAATTTCACTACCTGCCTGAAGCTCCTAGACCACTTTTGGGAAGAGGCTTATTAGAACAATTGAATGCTGAAATAAAATTTAATGAAGGGGAAATTGAATTTAAAATACCAGAAGAAAACCACATTGAAATTTTAAGTTTGACCCTCACTGAACCACAGGTTAGGGGACAGGAAATTATACAGGAAATAAAAGACCAGGTATATCCAGGAGTATGGGCATCAGGAATCCCTGGAAAGGCCAAAAATGCAGAATTGGTTGTTGTTAAACTCAAAGTGGGGGCACAGCCTGTCAAAGTAAGGCAATATCCCCTGAAATTAGAGGACAGGCGGGGAGTGAAAAGTATTATAGAGGAATTCATAAGATTTGGATTATTGATTGAATGCTCTTCAGAGTATAACACTCCTATTTTGCCTATCAAAAAGCCTGATGGCAAAACATATAGATTGGTACAAGACCTGCGGGCAATAAATAAGATAGTTGAAGATCTATATCCGGTAGTGGCAAACCCATACACCTTACTAACTAATTTAAAAGAAACTTATGAATGGTTCACAGTATTAGATCTGAAAGATGCATTCTTTTGCCTCACCTTGGCCCCTGAAAGCCGCAATTTATTTGCCTTTGAATGGGAAAACCCTGACTCGGGACGAAAAACCCAACTAACCTGGACAGTGTTACCTCAAGGATTTAAAAACAGCCCCACGATCTTTGGAAATCAATTAGCTAAAGAATTAGAGGCCTGGGAAAGACCTCCAGGAAATGGTACTCTTTTACAGTATGTAGATGATATTTTGATAGCCACAGAAAAGGATGAAGAATGTAAAGAATGGACTGTGAGTTTGCTAAACTTTCTTGGACTAAGTGGTTACCGAGTCTCATTACAGAAAGCCCAGATCTTGAAGAAAGAAGTAATATACTTGGGATTCGTGATTTCTAAGGGACAGAGACAGCTCGGGAATGACCAGAAAGAAGCCATTTGCAGGACTCCAGAACCAACCACGGTAAAAGAACTTCGAACCTTTCTGGGAATGACAGGTTGGTGCCGATTATGGATCTATAATTATGGACTTCTGGTTAAACCTTTGTATGAACTGTTGAAAAATAGCTTGACACAATTAATATGGACAGATGAAGCCAGGCGGGCATTCAAAGAACTGAAACTGGAACTAATGAGGGCTCCAGCTTTGGGCCTGCCCGATGTAACTAAGCCCTTTTGGCTGTTCTCGTATGAAAGACAAGGAGTAGCTTTGGGAATTTTGGCCCAGAAATTGGGTCCTTATAAACGAGCTGTTGCATACTTCTCCAAACAATTGGATGAAGTAAGCAAAGGATGGCCAGGATGCCTTCGGGCAGTAGCTGCCGTGGTCTTGATTATCCAAGAAGCCCGAAAATTCACATTGGGACAGAAGATGATTGTGCACACTTCCCAAACTGTAACCTCCGTTTTAGAACAAAAAGGGGGACACTGGCTCTCGCCATCAAGATTCTTGAAATATCAATCAGTTTTGATGGAACAGGATGATATAGAAATTGTCACATCCACTATTATCAATCCTGCTTCCTTTTTAACTGATAAACAGGAAATGGAGACTGTCGTGCATGACTGCATAGAAACCATTGAGACTGTGTATGCGAGTAGGCCCGACTTGAAGGAGGAGCCGCTGGAGGAGGCTGACCACACTTGGTATATTGATGGGAGCAGTTTTGTAAGGAATGGAGTTCGAATGGCAGGATATGCAGTGACCACCACAGACCAAGTAGTGGAAGCAAAGTCACTCCCTAAGGGCACATCTGCACAACGGGCCGAAATAATCGCTTTAGTAAGAGCATTAGAGCTTGCTGAAGGTTTGCGAGTAAATATCTGGACAGACTCAAAATATGCCTTTGGTGTAGTTCATGCCCATGGGGCAATTTGGAAAGAGCGAGGACTTTTAACCGCTCAAGGGAAAGACATAAAACATGCTGATATAATTTTGCGACTTCTAGATGCTGTACAACTTCCGTCGGCAGTAGCAATTATGCACTGCAAAGGACATCAGAAAGGTAACACTGACAGGGAAGTGGGAAATAAATTAGCTGATCATGAGGCAAGGCAAGCTGCGGAACAAGGTGAGGTATTAGGCATAATTCCTGAAAAATCTTTGCCACTACCTGAGATAGTTGAATATGATAAAAAGGATCAGAAGTTAATTAGTGATTTAAAGGCTGAAATTGGCCCGACAGGATGGGCAATGTTAAAAGATAACAAAATAGTAGTTCCCTTCAGAATATTATGGAAATTAATAAAAACAGAACACGATAAAACTCATTGGGGAACTGAAGCTTTGTACAATTCCCTCACCAAGCAGATGATAGCTAGAAATTTGTTTCAAACTATAAAAACTATAGTTGATAGATGCGAAATATGCTTAAAGAATAACCCAAAGGTAGAGAATCGGGTGAAATTTGGAAGTATTGGTAAAGGGAATGTTCCAGGCCAGAACTGGCAGATAGACTTCACGGAACTCCCTAGAAAAGGGGGGTACAGATATCTATTAGTATTAACTGATACCTTTTCCGGATGGCCTGAAGCTTTTCCCTGCAGAACAAATAAAGCCCGAGAAGTAACAAAAGTCTTATTGAGAGAAATTATTCCCAGATTTGGCGTGCCAGAAGTGCTCTCCTCTGATAGGGGACCACACTTTGTGGCACAAGTAGTTCAACAAGGTAGTAAATTTTTAGAAATTAATTGGAAATTACACACAACTTATCGCCCGCAAGCAAGTGGGCAAGTAGAAAAGATGAATCATTTAATAAAGACACAATTGAGCAAAATCTGCCAGGAGACGAATTTAAGGTGGGATCAAGCCCTCCCTATTGCGTTACTAAGGCTCCGAGTCAAGCCAAGAACTAAGGAAAAACTGAGTCCTTTTGAAATTCTATATGGGAGACCCTTTCAGACTAGATATCAAGGACAAGATCCCACCCAGGTAGGAGAGATTAATCTACGACAATATCTGATTGCATTGGGAAAACAATTACAAGAAGTAAATGGATTAGTGATGTCTACTAGAGCATGGGGGTTAGATTCCCCAGTGCATTTGTTCAAACCTGGAGATTGGGTTTATGTTAAAAATATTTCAGGTGATCCTCTCGAAGAGAAGTGGAGCGGCCCTTTTCAAGTTCTGCTTACGACTTACACTGCGGTCAAGCTTGAGAAGCACACTGCTTGGATCCACTATTCCAGAATTAAAAAGGCACCTGAAGGACCATGGAAGTCCCAACCCGTAGGACCCACATCTATAAGGCTGACCCGAAACTAACATTAATATTGCTATGTTGTTGTCTTGAATTAATAAGTACATTTACTCCCAGTTGGCCCCTGAAGAAAAGAAGCGAATCTGTTGATAGTCTCTGGTGGATTTGGGGAAATAACACCAATACGTTAGTTCAGTTTGCTGAAAACTGCTCTTTGTGGGAACCCTATACTAGGAGTGATAAATTGACGGGATGGCATGGAATGACCTTTGTATTATGTTCAAATTTGACAAATGTCACTGTGATAACGAATGTTGCCTTAAAATGTTGTGCAATCAAAGGGATAGGGCCTCCACTGCAGATGAAGAAGTGCTTTCTTCAAAATAACACCCCCATAAAGGAGACACATACTTGGAAAACTGGTAACTGGGATACACTAATGTGTACAAATGGAAGCATTAATAGAACTGCTGGGGTGGCAGTCTCCTTAACATTGTTGAATCCACGACCTGCAGTGAATCAGGACCAATTAATTAGATTACCATCCACTTGTAAGAATGTGGCAAAGATAAGGCAAAAGCATATGTTGTTCTTTAACATATCTTTTCCAGCCACCCCTCCCTGCAAAGTAAAACGAGCTTGGTATGATACTTTACTCGGAGGTGCAGGAACTGGGTTAGGACTACTAAATTCAGTAGATTTGGAAACTTTAAGGAGTAAAGTTGGAACCGCAGGATTCGATGTAGCTCAAGCAATCAAGATTTAGGCTGAATGGATGCCAACCACCTTTAATCCTCAGATACAGAATTTAGAATATGATAAAGAGTCCTTATATCTCTTTAATAAGAGTATAATTACCCAGATACAATCACTTAAAAATTTGACAAAATTTGTGGACTGGACTGTCTGTACTCTACAAGTCATGTGGCAATTAGAATAAAGAATAAGGTGCAGTCCTACTTGATGAGTAATAATGAGTTTATGTGGAGAAAATTATTTGGACAATGGGTTTTACCTAGACACTGGATAAAAGCCTATTCACAATTTGTGCAGTGTTATGATAGATGGTGTGCAGGAAATTAGTGTACTATAATATAACTGACCCCGAAGTAATGTGTAAATATTTAATTCTGCCAACCCTCTTTTTGAGTCAAGGGAACCCAGAATATTGGTTACCAGAATTCCAAGGGAAGTATATTGGGAACAATAACAAAACATACGATTTAGATCTTTGTGAAACCACCTCTGATGGAATCTTGTGTGGACAACAATCTCGAGTATATGAACCCTGCTTATTAGAACACTCTGTTAACAATTGTAAATGGACGATCTTGTCTCCTAATGTGTTCGAAATGTTTGTAGAAGTTAATGCCAGATATGTGTGTTTAGTAACTAACAATCGATCAGTAGTTGAACAATACAATGTAACTACCCCATTCATAGGATGTCTCAAGAACATAACCCATTTAACTTGGCATGGACAAACCTATTCATTTTTTGCATATACAGAAGAACAAGTAGCAATGTTTTGGCATTATGAGAGCTTAAATTTAAGTCATGCAAGTTTATCTCTGAAGAAATTACATGAAATCTTGAATCAATCACAGAAACTTCAAGAACATTTAGGAAAACGAAACAAAACTTTAGCTGAATCTATTATTAAAACAATAATAACTGGAGACAAGCTTGTCGGACTGTCGAGTCAAATTGAATCTGATACTGCCCATCATTGGTGGGATATCTTTTCAGGGTACTCACCCTCTGCAGAGAAAACTTTGAATATTTTAGTTCACCCGCTTTTGATATTGTTAGCATTTGTTATTATACTAAGTGTCGTCAATTACTGTTTGTGGTATAAGCTAAAGAAATTGGCAATAAGAGTTTGGGCTTTACCTAAGATAATGAAATATGAAAATTTAGAACCTTTGTAAAGGAATTTACAAAGCTTAAAGAAAAGGGGGGAATGAAAGAACTAAACCCCTGACAGTCCTTGACTTAGTCCTTATTGTAAGCATCCTTGTTCTCTTGTGGTTTCCTCCCTTGCAAAGATAGTTTCAGGGTTTTGAAGAATGCAACTTGGTGCCAGACAGGATTAAAAAGATAGTGAATAAGCTTGTAAATTCATTGATAACAGAGACTCAGGACATCAGTGCCGAGATAAGCACTCGAGGAACTAGTTTAAATCAACCCCTTGTGACAGTCCAAGGCTAAAGGACCGAGGAGCTCATTCAATGACTATATATGGGCAAAGGAAACCCAAAGTTCAGCCAGCGGACAGGTGAGGAAGACCATCAGAGACCACTGGAGGACTCCCAAAGACCACTAAAAGGACAACTATGCATGCAGCTTGAGCTTTTACATATGTTAATGAATCCTCGTGAAGAATCTCATTAATATGTATGACTTTATAGTATATAATCTTTAGAAGTTTACTGAATCACTGGAGCACTCATGGTGGATCAATCCCCAGTGCTGCCCAGCGCTGTAATAAAGGATGCCTGCTTAATAGTGACTTTGTTGTTATTGAGTTTTATTTCGGGAACTTTCTGGATACTCCGCTTCCTCTTACGGGGAGGTTCGGACTTTGAAAGATAGTATCCGCGAATTTTTGTATCACCACCCTTACAGCACTAGGCTCATGGTATCTAGTATTTGACTAATATGTTTGATAAAAGATTAATCCTCAGCTGGTAGGCGCTGAGCATAAAAAAAGTGATCGTTTGAAATTTTGATAATTGTGTCTCATTGACTCAGGGTGATTTCTGCTTCAATGTTAAGAGCAGTTGTGATGGGCAAGGGTTCACAGGCTTTTTTTTTTTTTTAATACATAGAGCTGTAAAGTCTTATCGTTTCCTTATCTGGGCACTGTGGCAGGCACACTCTTACGCCCGGCCCGGCCCCCCCTCAGAGACAGGGGCTTTTGGCACAGCGATCGCGGGCTCTTCGTGCCTCATTTTCGCGCCCTTTGTGCTTTGCCGTGCCCCGCCCCCCCATACACGTGCACCCTGCGGCAGCAGCGGGCCCGCAGCCCCTGAGGCGCCGCGGTTCAGAGAAGCTCCTGGACCGTGACCGGTTGAGGCACAGCTCGGACCGGACCCGGGGTACAAACGGGGCGTCGCCGGAGCCCCCCTCGGAGCCTCTGCCCTTGGGCTGGGTGGGCGCCTGAGGGAACGTCCCGGGATTGAGCCCCTCGCCTGCTTCTGGGTGAGTGATTCCTTCTGGATACGTCCTTCAGTGAGCCCTCGCCCCCCGGGCGAGCGATCGCACCGTCTGGGCACCCCGGGGAGAGTTCCTTTTTGTGAGAGTGAGTGTGTGTGTGCGCTTACCTTGGAGCGTCATTCTTGTGTATGAACGTGTAGTAACGGTACCCCGGCTGACAACTCGAATCTGCTACGTGTTAGATGTTATTGGAGGGCTGAGTTCAGTTTACCCCTGTTTCTCATTGATTTTTGTGGTTTTGGCTATTTGGTGAAATAAAGTTCGAGCTTGTCCTTTGTTTAGTGTACCTCCGTGACAGGCACCTGCAATTCTATGTCCTTTTGTATGTATCTGATGAGATGATCACCTACATCTCTGTTAAGCGTATGGATTAGAGAAATGGGGCAGAGCTGTAACTATTGCAAACCTGAAAACATCCATCAGTTAAATTGGGCTCTTCATGAATGCACCTGTGACTACTTTGTGTATAAAAGGCAGAGAAAGATTTGAAGGGTAGCATCTGCCATCTTAGTGGCTTTGAAGTTTCAGCATGGGCCTGGGTTATTTTTGGTGCTCAAAAAAAACTAAGAATCCCCTATTTCCCATTTTGAGAAATTGCACAAGTGAGTTTTTTCTCCCTTGCTTTCTGTTTCTGACTTTGGATTTTGCATTCACTTTGGCACAGTGAATCAAAGCCTGTCAATGACTGGAAGAGTGGTTATGCCACTGAGCTATTATCTAAAAGTGCTGCTACTTTTTCTAGCTGTGCTACAACAGTAAACAGCAGTCCCTCTCTGGCCATTCAGAGAACAACTGTAGGCACCCAGGGTTGTGAGAGGAGACCTGGACTGTCCATGTTCTTGACAGAGCAAAGAATGCAGATGTAGTGCAGTGACAGCTGTTTCCTCTAAGATAACTATCTGATTGTCATCCTTCATCTCTGCTTGTGATCAGTGGAGCAGAGTCTGGGTGGAGGCCTGGCACTAGTGGTGTTCCCCAGGGGTGCTGGGTCCAGTCCTGTTCAACATATTCATCAATGAACTGGATGATGGGATAGAGTGTAACCTCAGCAAATTTGCTGATGATACCAAGCTGGGAGGAGTGGCTGGTACACTGGAATGCTGTGCTGCCGTCCAACAAGACCTGGACAGGCTGGAGAGCTGGGCTGAGGGAAACCTGATGAAATTCAACAGGAACAAGTGCAAGGTCCTGCACCTGGGGAGGAACAACCCCATGCACCAGTACAGGCTGGGGGCTGAACTACTGGAAAGCAGCTCTGCTGAGAAGGACCTGGGAGTGCTAGGGGACAACAAGCTGACAATGAGCCAGCAAGTGCCCTTGTGGCCAAGAAGACCAATGGTATCCTGGGCTACATTAAAAGAAATGTGGCCAGCAGATCAAGAGAGGTTATCCTCTCCTACTCTGCCCTAGTGAGACCACATCTGGAGTACTCTGTCCAGTTTTGGGCCCCCCAGTTTAAGAAGGACAGGGAACTGCTTGATCAAGTCCAGCGGAGAGCTACCAAGATGATCAGGAGACTGGAGCATCTCCCTTATGAGGAAAAGCTGAGAGACTTGGGTTTGTTCAGCCTGGAGAAGAGAAGACTGAGGGGGGATTTCATCAATACCTATAAATATCTAAAGGGTGGGTGTCAGGATGATGGGACTAGGGTCTTTTCAATAGTGCCCAGTGACAGGACAAGGGGCAATGGGCTCAAGTTGGAACACAGGAAGTTCCACCTCAATATGAGAAAAAACTTCTTTACTTTGAGGGTGAGGAACAAGCTGCCCAGAGAGGTTGTGGAGGCTCCTTCCCTGGCGACATTCAAAACCCTCCTGGACGTGTTCTTGTGCCCCCTGCTCTAGGTGTCCCTTCTCAAGCAGGGGGGTTGGACAAGATGATCTCTAGAGGTCCCTTCCAACCCCTACTGTTCTGTGACTCTGTGATAAGCTTTGCTTGAACACTTGTTTCTTCCCAGACTTTGTATGGGAAGCATTGGTACACAACTTTGAGATTTGGATTCCATCCAGGAAACCACAGGCCTGAAAGACAAATGTGTCAATGTGCCATTCCTAGGTATCTAGGTTTCTTACTGAACCCAATGGTGTTAAATGAAGTTCTGTAGTAAAGTCTGGTTTTGTTGATGTGATCTGGGGCAGCTTTCAAGTGGCTATTTAAGGCACATCTTCTGTTGAGTACAGTCCTCAGTGAAGGTTTTGTTGCATAGCATTTTGTCCATCTGTTCTGTGATTATTTTTTTTTTAATGATAGGAAGGAAGATAAAACTTGTTCCTATCATTGCTTCTTCTCTATGGAGTAAAGAGAAGTGAAACTTCATGACTTCAATAGGTATTTCATGGATTGGCAGGCTTTGCTTTCCAGTTAACATCTGAAGAATTGGCTTTTTCCTCACATCATCTTTACCAATCCTTTTAATGCCAATTGAAAAAGGTTTTATTATAAACACTTGCGGGGTAACCACAAAAACTAAAGGAATTGCTTGTATTTGGTAGCAATTTCCACACGTTGCTGCTGGCAGTAACTTTGTCAACTTGCTTTCATTTTTTGTGCTTTTTTAGGACAAAACCTTTGAATGTCTCATCTTCTTTCCAAGAGTGTTCTGTATTAATGAGAGCATTTCCACAGAGAGCAATGTAACCATGCAGATTATGAGATTATCTTTGAGATTTGTTAGTTTTAAAATATGGACAAAAGATTTGTTATTTAAGATAGAAATAAGCTGCATATATGCAAAAGTGGAGTAGCTTTGAACTTTTTATAACAAATATTAAGATTATATAAATGCTCAAAAGACAGTACAGATTTTTCTGTGGTCCAGTTAATAAATGTGATTACAATTTGAAATTCTTAGAATTTATATTTATTTAAGAAAATTTACTTTTAAAAAAGAAGATATGCAAGCACTTCATAATTTTTGTTTGTGTAAACTTGATTTATTGAATTTGTGCAGTGATCCCTGGTCTGGGGTAGATAGCTTTGCTGCTGTCATTTATGTCTTTGTGTCCTTTAAGAGTGCATTATGAACTCTATTATTTGATAGGAATTTTGAGTACTTTGCTTGATTGCAGGAAGTAATGTGAACAAACAAAACCCCCCAAAAACACAAAACAAAAACAAAAAACAAAAGCCCCAACCAGCGAAAACCCAAAAGTGATCCTTTCCTGTAAACCTTTCAGTTTGAGGAAAAGGTGAATGGTATTCCTCATGTGAAGGTG